>NC_045561.1:108420269-109025269 GCF_009819795.1 Aythya fuligula | reverse complement strand
CATGATTAGTTTAAGTTATCTCATCAATAACACACCTTTTCCCTTCCTCTTTAAAGCAAACTACAAATCTGAACCTTCCTCCTGAAGATCTCGATTCATCTGGTGACGACGATGATGGTTTCTCAGGTTCAGGTGCAGGTGAGTTATTAGCACTTGTACTGCCGGCGCTTGATCCTTCCAGAATGTGCCAGCTGAGATCTTGATGAGCATCCTGGCTAAAAGGAGGGGGGGAAAATAATCACACCCCTTTGCCCCAGAATATCAGAGTTGGGAACAGAGCAAGAGCCTAATCTATTCATCTTGAATTGCTTTAGATATTAACAATTAGTAGAAAATGAGTCGTAGGAGACTTGAAAGGGAGCAGAAGCAGGTATGTCATTGCTAATATGAGATACCACATAAAAATATTATGAAACCACAGCGATTCTTTACTTGTGGGGCACAGAGGCTGCAAGAAGGCTGTTTGGCCTCTCTCACGAGCTGGAAGGAGATACCATTTGAGGGTGTGTAAACCCCTACCTGCCAGCATACATCCAGCACAAATTTTATCTGTCATCAGATGTGCAAGTTCCCATGGGCCGTAAAATTTTTTTTAAACATAATAAAGCGTTTTTAGGGTGGGGAAAAAGTCTGTCAGAATGATTACTAAATGCATGAGAGACAACTTTGTTGTTCAGTGTTGAATTGAAGTCAAGATGCTACTGCAGAAAGAGCAAAGCTGTTGGAAACTAAACCGTGCTTCTGCTTCCTTCCAACCACAGGCTTGATTTTTTTTTTTTTTTTAAAGATGAAATTCTGCATGAATAATACCATGAAATGTGTTGGTGACTAAAGGTGTTGTGTATGTGGGTGACTACTCAGAGTTGCATAAAAGGTACTTATGGCATAAGAGCCAGCTAAGCACCCTGAGCAGCCAGCGTACTGGATAGCAGACATCCTCCTTGTAAGCCTGTCTGCAAACAGACTCCCATGTGGTAGACAAGTGCTATAAAGCAGCTAACAAAGTGTTGTTGAATAGCACGTTGTTCTGTTCTTTCCTTGCTACACTGAAAAAGATAACGAATTGCAAAGTGAACTGCTATTAGTATGAAAATTGGCTGTGCAGGTTGGGCTTCCTCCCTTAGACTAGTGTCCAGAAGGTAACTGCTAATAGGTCTCTGAGCTGGCCAAGGTTAATGTTTTTTGTTCTGCAGGTCCCCTGGCTGACCCATCTCTCACCTGGAGAATCCCAGCAGAGCCGACTAACTCCTCGCTACCAGCAACACCAATGGATTTCAATGAGCAGCTGTTTCCCAGAACTGAGAGCCGAACTGAAAAGGAAGTAACAGCTCCCCCTGCAACGAGTAATGTGGTGACAGTGGAGCCAGTTGTAGCTGTGAAGGATGAAGTACCCATCCTGGGCTCACCCGATGAGAAACCAACAAACGATGTGGTTACAACAGTGAGAAGCCCCACTACTCACTTTCCTTCGGTGCTTCATGTAATTCCTTCGGAAGCCTCAGACACGGTCCACGAGCTTGAACCCAAAGCCCCTGGCTCTGACACACCAGACACTATAAACATACTTCAGACTGACTCCACCATCCATCACGAGGTGGGAGGCATCACTGCTGCCCCCACGACAGCTCCAGAGGATGTAGCTCCTACACATGAGGAGGTTTCTGAAGATGGCTCCGGAGACCCGGTGAGGACTAGTAGCTTTGACACACTTTCCAGGGAGATGGCTCTAGTAACTTGGTAGTACCATTGGTTTGCAGAAGGGGTGGTAATTTGTCAAAACCAACAATCAATTTAATACCTTATATTGGTGGAGGGCTTTAGATGAGGGAAAAAAAAAAAAAGCTGTGTAAGGTCTCCAGTAACAGCCATGATGAGAAACATGAATAACCTGCCTTGTGTGTCCCAACAGGGAGACTTCATCTTGATTAAAGATGAGGATTTGGTCCCCACCCAGAACTCTGAAGTGCCGGCTGACTCTGGGAGGAATGCCAAAGCAGCAGGAGCCTCGGGAATTATGGACAGGAAAGAAGTTCTTGGAGGTACCTGATATTCTGGATTTCTAGTTGGTAGAAGTAGACTCCCCTAGGAGTCTCCCAGGCAGCAGAGGCTGCAGTTCTGCAAGTACATCTCGGAGCATGAAAGTGAGCCTTTTACATTAGAGCTTTCTCAAATGAGGGTGGTGATCCATGGTTTTGTGTTGCTGAAACCTTAATGGGGCAAATTTTACTCTGATAATAACAAAAAGACACCGCTAGTTATCTGAAATTTTAGGTTAAAATCTATTCCTTCACTCAAAAATTAGTGTAAAACTGCTCTCATGCTGCCTGGGTCAGGAGTTGAACAGCACTGCCTTGCTCCATTCATGGGGTTTTGCAGCACGGCCCAGTGGGAGATCTATTTCTGTAGATTTACGTGTGGATGAGTAGGCTCTTGGTAATGGAAGAATGACTGGTTTTGGGGGGGCAAAAGGACAAAGTCGTTTCTGGAAATCATGAATTGAGGGATCACGCTTTAAGGAACAACCTGGAAGCGTAGGATCAGACTGATGTTATCTGGCATGGCGCTGAGAGTAATTTGTGTTTTCTCCCCCTTCCAGGTGTTATTGCTGGAGGACTGGTAGGCTTGGTGTTCGCAGTGTTTCTAGTTGCATTTATGCTGTACAGAATGAAGAAAAAAGACGAAGGAAGCTATTCACTGGATGAACCAAAACAGTCTAACGGAGGATACCAAAAACCACACAAACAAGAAGAATTCTATGCATAAACTCTGATCTTCAGGACACTTCTTATTCCATCTTTCTTGGACTCTTCTCTCCCTGCACATGGACCTCCTAGTGCGCTTTGCATTAAACTTAAGCCATATGATCATTGGGTTATTTGCCCTTACCACCTAGCCATTGGAAATTTTTGTAACTACAAAGTAGATCTGGATTCACTGAACATTCCCTGCTTTCTTGCACAACTTTTTTGTTTGTTTGTTTTTTTAACAGAAATGGGACTGCAAGTTCCTAAACTCGCTTTGGTTTATCTAAAGACTGCTGGGGCAGGCGGTGGGGAGAAGATAAGGGAGCACTGTATGTACAAACCTCTTGATATTTAGGGAAAGGGATGGCAAGAATAAACGATTAACAGTGCTCAAATTCTGTATAGCAGGGATTCTTCCTATTTAACTCATAGATGTGTTTTAAGTGTAACAAATGGCTGCGCTGGGCAGAAGTTTGGTACACTGCAATACTCAATCTCTTTCTAGCTGCCATGTTTGGAGCACTTAATGCCTGTGAAACATCATGCTGACCATGACTTCTAGTGAAAGGAGGTGCAAGGGGCAGGGTAAGCAAATGACTGTCACATAGTTTAAAATAACTTATATTTTGGAAAAGATCACATAACATTATCCCGTACTCTGAACCAGCTCCTAAGCAGCTGGTGGACGTAGTAATACAAAACCCCCAAAACTAAGTAGAGACTTCATGTTACCAGTAGCACTGGTCTACCCCACTACCAGTGCTCTTGATCCTTCTAGGCTTAGGCAAGAAGTGAATTTTTCTAAGCATTTTTATCTCAGACATTCCCTCTTAGGTGCTGAATCTAGGGTTGGCTGTCGAGCTGTAAATACTCCGACCCCGTGCTGCTGTGGAGTCGCCAGGTGGCTGATAGCACATCGTAGCACCTAGCTCTCTGTGCCCTTTTCACAGTGGTTGTCTCAGAACGTGGTCAGTGCTACGACCTTGGCACACAGGGGTGGAAGGTAGAAAGCAGCATATCACACCTTCGCAGCTAAGGAGTAGAGAAACACAGCACCCGATCCAAGTCTGAGGAAGGCTAAGTGCAGATGGCCTTAAATACATACAAGAGTTGATGTGCTTGACTCTCGCGATTCTGGAACGCCTCTCTTCAGAAGCTGTTCCTGCACCTTGGAGAGAAGCAACTCTAGGGATGTCAGACTAGCAAGGGCTGAGAAGCACCTCCTGAGGAAAGTCTGGATGCCTGAAGCTGTTGGTGGTCAATGTGTTGCCAGATACAAGGCACCGAAACCTCACAGGGTTTGGAGTTCTCCAGGGTATGTCAAAACCAAGTGAGAAGAGAAGTGTGGTGTTCTGCACAAGCCTTACTTCTGCTCTGCCTTCAGCTAGCTTCTTGCAAGTTCAGTTCCTCATCACTCAGCGCAGAAGGCATGGGGGGTGGAGGAGTGTTTACGACTGATGTAAATATTTGTGCTGTTGAGCCAGAGGGAATGATTGGAGAATACTGGAGAATATTGCAACAGTTGGTACAAATGCTGCAGGTTAACAGTAAAACTTAAAAACCTGTGTAATTTAAATGAAGTATAAAACACTCCTGAGCTGCTACGCAGCTAAAATTGGTGCCTTCTCTACAAACCCAAGAAAAAAACAATTTTTGATCCAAAACTCTTCTTGATGCACAAGAAAAGCTTGTGCATATATGTAGCTGGCTGTTTATAAGTAAAGCTGCAAAGTCCATTATGTCTTTTTTTTTTTTTACTGAATGAATTTTTATAGGTTAATGCAACAACCGGATGGTGTTAATTTCAGCTGTAATTCTTTGCTTTGTATAGGAATGTAGAAATGTTGTTTGATAGGTTTATCTATGAAAAGAGTCTTGTAAAGCACAGGAAGATAAAGTGGTAAACTTCAGTTGTACCTCACAACCTTGCTAGGGGGAAAGGAAAAACTGTATATTTTGGTAGTCTAAACTGACAGTTTGTGAAACAAACATGACATTCTGTGTTATTTAAGTGGTACAAATGAGATATGAGTTCTAAAAAAAGATGCAACATTCGGTTATCTGTATGCCCTGTAAAGGTATACTGCAATAAATGGCATTTTGGCAAGAATGCGCCTGATGTGTGCGTGTTGCTCTACATCATAACTCCACAAAGTAAATGAGGTTTGTACGACTTCCCGGGTCTTCAAGGAATTTGGATTCTTTGTATGAAATGTGAAGCTTGGTGCTAAATATAAGGAGGCTCTGCAGAATGGGGAAGGTGTGAGACATTTCCTGCTCACCCTTTGTGGGGAGGCGAGCTGTGGGGAGCAGGGGCTTGCCCAAAAGCTGTTCTTCAGAGCCCTGTAGCACTTCAGTGCTGGCCTGGGGAGCTCTCCTTGCTTGTGCAGGCTGTCACCATCCCCAAAAGGGTGAATAGGTTGGAAGTCTTCCATGGGGTTCGCTCTTACAACCTGGCTTCTTGCCTCCAGGAGGGCTTCAGGATGGGCAGCACCAACTCTTTCTATTAAAACACACTTCCCAGGAGGAATTTGGAGACTGTACCTCCATGGAGGGAGAACAGAGCAGGCCTGTCCTAAATATTCTGCTATGCGGCATCAATTACTTCTGGGTGCTGCAGCTTGTATTGGAGGAGATGGAGCAAAACAGAAGTAGAGCAAAAGTGTCCTTCACAAAATAGGGAAGTCAAAAATGCTGCCTGTCTGGGTGGGCCACATTGCAGCCTACACAACAATTTTCATTTATGTGGCTTTGAGCTGTAAGAAACTTACTTTTTAGGTGGTGTTTGTAAACCATCCACAGTATTTTCAGTTTGTAATCTCCCCTGGCTTGCGCTGGAACCAAGTGGGTTGTGAATTTAGTTTCCATAGTAAAACAAAGCTGTAATGTGTTTTCTAGCTGTATCCCAACTTCATCAGCCCTTTCAACCAGGTAAAATTGTGAAAGAGCAGAAATAACTATTGCACAGTAATGTTATCAGGATCATTCCCTTCCCTGGGGATTCCCAAGACCTCTCTTTCCACTTTCCTAGTCAGCGATCATGTGGGAAGTTAGTGCGTCAGGGAGGGGAAAAAACAAATTGGTGAGGAAAGTGGGAAATTTCTGTGCCTAAGCCCTTACAAATGAAGCCTTTTGATCCTCAGAGTGCACTTGAAGGAAACTTTGTTGTACCACTAGAGAATAATCTACAGAAGAGAGACTCGGCCTCTGTGTTCTGGCACAGGGCAGCCTGGGTTTTCCTGAGTCATGTTTCTATTCACTGTGCTTCCCGACTTCCTTCTTCATCCATGCTGGAGCAATTATCACATTTGCTCTTGTTCACAAGTGAGATGCAAAGAATGTGGCTGGCAGAAAACCTGACCCCTTCTTTGTTCTGGAAAAATGAGCTGGAGGGTGTAAATGCATCGGATGTCAAGGAAGGCAAACGATGAGAGCAGGAGGACTTCTCACAATTCTCACTTTGTCAAGTCGCATTAAGCCCTCTAAAGGAAACTAAAGCAAATCTAAGAGGCTGTATAATCTTGTAATTGAAATAGAGAAGAGGGAGGGGGAAAAGAGGGCAGCTCTGTGGGGCTACTGAGAAGAAAAGCTGTTTCAGATGTGGTCTGCAGTCTACAGAAATGCCTTATCTGAGACCTCATCATGACTGGGATGTAAAGTATATTGCTGGCAACGAGTAGAATAAGGGTCCAGAGTAAAATCTGCTCCATTTGAGGTAGCGTAAAACAAACACAAACCTTTAAATAAGCAGGAGATGAGAGAAGAGATGCTCAAAACTAAATAGTTTACTTGGCATTCTGGGGTGGTGTTTAGCTTACGGGACTGGAAGCCAGACGGGCGGCATTTTTAATGTGCTTGTCAAAGCAAAGGACAGCACTTTTACTGCAGACCATGAAGGGCAGCGGCTGTGCTAAGGAAAAAGGAAAGAAAAGGTCTGGCCTCAGCAGTGTGCAGGATCTTACAAAAGGGCTTGGCTGATAGAGACAGGGCACTGGCACATGGGATAAAATATAAACAGGACTCACCAAAAGTAGATGGGGACAGACTAATCAGCTCTCCTGCTATCTGATAACATTTTTCCTAGTCAGAGGCAAACTAATCTAGCGGGACTTCAGGAACACAATTTATCAGTGCCAGGCAGAAAATGAATTGTTGAAAGAAGGAAGCCCGGGATTAATAGCGGAACAGTAAGGTGGTGAGGAACGGGCTACGGAGAGCCTGCAGGATGGGGGGCTGGCAGGGAGACCTCGTCTGGGGACTCCTCTTGAAATGGTTTCAATATACTGGAATGGGGATACAGGGGGTTGGGCTCACTGCTGCAAATTTGTGAGGCTTCAGTAGTGCTGAATATCAAGAGCAGACTACTTGTATGCTCTGACAAGTAACAAGTAGGATCAACTTCAATAGGACAAGGTCAAGTGCTGGAGGATGAGGAATTTCTCCTCTGGACTGGGAATAAGAGAGGGGAAGAAAGTGCTATGTGAATTAGCCAGTTAATGATCATTATCTGTGTGATGTGGCTTTAAAAAAGGAAAAAAAAATGCAGGATGTATTAGTGAAGGCATTTCCAGCAAATGGAAGGAATTTTCAGCATCATGGGTATCACGATGGGTGTCATTATACAGAGAACTAGTGAGCCCTTCACTGGCTTTCTGCAACTCCCTAGGATTCATTACTGCTGGGAAGAAACAGAGAAAAAGTATTAAAATCGGGTCTGGTGCATTCTGCTTTGTGTGTGCAAACATGCGTGTGCTAAGTGGAAATGAAAGCAGGAACTAGGTAAGGGCAACCATTTATTTTACAACAGAATATAAGTGATGCTTTTAGAAGGGGAAATTTTATTTTAAAATGAAATAAAGCAAAGAATAAATTGTTAAAATTTAAAAATAATGACAGATTAGCACTTGGACAGATAGATCTATCTCAGAACACAGCTGTTGTTCGAGTTTAACACAAGCCTTATGACTCTGTTGTACAGAAAGGGCCTCAGCATGAAGCCCCGTGTGGCTGAGCCAGCCATCAAAGCACTTCTGACCCTGAGAACCCGCCCTGGGGGCAGCTGAGATGGGCCATCGGTCCCAGGGTCCCCAAACTGCGATACCTGTGCTTCTGTGGTACGCAAACTATTCCCAAATAGTATGCAGAAAACAAACAAACAAACAAACAAAAAACATTCCAAACCTGCAAAAATCCACCATCAAAGCCTGCCCCATCTGCCTTTTGTCTGGAAGTGACAACATGAGCCAGCTAGATCCCTGCTGTACACAGAATGAGGAGGTCAAAGCTGGGAGACAAGAGGAAGGGATTGGGAAAGGGAAGGGATTTGAGAAGCCTGTGCTGGTGCCACCAGTGCACTTCTCCCTCTAAACAGAGCCTAGGAACTCCTCTTTTAGGCGACTTGCTGGCTGGTTTCCTAGGGTGGTAAACCAGATTGCATTTCTTCCTCAGAGGAGCAGGGTTGGGTGCCAGCAGAGACTCAGCTGTAGCGAAGCAAGGAACAAGAACAAGCACTGATGCTGGTGCTACCCTGCAGGGCAGCAGCTCCTGAATCCCATCAGGTCTGGAGTCAGGAGGTGCTGAGGGCAGGGAGCTGCTCCCCTGGGAGATGCTCCGGGCTGCTGTGACTCCTGAAGCAGGGAGCACGCGCTGCTCATAAACCTGCTGCTGTCCTGCACAGCAGGGCTGCCGGATGCTGCTCCCCCCAGAGCAAAAAGCAGCCAGCTGTGTGAGCTGAAGGAATCACACTGGGCTCTGTTATTCCAACAGATACAGCCAGGCATCTTCCAGCAAAGCCCTAGCTGGGGCTTGCTTGAAAGTGTTGAAGCTTAAGATATGCTCTGTGGGGAACAAAATCAAACCAACTGGAAGTAATGTTGAAGTAATTTCAAAGGGGCACATAGGGATGTTCTTGTCTTTAAAAATAAAAATAAAATCATGAAACAGACATACAAAACCCCCAAGGTCTACAAGTCCTGGAAATAATGCAGAGATGAGATAAAAAGAAAAAGTCTGTATGGTTCACAGTCGAGTGAGTGTATGGTCCACATAATTACTTATCCATCCATACCTGGAGGATTATTGGAAAAGCTATGCTTGCTGGCAATCAGAAGTCATCTCCATCACCCATACTCTGTGCTCTGAGGCCTGCGCAGCCCAGCTCCGAGTGGACGCCAGGGTTTGCCTTCAGGGACAGGCACAAAAGAGAGCAGGACTGAACAGGCTGCACGCAGCCCTGCCGATGGAGGAGCCGGTCTCATCCCACTCGGTACATCCAGGCCTGAAGCTGACCTCAGGAGTAACTTAAAGAGTTGAATCTTAAATCCTCACAACCTAGAGGTATGGGACAAGAAGGTCTCCTTGGTGTTTTGTTGTTCTCAGGGTGGCACAGGGGAAAATATGGTGGGTTTGGAGCTACATTACCTGCCTAAAAACGCAGACTGAAAACATGGCTTTATTTTTATTGCTATTAATACACTATTGGAGGAAAAAAGAACGTGCGTATGCTCTCGAAAACGTTGGTTGGGACTGCTCTTCCTGCCTGAATACTGCTGTTAATATTTGATAGCAGCTGCCTGAAAACAGAAGCCTTTGAACCATTTATTGTCCTTGGGAGGTGGCAGCGTTTTTTTGTTTGTTTTTTGGTTTGTTCCGTATTTAAACTGAGACTAGCTGCAAGTTTCTTGGGCACGGCGTAAACGATTAGAGCTCTGTTCAAAAGTATTGTTGGTTTGAAGTATTCTTTTCGGATGTTACCATTTGTACTTTCAAACAAAACCCCTACTGATGAGGCGCAGCTCTGTGTGCTCGCATGGCTCCAAGGAGTGGTTGTGCGGTTACTCCACAGTGAGGATTAGTTACACATTAACCACAGCTGTAAAAACATGTCTATGGGAAAATTACATCCAAACACTGAGGGCCTTTGAGTCGGCTGCTTATTACTGAAGAGGTGGGTTTCTGTATCATTTTTCTTCAGCATTGTGCAACATGCATCTGATCTGTTTACTTTGCTATCACGATGCATCCATCATAAGTTTTTCCTCTGGAGGTCTTCTACTTCAACCCCTTCCACAGACCATGGTCTACTGAGGTCTTACAGGTGGAGCTGAGTCAGACAGTGTTTCCAAACCAGAAGGTCTCAGGGGGCCACTCACAGTTAGTTTAGTCATTGCTACCTGAGGCAAAGCAGGTAGTGCCAAATGATGACTTGAGGCTCTGTGGTTATAACAACATCAGGCCCATGACACCTTTCTCATTACCAAGGTGCCAGCTAAAGCCTGTAGTAAATTCTCTTGGTTTTCACTCAATAGAAAACCATCACCCATCACTCCTGTTCTTCCTTCTACATGTACCTACACCCCATTCTGCATAGGCAGCCAACTCAGCATGGGTCTTGCAGTCAGTTTCCAAGCCCCGCTCCTCTCCAGGCCTTCTCAGAGCCAGTAAAGCTGAAGAGCTTAGAAGGGAAGGAGATAGAGGACTGCATCCCCCCCAGAATGCAGGGTTGGCAGGGCCACTCTGTGCATCGAGTACTGGCCTCGTGACAGATGTGGGTCCTGCTGTCCATGCTCCAGGGTTTCATGAACCAACCCTGGCCTCTGCTATCCCCCCATTGCTGTTGAGTTCCCTTGAAAGAAACCTTCTTAACGTGAAGGGGGAGGGCAGCGCAGATGAGAGATACACAAACAGGAATGCTTTCTCCAAAGTTGCTTTGGGCAAAGGAAGAAAAGCTGCGCTCACGAAGAGCATGTAATTACCATGTCCTCCGCCCCACCCTCGCCTTCTCAAGAGAAAATTCTCTCTTCGTACACCAGCTTGCCTTCTGAATTTACTGGCTTGCTCCAGGCCCGTGTCACATGGCCCACTGCAAGTCAGCAACCAACAAAGCCTCTTTCATATACACTAGTGAGGCTCCCGTAGACTTGAGCTGCCTGTTAAGCTCTCTGGTACCTCTGCAAGAGACGTCCCCTGTGGGAACCCTCCGCCTGCTTCCGTGGTTGCTTTCTGAAGCCCTGTCCTCACTCTGGCTCCTCCCTAAGAGAGGCAATTTCATCTGGGGTAGGAGCCAACGTATTACCACAAGGTGAGAAGCTGAATCGCTCTGGGAACATGCACGTTTTCTGTGCGCTGAGCTCACTTCCCCCCTCACCAAGCGCTGCTGCCTGCAGAGCCTGCTCCAGCTTGTTCTGCTAACCCAGAGCCATGGGTTTCAGATTGTCCTTCCCCTTCCCCACCTGCAGTGACTAATGGAAGGTTGCCTCAGGCTCCTCACGTTCTCCTTGCACAGGGCAACATAAACTCCAACTCCGCCTTGAGCAGGGAGCCATTACTATTGATCTTGTGCAGCCCTCTGAGAACCAGGAGATTGGAAATCAGACTGTGGCAATCCCCAATGTCACGAATGGGACCCTAAAGCCTGCCCAGCACAACTCCCCCAGCCATCAGTGCTGTCACCCTTGCCACTCCACTGTGGCCCCTCAGCCACGTCCTCACACCCACCCGCACCCTGCCCGCACCTGGCAGCCCCCACGCTGCTGCCGCCACTGCAAGTGCCCCATTTCATCTTGCTACACAACGAGAATGTCCATGAGCACCCCCAGCTGTCCAGACTAAAGAGACTTTTGGAATAGACTGGATAGCTGTGGTAGTTTAACTCAGGTGGGCAGCCGAGCTCCACCACAGCCGCTCTCTCACTCCCTCTCCTCAAAGGGAAAGGGGGAGAAAATATGATGGAAAAGGCTCAAGGGCTGAGATAAGGACAGGGAGATCACTCAGCGATTACTGTCACAGGCAAACCAAACTCAGCATAAAGAGACTGGAGAAATTTATTACCTATTACTAAATGAGAAACTTCTATCTCCTCTCCCTGAGCAGTACAGGGAAACGAGGAATGGGTGCTGCGGTCAGTCCCTGACACTTAATCTCCACTGCTCCTTCATGGTCCCTCTCTGCCCCTGCTCCATGTGGGGTCCCTCCCACAGGATGCCGAGCTTCCCAAACTGAGCTGGCGGGGGCTGCCCACAGGCCACAGCGCTTCAAGAACTGCTCCTACACGGCTCCGTACCACGGGGTCCATCCCCCAGGAGCAAACTGCTCCAGCATGGGTCCCCCATGGGCGGCAGCACCGCCAGACCCCCTGCTCCTGCGTGTGCAACACTTCTGAGTTTCGACCGCACAGCTTCCAGTTTCTGTTCGTAACCATTCAGACCACCCCAGCCAAGAGGAGCATTGCTCCCCAGTGTGACCACTCAACAACAGTCCTTTGGGCTTTCCGACACAGGAACGGAAAGCAGGGAGTCCCCAGCAGCCTCAGCAGCACCCACAAACCCAAGGCATGGCCAGGGCCAGGCCCGTGCCTGCCCCAAGCCTCCTGGCCCAGGCTGGCCAGGCCCGGCTGGGACACGGCCTCCCCTCCCAGGCAGGGCCTGCCTCAGCACCAGCCCTGACTCCTACCTGCGGCTTCGCCCTGGGCATCAAGAAGTAGCAGGCAACCACCAGCAACATCAGCCACAGGAAGGAGTAGAAGGCCCAGAAGGCTTCTGGGCTGGGGAAGAAGCTCATTCCCCAGGCATCAGCCATGCCTGTGACGTGCCACAGAGAGCCAAACTCGGCTGGCTTGAGGAGGATCAGCTGGACCGCACTCACGGTCCCCTTGCTCCACCTGCTCTGCTCAAGCTTGTCCCTCTTCGCTCGTCAGCTCGCGGCAAAATGGCAGCCAGCCTTGCACAGCCCCACTTACATAATCTGCCCCCGACTGTGATGCGCGTGGACTCGGGGCTGTCATCCCTCACCAGCTGTGATGACAGCAGCACTCAGCCATGGCAGTGTTTGTGATGCAGGGACAGCGGGGATGAGGTGGCCCTCCCTGAGTTGAGCTAAACCCCAGGAGGTGACCTTCGCCTGAGCACCAGGCAGCAGCCAGCCCAGCTGGGCCAGCTCAGTGCAGTGCAACCATGGCCTCTCAGGTGCGTGTCCTGGGACCAGCACTGTTTTATATGTTTATCAGTGACATAGACAGTGGGATTGAGTCCACCCTCAGCAAGTTTGCAGATGACACCAAGCTGAGGGGTGCAGTTGATACAACAGTGTACTGGGTCTGGCTGGAATGTTAACTTTCCCGGCAGCAGCCCATTCAGTGCCGTACTCTGTACTTGTAGCTGGAACAGCAGTGTTATCACACCAGTGTTGTGTCTACTGCTGAGCAGCAGTGGCACAGCATTGGGCCTTTCTCTAACCCTCCTAGGGGGTGGGCAAAAAAGTGAGGAGAGAAACATCACTAGGGCAGCTGACCTAAACCAATCAAAGGGATATTCCATACCATGTGGTGTCACACTCAGCAATAAAAGGTGGAAACAGGAAGAGGAGGGGAGGGGTGGGCTCTCGTTGAGAAGACATCGGTCCTCCTCTCGAACACCGGCTGCGTGCGTTGAGGCCTTGCTTCAAGGACGTGGTCAATCATCGCTCATTTGTGGGAAGTAGAGAGTAATTTCTTTCCTCTGCACTTCCATATAGCTTTCATTTATTTTGTTTGTTTGTTTTCCTCCCTTTTTCCCCTTTCCCTTTTATTTCCCCTTAGTTAAATTGTTTAGTTCATGGTAGTCTTTATTTAATTATTATAATTATTTCCCTTTAATTAAATTATCCTTATCTCAACCCGTGAGTTGTTCTTTGCTTTACTTCTCCCCCTCCTTATCTAAAGGAGAGGGAGTGAGAGAGCGGTTGTGGGGTTTAGCTGCCCAGCACGGTAAAACCACCACAAACAGAAGGAAGGGATGCCATCCAAAGGGACCTAGACAACCTAAAGAATTGGGCCCACGGAAACCTAATGAGGTTCAACAAGAGGTTCAACGCATGGTCCTGCACCTGGGTCAGGGCAATCCCAGACTTGAGCCCAGACTGAGAGAAGAACTCATTGCGAGCAGCCCTGCAGAGAAGGACTTGGGGGTTCTGGTGGGTGAAACACTCAACATGAGCCAGCAGTGCGTGCTTGCAGCCCAGAAGGCCAACTGCGTCCTGCGGTTCCATCAGCAGAGCAGTGGTCAGCAGGTGGAGGGAGGTGACTGTCCCCCTCTGCTCTGCCCTTGTGAGGCCCCACTTGGAGCAATGCACCCAGCTCTGGGGACCCAGCACAACAAATGTGAACCTGTTAGAGTGAGTCCAGGGGAGGGCTACAAAGATGATCAGAGGGCTGGAGCACTTCTCCTATGAAGAAAGGCTGAGAGCTGGGGATGTTCAGCCTGAAGAAGAGAAGGCTCAAGGGAGACCTCATTATGACCATTTCATACTTAAAGGGGTGTTATAAAACAGATGGGGAAAGGCTCTTTACTTGTGTGGATAGCGATAGAGCAAGGGAGAATAGTCTTAAACTAAAAGATTTAGACTAGACATTAGGAGGAAATTCTTCTCTCAGAGGGTGGTGAGGCACTGGCACAGGTTGCCCAGAGAAGTTGTAGATACCCCAACCCTACAGATGTTCAAGGGCAGACTGGATGAGTCCGTGGGCAACCGGACCTAGTGGGTGGCATCCCTGCCCATGGCAGGGGGCTTGGAATAGGATGATCTTTAAGGCCCCTTCCAAACCAAGCTATTCTCTTATTCTATGATGTTATTGGTGGTAGGGTGATGGCTGGACCAGATCTTGGAGGTCTCTTCCAACTTTAATGATTCTATGATTCTTCCAGGTAAGGGATCTGAGTACTGATCCCAGCAGACTCTTAAGGCACAGGCAGAGCTGAGGGTGTCTCCTCATTAGAGGAGAATCGTGTCTGCGGGGAACTACTTCTTGGAGGATCTGTCTGGTTGGATGGCAGCTCAGGTGTCCCCACATCCCCACTGATGCCGCTCTGGCCTTGCTGGGAATACTCTGCTTCTCCCATGGGGACGCTCTCCTCCAGTTCGTCCCCTCAGCCACGTCCTCGCACCCACCCCAGCCCTGCCCGCACCTGGCGGCCCCCAAGCAGCTGCTGCCATGGCAACCGCCCCAGGCAGTGCCACCCGGGCTGCTCTCATTGGCTCAGAGCCGGCACCAGGCGCATCTGATTGGCTCAGCTTTGGCAGGCCCCAGGGCGGTTGCCGTGCCCGGGAGCCGTTGGGAGCGGGCGTAACAGCCACTGGCGTCTCCTCACAGAGCGCCGCCATTTGCCAGAGCGTGGCCATTTGGGCACAGAACGGGTCACCCCTCGCCTCTGCCGCACGCAGTTTTATGAACAAGGGCAGACTGGATGAGGCCCTGGGCAACCTGATCTAGTGGGTGGCAACCCTGCCCACAGCAGGGGGATTGGAATAGGATGATCTTTAAGGCCCCTTCCAAACCAAGCTATTCTCTTATTCTATGACGTTATGATTCTGTCACACTGACCTCCAGGGAGCTTGGCAGCCCATGCTGCCTCTGAAAGCCTCAGGGGAAGGACACCCCCATCGCACTCGTCCCCACAGAAGCAGCCAATAGAGCTGCCAGCCTTGCCAATGCTAGGAAGGCCTAGCATTGAGCAGGGGAGCCGCAGCGCTTCCCCAGGAAATTAGAGGCACTCGCCCGTGAGCTTGCTTTCACTGACACGTTTATTGAGAGAGCCCCCGCTCCCTCGTGGGGCTGGCAGGGATCTTCTGCTTGCTGGATCCGTGCCCTGCTGGGTCCTGCTGAACCTTGGACCAGTAAGGGGAAGCGCATGGCCAGACAGGGCAGGGGATGGGGGCTCCCGGATTTAAATGTTTTTTGTGGTTCTGTGAGCACAGTTTGTTGATGGTACTGGTGCCAGGAAAACAACGCAGAAGCTTCCCCTGTGCAATTACAGGGATTGTTAGGACTTGATTGTGCCCCTCTCGCTGCTGGGTTGCAGAGATATTCTTCTGGCCCTGTTGTCCCTTGGCCCTGTGTGTGGATGGTTTCTTCTTTTCCACTGTCTTTCCTTCAACTGCAGCTGGGACTGCAGTTGCAGACTTAGCCAAATTCTGGGAGCTTTCATTCTCTCTCACTGTCTCTCCTCCAGCTGCACCTGGGACTGCAGTAGTAGATGGAGCCAAGTTCTGGGAGCTTTTAGTCTCTCCCACTGTGTTTCCTCCAGCTGCACCTGGGACTGCAGCTGCCGACGGAGCCAAATCCTGGGAGCTTTCTGTGTCAGGCAGGTTGTGGTTTGGTGCTCTGATGCACTTAGGGCGGAGTCTTGCGAAGACAGGTCTGTCCTGGGAGCATCCCTTGTCCTTCTGTGCCCCTCTATGTCTTCTGCGTGGCACAGCCCCAGTGCCCTCTGCTGCTGTGTCCACCCTTGGTTGCCCCGCATTGTCTGGGAGCTGCTTCGACTGTGAAGCCTGCACCTGCTTCTGCAGACCTTTAGCAATTTGTTTGGCTTTGCGGCAGTCTCTTGGTGCTGCAAGGACCTCTGGTATGTGGGGCATATCAAGAGCAATCCAAACGTGGTGTGGAGGCCGTGGCAGAGCTGAGGGTCTGTCCCCACTGGAGCTGTGTTTTCTCCGTGGGGGCCTTCTTCTTGGAGGTGCTGGTGTCCCCTTATCCCCCGTAGCAGAGATGCTGGGGCCATCACCCTTCTTATCTGATTGACCCCGTGGAGCTCCCTTGCTCTGTGGCGACGCCTGCTCTGCCTGGGTGGAAAGGGAATCCCCTGCTGCCCCAGGGCCCCGGATCTTTTTGCTGGTGCCAGGCAGGGTCGTCTTGCTGGTCATGCTGCTGCCGTTGGCTCTTGCTCCACACACAATTTTCTGTTGGGGTTTGTCCCCACCCTCCTGAGGCTTCATCTTTTGTGCCACTTTCAGAATAGGTGCCGGCACAGACTGGACAGGCTCCTGCATCCCCTGGGTCAATGTGTCCTTGGGGGCTGCTGCCTCTTGCTGAGGTCCAGGGGTCTGCTCTGACAGCTGCACTGCCGACTTCGTGGTGTGAGCGTGCTGCTGAAAGCGCATCCTGGGTGAGCGGTGGCGCTGCCTGGTGTTCCTCTGCAGAGCCTCAGTCTGGGTGTCTTTCTGTCCCAGGACGGGGTCTGAAGAGCTTTTCATTGAAGCCAGGATCCTTCTTGGTAGCCCAAAGAGCCCTTTGGTCTGCTTTTGTCCATTAGACCCCTCCGGGTGACTGTTCACAGCCTTTTCCGCACAGGGTGGGTCCTTCTCCACAGGACTCACCACATGTGGCTCTGCTTGCTGTTGGGGTGATTGAGGAGCTGTGGTTGGGACAGCTGTCCTTGCTTCCAGGACAGTGGCTGAAAAGCTCTCCTCGGAGGACAACAGCATCTCTGACAGTCCAAATTGCTTTTGTATATACATTTTTTCCACTGCACGCTCCAGCTGATATTTCGCAGCCTCGTCTATGAAGGCCACGTCCCACACCGTGGGAATCTTCTTCTCATTAGTCTTTTCTTCTCGCTTCGATACTTTCGAAGCAGAGGCTGGGTCATCTTGTGGAGGCTTCTCCCCCTCAGCTGGAAGGCGCAGTTTCTGCTCCTCTTTCTTTTTTGGGGTGATGTAGTTCAAGGCCTCTTTAGATTTCTTTTGTGGCAAAGATGTCTTCATTTTCGTAGACTGGAATTTGGGCACCGCTGGAGGGTGGGTGGGAGCAGCCTGCTGGACCTGGACATGTTGCTGCACACTGCTGGCCCTGTGGCATCTGACCACTTCTTTCCTGCAGGGTGGGCAAGTGTCATGGTCACGCTGCTTCCCAGGGCCAGCCTTGAGATGCATGAGGCCAGGTTGGACCGCAGAACCATGAAGTGAGTCTGCTTTCTGCACAGGAGCAGGGGTAGATGGCCATGAAATCTGTGTGCTTTTGTTCTCCATGATAGTAGTGCAGGAGATGGTGCGCCAAGAGTTCAGAGACATAACTGAAGAGCAGCTGGTATCACTCTCTATGTCAGAAGTGAGAAACTCACTGCTGTCCTCTGGCAACTCCAAGTCGAGCCTGTGTGAGGAGGAGGAGGAGAAGGAAGATGATGGGAATGCTGAGCCAAGCACTCCTGAGCACTCTGGGACTCTCCCTCTGTCCCGGAGGAGCTGGCAGGCTGTGTCACTTCTCTGGGGTCCCCCAAGAGACCCTGTGGTCCCTTGCCCAAGGCTCCCTCTCTGCCAGCTGGGCACAGAAGCTCCATCTGCCCCAGAAAGAGAGGGGACACTGCTATCTCTGTGCGTCAGCGGTAAATCTTTCTGCAAGGGCATTGCTCCTTGGATTTTAGTCTGCAAATTTCCCTGTGCCCCCGCAAACCATTGCACTCATCCGTGCCCCCAAATTCTGTCCCTGTTCCCACTCCCAACCTCTTTCCCTTCCCCTCCTCAGTGGTCTCACATTTGCATGTATTTGTTGAGGTCCTCAAGGTTCCTGTTGAACAGTTCGGCTAGTTCCCGTACTCCATCCACCTTTGCGTGCTCGGGACATCTGCAAAGGGGCAAAGGGCAGCATTAGCGGGACCTCCTTTGGTGGGGAGTGACTAGAGGGGGCTGTCACATGCCAGGGGTGATGATTCCACTTACTGGTTCCTCTTGCGCTGTGAAGAGTTGTGGGGGGTCCAAACTGCTGGCAGAGAAGACAGAGAGTCAGTGGATGGGGAGGCTGCGGGGGGGCGGTGGGAATATGGGGCCAGGCGGTGTCTTTGCAGGGCACCTGCCCTTGCCCAGGGCTGCTCACCTCCGTGATTCTCCTGGTGCCTTCTGTAGTGGTGCCTTGTCTTCCTCCCTTCCTACATGGGCACAGAAAGCAGCGGGTGAGAGGGAGTCCCCAGCAGCCTCAGCAGCACCCACAAACCCAAGGCATGGCCAGGGCCAGGCCCGTGCCTGCCCCAAGCCTCCTGGCCCAGGCTGGCCAGGCCCGGCTGGGACACAGCCTCCCCTCCCAGGCAGGGCCTGCCTCAGCACCAGCCCTGACTCCTACCTGCGGCTTCGCCCTGGGCATCAAGAAGTAGCAGGCAACCACCAGCAACATCAGCCACAGGAAGGAGTAGAAGACCAAGAAGGCTTCTGGGCTGGGGAAGAAGCTCATTCCCCAGGCATCAGCCATGCCTGTGACGTGCCACAGAGAGCCAAACTCGGCTGGCTTGAGGAGGATCAGCTGGACCGCACTCACGGTCCCCTTGCTCCACCTGCTCTGCTCAAGCTTGTCCCTCTTCGCTCGTCAGCTCGCGGCAAAATGGCAGCCAGCCTTGCACAGCCCCACTTACATAATCCGCCCCCGATTGTGATGCGCGTGGACTCGGGGCTGTCATCCCTCACCAGCTGTGATGACAGCAGCGCGCAGCCATGGCAACGTTTGTGATGCAAGCACAGTGGATATGAGGTGGCCCTCCCCAAGCTGAGCTAAACCCCAGGAGGTGACCTTCGCCTGAGCACCAGGCAGCAGCCAGCCCAGCTGGGCCAGCTCAACACAGCGGGGCCATGGCCAACCCACCCCAGTGCCAAGAGCTGGCCCTGTGCAGGGCCCTGCAAAGCCACTGGACTCTCACTGGGTAGGGTGGAACCCCTGGTCATGGGCTGCGCTCCCCCTTCTGAGAGACCATGAACTGCTTCATGGCCCTCATGTGTCCAGCAAAGCAACGATGCTTACACAGTGACAATGGTGAAGGCCCGAGGGAGCCCGTTTAGACCACCCCAGCCAGGAGGAGCACTGCTCCCCAGCGTGTGACCACTCAGCGGTCCTTTGCTGAAAGGGGAATTAAGGTGGGGAGGGCTCCCTGCGGCTGGGCAGCCAGGAACCCCCACAGCCAGCTCACTGCCCTTCCCCTTTCTCCGAGTGGTAGCAGGGAGATAATGGGGAGGACAACAGTGAGAAAACTGTGTTGAAATAAAAGCAGGGCAATAGGTCACTGACTATTTTCGTAGGGATAGACTACTAAGCTTGGGGAATTTAACTGAAATTTAATCACCAAATTACTGGTTTGGCATAGGGAAGTGAAGGTCATAAACGTTTCCACACTTAGTGAAATGCAATGGGACTTGCGAGAGCTTTTCCCTGGCGTTCCCCCATATCAGCTCTCACTGCTCTCTTCCTCTGACTTGGGGATCCTGCTCATGTCCTTTTCCTTGGCCTTTTGCTCGCCTCAGCATATGCTAGGGCAGGTAGTGCTGATGATGAGCCCCAGAGCTCAGGACTGTGTGGTGGGTTTACGTGGCAAGGTTTTGGTAGCAGGGAGCCATAGGGGTGGTTTCTGTGAGAAAGATCTAGAAGCTGCCCCATGTTTGGGAAGGGCCCCATTGTTTTCCAGAGCTGAGCCAATAAGCGATGTTGTTTTGCGCCTCTGTGAGAGCATATTTAAGACAGGGAAAAAAACGCTGCGCCAGACAGCAGCCAGTAGTGAGAAACAGCCTTGCAGGTGCCAAGGTCAGTGTAGAAGGAGGGGGAGAGGTGCTCCAGGTGCCGGAGCAGAAGTCCCCTGTGGCCTGTGGTGAGGACCATGGTGAAGCAGGATGTCCCCCTGCAGCCCATGGAGTACCACGGTGGAGCAGGGTTCCATGCTGCAGCCCGTGGAGGAGACCACGGTGGAGCAGGTGGCCCTGCACCGACGGAGGCTGCCGCCTGTGGAAGACCCCTGCCGGAGCAGGTTCCGGGCCGGACCTGTAGCCCGTGGAGAGGAGCCCACGCAGGAGCAGGTGATCTGGCAGGAGCTGCTGCCCGTAGGGGAGCCAGGTTGGAGCAGTTTTCTCCTGAGGGATGGACCCCGTGGTACGGACCCATATCTGGAGCAGTTCTGGAAGAGCTGCTGCCTGTGGGAACCCACGCCGGATCAGTTCATCAAGGACTGCATCCTGTGGGTGGGACCCCACAGCACAGGGGATGAGAGTGACCAAGAAGGAGCGGCAGAGAAGAAGTGCTGTAGACTGACCATAACCCCCATTCCCCCGTTCCCCTGCGCCGCTCGGGGGGAGGAGGTGGAAGAGGGTGGATGGGGGGGAAGGTGCTTTTGGTTTGCTTTTTCCTTTGTTTTCTCACTTCTCTCGCTTGTTAGTTGTAGGCAATAAATCTTACTATCTCCTTATGCCGAGTCTGTTTTGCCCGTTCCAATAATTATTGCGTGATTTTCTCGTCCTTATCTCAACCCTTGAGCCCCTTTTCACATATTTTCTCCCCATTCCTCTTTGAGGAGGGGGAGTGAGAGCGGCTGTGGTGGAGCTCGGCTGCCCACTCGAGCGGAACCACGACAGGTTGTCATCCTGGCAACCTCCCAGGACTTTCAGGACAGCACCTCCATGCTACAACCCCAACCCTCCTCCGCATGGTGGCGGAGCTCAAGGAGGAGGTGGAGAGGTTGAGGGATATCAGGGAGTGTGAGCAGGAGATAGACTGGTGGAGCGACTCCCTGCAGGGCCTCAAGGAGAGGTATCGAGGAGAGACACCCCAAATGGGGGTGGACCCCCTGCCCTGTCGCTGTGGGGCAGAGGGAGGGGATCTGGGAGTTCAGGAGGAATGGAAACAGGTCCCTGCTCGACATTGCAAGCAATGCCCTCCCCTTCCGGCCCCACCTTCCCAGGTGCCCTTACGCAACAGGTTTGAGGCCCTGGAGACTGAGAGGCCAGTGGGTGAGGAAGAGGTAGCAAGTGTTCCCAGGAGGATGCCTGGGGCGAGGAGGTTGACTCCACGCCTCAGGACTGCCTCCACCAAGAAAGACAGGAGGGTTATTGTTGTTGGAGACTCTATTCTTAGGGGAACAGAGGGCCCTATTTGTCGGCCTGACCCTACCCGTAGGGAAGTCTGCTGCCTCCCTGGGGCCAGAGTCAGGGACGTTGCCAGGAGGCTTCCCAACCTGGTTCGCCCCTCAGACTATTATCCTCTTTTGATAGTCCAGGCGGGCAGTGATAACATTGAAGAGAGAAGCCTCAAGGCTATCAAACGAGACTTTAGGGGACTGGGTCGGTTAGTGGATGGAGCGGGAGTGCAGGTGGTGTTTTCGTCCATCCCTACGGTGGCAGAGAGGGGTACAGAGAGGACACGGAAAGCCCACCTGTTAAACACGTGGCTCAGGGGCTGGTGCCAACACAGAAAGCAGGGGAGCCACAGCACTTCCCCAGGAAATTAGAGACATTCACCCATGAACTTGCTTCCACTGACACGTTTATAGAGAGAGCCCCCGCTCCCTCGTGGGGCTGGCAGGGATCTTCTGCTTGCTGGCTCCATGCCAGGAGCTTCCCCTGTGTGATTACAGGGATTGATAGGACATGATTGCACCCCTCTGGCTGTTGGGTGGCAGTGATATTCTTCTGGCCCTGCTGTCCCTTGGCCCTCTCTGCAGATGATTTCTTCTCTCCCACTGTCTCTCCTTCAACTGCACCTGGGACTGCAACTGTCGCAGCCATATTCTGGGAGCTTTCAGTGTCATACAGGTTGTGTTTTGGCGGTTTGATGCATTTGAGGTGGTGTCTTCGAAAGCCAGGTCTGTCCTGGCAGCACCCCTTGTCATTCCGGCAGGGTGAGCGGTGGCGCTGCCTGGTGTTGCTCTGCGGAGCCTGTCTCAGAGTCTTTGCCTCAGGATGAGGTTTAAAAATCTCCTCATGGGAATCAGTATCCTACGTCATAGCCTCAAGAGCACTTGTGACTGCTTTAGTCCACCAAGCCTTTCCAGGTGACTTTCGTCAGTCTTTTCCACACAGGGCATTTCGTGCACCATGGGAACCGCCTTCAAAGGAGGCTTTTCTGCTCGCTTAGGTATTTTTGAAGCAGAGGCTGGGTCATCTTGTGGAGGCTTGTCCACATCAGCTGGCAGGCACAGTTTCTGCTCCTCTTTCTTTTTTGGGGTGAAGAAGTTCAAGGTCTCCAGGGTCTTCTGGGTCTCCAGGGTCTCCTGGTCTCCTTTTGTGGCAAAGGTGCCTCTAGTTTCATGGACTGAAATTTGGGCACCTCTGGAGGATGGGTGGAAGCAACTTGGTGGAACTGGACATGTTGCTGGTGTTGCTGCACACTGCTTCCCAAGTGTACGCTGACCACTTCTTTTCTGCAGGGTGGGTGAGTGTCATGGTCACGCTGCTCCCCTCGGACAGCCTTGGGATGCATGAGACCAGGCTGGACAGCAGAAGCATGAAGTGAGTCTGCTTTCTGCACAGGAGTGGGGGTAGATGCCCGTGAAATCTGTCTGGTTAAATTCTCCGTGATGGTAGTGCAGAAGATGGTGCTCCAAGTGTCCAGAGATGTTCTTGAAGAGCAGCTGGTGTCACTCTCTGTGTCAGAAGTGAGAAATTCACCACTGTCCTCTGGCAACTCCAAGGCGAGCCTGTGTGAGGAGGAGGAGGAGAAGGAAGATGATGGGAATGCTGAGCCAAGCACTCCTGAGCACCCTGGGACTCTCCCTCTGTCCCGGAGGAGCTGGCAGGCTGTGTCATTTCTGTGGGGTCCCCCCACAGAAAGCAAGGGGATTGGAAAAGGATGATCTTTAAGGCCCATTCCAAACCAAGATATTCTTTTATTATATGATTTTATGATTCTCTGCAACATAGACCTTGTGGGAGCTTGGCAGCCCATGCTGCCTCTGAAAGCCTCAGGGGAAGGGCACCCCAAGATTCTCTCCTTCGGGACCAAGGTGTGGCTTGTAGCTTTGATGCATTTAGGGCGGAGTCTTGCGAAGACAGGTCTGTCCGGGGAGCATCCCTTGTTCTTCTGTGCCCCTCTATGTCTTCTGCGTGGCACAGCCCCAGTGCCCTCTGCTGCTGTGTCCACCCTTGGTTGCCCCGCATTGTCTGGGAGCTGCTTCGACTGTGAAGCCTGCACCTGCTTCTGCAGACCTTTAGCAATTTGTTTGGCTTTGTGGCAGTCTCTTGGTGCTGCAAGGACCTCTGGTATGTGGGGCATATCAAGAGCAATCCAAACGTGGTGTGGAGGCCGTGGCAGAGCTGAGGGTCTGTCCCCACTGGAGCTGTGTTTTCTCCGTGGGGGCCTTCTTCTTGGAGGTGCTGGTGTCCCCTTATCCCCCGTAGCGGAGATGCTGGGGCCATCACCCTTCTTATCTGATTGACCCCGTGGAGCTCCCTTGCTCTGTGGCGACGCCTGCTCTGCCTGTGTGGAAGGGGAATCCCCTGCTGCCCCAGGGCCCCGGATCTTTTTGCTGGTGCCAGGCAGGGTCGTCTTGCTGGTCGTGCTACTGCCGTTGGCTCTTCCTCCACACACAATTTTCTGTTGGGGTTTGTCCCCACCCTCTTGAGGCTTCATCCCTTGTGCCACTCTCAGAATAGGTGCCGGCACAGACTGGACAGGCTCCTGCATCCCCTGGGTGAATTTGTCCTTGGGGGCTGCTGCATCTTGCTGAGGTCCAGGGGTCTGCTCTGACAGCTGCACTGCTGACTTCATGGTGTGAGCATGGGGAAAGGCTCTTTACTTGTGTGGATAATGACAGAGCAAGGGGGAATGGTCTTAAATTAAAAGAGGATAGATTTAGACTAGATATTAGGAGGAAATTCTTCTCTCAGAGGGTGGTGAGGCACTGGCAAAGGTTGCCCAGAGAAGTTGCAGATACCCCATCCCTACAGATGTTCAAGGGCAGACTGGATGAGTCCCTGGGCAACTGGATCTAGTGGGTGGCATCCCTGCCCATTGCAGGGGGATTGGAATAGGATGATCTTTAAGGCCCCTTCTAAACCAAGCTATTCTCCTATTCTATGACGTTATGATTCTGTCACACTGACCTTGTGGGAGCTTGGCAGCCCATGCTGCCTCTGAAAGCCTCAGGGGAAGGACACCCCCATCCCACTTGTCCCCACAGAAGCAGCCAATAGAGCTGCCAGCCTTGCCCATGCTAGGAAGGCCTAGCATTGAGCAGGGGAGCCGCAGCGCTTCCCCAGGAAATTAGAGGCACTCGCCCGTGAGCTTGCTTTCACTGACACGTTTATTGAGAGAGCCCCCGCTCCCTCGTGGGGCTGGCAGGGATCTTCTGCTTGCTGGATCCGTGCCCTGCTGGGTCCTGCTGAACCTTGGACCAGTAAGGGGAAGCGCATGGCCAGACAGGGCAGGGGATGGGGGCTCCCGGATTTAAATGTTTTTTGTGGTTCTGTGAGCACAGTTTGTTGATGGTACTGGTGCCAGGAAAACAACGCAGAAGCTTCCCCTGTGCAATTACAGGGATTGTTAGGACTTGATTGTGCCCCTCTCGCTGCTGGGTTGCAGAGATATTCTTCTGGCCCTGTTGTCCCTTGGCCCTGTGTGTGGATGGTTTCTTCTTTTCCACTGTCTTTCCTTCAACTGCAGCTGGGACTGCAGTTGCAGACTTAGCCAAATTCTGGGAGCTTTCATTCTCTCTCACTGTCTCTCCTCCAGCTGCACCTGGGACTGCAGTAGTAGATGGAGCCAAGTTCTGGGAGCTTTTAGTCTCTCCCACTGTGTTTCCTCCAGCTGCACCTGGGACTGCAGCTGCCGACGGAGCCAAATCCTGGGAGCTTTCTGTGTCAGGCAGGTTGTGGTTTGGTGCTCTGATGCACTTAGGGCGGAGTCTTGCGAAGACAGGTCTGTCCTGGGAGCATCCCTTGTCCTTCTGTGCCCCTCTATGTCTTCTGCGTGGCACAGCCCCAGTGCCCTCTGCTGCTGTGTCCACCCTTGGTTGCCCCGCATTGTCTGGGAGCTGCTTCGACTGTGAAGCCTGCACCTGCTTCTGCAGACCTTTAGCAATTTGTTTGGCTTTGCGGCAGTCTCTTGGTGCTGCAAGGACCTCTGGTATGTGGGGCATATCAAGAGCAATCCAAACGTGGTGTGGAGGCCGTGGCAGAGCTGAGGGTCTGTCCCCACTGGAGCTGTGTTTTCTCCGTGGGGGCCTTCTTCTTGGAGGTGCTGGTGTCCCCTTATCCCCCGTAGCAGAGATGCTGGGGCCATCACCCTTCTTATCTGATTGACCCCGTGGAGCTCCCTTGCTCTGTGGCGACGCCTGCTCTGCCTGGGTGGAAAGGGAATCCCCTGCTGCCCCAGGGCCCCGGATCTTTTTGCTGGTGCCAGGCAGGGTCGTCTTGCTGGTCATGCTGCTGCCGTTGGCTCTTGCTCCACACACAATTTTCTGTTGGGGTTTGTCCCCACCCTCCTGAGGCTTCATCTTTTGTGCCACTTTCAGAATAGGTGCCGGCACAGACTGGACAGGCTCCTGCATCCCCTGGGTCAATGTGTCCTTGGGGGCTGCTGCCTCTTGCTGAGGTCCAGGGGTCTGCTCTGACAGCTGCACTGCCGACTTCGTGGTGTGAGCGTGCTGCTGAAAGCGCATCCTGGGTGAGCGGTGGCGCTGCCTGGTGTTCCTCTGCAGAGCCTCAGTCTGGGTGTCTTTCTGTCCCAGGACGGGGTCTGAAGAGCTTTTCATTGAAGCCAGGATCCTTCTTGGTAGCCCAAAGAGCCCTTTGGTCTGCTTTTGTCCATTAGACCCCTCCGGGTGACTGTTCACAGCCTTTTCCGCACAGGGTGGGTCCTTCTCCACAGGACTCACCACATGTGGCTCTGCTTGCTGTTGGGGTGATTGAGGAGCTGTGGTTGGGACAGCTGTCCTTGCTTCCAGGACAGTGGCTGAAAAGCTCTCCTCGGAGGACAACAGCATCTCTGACAGTCCAAATTGCTTTTGTATATACATTTTTTCCACTGCACGCTCCAGCTGATATTTCGCAGCCTCGTCTATGAAGGCCACGTCCCACACCGTGGGAATCTTCTTCTCATTAGTCTTTTCTTCTCGCTTCGATACTTTCGAAGCAGAGGCTGGGTCATCTTGTGGAGGCTTCTCCCCCTCAGCTGGAAGGCGCAGTTTCTGCTCCTCTTTCTTTTTTGGGGTGATGTAGTTCAAGGCCTCTTTAGATTTCTTTTGTGGCAAAGATGTCTTCATTTTCGTAGACTGGAATTTGGGCACCGCTGGAGGGTGGGTGGGAGCAGCCTGCTGGACCTGGACATGTTGCTGCACACTGCTGGCCCTGTGGCATCTGACCACTTCTTTCCTGCAGGGTGGGCAAGTGTCATGGTCACGCTGCTTCCCAGGGCCAGCCTTGAGATGCATGAGGCCAGGTTGGACCGCAGAACCATGAAGTGAGTCTGCTTTCTGCACAGGAGCAGGGGTAGATGGCCATGAAATCTGTGTGCTTTTGTTCTCCATGATAGTAGTGCAGGAGATGGTGCGCCAAGAGTTCAGAGACATAACTGAAGAGCAGCTGGTATCACTCTCTATGTCAGAAGTGAGAAACTCACTGCTGTCCTCTGGCAACTCCAAGTCGAGCCTGTGTGAGGAGGAGGAGGAGAAGGAAGATGATGGGAATGCTGAGCCAAGCACTCCTGAGCACTCTGGGACTCTCCCTCTGTCCCGGAGGAGCTGGCAGGCTGTGTCACTTCTCTGGGGTCCCCCAAGAGACCCTGTGGTCCCTTGCCCAAGGCTCCCTCTCTGCCAGCTGGGCACAGAAGCTCCATCTGCCCCAGAAAGAGAGGGGACACTGCTATCTCTGTGCGTCAGCGGTAAATCTTTCTGCAAGGGCATTGCTCCTTGGATTTTAGTCTGCAAATTTCCCTGTGCCCCCGCAAACCATTGCACTCATCCGTGCCCCCAAATTCTGTCCCTGTTCCCACTCCCAACCTCTTTCCCTTCCCCTCCTCAGTGGTCTCACATTTGCATGTATTTGTTGAGGTCCTCAAGGTTCCTGTTGAACAGTTCGGCTAGTTCCCGTACTCCATCCACCTTTGCGTGCTCGGGACATCTGCAAAGGGGCAAAGGGCAGCATTAGCGGGACCTCCTTTGGTGGGGAGTGACTAGAGGGGGCTGTCACATGCCAGGGGTGATGATTCCACTTACTGGTTCCTCTTGCGCTGTGAAGAGTTGTGGGGGGTCCAAACTGCTGGCAGAGAAGACAGAGAGTCAGTGGATGGGGAGGCTGTGGGGGGGCGGTGGGAATATGGGGCCAGGCGGTGTCTTTGCAGGGCACCTGCCCTTGCCCAGGGCTGCTCACCTCCGTGATTCTCCTGGTGCCTTCTGTAGTGGTGCCTTGTCTTCCTCCCTTCCTACATGGGCACAGAAAGCAGCGGGTGAGAGGGAGTCCCCAGCAGCCTCAGCAGCACCCACAAACCCAAGGCATGGCCAGGGCCAGGCCCGTGCCTGCCCCAAGCCTCCTGGCCCAGGCTGGCCAGGCCCGGCTGGGACACAGCCTCCCCTCCCAGGCAGGGCCTGCCTCAGCACCAGCCCTGACTCCTACCTGCGGCTTCGCCCTGGGCATCAAGAAGTAGCAGGCAACCACCAGCAACATCAGCCACAGGAAGGAGTAGAAGACCAAGAAGGCTTCTGGGCTGGGGAAGAAGCTCATTCCCCAGGCATCAGCCATGCCTGTGACGTGCCACAGAGAGCCAAACTCGGCTGGCTTGAGGAGGATCAGCTGGACCGCACTCACGGTCCCCTTGCTCCACCTGCTCTGCTCAAGCTTGTCCCTCTTCGCTCGTCAGCTCGCGGCAAAATGGCAGCCAGCCTTGCTCAGCCCCACTTACATAATCCGCCCCCGATTGTGATGCGCGTGGACTCGGGGCTGTCATCCCTCACCAGCTGTGATGACAGCAGCGCGCAGCCATGGCAACGTTTGTGATGCAAGCACAGTGGATATGAGGTGGCCCTCCCCAAGCTGAGCTAAACCCCAGGAGGTGACCTTCGCCTGAGCACCAGGCAGCAGCCAGCCCAGCTGGGCCAGCTCAACACAGCGGGGCCATGGCCAACCCACCCCAGTGCCAAGAGCTGGCCCTGTGCAGGGCCCTGCAAAGCCACTGGACTCTCACTGGGTAGGGTGGAACCCCTGGTCATGGGCTGCGCTCCCCCTTCTGAGAGACCATGAACTGCTTCATGGCCCTCATGTGTCCAGCAAAGCAACGATGCTTACACAGTGACAATGGTGAAGGCCCGAGGGAGCCCGTTTAGACCACCCCAGCCAGGAGGAGCACTGCTCCCCAGCGTGTGACCACTCAGCGGTCCTTTGCTGAAAGGGGAATTAAGGTGGGGAGGGCTCCCTGCGGCTGGGCAGCCAGGAACCCCCACAGCCAGCTCACTGCCCTTCCCCTTTCTCCGAGTGGTAGCAGGGAGATAATGGGGAGGACAACAGTGAGAAAACTGTGTTGAAATAAAAGCAGGGCAATAGGTCACTGACTATTTTCGTAGGGATAGACTACTAAGCTTGGGGAATTTAACTGAAATTTAATCACCAAATTACTGGTTTGGCATAGGGAAGTGAAGGTCATAAACGTTTCCACACTTAGTGAAATGCAATGGGACTTGCGAGAGCTTTTCCCTGGCGTTCCCCCATATCAGCTCTCACTGCTCTCTTCCTCTGACTTGGGGATCCTGCTCATGTCCTTTTCCTTGGCCTTTTGCTCGCCTCAGCATATGCTAGGGCAGGTAGTGCTGATGATGAGCCCCAGAGCTCAGGACTGTGTGGTGGGTTTACGTGGCAAGGTTTTGGTAGCAGGGAGCCATAGGGGTGGTTTCTGTGAGAAAGATCTAGAAGCTGCCCCATGTTTGGGAAGGGCCCCATTGTTTTCCAGAGCTGAGCCAATAAGCGATGTTGTTTTGCGCCTCTGTGAGAGCATATTTAAGACAGGGAAAAAAACGCTGCGCCAGACAGCAGCCAGTAGTGAGAAACAGCCTTGCAGGTGCCAAGGTCAGTGTAGAAGGAGGGGGAGAGGTGCTCCAGGTGCCGGAGCAGAAGTCCCCTGTGGCCTGTGGTGAGGACCATGGTGAAGCAGGATGTCCCCCTGCAGCCCATGGAGTACCACGGTGGAGCAGGGTTCCATGCTGCAGCCCGTGGAGGAGACCACGGTGGAGCAGGTGGCCCTGCACCGACGGAGGCTGCCGCCTGTGGAAGACCCCTGCCGGAGCAGGTTCCGGGCCGGACCTGTAGCCCGTGGAGAGGAGCCCACGCAGGAGCAGGTGATCTGGCAGGAGCTGCTGCCCGTAGGGGAGCCAGGTTGGAGCAGTTTTCTCCTGAGGGATGGACCCCGTGGTACGGACCCATATCTGGAGCAGTTCTGGAAGAGCTGCTGCCTGTGGGAACCCACGCCGGATCAGTTCATCAAGGACTGCATCCTGTGGGTGGGACCCCACAGCACAGGGGATGAGAGTGACCAAGAAGGAGCGGCAGAGAAGAAGTGCTGTAGACTGACCATAACCCCCATTCCCCCGTTCCCCTGCGCCGCTCGGGGGGAGGAGGTGGAAGAGGGTGGATGGGGGGGAAGGTGCTTTTGGTTTGCTTTTTCCTTTGTTTTCTCACTTCTCTCGCTTGTTAGTTGTAGGCAATAAATCTTACTATCTCCTTATGCCGAGTCTGTTTTGCCCGTTCCAATAATTATTGCGTGATTTTCTCGTCCTTATCTCAACCCTTGAGCCCCTTTTCACATATTTTCTCCCCATTCCTCTTTGAGGAGGGGGAGTGAGAGCGGCTGTGGTGGAGCTCGGCTGCCCACTCGAGCGGAACCACGACAGGTTGTCATCCTGGCAACCTCCCAGGACTTTCAGGACAGCACCTCCATGCTACAACCCCAACCCTCCTCCGCATGGTGGCGGAGCTCAAGGAGGAGGTGGAGAGGTTGAGGGATATCAGGGAGTGTGAGCAGGAGATAGACTGGTGGAGCGACTCCCTGCAGGGCCTCAAGGAGAGGTATCGAGGAGAGACACCCCAAATGGGGGTGGACCCCCTGCCCTGTCGCTGTGGGGCAGAGGGAGGGGATCTGGGAGTTCAGGAGGAATGGAAACAGGTCCCTGCTCGACATTGCAAGCAATGCCCTCCCCTTCCGGCCCCACCTTCCCAGGTGCCCTTACGCAACAGGTTTGAGGCCCTGGAGACTGAGAGGCCAGTGGGTGAGGAAGAGGTAGCAAGTGTTCCCAGGAGGATGCCTGGGGCGAGGAGGTTGACTCCACGCCTCAGGACTGCCTCCACCAAGAAAGACAGGAGGGTTATTGTTGTTGGAGACTCTATTCTTAGGGGAACAGAGGGCCCTATTTGTCGGCCTGACCCTACCCGTAGGGAAGTCTGCTGCCTCCCTGGGGCCAGAGTCAGGGACGTTGCCAGGAGGCTTCCCAACCTGGTTCGCCCCTCAGACTATTATCCTCTTTTGATAGTCCAGGCGGGCAGTGATAACATTGAAGAGAGAAGCCTCAAGGCTATCAAACGAGACTTTAGGGGACTGGGTCGGTTAGTGGATGGAGCGGGAGTGCAGGTGGTGTTTTCGTCCATCCCTACGGTGGCAGAGAGGGGTACAGAGAGGACACGGAAAGCCCACCTGTTAAACACGTGGCTCAGGGGCTGGTGCCAACACAGAAAGCAGGGGAGCCACAGCACTTCCCCAGGAAATTAGAGACATTCACCCATGAACTTGCTTCCACTGACACGTTTATAGAGAGAGCCCCCGCTCCCTCGTGGGGCTGGCAGGGATCTTCTGCTTGCTGGCTCCATGCCAGGAGCTTCCCGTGTGATTACAGGGATTGATAGGACATGATTGCACCCCTCTGGCTGTTGGGTGGCAGTGATATTCTTCTGGCCCTGCTGTCCCTTGGCCCTCTCTGCAGATGATTTCTTCTCTCCCACTGTCTCTCCTTCAACTGCACCTGGGACTGCAACTGTCGCAGCCATATTCTGGGAGCTTTCAGTGTCATACAGGTTGTGTTTTGGCGGTTTGATGCATTTGAGGTGGTGTCTTCGAAAGCCAGGTCTGTCCTGGCAGCACCCCTTGTCATTCCGGCAGGGTGAGCGGTGGCGCTGCCTGGTGTTGCTCTGCGGAGCCTGTCTCAGAGTCTTTGCCTCAGGATGAGGTTTAAAAATCTCCTCATGGGAATCAGTATCCTACGTCATAGCCTCAAGAGCACTTGTGACTGCTTTAGTCCACCAAGCCTTTCCAGGTGACTTTCGTCAGTCTTTTCCACACAGGGCATTTCGTGCACCATGGGAACCGCCTTCAAAGGAGGCTTTTCTGCTCGCTTAGGTATTTTTGAAGCAGAGGCTGGGTCATCTTGTGGAGGCTTGTCCACATCAGCTGGCAGGCACAGTTTCTGCTCCTCTTTCTTTTTTGGGGTGAAGAAGTTCAAGGTCTCCAGGGTCTTCTGGGTCTCCAGGGTCTCCTGGTCTCCTTTTGTGGCAAAGGTGCCTCTAGTTTCATGGACTGAAATTTGGGCACCTCTGGAGGATGGGTGGAAGCAACTTGGTGGAACTGGACATGTTGCTGGTGTTGCTGCACACTGCTTCCCAAGTGTACGCTGACCACTTCTTTTCTGCAGGGTGGGTGAGTGTCATGGTCACGCTGCTCCCCTCGGACAGCCTTGGGATGCATGAGACCAGGCTGGACAGCAGAAGCATGAAGTGAGTCTGCTTTCTGCACAGGAGTGGGGGTAGATGCCCGTGAAATCTGTCTGGTTAAATTCTCCGTGATGGTAGTGCAGAAGATGGTGCTCCAAGTGTCCAGAGATGTTCTTGAAGAGCAGCTGGTGTCACTCTCTGTGTCAGAAGTGAGAAATTCACCACTGTCCTCTGGCAACTCCAAGGCGAGCCTGTGTGAGGAGGAGGAGGAGAAGGAAGATGATGGGAATGCTGAGCCAAGCACTCCTGAGCACCCTGGGACTCTCCCTCTGTCCCGGAGGAGCTGGCAGGCTGTGTCATTTCTGTGGGGTCCCCCCACAGAAAGCAAGGGGATTGGAAAAGGATGATCTTTAAGGCCCATTCCAAACCAAGATATTCTTTTATTATATGATTTTATGATTCTCTGCAACATAGACCTTGTGGGAGCTTGGCAGCCCATGCTGCCTCTGAAAGCCTCAGGGGAAGGGCACCCCAAGATTCTCTCCTTCGGGACCAAGGTGTGGCTTGTAGCTTTGATGCATTTAGGGCGGAGTCTTGCGAAGACAGGTCTGTCCGGGGAGCATCCCTTGTTCTTCTGTGCCCCTCTATGTCTTCTGCGTGGCACAGCCCCAGTGCCCTCTGCTGCTGTGTCCACCCTTGGTTGCCCCGCATTGTCTGGGAGCTGCTTCGACTGTGAAGCCTGCACCTGCTTCTGCAGACCTTTAGCAATTTGTTTGGCTTTGTGGCAGTCTCTTGGTGCTGCAAGGACCTCTGGTATGTGGGGCATATCAAGAGCAATCCAAACGTGGTGTGGAGGCCGTGGCAGAGCTGAGGGTCTGTCCCCACTGGAGCTGTGTTTTCTCCGTGGGGGCCTTCTTCTTGGAGGTGCTGGTGTCCCCTTATCCCCCGTAGCGGAGATGCTGGGGCCATCACCCTTCTTATCTGATTGACCCCGTGGAGCTCCCTTGCTCTGTGGCGACGCCTGCTCTGCCTGTGTGGAAGGGGAATCCCCTGCTGCCCCAGGGCCCCGGATCTTTTTGCTGGTGCCAGGCAGGGTCGTCTTGCTGGTCGTGCTACTGCCGTTGGCTCTTCCTCCACACACAATTTTCTGTTGGGGTTTGTCCCCACCCTCTTGAGGCTTCATCCCTTGTGCCACTCTCAGAATAGGTGCCGGCACAGACTGGACAGGCTCCTGCATCCCCTGGGTGAATTTGTCCTTGGGGGCTGCTGCATCTTGCTGAGGTCCAGGGGTCTGCTCTGACAGCTGCACTGCTGACTTCATGGTGTGAGCATGGGGAAAGGCTCTTTACTTGTGTGGATAATGACAGAGCAAGGGGGAATGGTCTTAAATTAAAAGAGGATAGATTTAGACTAGATATTAGGAGGAAATTCTTCTCTCAGAGGGTGGTGAGGCACTGGCAAAGGTTGCCCAGAGAAGTTGCAGATACCCCATCCCTACAGATGTTCAAGGGCAGACTGGATGAGTCCCTGGGCAACTGGATCTAGTGGGTGGCATCCCTGCCCATTGCAGGGGGATTGGAATAGGATGATCTTTAAGGCCCCTTCTAAACCAAGCTATTCTCCTATTCTATGACGTTATGATTCTGTCACACTGACCTTGTGGGAGCTTGGCAGCCCATGCTGCCTCTGAAAGCCTCAGGGGAAGGACACCCCCATCCCACTTGTCCCCACAGAAGCAGCCAATAGAGCTGCCAGCCTTGCCCATGCTAGGAAGGCCTAGCATTGAGCAGGGGAGCCGCAGCGCTTCCCCAGGAAATTAGAGGCACTCGCCCGTGAGCTTGCTTTCACTGACACGTTTATTGAGAGAGCCCCCGCTCCCTCGTGGGGCTGGCAGGGATCTTCTGCTTGCTGGATCCGTGCCCTGCTGGGTCCTGCTGAACCTTGGACCAGTAAGGGGAAGCGCATGGCCAGACAGGGCAGGGGATGGGGGCTCCCGGATTTAAACGTTTTTTGTGGTTCTGTTGGTTCTTGTCATGGCAATGACCCCTGGGTCAATGCGTCCTTGGGGGCTGCTGCCTCTTGCTGAGGGCCAGGGCTCTGCTCTGACAGCTGCACTGCCGACTTCATGGTGTGAGCGTGCTGCTGAAAGCGCAGCCTGGGTGAGCGGTGGCGCTGCCTGGTGTTCCTCTGCAGAGCCTCAGTCTGAGAGTCGTTTTGCCCCCTGATGTAGCTGAAAAATTTCTTCATGGAAGCCAGGAACTGTCTTGTTACCCTGAAGAATCTTTTTATCTCCTTTTGTATTTCAGGCCCCTCCAGGTGGCTTTCCACAGTCTTGTCCACACAGGGCATTTCCCGCACCATGGGAACCACCTTCAAAGTAGGCTTTTCTGCTCGCTTAGATATTTCAGAAGCTGAGGCGGGGTCCTGTGAAGGCTTGTCCCCATCAGCTGGCAGGCCCAGTTTCTGCTCCTCTTTCTTTTTTGCGGGAAAGCAGTCCAAGGTCTCCTGGGTCTCCTGAGTCTGCTTTTGTTGCACACTGCTGGCCCTGTGGCATCTGACCACCACTTCTTTAGTGCAGGGTGGGCGAGCATGAAGTGAGTCTGCTTTCTGCACAGGAGTGGGGGTAGATGCCCGTGAAATCTTTCTGGTTTCATTCTCCGTGATGGTAGTGCAGGAGATGGTGTGCCAAGAGTCCAGAGATGTTCTTGAAGAACAGCTGGTGTCACTCTCTGTGTCAGAAGTGGTAGACTCACCGCTGTCCTCTGGCAACTCCAGGTTGAGCCTGTGTGAGGAGGAGGAGGAGAAGGAAGATGATGGGAATGCCGTGCCAAGCACTCCTGAGCACCCTGGTACTCCCTCTGTCCCGAAGGAGCTGGCAGGCTGTGTCATTTTTCTGGGGTCCCCCAAGAGACCCTGTGGTCCCTTGCCCAAGGCTCCCTGTCTGCCGGCTGGGCACAGAAGCTCCATCTGCCCCAGAAAGAGAGGGGACACTGCTATCTCTGTGCTTCAGCGGTAAATCTTTCTGCAAGGGCATTGCTCCTTGGATTTTAGTCCCCAAGTGTCCCTGTGCCCCCACAAGCCATTGCACTCACCCATGTCCCCAAACCCTGTCCCTGTTCCCATCCCCATCCCCTCCTCAGTAGCCTCACATTTCCATGTATCTTCTGAGGTCCTCAAAGTTCTTGTTTAACAGTTTGGCTTGTTCAGATAATTCATCCACATTTTCATGCTCGGGACATCTGCAAAGGGGTAGAGGGCAGCTGCTGCCCTGCTGACCCCTCTCCCTGTTTCTCCTTCCCATCTCAAGCTTGTCCCTCTTTGCTTGTCAGCTCATGGGCAAAATGGCAGCCAGCCTCGCTCAGCCCCACTTACATGTCCCATAACCACCACCATTTGGGATGCGCGTGGACTCGGGGCTGTCATCCCTCACCAGCTGTGATGACAGCAGCACTCAGCCATGGCAATGTTTGTGATGCAGGGACAGCAGGGATGAGGTGGCCCTCCCCAAGCTGAGCTAAACCCCAGGAGGTGACCTTCACCTGAGCACCAGGCAGCAGCCAGCCCAGCTGGGCCAGCTCAACACAGCGGGGCCATGGCCAACCCACCCCAGTGCCAAGAGCTGGCCCTGCGCAGGGCCCTAGAAGACCTCTGGCTTCTCACTAGGTAGGGCCAACTAGGAAGATAAAGAGCAAGAAAACGTGTGGCTGAAATACAGGCAAGGCGATCACTCCCTGACTGCTATTCAGGGGCAAAGAAGATGACAGGGATTCACCAAAGGGAAGTCCTGCTTGAGCAACTCGATAAGCTTGCAGACAAGCTGTAGATGTACAGGCTGGATGGACAGTCAGTGGGGTGCACTGAAAACTGGTAGAATGGTCGAAGCTACAAGGGTGGCTGCTGATCAGTGGTACAACATCTAGGTGGAGGCCAGTAACTAGCGGCGTACGCCAGGGGTCAATACTGGATCCAGTCCTGTTTAGCATCTTCATTAGTGACCTGCATGATGGGGCAGAAGTCTGCAGATGGCACAAAACTGGTGGGAGTGGCAGATACATCGGAGGTTTGTGCTGCTATCCAGAGAGTCCTGGACAGGAGGGAGAAATGGGCTGGAAAGAATGTCTTGAAGATCAGCCAGGGGAATTCTGTGCCAAGTCCTGCACCTGAGTAGGCACAACCCCTGGCACCAGGACATGCTGGGGACCACCCCACTGGAAAGCTGCTTGGAGGAAAGGGACCTGGGGGTCCTGGTGAACATGAGCCAGCAACGCACCCTTGCTGCAAAGAAGGCTAATAATATCCTGGGTTGCATCAGGCAAAGTATTGTCAGCAGGTCAAGAGAGGTGATCCTGCCCCTCTACTCTGCACTGGTGAGGCCACACCTGGAGTAGTGTGTCCAGTTCTGGGCTCCCCAGTACAAGGCAGACGTGGACATACTGGAGAGTCCAGTGTAGGGCCACAAAAACAATAAAAGGACTGGAGCATGTCTCCTGTGAGGAAAGGCTGAGAGAGATTTTCAGCCTGAAGGAGGGATGGCTGGGGGGATCTTATCAGTGTCTGTCAGTCCCTGAAGGGGGGTGCAAAGAGGCTGGAGCCAGGTTCTGTTTGGTGGTGCCCTGTGCCAGGACAAGAGGCGATGGGCACAAACTGGAACACAGGAGGTTCCCTCTGAGCAGGAGGAAACACTTTCTTTATATGAGGGTGACTGAGCACTGGCACTGGTTGCCCAGGGGCTGTGGGGTCTCCTCCTTGGAGACCTTCAAAAGCCGCCTGGATGTGGTCCTGGGCACCCTGCTCCAGGTGTGTGCTGGAGCAGGGACACTGAACCAGATGAGCTCCAGAGGTCCCTTCCAACCTCGAACTGGTCTGTGATTCTGTGACTCAGCTTGGGGCAATTCACTGAATCTTAGACATCCAACTATTGGTTTGCGTATTGGGATGTAAAGGTGATAAACATTTAAACACCCAGTGAAACGGAGTGAGACCTGCAAGAGCTCTTCTTTATCACTCCTCTCTGCCAGCTCTCACTGCCCTCTTCCTCCCACTTAGGGTTCCTGCTCATGTCCACCTTCTTGTCTGTTTTCTTGCCTCAGTAAGTGCTTGGGCATGTAGAGCTCCTAGTGAGCCCCAGAGCTCAGGACTCTGATCCCAGCACCTTCCAAGGGGTTTGGGGTTTTCTCCAAGCCACAACTGTGATCCTCCTTGAAACAGAGAGGCAGGGACTTTGGAGATGAGCCCACCCCATTCCACAGCAAGAAGGCATCTGTCTGCTATTCCCAGGCTCACACTGCCTGTCCTAGTGCAGACGGAAGAACGGGCACAGGGACCTCTGTCATCTCAACTTCTGGTGACAATAGACATGGAGAAAGCAGAGGTATTCAACAACTTCTTTGCCTCAGTCTTCACTGAAAGACAGGCTTCCCAAGTCTTTTGTTTCCCTGAACCTGCAGATGGAGGTTGTGGGGGGGATCAAAGTCCCACCCACTATAAGTGAAGAGCGGTTTCGAGACCCTAGAGACCCATGGCAGGGGGATGGAGCTAGATGATCAGGAAGCATCATGCTCACAGTCTCTCATCCTCCTGGGGGATCTCAATCACACCTATGTTTGCTGGCAAAGCCATATGGCAGGCAGTAAACAATCCAGGAAACTTCTGGAGTCCATTGAGGACTAATTTCTATTCCACGTATTAGACAAACCAACCAGAGGAGAAGTGTTACTGGACCTGGTGCTCACCAGTGCAGAAGGAGCTCATTAAAGAAGTTAAGACTGGAGGAAGCCTAGGTTGCAGTGACCATGCCCCAGATGGTCAGAGGATCTGATCAGAGCTGGCAGCTCTTTAAGGATATCTTCCCTGGAGTGCAAGAGCTCTGTATTCCCATTTGTAACACATCAAACCAGGAAGGCAGGAAACCGCCTTGGTTGAATAAGGATCTGCTGGTAAAGCTTAGGCAAAAGAAGGAAACACATAGACGGTGGAAAGAGGGCCGTGTGCCCTGGAAAGAGTACAGTAATGCTCTCCGGATGTGCAGGGATGGGATCAGGAAAGCCAAGGCACTGACAGAAATGAACTTGGCAAGGGATGCAAAGAATAACATAAAGGGATTCTACAGGTACTTTGGCCACAGAAGAAGGACTAGGGAGAGTGTAGCACCTCTGGCTGATGAAGATGGAGAACCACTAACAACAGGTGTGGAGAAGGCAGAGGTACTTAGCAACTTCTTTGCACACTTCCCACATCCCTTGTGTCCCCAGATCTTTAGGCAGGGGCTGGGGAAGCAGAGTCCATCCAACTGTAAGAAAGAGCAGGTTTGGAACCTTCTGATGCAACTTAACTACGACAAGTCTATGGGGCCTGATGACACGCATCCTAGGGTCCTGAAGGAATTGGTTCCATCTTATGTGAAAAATCATGGCAGTGAGGTGAAGTCCACAGTGACTGGAAAACGGGAAAGTTTTTAAAATTTTAAAAAGGGTAGAAAAGAAGACCTGGGGAGCTACACACTGGTGAGCCTCATGTCTGTGCCTGGGAAGATCATGGAATGAATCTTCCTGGAGGCAATGTGAAGGCTCATGCACGACAAGAAGGTGATCTGTAACAGCCAGCAGAGCTTCACCAAGGGCAAACCATGCCCGACAAATCTGCTGGCCTTCTGTGATGGAGTGTCTTCGTCAGCTGACAAGGGAGGACTGACTGACATCATCTACTTGGACTTCTGTAAGGCTTTTCCCACGGTCCAGCATGACATCCTGGTCTCCAAATTGGAGAGACATGGATTTGATGGCTAGGCCATTTAGAGAACAAGGTGTTGGCTTGAAGGTTGCACCCAGAGTGGTGGTCAATGTCCAGGTGGAGACGTGACGAGCAGTGTTCCTCAGGAGTCTGTCCTGGGACCAGCACTGTTTTATATGTTTATCAGTGACATAGACAGTGGGATCGAGTGCACCCTCAGCAAGTTTGCAGATGACACCAAGCTGAGGGGTGCAGTTGATACAACAGAAGGAAGGGATGCCATCCAAAGGGACCTAGACAACCTAAAGAATTGGGCCCATGGAAAACTAATGAGGTTCAACAAGTCCAAACGCATGGTGCTGCAGCTGGGTCAGGGCAATCCCAGACTTGAGGATGGACTGAGAGAACTCATTGAAAACGGCCCTGCAGAGAAGGACTTGGGGGTTCTGGTGGGTGAAACACTCAACATGAGCCAGCAGTGCGTGCTTGCAGCCCAGAAGGCCAACTGCGTCCTGTGGCTCCATCAGCAGAGCAGTGGCCAGCAGGTGGAGGGAGGTGACTGTCCCCCTCTGCTCTGCCCTTGTGAGGCCCCACTTGGAGCACTGCATCGAGGTCTGGGGCCCCCAGCCCAAGAAGGATGTGGGGCTGTTAGAGCAGGTCCAGGGGAGGGCTACAAAGATGATCAGAGGGCTGGAGCACTTCTCCTATGAAGAAAGGCTGAGAGCTGGGGATGTTCAGCCTGAAGAAGAGAAGGCTCAAGGGAGACCTCATTATGACCATTTCATTCTTGAAGGGGTGTTATAAAACAGATGGGGAAAGGCTCTTTACTTGCGTGGATAATGACAGAGCTAGGGAGAATGGTCTTAAATTAAAAGAGGATAGATTTAGACTAGACATTAGGAGGAAATTCTTCTCTCAGAGGGTGGTGAGGCACTGGCACAGGTTGCCCAGAGAAGTTGTAGATACCCCAACCCTACAGATGTTCAAGGACAGACTGGATGAGTCCCTGGGCAACTGGATCTAGTGGGTGGCATCCCTGTCATTGCAGGGGGATTGGAATAGGATGATCTTTAAGGCCCCTTCTAAACCAAGCTATTCTCTTATTTTATGATTTTATGATTCTCTGCAACATAGACCTTGTGGGAGCTTGGCAGCCCATGCTGCCTCTGAAAGCCTCAGGGGAAGGGCACCCCAAGATTCTCTCCTTCGGGACCAAGGTGTGGCTTGTAGCTTTGATGCACTTAGGGCGGAGTCTTGCGAAGACAGGTCTGTCCGGGGAGCATCCCTTGTTCTTCTGTGCCCCTCTATGTCTTCTGCGTGGCACAGCCCCAGTGCCCTCTGCTGCTGTGTCCACCCTTGGTTGCCCCGCATTGTCTGGGAGCTGCTTCAACTGTGAAGCCTGCACCTGCTTCTCCAGGTCCTCAGCAATTTGTTTGGCTTTGTGGCAGTCTCTTGGTGCTGCAGGGATCTTTGTCATGTGGGGCATATCAAGAGCAATCCAAACGTGGTGTGGAGGCCGTGGCAGAGCTGAGGGTCTGTCCCCACTGGAGCTGTGTTTTCTCTGTGGGGGCACTCTTGGATGTGCTGGTGTCCCCATGTCCCCTACAGTGGAGATGCTGGGGCCATCACCCTTCTTATCTGATTGACCCCGTGGAGCTCCCTTGCTCTGTGGTGACAACTGCTCTGCCTGGGTGGAAGGGGAAGGACTGCAAACATCCCCTGCTGCCCCAGGGCCCCAGTTCTTCCTGCTGGTGCCAGGCAGGGTGATCTTGCTGGTCATGCTGCTGCCGTTGGCTCTTCCTCCACACTCCCTTTTCTGATGGGGTGTGTGCCCACCCTCCTGAGGCTTCATCCCTTGTGCCACTTTCGGAATAGCAGCTGGCACAGACTGGACAGGCTCCTGCATCCCCTGGGTCAATCCGTCCTTGAGGGCTGCTGCCTCTTGCTGAGGGCCAGGGCTCTGCTCTGACAGCTGCACTGCCGACTTTGTGGTGTGAACGTGCTGCTGAAAGCGCAGCCTGGGTGAGCGGTGGCGCTGCCTGGTGTTCCTCTGCAGAGCCTCAGTCTGAAAGTCTTTTTGCCCCCGGATGTAGCTGAAAAATCTCTTCGTGGAAGCCAGGAACTGTCTTGTTACCCTGAAGAATCTTTTTATCTCCTTTTGTATTTCAGGCCCCTCCAGGTGGCTTTCAACAGTCTTGTCCACACAGGGCATTTCCCGCACCATGGGAACCACCTTCAAAGTAGGTTTTTCTGCTCGCTTAGATATTTTCAAAGCAGACACAAGGTCTTTTGAAGGCTTGTCTCCATCAGCTGGCAAGCACAGTTTCTGCTCCTCTTTCCTTTTTGGGGGGAAGCAGTCCAAGGTCTCCTGGGTCTCCTGGGTGTCCTTTTGTGCCTTCAGTTTTGTGGACTGGAATTTGGGCACCGCTGGAAGATGGGTGGGAGCAGCCTGCAGGACCTGGACGTGTTGCTGGTGTTGCTGCACACTGCTGGCCCTGTGGCATCTGACCACTTCTTTCCTGCAGGGTGGGTGAGTGTCATGGTAACACTGCTTCCCAGGGCCAGCCTTGGGATGCATGAGGCCAGGTTGGTCCGCAGAACCTTGAAGTGAGTCTGCTTTCTGCACAGGAGCGGGGGTAGATGCCCATGAATTTGGTCTGGTTTCATTCTCCGTGATGGTAGTGCAGAAGATGGTGTGCCAAGAGTCCAGAGATGTTCTTGAAGAGCAGCTGGTGTCACTCTCTGTGTCAGAGGTGGGACACTCACCGCTGTCCTCTGGCAACTCCAAGTCGAGCCTGTGTGAGGAGGAGGAGGAGAAGGAAGATGATGGGAATGCTGAGCCAAGCACTCCTGAGCACCCTGGGACTCTCCCTCTGTCCCGGAGGAGCTGGCAGGCTGTGTCATTTCTCTGGGGTCCCCCAAGAGACCCTGTGGTCCCTTGCCCAAGGCTCCCTCTCTGCCAGCTGGGCACAGAAGCTCCATCTGCCCCAGAAAGAGAGGGGACACTGCTATCTCTGTGCGTCAGCGGTAAATCTTTCTGCAAGGGCATTGCTCCTTGGATTTTAGTCCCCAAGTGTCCCTGTGCCCCCACAAGCCATTGCACTCATCCATGCCCCCAAATTCTGTCCCTGTTCCCACTCCCATCCTCTTCCCCTTCCCCTCCTCAGTGGTCTCACATTTGCATGTATTTGTTGAGGTCCTCAAGGTTCCTGTTGAACAGTTCGGCTAGTTCCCGTACTCCATCCACCTTTGCGTGCTCGGGACATCTGCAAAGGGGCAAAGGGCAGCATTAGCGGGACCTCCTTTGGTGGGGAGTGACTAGAGGGGGCTGTCACATGCCAGGGGTGATGATTCCACTTACTGGTTCCTCTTGCGCTGTGAAGAGTTGTGGGGGGTCCAAACTGCTGGCAGAGAAGACAGAGAGTCAGTGGATGGGGAGGCTGTGGGGGGGCGGTGGGAATATGGGGCCAGGCGGTGTCTTTGCAGGGCACCTGCCCTTGCCCAGGGCTGCTCACCTCCGTGATTCTCCTGGTGCCTTCTGTAGTGGTGCCTTGTCTTCCTCCCTTCCTACATGGGCACAGAAAGCAGCGGGTGAGAGGGAGTCCCCAGCAGCCTCAGCAGCACCCACAAACCCAAGGCATGGCCAGGGCCAGGCCCGTGCCTGCCCCAAGCCTCCTGGCCCAGGCTGGCCAGGCCCGGCTGGGACACGGCCTCCCCTCCCAGGCAGGGCCTGCCTCAGCACCAGCCCTGACTCCTACCTGCGGCTTCGCCCTGGGCATCAAGAAGTAGCAGGCAACCACCAGCAACATCAGCCACAGGAAGGAGTAGAAGACCAAGAAGGCTTCTGGGCTGGGGAAGAAGCTCATTCCCCAGGCATCAGCCATGCCTGTGACGTGCCACAGAGAGCCAAACTCGGCTGGCTTGAGGAGGATCAGCTGGACCGCACTCACGGTCCCCTTGCTCCACCTGCTCTGCTCAAGCTTGTCCCTCTTCGCTCGTCAGCTCGCGGCAAAATGGCAGCCAGCCTTGCTCAGCCCCACTTACATAATCCGCCCCCGATTGTGATGCGCGTGGACTCGGGGCTGTCATCCCTCACCAGCTGTGATGACAGCAGCGCTCAGCCATGGCAACGTTTGTGATGCAGGGACAGCGGGGATGAGGTGGCCCTCCCCGAGCTGAGCTAAACCAGCTGGCAGCAGCCAGCCCTGCCAGGCCAGCTCAGCTCAGCAGGGCCATGGCCAGGTCTGGGGGGAGCTGCTGCCTGTGGAGGACCCATGCTGGAGCTGTTTGCTCCTGAGGGATGGACCCCCATGGTACGGACCCGTATCTGGAGCAGTTCTTGAGGGGCTGCTGCCTGTGGAAAGCCCAAGCCAGATCAGTTCAGCAAGGACTTCATCCCATTGGCGGGACCTGTGGTGGTTTTACCGTGCTGGACAGCTAAACCCCACAACCGCTCTCTCACTTCCCCTCCTTTAGATGAGGAGGGGGAGAAGTAAAGCAAAGAACAACTCACGGGTTGAGATAAGGATAATTTAATTAAAGGGAAATAATTATAATAATTAAATAAAGACTACCATGAACTAAACAATTTAACTAAGGGGAAATAAAAAGGAAAAGGGGAAAAGGGAGGGGAAAAGGAAAAATAAAAAGAAGGGAGGAAAACAGACAAACAAAATAAATGAAGGCTATATGGAAGTGCAGAGGAAAGAAATTACTCTCTACTTCCCACAAATGAGCGATGATTGACCACATCCTTGAAGCAAGGCCTCAACGCACGCAGCCGGTGTTCGAGAGGAGGACCGACGTTTTCCCAACGAGAGCCCACCCCTCCCCTCTTCTTCCTGTTTCCACCTTTTATTGCTGAGTGTGACACCACATGGTATGGAATATCCCTTTGATTGGTTTAGGTCAGCTGCCCTAGTGATGTTTCTCTCCTCACTTTTTGCCCACCCCCTAGGAGGGTTAGAGAAAGGCCCAATGCTGTGCCACTGCTGCTCAGCAGTAGACACAACACTGGTGTGATAACACTGCTGTTCCAGCTACAAGTACAGAGCACAGCACTGTATGGGCTGCTGCCGGGAAAGTTAACATTCCAGCCACACCCAGTACAGGACCCCACAGAACAGGGGACAAAAGTGATGTCCATTACAAGAGCGTATGGGGGGAAGGCGTTTTTGTTTTTTTCCTTTATTTCTCACTTCTCTAACTTGTTAGTAATAGGCAATAAAACTTACTATCTCCCTATGCTGAGTGTGTTTTGCCTGTCGTGATAACTGTTGAGTGATCTCCCCGTCCTTATCTCAACCCTTGAGCCCTTTTCATCATATTTTCTCCCCATTCCTCTTTGAGGAGGGGGAGTGAGAGAGCGGTTGTGGTGGAGCTCAGCCACCCACACAAGTAAAACCACCACACTTGCCCAGCACTGCCGTGGTTGTGGTGCCAGTGACAGTCCAGAAAGAGCTTTGGCTGTGGTGGTGGATTCTGTCATTGTCATGTGTGTGCAAAGAGCCCTCATGCCAGGGGTGGGCTGGAGGCAATGGGGAATGCCCAAGTGGGAGAGCAAGGGCGAGGGTGAGGAGCCTGCTCAAGGGTCCTCTGCTGAACGGGGGATTACAGTGGGGTGGGTTGGCCCTGGATGGGCAGCAAGGCACCTGACCAGCCACTCAGTCACCTTCCTTTCCCTCACCCTGAGGGGCATGAGGAAGAGAATAGGAAGAAAAAGGGTGAGAAAACGTGGCTGAAATACAGGGAGGGCAATCGCCCCCTGGCTGCACTCGTAGGCAAAGAAGATCGTGGGGATTCACCACAGGGAAGTCCTGCTTGATCAACTTGATAAGCTTCTGCAATGAAAGGACTGGCCTGGTAGATGAGGGGGGAGCATGGATACTGTCTGCCTGCACTTCAGTACGGCCTTTGACATCATCTTCTGTAAGTTCCTTGTAGGCAAGCTGTGTATGTATGGGCTGGATGGGCAGTCAGTGGGGTGCGCTGAAAACTGGTAGAATGGTCGAGCCCACAAGGGTGGCTGCTGATCAGTGGCACAAAGTCTAGGTGGAGGCCAGTAACTAGCAGCATACGCCAGGGGTCAATACTGGATCCAGTCCTGTTTAGCATCTTCATTAGTGACCTGCATGATGGGGCAGAAGTCTGCAGATGGCACAAGACCGGGGGGAGGGGCAGATACACCAGAGGGTTGTGCTGAGACACCCTCCTGAGTCCATGCGCTGTGCTGCATGTCCTCATACTTCCCACACCACAGTGGTGTGACACACCTGGATAAGACTTTGTCACATTTTTTTCCTGCACTGAATAGTAAGAGGCTGGACCCTGCTGCGTGGTTAGAGTCTCATCAAGGAGATGGTCCTGCTCCATGTAACTGATTGCAAAGCTGAACTACACCACTGAGCATGCAAGGATTATTACAGGCAATTATTTGAGTGGTATTTGTTCACTGAATTTTCAATGACTTTTCCTTGAAATGTGGCAAGTTAAACTACTGATTTAGCTCCTTTAGCTAGGTTCAGTGACACCAGAGTTGTACTCCAATAGTAAATACAGTGTGGCTATGAAGTGCCTTGAGTTTAAGAGGTATCTAAATGCATTCTTCATTCACATGACAAATCTAACTTTATAACTGTAACAATAACTTTTGAATAGACCAGATTAAAAGAACCAAATGAGTTGTGCTGACTTCACTGGTTGAAAGGGTTTAATTCAATACATAGAATTTGGCTACGCAAAATAACTATGTAGTGTTCATTAGAAATGCTTAGCAAGAGATAGGTAATGTATGACCAGGTTCTTACAAGAAATAATTAGACATCATGTCACCAGAGTGACTTCAATTAGGCAAAGCAATGTAACCAGAGATATTTAACAGCTCTCCATTATCCACAAAGTATATCAGATGGTGTAGGAGGCACTCCTAGCTCCTACTTCATTGTAAACAAGAGAAGATCTGCAAACTCAGCCTGCCATAATGACAGCTGTCACTCTCCTGTTTGAACAACTGAGTAAATGACCTCTCTCTGTCACCTGGGGAGCTTGCACTGTGCCCACACACAAACCCCCACAACTTGCGTAAATGACATTAAATGACATTAACACCTCGGAGACATCCTCTACACATAACATCCTCATCTTAACTTACTGTACAAATTAATTGAGTCTGCAGGGAGATGTCATCCTTGTCTTTTTGCCTTGGGCCATCTCATCCCCAAATACAAGGCTGCTGTCACATTTTCTACTTAGCAGCCGTTTTGAACAGTAAGTCCAAAAGATGGTGAAATATTAACCAGCTGTTATACCTCTTTATTCACAAAGGATAATTGGATCAGTGATTAAACCTTAACCTGATATTTGAAGCCTCAGGGTGGTGCCTGGCCATGTTCTGGTTGAGGGCTGTGAGACTTGATTCTTGATGTTCAATCACCACAGCGCTGTCTCAGCATCTGCCAGAGACAAGCTCCCAAATACAAAAATTAAAAAAAAAGTAAATGGAAGAGCTGTAGGATTCTGTGAGAAGGTTTATGAAGTAGTGAGATTACCCTTTGTATGCTGGATACTGCATTTTACTGGTGCTTTAAATGGCTAAAAACACATGGCCCAATTCTCTCTTGGAGGAACTTTAAGCACATTATATTGGCTTTCAGGTTTAGGAAGAGGAATTCACAAAACAGAGATTGTTACAGTCCTGTGTCTTCCCTTGTAAAAAGTTTAAATGCTTACACTGGAGAATGCTCTTCCCTGACTGGTCTGGAAATATGCAATACAACAAATCTGATCTGAAAAGGTTTGAATAGAACAGGTAGTTTATTTATGAAACTAGTCATGTCTGACATCTTAAGGTCTAGAGATGTGCATAAGCAAAACTAACAAATGGACAATATGCAGTAACTTAACACAGCATCTTTTACCGAGACAAGCTTTAAGCCCCTGACCTCTCAAGAAACTGGTGGCTACTGCTGAATCCAAAACCATATTTGTTAACCAGAGAAAGCAGAGAATAATGACAGCAGACCCTCCCTGCCCACATCCATATGTTTAAAGTTCAGTGTAGTTGTCCAAAGCCCCCCAGCTACCCTTTTTACTCTATACAGCAAAAAACAGGGCTGTTAAAATCTCAAATGTGTAAATGTTTAACAGGCAAATGTGCCAGAACTTAAAATGCAATTTAATTTAAATATGCATGCAATCCAATAGTACAATAATGGGCATCTTGAAAGAGCTCTAGGGCTCATCTAACCAGTAATCTTTATGGCATTAAACAATTTTAATAGAGATTTGTAAAGGTGTTCATTAACATGGCTCAGGCTGATATCTCTGTCGGGCAGTGCATGTCACTAATCCATTTTAGATCTTTTATGCCATAGTGTTGTTCTCCATCAAGGTTATCACCTGGCTATCCGTGATCTTTTTCTATTCAGAAGAAAAATAAAACAAAACAAACAACATCGACAACAACAAAAAGCCACAACTGTGCTCTTCAGTAATGATTTAAGAGTTAGTACAGATAGGGCTAAAAAGTTTTTACCAGCACACCATGAAAGTCTGCATATTTGCAAGTAATTGACAGAAAGAGGACATCTGTCTGTAGTAATCTGCGCTCCATCTTAGTATAGTCTTAGCATCACTGCTAGATCAAAGCAGGAGCTGAATTCTTGTTCCTATAAAGATTATTTTGTAGCCACTAGTCCCACATCACTGGTCACTGTGAAACCAACAGCTGGGTGTTGGTGGAGTTGTCTTCCTGCCCTGCCTGTTGTCCACCACAGAGCTGGGGCTCTTGGCCTCCCTGGAGGCAGCTGGCTTTGACCAGAACAGGACATCTCTCAGAGAGGGCTGCTCTGTGTGTACTCAAAGCATGACAGTTTCTAAAGGCCTTGAGCATGGATTTCTACTGAAAAGGAGTTCCAGCTGTACCCTGCCTGATGTGGCACAGCACATAGAAAATCAACATGCTATTAAAAATAGATGGATGGAGGTATCTACACGGGGACAAAATTTTCATGAAACTTACTGAAACTGAACCAAATTACATTCTCTTTTCATGAGAAATGAGCAATGATTGAGATGGACCACAATCAAGAGGAAGGAATGAGAAAACTCAAAGCAGTGATGCAGTGCTCGCAGTGTCTTTATCTTGTTTAGCTGAAGCACTCTGCTCTTTCATGCAGCCATTGTGCATCATCTATGGTGTGAGTCTTGACCCCGTTCAGATGTTGTAGGTACTCATTGTCCTTGGGAACCACCACACACCATCGTCATGTGCTACAAATCTGCCAACACTTGCTGGCTTTGGTGCTGAGAAATTAAATATTTTTCCAACAGCCTTTGCAAAGCAAAGTGCATCTGATTAGGAAGAAAGAGAAAAGAAAAAGAATGATGGTCAGGAATTCCGCCTCCTCTGGAATAAGCTAAGCGGGGCCACAGTGCAAATGAAGATGTGAGCGGCTGGTGCTGATGAATCAGAAGAAGGCTGGAAAAAAACTGCTGAGGGGGCAGAAGAGCAACCTCACGTCAGCAGCCGCTGTGGCTGGTAGCATTTCCCGTCTGTCTGTCCTGCGGTTGTTGTGTAGCGCAAGACTTTTGAAGTCCAGAGAGCTCAGTCCAAGAGAGTCTGTGCTATTGAAGGTTCTCATGTTCCTATTATTCTTGCATGGTTCTGCTTATCCAAGGGGGAGAGGCCAAAAGGTTGTCCAAAGTCCTTCATGAGCAAGACTCATGGGGAAATATAATACCAGTGCCGAATGTCTTAATCACTAAAACCTGTGCCTTTGTGCTGGCCCCTGCATTGGGAACAGACTTCTGGGGGCAACACTTGGGTGATGGAGCCATGTGTGTGTCTTCCTTCCTTCCTTACTCTGGAAAGCCGGTCCAGAGGGAAGAACCAGCTGGGCTCTGAGCACGTGAAAAATAGGATTTTTTTTCTTTTTTTTTTTTCTTTTTTTCTTTTGACACAACCAACTTTCACCTGCACTGGTTTGCTGGACAGCTGTAACCATTTCAAGGATTCCAGCATGGTTTCAATGCTCTTCCACGTGCTTCTGGCTGCTGAAGTCAGATGAAGGCTGCTCATATTTGTTATGTACAAGAGCACTTTGGGAGGTCCTCCTACGCTAAGATTAGCAGTATGGTGAAATGGATTAAATGAACATGATTAAGAAATACTCCCTTCCTAGGGAATATCCCCTGACTGATGTGATAGCCTTGAGATAAGCTGAGTCAAGTGCAATACCCACACAAAACCGTGCATTCATATGGATAGCCAAGAGACATCAGTAGGTAGCAGTTGCAAAGATATTTATTTCCCATAGGTTTCATCGCAATAGGAAAAGAAAACAGATCCCATTAGTGCCTGTACTGAGGGAAGGCTGCAGCCTGAGTTCAGCCTGTGTTGGATGCCTGAATACAGATAGAGCGTCATAACCAATACTTCCAACACAGGGAAAGACCAATTAATCCCACTGTCAATGTTCAGAGGACTTCTAACACTCACAGGCAGGGATGATCTGTAAAGATCAGATAAAAACAGCAGAGAGAATAGACTCCAGCAACCCCAGCACTGCTCCGTCTTCCAGTTCTGCCGCAGACCCAGTGAGGGACCATGCTGATGAGCTGCGCTTGCAGAGGCAGCCCCGAGCAGAAAAGGTCTCTGATACCACTGAGCAGGGTATGCAGGTGTTTGTGGCAGATTGTGGCAGGACACAGAGCTCAGCCCAAAGTCTACAGCTGTCTTCTGACCACCTGCACGGTAGGGAAAGCAAGAGCTTAAAAGGGGATGCTCATGCTGGGACTCCTGGGGAACCCACATGGGGAAGTGAGGGGCAGATTCTCTTTCAGCTCCTCTGGCAGGTGTGATAGCTGCCATTTTAGCTAATATGGAAGAAGTTAAAAAGATGAATTCTGGGGCTAAAATCCTGAATTCCTGACATTCAAGCTATCATCACTAGACTAGAGGTGGTCTCATTTTTCATTGGCGTGCTGAAGGCCTTGTATTAAACACTTATAAGTCAATGGCAATGAATTACATGAATCATAACCTGGCTCTTCATACTTTTTTGCCTATTAAATAAATAAACTGCTCTAAAATCTGCTTCTGCCACCAGTGTGTAATCCATTAGCTGTGTGGGTTGCCAACTGTATTATAACTATGTAAATTCAATAAGGACTTTTTGGGTGAATAGTAATTATGCAAAGTAATGGCAGATAATACATCTCCAAGCTGTCAGCCCTTGTCAAGTCCTAAGAATGGTTACAGCAGAGAGCTAATAGAGATACACTCAACACTTGAAGTGTCTATTAACCAGCTTCAGGAGTAATGCAACTTGTTAATTGCTTTCCAGGCAAATAAATCCTGTGGAACAGATTCTGAGCAGAGCAGAGCATCATTCCTGCTTTGCTAAGTGCTTCTTGAGAGCCAGACTAAAAGTACTACAGCACTCAGGCGCCCAAGGAACCTGCCCATGAGCTTTGGCTGTGCGGGGTTGCCTGGCAAAACTTGGCAAATGTCACCTGCCTGCAACCCCATTTACACTGGGGCTCAAGTTGTCTGAGTCTGGATGGTATTTAGTGAAGAAGACATAGCAAAATAATGGTCTCTCCAGGTTTAATTTCTTCCTGATGGTTTATCAAGCTTATCTTGCCCTGTTGGAAACCTTCCTGGTCCTTGACCATTGGAGGATGCTGACCAGCTTTCTTGTAGAAGGTGCTGACAAGATCACCGATGAAAAATAAAATAAATAAAATAAAATAAAATAAAATAAAATAAAATAAAATAAAATAAAATAAAATAAAAATTATTTTTTTTATTCTGCAGACTGAAAGCATAAGTGGCTGTGCAGATGTTAGTTTTCAGGATTATTTTTATTTGGCTGGGTTTTCCTAGACATTGTACTCTGTGCTGTGCACCACCACCCCTTGACTGCAACCCTCAAGTGCACCAGTGGAAAATTAACCAGATAAGTCTTGACATAAATTAATGAAAAATCTGAAGTTTTTCCATCTGTGCTACTTAGGAACATACATTACAAATATCTAAACATTGGTAGGATTTAGAGAACTGGAACTGGACAGAAAGCCATTCTCACTGAGGACCCCCATCCTGGTCAACAAAATAGGTCTGGAATGGAGGTTTAGGCCTGGGCACACGACTGTGGGCATGTTCGCTTTTTAGCATGCACCCCTTTACTGCTGGCTTGTGCAGGCCAAGGACTGTTCACAAGGGTTTTTACTCAGCCTCGATGCATAGGGGCAGAAAGAGAGCGCAGCCATACAGATGGCATCTGTGCCGTGCCACTTTGCCTCGGGGCCAGCAAATGGTCCCTGGCCTGGTTTATTTATTAATAGAGACTGAAGAGATAAGGCAAAACTGGAGGCAATCTGTTAAGTGACTGTAAAATTGAAGTCATTTGAAAATGTGAGATCAGGCACTTAAAAAATATGAAGTGTGAATTATTTCCGTTGAATAGATGTGACAGAGGCCTACATGCTGGGCCTACTTATCTGCCCTTCTATCTTCTTTAATATATGCAGGCCTCATCTTTCCAGCACTGTCATTCAGAAGATTTGCTTTCACAAAATTCAATTAAAGCATCTTTCAACAAGCAGAGTTTTTTTTTTTTTGTTTTTTTTTTTTTTTTTCCCAGTATGATCAAGTACAAAGAGATGTGCCGTCGGTCTGCAGTGTGCTGGCGGATAGGCATTTAGCGGGTGGGAAGACTAAGAACACCAGAAAAGGAGTGACAGAAAGCCTGAGGGATGAGACATTAGCCCAGGCAGTTTTACTGAGGTGGTGAAGAGGGAAGAAAACCCTTTGCTCATTTTTTTTCATGTATTTTCATCCCTCCACAGCTTGCTCTCCACAGCAGCCGCTCGAAGCATGGCCTGTGGTCACTGCCAGGCCATTTGCCCCGAGACAGTCAAACAGGCTTCCAGTTTGTGGGGGTGGATGTCAGCAACCACCCATCCTTGGCAGCTTTTTGTTCCCAGGAAGCTGCAAAACTTGCCAGAGAAGACGGGTGTGTACCTAGGGCCCTGATCAGCCCAAACGCTTCCTTTAAAGGCTTGTGGAGATGATCCATGAGCGGTAATATGTGGGATTTTGCAGAGCGCTCACCTCCAGCCCTAAGTCTGCTCCTTTTAAAGTCACCAGATGGTTTTAACTGAGGGTATGCTAGTGCCCAAGAGTGAGTGCACCCAAACTTTATGGCCACTGAGCTGTTATCTTGGGTCAGCCCAGATGTTGCCATGGCCTGAAACTGCGAGCCAGCTCCCCAGAGGGCTCCTCACCTCCATGCTCAAAGGCAGAGCAGAGGGCGGCTTACTCCTCCCTTCATCTGATGCTTCGAACACCTCGCATAAATGACTTCTGGTGTCAAAACAGTAAATAAAAAGCTATCCAAGGATCACTGTATATTTATTGCTAACCTACTGTTTGTCTGGGACAGCAGGATAATGAGCTGCTAATGAACTTGGTCCATGATTTTCACTTAGCACAGGTCTACTTTGAGATTTTTATTTTTTATGACCTTGGAAAGTAAAGGTTTTTAAGTGTATAGTTAATGACGTTACATCAATGCACATACTGCATAATTGTATATACCCTGTAACTGAATATAAAGGACACTGTAGGACTTCCAAGCTCCCCATCTCATTTTCAGACCAGGAGGCCTCTACCTCACTGTTGTATTGTTTCTAGCTGTGCATACAGATTGACAGCAGAAATCATTTTGACCATTAAGAAATGGCATCTGTTTCTGAAGTGCAGCCAAGTCCTGAAATGAAAGAGCAAACATTAGCAGTGTATAATCAGGTTCCCAGCAGTCCAGGAGAAGAAGCAACAAATATCTCATTTACCTGGACCTGCAGGAGCTCCTGGAAGGAACCTTGAGTGAGTTTTCCTGTGCAAAAAATGGGCATAGGTGTGCCTATAACCACAGCACTTGGGTGTAATTTTCATGTTTCATTCCTAAATATTCCCTTTTGGCAAAACAGTGCATTTTGGTGGTTTGTTTATGAGTTCACCGGTGAGAAGGACAGACCATCACTGGCCAAATCCTCCCCCTATATCTATGCCTAACTGTTCAGTGAAGCTAGGGTTACTTGTTTAAGTTTTACTGAAATCAAGCAGATATTTTTCCCAAGAGCCATTCACCAAGAAGAGCTGTGCTGAGTCCAGGTGTGGATGGAGCTGTGTCATGCATGTGCCTACCCCTCCTTTAGCGTCTGCTAAGAAACACGGGATCTCCTGCAGGAGACACCACGTCTCGGCCTCCTAACCCTGACCAACTCTGCTATTTGATAACTTTGATTTTCTCAGGAATTCTCACATGCCAGGACTGTGTAGCTGGACTATGTCTTTTAAAAAGCCTACTTCATGGTGTAGGAACTCGATAACGGGATTTTGCCACTTCCAAACCTGTACACTAAGTTTATAGTATATAAATGTACCTCAGCTTAGTTCTCAGTTTAATGTGGTGTGCTTCTTTGTAACTTCAACTTTAATAAAATATTTATCTCTTATAATAATACCGATTGTGCAAAATAAATGAGTGTTGCATGACTGTTTTACTTTTAATATTAAATAATGGGAAAAAAAAAACACAACATTTTAAATAATCAGATGGATACTACATTTCCAAATACTCTGTACTCTGCTCACCTTTACAGTATGTTTTAATGTATTAATGTACACATTTTATGATGGAAGTTGTATTGTAGCCAATTATTAAAGATACTGCAGATCTGTAGTTGCCACTGATAGAATCACTTATGCTCAATGTCTCTTAGGACCTGGTCTTCAGAAATCAGCCAGTGCTTTAGGAAAATTCTTATTCCTCTCATTCCTTTCAACTTCAGTGGCAACATGACAGACATCAATATCGACATGTGTCAATATATTTCATTAATAAAAATGTTATGTTCAAACATTTCTCCTTTATTTGTGGTCAGGAACTCAGTATTTTTATTGTTTGTATAGCTGAAAAGCAGTAAAGTGCTAGAGTTACTCATGAATGGAAGTTAAATACATTACAGCGGGCGATAATGCAACCTGAAAAGGTTGGGTAAATATAACCCCCAGAAGGGAAATTTACTATATTCGTTCCATGAAAGATCAGCTGAACTTTGTGGTTATCAGTCATGAACCTAACAAGTTCTGGCTAGCTGGTATGATTTAGAAACTTTTCACCCTGCAATTTTGATGCTTTATTTCCAAGCTCCCTGGGAGAATGTCATTTCAAGCTTGACTTTATCTGGATTCTGTTCTAATCTCCAAGGAAAGAACAAAAGCAGAGCTTTTATTTCAGTGTGCTGTGTTTTTAGGCTTTTTTTGCACTAAGAAATCATGTGATAAAAGTGCAGTTCACAAGTATTACCTCTCAAAGCTACTACACTATACTTCACATCTGTCCTGACTTGCGTAGCACTCTGTCCATTGAACAGAGGGAGCTGCTAAAAAGTGCTGTGTTCCCTTTCTGAGATGTGTAATCAATAAAAGAAAGATTGCCAGTGATTGCAATTCTCTCCATTGAGAGAATTCTGGCTTTTTTTTTTTTTTAACTATTGTCTTTCCTAATCTTTTAAATTTCATATAGTAGTCTCCTTTGACTTCTTTTAGCACAAGAGATCCCATATCTGTCCCCCTCTTTTTATTTTCATAGGTCTCTATGGCTACTAATTTACAAACATCCTCTGTAGGGGGGAACAGTAGAAACAAGTAGATTCCTGCACTACACAGTCTCACCTTTGTTTTGTATGCTGTGTCCCAACCAGAATGGACCTGCACACATTTGTTTTCCCACACGTGCCATGGCACAATGTGAGTTTATTCAGGTAGTGGTATGTTGTCCACAGAAACACCAGTCCCAATCAAAGGCTTTCACTCTTCAGAGTAAAAGGACACTTAGATGATCTGTGTGCATCTGTGAAAGCCATTGCATTTATTCTCTTTCTGTTGCAATCAGCCTCGTGTCAAATCTTTCCAATCCTCAGTGGACAGAGGGGTGAAGACCCTTAACCGACCCTTAACCTGGCAGCATGGAAGAAACTGGGAAATTGGTGCTACTTGCAACCAGCCAGACATGATGCACGAGGAAATGTAAAAAAGCAAAGAAAACACAATGGGCAAATAATTGCATTCATCCCTCCTGTACAGCTCACTGCAAATAGTAAAATTGCTTATTAATGAATAATTGCACCCAGGGAAGGTAAATGCTGCTGTTTGTCCTTTCTCTTGCATTACTTGGGACTTTACATGAAAACAGCTCTAAGAGCCACAGCGCACGTTCCTAAAGGCTTTTTCTCCCTTCGGGGAAAGTAAACCAATGAAATGTATTCAATGGTCTTTGTGGTATAACGGAGCACATGCTGCATACTGTGGCATGCGTGTTGCCTTCTGTGGCGTAGCAGGTGTCAGTTTTGTGGTTAAATTTTCATTGAATTATTAGAAAAAAATAACAATATGGAAAAGAGATCCGGCAAGACTAGCTTCAGAGTTAGATGAGATTGTTCAAGGGGTTTGTTCAATCAAGTTTTGAAAAAGTATCTAAGGGTGGAGACTCCTCAACATCTTCACATTATACGGGTTGTAAGTTCTGGAGGAAAAATCCTGAGATGATCCCAGGCAAATTTTTGTAAAACACGTAATGAATTAACTCTAATGTATGTGAAGTATGTACTTCTGTTATTGTGTGTACTTCTTACTTTAAATGATTTTTTGTGTCTTTACAGAAATGCATTTCATGGTTCCCTGTTGACGCTGCATGAAGACAAGGCATGAAAAACATGAGGAGGTGTGATGGCTGGTTGAGATAAGCTGGGAGATCAGGAGGCACCTGAGAACCTCACCCCCACGCTGCAGATAGGTGATGTTTTGCAGGAGAGAGGTCTGCTTCTTCCTTTCCTCTCTGCTGAGCAAGGTTAGATTTAGATCTTATCTGAACGCAGACGCTGTATTGCTTTAATGACAGGCACAATCCCTGGGCTGTGAACACAGTCATAAAAAAAGTTTATTTCTTTGTACATTAAAAATCAGCAGGAAAGGGAATAAACTCTTGCTGCTCAATAGTACTTTAATACCGGGGATAAAACGGGCATATTGATGAAAAAGAACACATATTTAAGTGGCTTTATGATACCAGAATGAGAAGAAACCCTGGGTGCAAGAGCAGGTGCATAATTTTCCATCATGACTGAAGCAAGTAGAGATCTATGCTTAATTATTTCATGCAAAACAGAAGAGTTTCAGCAGGGAAGGTTGAGAGAAGGTCATTCAGACCATACAGCCGGATGGTGTGTTTACCTGAGGGCAAGAGGGTAGAGGTTCAGTTGAACAAAGACATTTTCCTGTGAAAAGGCTTTCCTTGTTCCTTCGGTTCAATTCCTCATCAATGTACGAGAAGTAGGCACAGCACCATTTGGAGAGCTTGGGAAAAAGCAGGAAACAGCTTCATCCTCGGCATTCCCACAAAGAGAGCACCTCCAGCCCCTATATACATACATATAGAAATAGGTTGTTACATGCTTATTTATTTGTATGCATATGCATATACATGCTCTTTAACTAGACTTCACAGCCTCCCTTTCACAGAAGTCCATCAAGGGTTACTTTGGAAATAATCTTGATATCTTTCACGATAACAAAAATTCCATTTGTTCCCAGATCCCAATCCACTGCAAACACTTCTCGCAATCTCTGAGTACTCAAAACCCTTTCAGCACTTAAACTACATACCAGCCACTGTGAGTTATCCTTAAATATCACATGCAAATGTTTACATTAATGGAAACTAAGGTTCTGCTTCTTCTTTCTTCCTATCTTGGTCTCACAGCCACCAGATTCTTGTGTGGTTATTGCCAGCACTCGTTAACATCAGCAGCTCTATTGTGAGCTAGAAAACCCACGATAAATGCTTCTCTGACCTGTACCTGCTTTCTGTACTTGGACGTGGGCAAGAAGTGTCAAGTTAAGCTCAGCCCACCTGCCCAAGCTGGGCAGGACATCTGCGGTTTTGTGCGGTTATTCATAGCGTGGGGAGCAGCTTCAGTGGGCAGCTTTTTTAATAATGTAATCCAGAAGTGAAAGAGTAATGTTTACCAAACCTGTTTCAAAATGGCTGATTAATCAAATAAATGGGTGTTTATTGAGGCTGTTGCTAGGTACTTACTGTTATTGAGATAATTGTATGACTCAACTAAGCCAGACAAAGAGCTCTACTGTTGCTCTAAAGCACCAACTGGCTGCAAAGTTTGGATCATGACACCAGAGCATTTTTTTTTCACAAGGCCAATCACTTGGTTCGCTTTATCCTCACATCATCCACTTTTATGGCCAGCTTCAAATGCCTTCCTTCCATTAAACCAAGAAACAAACACTGACCCTTCTGCAGAACCACTTCATCCCCGCGCAGCAGCGATGGGTTCTCATGATTGATCTGGTGACAGACCTTTTTTTCATGTCTTTTCTCTATTATGATAGTATTATATTCATTCCATTTTCTGTTAAGCATCTGCATAAACTGCAAGCTCCCAGCCGTTCAAAGCACTTTTTTGGTAAATAACTGGGGCAAGTTTTGTGGGGAGCCGTAATCTTTTATTAGACCAAGTGATAAAGATGGAAAAAGCAGGCACGCTTTCAGGCATACAAACACTTCTTCAAGTCCAACTTGTTGCTTGAAAGCCTGTCTGCTTTCCTAACTGTGTTTTTCTAAATGTTTTTTCTTTTTTTTTTTCCCCTCAGTAAAAACTGTTGCCTCTCCCTGAAAGTCATGCCGCACATATTCTTACCTCTCGCAGCTACAAAGACAAGGCTAATAACAAACAACAAACAGCACTTGATTAGGCAGGCTGTTAGGGAAGATTTTATGATAGAAATTACATCATACAACTCATGCCTCATATTTTTCCTCTGGAAAAAAAAATAAAAATTGGAAGCATTATAAAAAGACAGGTACTAATGAGTATAATTATAGACAAGTCTCCTTGCTTCTCCTCAGAGGAGAGCATGAGTACATGAAGCCTGGTGTGAGAGGAGGTTTATATCTGCAGATCTGTGGGAACATTAAGACCACAAGCCTGCCCTCTGATTAAACTCCCTCTCACTCATTGTCTTTATTGTTTTAATGTAACAGGCTTTTTTTTGTTGTTGTTCGTTTGTTCCAAAATAGCACATCCATGCTCTGCTGATGGTAGTTTGCGTAGCTGGGTGATACACGGTGTTTGAAAGCATAGGGGTGTATTTACTGCAAATATTGTTCCCACCCTCCAGTTGCACCAGTCCAAATTCAGGATAACCCTGTCAGCAGAGGTGTTATCAGCAGATTTACACCGATGCACCTGAGAGTAGTTTAACCCTGGCAATTCATATTCTGTAGTAGTTTTAGGGGTTTTTGCTTGTTTGTTTTTAATCTTTAACTAAATAACCTATGTTGCAATGAAACAACATTTCACTTGCTCAGAATTGTAATTTAATTAGAAAATCTCCCAGTGTGTGCCAGGGAGATCACTGCTTCTTAACAGCAAGCATGCACAGCCTGGAAATGCTCAAGTTATTCAAAACACTTTGCTACCACTTTTTTACTGTAACATCCAGTCATAACCGATAGAGTGAAACCTGCCTTTTTAACAAATTCTGGGGGCAGACAGATCAAGGTCTGAGCTGGGCTTTGAACCAGGAAACAGGCTTTGTTTGAACTGCCTACCACTTGCATTTGATTTCTTGAATTAATGTTTTACCCGTAATAGGCAGTGTTTTCACTGAAGGCAGAGAGCAATCCTGCTGCTCATTTAGCACCTTCTACATTCCCAGATATGTTATTGGAAAAAAAAAAAAAAAGTAATGCCTCAGGTGATTTTTTGCTTTTACTGGTCATGAACATAAATCACATTAAGCACGTATGTGAGTCAGGGGCCAGCATCCCAGCCAGGATCCTTTATTAACGGGTCTGTGGGTATCCAGAGTGAGACGGCTGGGAGAAACATCACCAGAATGAGCCACTGAAATGAAGCAGTGTGTGAGTGACTCATGAACATTGGGGGAAAGTAAGTGAAGGGTGGAGCAGAACACCCCTCCTAGATTTTGCACATGGCCCAGGAAGGAATAAATGACAGCATGGCCCTGACCCCCTCCAAGCTCTAGGATGTGACCTGGAGTTGTGTACTGGTACCAACAAGAGCTGCCTCTTGTCTCATCTCATCGCTCCGGAAGGTTGGGGTGATCCCACAGCTCCCCTTGGGAAAGGGGAGGATCCTTTCTGCTGAGACTGTTGACGGCATCAAGGCACGAAGCAGGGTGGGAAAACTCGAAGTGGGTCAGGATCCAAGGCTCGATATTGATCTCACTTTCACCAGAGGGCAGAAGGGCTTCGCAAGCTGATGACTGCCTCAAGCGATTCAAAGACTCTTCTGCAGGCATATTTAAAGCGTCCACTGTAGGAGACAATAATAAAGTTCATTCTAAAAAATGTTTTTAATGCTAGAAAAGGTTAAGGGAGAGCAGCTCTCCATCAAAATGGCCCTTAGCTCATCCCAGAGCTGTGCCAGCTCAGCTCCTTGCTAGGAGGTCAGCAAGAGCCTTCTCATAGTCCCTCATTGCGTGCCCCTGCTGTGGGGAGGAGCAACCACCAGCACCTCTCTCCTTTGCAGTTGCAGCTTTGGATAGGAGAGAAAATGGGCGAGTTTTCTGACATCAATTTATGCTAGAATTAATGTTAGGAGGACTAAATATATGCAGTCCTCCTCACTCAGTGGCTGCTACTGACCTTCTTTGACAATGCAATTTATGGGCACATTCAGCAGCAACAACTTCCCCTCAAAACACTTCTGGCAGAGAATTGGATTTTTAACTAAATTGCTATTATTTTTAAAGCTTGATTTCCATTACATTGCATTTCACCGAAAGCTATGGGAAGCATATTGGCAGGGGGTGTCTATATACTGAAAACACTTCATCTTTCTGCCCCTCGGTGCTTGAGAAAAAATGGCACACATCAATTTATTCCTGTTTTATATTCCCAAGGTCAGCATTTTTTTTTTCCCTGTTTGCAGACATTTATTTCATGGAACACCCCAGATCTCCCAGCTGGGAAGGAGTGAGCTCCTCTCCCTGTTTTCTGACCATCGGGGCGAGCCGAGCAGTGGTGAGGCTGCTCTGTGCATGTGCCTCCTGTACACAGCCAGCCAGACCTTGCTCACCGCCTGGAAATCCTCAAAAGCTAGCACGTTTTGCTGCATGCACATCCTCTGTTGGGACAAGAGCTTTTTTTCTTTTTTTTTTTTTTTTTTTTTTTTGCAGCTCTGAGCTGTTCTGTCCAGCTGTATCCTCACGCATCTCTCTGCAGTTGCATCAGTTTGTCTTTCAGCCCTCACCTCTGGTTAACAGTCTGAGCGGCTGTGCATAATGTACAGCACGGTGAGCTGTGGGGTAAAGTTTGCAATATGTCCTCATTTCAACTTCTAAATGCTAACCCCTTAAATAAAACCAGCTGCACAGAGCAATTAGCAAGCATGAAAAAAAATGTTAAACAATTAGATTCAGGAGGCCTCTGAAGAGTGCCCATGCTTGTCTCCTTGGGAACTAGAGCTGTTACAAGTTCAGCAAATAAATGACCTTTTTAAACTTTTTTCTTTTTTTCCTTTTCCCACATCTAGGCATGAAATAAATTTTCTTCCATACAGAAAAGCTTAAAAATAAATTTTAGAGACCTGTGCATGCACACACAGAAACACACACGTGTGCACACATCATAATTGAGTTGTTACAGCCATAGCTAAAGGAAGCAACAGTTAGAAAACACAAAGTCTGTTTTGCTCAAGAGTTATGCTTTGGCAATATATTAAACAGAGCATTTTTGGTTGCATGCTGGAGCAGCATAATGCAAAGAAGCTGTTCCTGTAGCAGAATTAGCCCCACTTTTATTTATAATGGCAGTGCTTGCAGCTTGTGTTAAAGAGACCATTTTCATTTGGGGTAAATTGTTGAAGAAATGAAAAGAGAGCCCTCCCTGGGAACAGCACCAGATTTCCTTTTCCCATCCAGAGGCAAACAGCATCCCCCTATGCCTCTGGTAAGAGATGAGGGGCACTCTGAGAAGCATTGAGTGCCTGAAGGGACTCAGGAACATATTGGAGGACTTTAGGATGGGTATGGGAGCAGTGCAGTGGTCTCTCTATCCCCTCTTTCCCTTCCTTGCTGCCCCCTTCCTCCATCCCTTCCTCCTCACTTCCTACTCCAAAATCACAGATTTTCTGAGCCTGTTTGGCAAACCTCACTCTGAAGTCCTTGTCCAGCCTCCTCTTGAAGCCCTGCAGCCTCTTTGCAGGAGCCCCTTTTTCCTTAAGGAAGCATTAGGAGCTCTTGAGGGTCTCTGTCACGCTGTGCACCCTGGGGACAGTGCTGACACAGACACGTAGACACTGGCGGTTCTCTCCCTTTCCCCAACCTCCTCCCACCTGCCCACCAGTGGCCCCATGTCCCAGTGACCCCGCAGCCCAGTTTTGTTCCTTGCACGAGGCTGTGGGAAACAACCGAGTTTCCTGGTGCAAAGAACCAGGCTGAGCACCCAGAGCTAACACGAAGTGATGAAATCCTTCTGGCGGGGACACGTCTCAATCTCAACTGGCCAGGTGCAGCCATCGAGAAGTTCCTCATGCAGATAAGGAGATATATGGGAAACCAAATGACGTCTCGATCTTGGTGGCTATCAGCACTTTACCAGCATGCATACAGTGAGCCTGAAGGTTGGAAAAAAAGATGGAATTTTGGGGGGAACATCCAGTCCTCTGCCTGGCCCCAAAGGGAAGCCTCTGGGGCTTTCCCTCTGCCTTGGTAGAAGCAACCTCAGAAAGGTTTCAACTGCTGCCCCCCCTGCTCTGAGCCCTCTGAGTTTTCCAAAGCCACCATTTACATTTCTAACCTCCCTCTGCCACGTCTGCTCCTCTTGATGGCTCGTGGTGCAGCCACATCATCTGAGTCCCTCTCATTAGTCCAGTGGTCTCAGCTCTGGTCACGACCACAGATCCTCCTGTGATGTCCCCTCTCTGCACAAAGGGATGCGTGGCTTTACGGGCTCCCACAGAGGCCACATTACATCAGGCTCTCCTGGGCAGAGCCCTTCCCTCTCTACTTCTCCCCGTTTTATTTCTCCCTGGTGCTCCTTTGCCCCACAGCCGCAGGCTGCAATTACCGATAGTAACTAATAAAGAGGCAGAGCAGCACCAGATGAACCTGGAGAGGTCAACCTAAAAGCAAGGGTTTAAGAGCAGCCTAAAAGCAATTGTCCAAAAGCAGCCTGAAAGCAATTATTCTTCAGCTAGTATTACCCCTCAGCATAAATAACCCCTCCCAGCCCCTCCAAGCCTTTGATTTGCTCCATTTGAGAATCTCTGCTTTTGCCTCCCACCCAGCAGCTCTCACCTTCCTCCTAGCAGCCACTGGGGCTGGCTCTGCACCTCTGCCAGCACCCACTTACCTGCTGTGGGTCACCAGGATAGTGTCAGCTCTTCCACGAGCTCCTGGCACCTTCTTGTGATGGTCTTTAGCAGGCTCCTCAGCACTCTTCAGTCTCTCTCCAATATTTTTTGGATTATTTTTGCCTTTTCCGTGGGCACAATTGTACCTGTGATGTACCAAAGTCATAAAGGTTGTGGCCTGAAGCTTTAAACAAGTGGTGGCCACAAAGAGCTTTTCCATTTTTTTCCAAGAATGCTGTAGAATTGGAAGGCCCCCTCCACAGGTCGATGGACAAGGTGCATATAAGATGGGAAATCCCTTTCCAAAGGACCTTACAGACCATAAACGTTCACATGAGGTCAGAAAAGAGACTGAACAAATTCAGAGGAAAAAAAAAAAAAAGGATCATCTTAGGACTCAGGATGCACTGTGCCAGGAGCCAAAGGGGCTGGAGTCAGCTGTGGGACAGGCTAGCCACAAATGTGTCCTGGTCCCATTGCTTGCCTGGGACATTCGCTTCTGGACCCAGTAGGGATGACAGTGGGGACAGGACACGGTGGTAGGTGGACATCTGGTCTGGTCTGGCTGGACTCAGCCATCCTTATGCTCTCTTGTAACATGCCAGTATGACCATAGTGGCAAAAACCTTAGCAGATTTTAACAGAAAAATGGATACATTTGTAAAGGAAATCACATAATGCCGTGATGACAACACAAGGGCCTGGATTTACTTGTCTTTTAGATTCCTTCCAGCCCTTCTTTCTCAATTCATCCTGAGCTCTTACCTTTCTCTAGGTGTCAGATGTGAAGGTGTGATCATGTTGTGTCACACACAAACTCAAATCCCTTGCTCTTCCAGGAGTGGGGCCAAAAGTGAAACTCACGTGTTTGGTCTGGACTCAACCCCAGTCTCCCGCTGAAATGAGAGATACCTGAAATTTTGGCCCACGCTTGTCCATGCAGTTTACAAACCTTGGGGGCCTTGAGGCAATCTGGGAGGCGATGTCTGATATTTGGTGAAAGCCCATGCTAGGGCATAGTTATCCCTTTTGTGCATGAATCATAACAAATTCGTTATCTTGGTTGTACTAAGGTTCTGTCACAGAGTCCTCTGCAGAGATGATGATGAAAGAACAGGAAAAGAAAGTGGTTGCAAAAGTTGGGAAGTGCAAAAGAGAATTTTTTACTTATGCTTTGTAACAACGAGCTGTTATTGTCCAGGTCTCCAATAAATACCCAGTGCAATACTTGTGTTTTATAAAACCTGGAAGGTTAGAGAGTTAACGAGAACACGATAGCTGGGCATTGCGAAGCATTTGTGTCAACTGCATGGGCATCCTCTACCCAAACACAAGGAGGAAATGTTGCATAAGGGAAGTAACATTGAAAATTTTCTGAATTGAATCTAAGATTTTGTTAAGAACATAAGCCTGTGGTTTGATCTTCAGAAAAGAAGTCAATGAGCAGTGCCGTTGTCCAGCATTTTTGAATATCCACCCACTGTTTAAATACCTCACTGGGGAATTAAGAGCCTGTTTAAGGTCTTGTTATTGATGCCTCACACGATAAGCATTTGAGGAATTTGCTATAAAAATATTTTTTTTCACATTTTTCTTGGTTGAACGTAAGTAAACAAGTTCTGTGAATTTGTAAAGGCAGATGTGTGTTGATCCCTGCTGCGCAGTGTAAATGAGCTTCTGGTACTTTATAGAAATATTCAACCACTATAGAGCTTCATATACGAGAGTTTCTTACTTGTTGCTATTTTTTCCTGAAGCACATTGGCTACGTGTCAATGTTCTGATATTGCAAATCTTTATGCCAAAGGGGAAGCATTGCTTACATGTGTAAAATTAGCTGCGATCACAACATTGTGCCGGACTGTGGTTTCATATTGTAATCGTTCACTTGCTGAAATTAAAATCATAAAAGTTCACCATCCTATTAGCAGTGGACATTTTGACAATATCATTTGGGGTATTTGATCTCACAGGGCACCGTCAGTAATTTAATTATTGAAGCTGTTCTGCTGTACCCAGGTGGCAGATGCCTATCTGTACCTTTACATGAAGGAATGCAGTGCCTAACTGCATGCTAACCAGAACTTAGTGGGGGCTCAACAACAGAAATCTTCACTAAGAAAAGCAAAAATTCAAAAAATGTTTTTCAGATATATGCTGGTTTTGAGCAAACTTGCTTTGAAAACTGATCTTAGCAGTCAAAACAAATTCTGATAGGATTCAGAGGCAATCATTTGCCTGATTTCAGGAGCCCCACTCAATTAACTGGTTTGATTTGGGCAGGGTAGAGATTTAAACCTTATTGTCACACATCAAGGAAGAAGAGCCTTACCTTACTCTTCATTTCCCACATTTTCTGGACACTCCCAAGGATAATGCATGCTCCTGATGCATTAGCACATGCAGAAACCAAAGGAAAAACACCCAGCACTGCAGGCTCTTCAGAAGGGCAGCAGCACTGTGCAGGGAGTACATCTGAGCACTGGTATTGCACCTAAACTCTTAACAGTTACGTGTCTGGAGAACAAAATTATGCAAAATGCAGGCAACTAATGAAGAATGTTTCATGCTAGGAAGTCTTCATGACGTAGTGACTTTTTTTTTTTTAAAGGAATTTATCCAGCTGCCCACCAGGTTATTACAGCAACAGGGTTGCATCATTCCTAACTGCATTACAAGAGAGCACCAATATAAAGGCATTAGAGCGATGAAAAATGCCCGTGAAAGTTATTACGTGGGCTGTGACTCTTGCCATATTAAGCAATCTGTTTCCCACTCCTTTAGGGCAATGTGAGTACTCTCTCAGCAATCTCGCTTCATTACTTGGTACGACAAAGATTACAGGGCTTAAAAAAAAAAAAAAAAAAAAAAAACTGAGATGGAAGAACACTTTTCAAACTATTTAGGGCCTATTTCGGTCCCTGGTGAAAATTTGGTTTAGGTAAAGACAACATAAAACCAGATCAGCAGGAAATTCCTGACAGGAACTTAGAAACAAACAAGTGCTGCATAGAGCATCCTAACTTCAAACACCTTAGCGCAATAATTTGTTTTTAATCATCCATGCGATGGAAAATATGAGGAAAATGTAATATAAATGTCCAAGAATAACAGCGGTTAGTTGTTTGGATTTAAAATCAAAGGAACTTTCCATGCTCTTGAAGGTTTCCATACCGATGGGCCTGGGGGAACTCTGGGTGCGGTAGGTTTCCATCTGCTGAGCACAGGAATAAGCTGCACTCGTCCTCCTAAACCTCCTCCCCTGGCTTGGGGTGAGCCTGGCTTGAATCATTCGCCTTGCTGTGCTCCTTACCTGCTGCCCAAGTTTTGCTCTGGACCTGCCCTCCAGCAGCCCCTGGAGTGGTGCTACCCTAACTACAAGCTGAGTTATTGGTCTGGCTTGGAAAAGCAGCACTTCTTTCCATGGTGATAACAAGGAATTGGCTCTCCCTGGGTGCTCCGGGTGAGCAGCCTCTCCCCCTCTTGCAGGGACTCCCAAGGCTGGTTTAGGATGGAAAGGAAATCATTTTTTATCGTGGGGAAGTGGAACACAGAAAAATCTCCTACACACCTGTCTGCTTCTTTTGGTGCCTAAATACCTTTGAAAGTCTTGCCTTGAGTGCCAAAGCTATGATGGATCACACAGTATTTCCTTTTTATTATTGCACTGCATCCTTTGGGCCTCACATTAACATAATGAGGGCCATATGGCGCCAGAATCTCTGCTGGTTCAAACCAATGCAGCTCCTTTGAAGTCAGAGAGCCTGTGCCAGTTTATACCTGCCGAAGATTTGGTTTATGGCCTGGGAAATAGGAGGGAAGGTGGGACGGGGGGGAAAGGGAGCCAGCCACTTTTTGTAGTTAATTAAGAATTATGTAGATATACTTGTGTCTTGCTTCTGCCGTCCACCAGGAGCTGTGCCTAACGTGCCTTCATGGCTGTAATATCCTTCGCATGATTAGCTCTCATTATCAGCTGCAGTGCCTCTGTGACTCAGGGTATTTCGGCGGCTGGAGGTGAAACTGCAGTGAGTCAGAGCCAGACAGCCACCTCTGGGCAGCAATCAAAAACGTCGCACTCACGGCCAGCAGGTCATGAGGAGGCACGGATTTCCCTGAGCAACTGTGCTGAGAAATTAAACTCCTGATTTTTTTTTTTTTTCCTTGAACTAATTGTGGAAACACTTGCGAGTTATAACTAAATAAAATCTTATAAAAATGTCTGCCAGGTTTCACCAATAAGAGATAGAAGGTTGGTCTGCTTAGAAAATAAGCAAGGTAAATCCAAAACTGGAGGCCCTGGAATGAGGGCTCGGGAGAAGGAAATGTTGTGACTGGATAAATTCTCAGACTCCAGGACCAAAGTCTTTATTCAAGGCGCTCGGATAAAAGAAATGAAACTTTCAAAAATGTTGTAGTAAGCAAATACAGCTGGAGCCACCATACTGCCTCTTACTTTCAACACCCATAAAACCCCACGAGTACTGATTCTTACTGGCTCTTTGCTTTCAGTAGTGATAAACCCCCAATAACTGGGGTCCTGGGAAGTGTGGCCATGTCTTTTGGCCACAAAACCCTAAACACAAGTTTTGGGCGCTCAGTTTATGCACCCTGATGAAAACATTCTCACAGTTCCTACAACAACCCTAAAATTATGTTTCAATTGCAGACTTTGGTGTGGTTCATATTCACATCAGTTCAAGGATCAAGGCATTGCCAGGTAAATAAAGAGCAGAAGATGCTGCAGAGAGGACCACCAGCATGCTGTAGCTCACATGGAGGGTAGGATAACCTGAGCAGACAGCAAATACCCCAGCTAGGTCCACAGCATGAACATGCCTTAGATACTGAGCAGATGCCACCACGTGTCTGCAGTTGAGCCCACCTTTTAAACAAGCAAGAAAGGCAAATTTTTGAGCTGAGTCTCTTCAAAGAGATGTGTTAAAGAGACAACACCACCTATCTGTTTTATTCCAGCTCCATCAGCTTGCCTAAAGACATATATTGCCTTGCCTAAAGACATGTTTTGCCTCTCCATATGGTACATGCTCTTGCTCTATCCTAAGATTGGCTCCTACAGTATTGTCACCCCTCTGCAATCTCAAGCACTGTGATGTGATTGAGGGATTTTATATCACAGGTGACGAGATATGAAGGCAGCTCCCAAGAGGAGGGAGAACATCGGCTCTCCCCAGGTGGCAGTGGGACGTGCTGGGCTTTGCTGGAGCTGGGGACGTGGTATGGAGATTTGTGTTTGCCCCTTGGTGTAGCTGCTTTGCTAGATCACATCTGCTCTTAATCTTCTGCTACTATGCACAGTTAAATATTTCACAGCACTTTTATTAGTCAGCTCTCAGCTGGGACTGGGAGCTGCTTATTCTGAGGAATTTCCTGCTTCTAAATTAGACTATCCCAGAGCAGAAAGGGCTCATCTTCGATGGCATCTTCAGCTCATGAGGACTCCCTCTGTACCTCACCATATGGAAAACTGATTTTATAAGGCCAATCCCCTTTTTAGCAATGATGTAAACCAGCAGTCCTTTGTAGGAGAATGTTCAGGTAACAAACACAACATTGAACTTTGAGCAGAATAAAGAATGTGGATTTAGACAGTGGGACCAAAATTTGGAGTATTACCCATGCAGGAAAGGTACTTTCCAAAAAGAAATTTAAAAACCTGAAGTCTCTGTTCTCCACTGTCTCACATCTCATCAGTGCAAGTCAGTCCAACCCAGATGGAACAAATTTATGCCATTGAGGTGAACAGATTGCAAAAGGGCCTTGGCTGATGGGGGGGACTTCTAATGGGGGGAGAAGTGTGGGTCGTCTTGGGCAGCTGTTTGGAGTCACTCGTATGACGATGCAATGATGTGGGGCCTCTCAATCCTTTGAGGGGAAGAGGGGAAGCTCTGGCTCAAGCAGGTTAATGGGTGAGGGATGGTGCCTTCCTCTGTCCTCTTCCTCCTTTCTCCTAAGCAGAAGAAGGGGAGAATCATGCCCCAGAAAGTCTAAGTTTGCTCAACTAGATAACAATGCATGGAGTAATTACCCAATTGCACTGAGTGCTTTACTGGAAAAAAAAAAAAAAATAATCAGCTATTTGGGATTCCTTGTCTTCTGCATATGCAGTAATGTCAGGGAAGAGGTTGAATTCTTACCACTTTTTGACTATCTCAGCTTGGAAAATCCTAGCTTCTGTTCAATGTTTTGGTGTTGATGCTACTGTTTTAATGTGGTTACATAACTCACAGCGATTTAAACATTTCATTAAACTTGTTTTGCAGGTTATATATCAGCTCGCACTTCTCAAGTGCCCTCCATCAAATCATCTTTGTTCTCTTTGCGAGCACTCATTACATTTAATGCCTCTTCAGTGAGATTAGACAGTTGTGTTACAGCCCTGTTAGCAGACCAAAGTGAAGAGATTCAACTAATTGTAGGAGCTGGAAGAGACTGGAAGCTCAAAACAGCATAATTCAGACCTTTAGTCATACCCCAAACCAGCACAGAGCTGTGACACTAAGATGTTAGGCACTGACCTTCAAACACCTTGTGCATTCAGGTTTCAGAGCAAGGACATGGATGACTAGCAGGACAGGGATGAGGCTTCCTCAGAGGTAGGCAATGGAAAAGCTGGGAGTGAGAGTTGTTTTGCTTGACTGCAACAGGTCAAAAGACCACGGCTCAAACCTCCCCTCTCCTCCCTGGAGGAGTCTTAAACTCATGGCAACCCACTGCTGTCAGACAGATGTTTTGCTAGGAAAAGGGAGCAGTGAGTTAGCAGCAGCTGGGCATGGCTGCAGTCAAGGAGGCCTGGGTTCACTTTCTTGATCTGGCTTTATGTTTTTCTTCACGTTGGAATGATATAAAATGCTCCTGGCAAGGGAAAGACATACATTTCCATGTGCTCATGGTGCAGGCAGGGTCAGACCCAGCCTTGCTTTCCCCTTGCTAAGGATGCTGCCGGCTCCTCCTTGAGCTGCAGTGTTTCTGCACTCATTCAAGAGCTGAGGAAGCTGCTGATGATCTGGTGTGGTTTTTCTGGACTGTCTCCTGGCCTTACTGCCTCATGTTAAGCCTGCTGGCAAATAACCAAACTGTCCTTGGCTTGAGATGAAGATAACTAAGCGGGACAAGGGAAACCACAGGACATGACATGAGGAACTGTTGAAGATAACAAACAATGGCACAAGAAGCTGCGAAAAGGTAGAGACAGCATCGTGAGAGATGGCTGCATCTCACAGGTGGTTAAGGGATGGTTGTGTGAGAAAAGACTGGACTCCACAGGTAGCTGAAGGGGAGCACTGAGCATACCCATAATCCATATAAATTTCCCTGACAAGGAAAGGGAACAGGCAGATGGACAGGTGGAGCATCCCAGTATCACCATCTTGGTGCTGGTGCCATCAGTGACTCTTCTATCATCATCTAAGTGCCTTACTCCTGGGCCCAGGCTCCCGTCACCTAACTTCTGACATCTGTTGGAGGTGCACAATATTGGAGCACAGCCACCTTTGTTTCCTCAGGGAGGCATGAGGGGAGAAGAAAACTGTCTAAACCCCTTTGGGCCTTGTATTACTGATATAATACTATTAACTAAACCTGCAGGAGTAACATGATGCTTAATTAATTGCTGTTTCTAAAGATAATTTGATGGAGGGCACTATAGAAGTGCAAGTTGATCTATTAACCTGAAGAACTAGCCTAATTAAATGCTTGGAATTGCTATTAGATATCTAACCTTCTTAGAGCAGAGGCTTTATATCAGTATTTTAATGCATGTGTAGTTAAAGTTTGATCATCTGTTTGGAAAAAAAAAAAAAAAGCATTAAGTTAATTATGGGTTGGTTAATTATCTTATGCCCATTAACTATATATATATATAAAAGTCATATCTAAAGAAACGTTAATTTCTCTGTATCTTGCATACAAACATGACTAACAATGGTCTTTATTTCTAAGATATGAATGTCTGAGCAGACAACACAGGAAAAGATATATCACTTTTTCATAATCATCTTTTAGAGGACTGTATTAAGCAAATTTCACTCCAGAGGAAAGACACATGAACAGAGAAGTTAACTCTCCATCCAGACAGATGCAGTTCATGATGCTACCTTGCTAGAAGAATAACCCCAAAAATGAAGAATAATTTCTGGGGGATTGACTCTCTGAACCAGCTTAGCATGGAGTCAGGTAAGTGCCAGGGCAGGGGAGAGGTAGGGATAGACTGTGCAGACAAGGATGGAAGAGAGAGCAAACCAGGAGCAATATATGGTAGAGTTCTCCATTCTTGGAGAAGCCAGGAAGGGGACCAGTAAAACCACTGTATTGGACTTTCGGAGGGCTGACTTTGAGCTGCTCAGGACACTGGTTGGCAGAGTCCCTTGGGAGGTGGTTCTGAAGGGCAGAGGAGTCCAGGAAGGCTGGGTGCTCTTCAAGAAGGAAATCTTAATAGCACAGGAGCGGTCTGTCCCCACGTGCCCAAAGACGAACCGGCAGGGAAGAAGAATGGCCTGGCTGAACAGAGAATTGTGGCTTGAACTTATGAGGAAAAAGAGGGTTTACAATCTTTGGAAAAGAGGGCAGGCCTCTCGGGAGGACTATAAGGATGTTGCGGGGCAGTGCAGGGACAAAATTAGAAAGGCCAAAGCTCATCTGGAGCTCAATCTGGCTACTGCCGTCAAAGACAACAAAAAATGTTTTTACAAATACATTAATGCAAAACAGAGGACTAAGGAGAATCTCCAGCCTTTACTGGATGCAGGGGGGAACTTAGTTACAAAAGATGAGGAAAAGGCAGAGGTGTTTTAATGCCTTCTTTGCCTCAGTCTTTAGCAGCAAAACCAGTTGCTCTCTGGATACCCAGTACCCTGAAGTTGTGGAAGGGGATGGGGAGCAGAATGTGGCCCTCACTATCCATGAGGAAATGGTAGGCGACCTGCTATGGCACTTGGATGTACACAAGTCGATGGGGCCGGATGGGATCCACCCGAGGATACTGAAAGAACTGGTGGAGGAGCTGGCCAAGCCACTTTCCATCATTTATCAGCAGTCCTGGCTATCGGGGGAGGTCCCAGTTGACTGGCGGCTAGCAAACGTGACACCCATCTACAAGAAGGGCCGGAGGGTAGACCCAGGGAACTATAGACCTGTCAGTTTGACCTCAGTGCCAGGGAAGCTCATGGAGCAGATTATCTTGAGAGTCATCACGTGGCACTTACAGGGCAACCAGGTGATCAGGCCCAGTCAGCACGGGTTTATGAAAGGCAGGTCATGCTTGACAAACCTGATCTCCTTCTATGACAAAGTGATGTGCTTAGTGGATGAGGGAAAGGCTGTGGATGTGGTCTACCTTGACTTCAGCAAGGCTTTTGACACCGTCTCCCACAGCATTCTCCTCAAGAAACTGTCTGCTCATGGCTTGGACTGCCATATTCTTCATTGGGCTAAAAACTGGCTGGATAGCCAGGCCCAAAGAGTTGTGGTGAATGTAGTCAAATCCAGTTGGAGGCCAGTCACTAGTGGCATCCCCCATGGCTCAGTGCTGGGGCCAGTCCTCTTTAATATCTTCATCGATGATCTGGACGAGGGCATTGAGTGCACCCTCAGTAAGTTTGCAGATGACACCAAGTTAGGTGCGTTTGTTGATCTGCTCGAGGATAGGAAGGCTCTGCAGGAGGATCTGGATAGGCTGGCTGGATGGGCTGAGGTCAACTGCATGAAGTTCAACAAGGCCAAGTGCTGGGTCCTGCACCTGGGGCACAACAACCCCAAGCAGAGCTACAGGCTGGGAGAGGAGTGGTTGGAAAGCTGCCGGGCAGAGAAGGACCTGGGAGCATTGGTGGATAGTTGGCTGAATATGAGCCAGCAGTGAGCAGTGTGCTCAGGTGGCCAAGAAGGCCAACGGCATCCTGGCTTGTATAAGAAGCAGTGTGGCCAGCAGGTCTAGGGAAGTGATTGCCCTCCTGTACTCGGCTCTGGTGAGGCTGCACCTCGAGTACTGTGTTCAGTTTTGGGCCCCTCGCTACAAGAAGGACATCGAGGTGCTTGAGCAAGTCCAGAGAAGGGCGACGAAGCTGGTGAGGGGTCTGGAGAACAAGTCCTATGAGGAGCGGCTGAGGGAGCTGGGCTTGTTCAGCCTGGAGAAAAGGAGGCTCAGGGGCAACCTTATTGCTCTCTACAGATACCTCAAAGGAGGCTATAGCGAGGTGGGGGTTGGTCTGTTCTCCCCCGTGCCTGGTGGCAGGACAAGGGGGAACGGGCTAAAGTTGTGCCAGGGGAGTTTTAGGTTGGATGTTAGGAAGAACTTCTTTACCGAAAGGGTTGTTAGACATTGGAATGGGCTGGGCAGGGAAGTGGTGGAGTCACCATCCCTGGAGGTCTTCAAAAGACGTTTAGATGTATAGCTTAGGGATATGGTTTAGTGGAAGACTGTTAGTGTTAGGTCAGAGGTTGGACATGATGATCTTGAGGTCTCTTCCAACCTAGAAATTCTGTGATTCTGTGATTCTGTGAAGTGTGGACCTACAACACATGAGAATAGAAAATGTTTATGCCAGACCCATCCATAGGGCCAGATGGCTCTTTCTTCATAATTTTACAGACATGTATCTCAAAGACCTCAGCTGAGGCACACATGGGTCTTCCTCATGTTGTGACTGTCCTCTCCCTCCACTCGTTTCTGCTAGCATTCTTGGGTGTTCCCTTTCTGTGGGATGGGGGGCCTGAGTCTTTTCTAAATGTGAAATGTGACATTTTCTGCAGCACGTAAGATGCAAAGCATGACATAGAAAGAGGAAAGCCAGTATCATAAAAATATTAGGCACTGAACTCCCAGAGCAGGTGCAAGTGAGAAATCTGAGGATCCTATGCATGTCCCTTTTCTGTATCAAGGGCTATTGGTGATCTATACTGCAATCTTCTGTTTGCTTTTTCCTTGTATAAGACTATTTAAGGAAAACCTTACTGTTGGTTTTACTAGTTAAATATTTTAAAGACCTTCCATACAGTCATGGTTAGTCACTACTGACACATCCCATTTACAATGCTTTTAGAGCTGTCCTCCATGTCCACTGCATGACCTCTGAAGCAATACTTTCAAAAATGCTCAAGTAAACTACAAATGAAGTCCTTTTTTAGAAGTGCTACACCTACTGAAGGTTGGATGGTATAGGCACCTGAAGGTGCAAGTAGGGTCTTACCAGGATCTGGATGTACAGGGATGTGTGTCACATGCCTAAGTGCTATGGAGAACTACACTAGAGCTGAAACACCCTTGAATGTGGGATCAGGCCCCTAAGAGATTGTGGGGCTTTTGGAAAATACAGTCTACAAAAGTATTTGTATTTTTTAGTTCTCTTGCCATCTCCTTACTGTTTCCATCTCATAACAAAAAGTGAGAACACATGCAGGGCATTTAAGAGAGAGAAATGGGACATACTGGGTGAAGCATTTCCAGCAAAAATAACAAAATATCAGTACCGTTATGCAAAGCTTTGATGAGACCTCATTTGGTCATTCTAAGGTCAGGAAAGAGGAATTCAGACTGGAACAAGAATAGCTTGAATGGTTGGAAGAACAGGCAGTCTATTAGACATGGAGAAAACAAAACACCTTGGCTCTTTAACTGTTCACATCAAAGACTCTGTTGTATAATATGGCTGTTATACAACACAGGAGTACATGCCCAGGATGGAAAAGGCTGCTTAAGAAAAAGGAAAATGTTGGTGCAGCAAAGCAGTTATAAACTAGCCATGAATAAGTTTGGGCTGAAAATTGAAAGGAGGTTTCTTCCTTCCAGAGGAATGAGGCTCTCTGAGCTTTTCCCAGGAAAACAAAACAACCCAGTCACTTTTAAGCTTGAACAGTTCGTGAAAAGAATTATATCATAAGGCTACCTGATTATATCACAGCAAGTCTCTGCCAGTCCTACTTGCCAACATGCTTATACCCAGATAGGAATGAGCCAGACAAAAACACCCTACATGAATGGGGAACTTGGCACAAGGACCAGACTTTGTAACTTCCTTGTAAAACTGCAATCCAAATCCTCCTCGGTTTTGGGGAGTCCCACAGAAGAAAGTGAAAACATTCAATAAATACTTTATATTGGCAAGAGAATGGTAGATTTCTCTAGTGTCTCAGTCTGTTAACAGCACATTGGCGAACACAGTTGAGAATCAGCAGGTCCAGGTAACTTAAACTTAGGAGCCATAAAGAAGTTAGGGGAGGGAAACTTGGCTCTCTGACGATAAGCGCTGGAAAAGCTGGGAAGTTCGAGAGGGCTGGAAATGGGCCCATGTGAAGGCAGTCACACATGGCAGTCAAGATTATTTGAGGAACTACAGGCCAGCTGCCCTGCCGCTCTCAGACAAGATAATGGGAATGCTTCCATTAGCAAGATTCAATTAGCAAGGTAAGAAATGATAAGAAGATAATTAACGGCAGACACATGGTTCACTGTCTTTTTCAACCTAGTTTGATTTCATTACTGGAGGGACTGCAGAGTTTGGTGGTGGTAAACACAGCTTTTTAAAGCTTTGTGCTCCTGTAGCATTGCAATTAAAAAGAACTCCCTACCATGTCAATAAAGCACACATTAATTGGGTCAAGAACAAGCTAAGTGACAGGTCTCAAAAAGTGACTGTCACCGGGGAATCATCTAATGATGAAGTGCCAGGATCAGTACATACTCAGTGCTGTTCAACATTTCTGCAGTGTACTGGTAGCAAATATAAGAAACACTGCTGAGCTAATTTACTGTAGATGACACAAAGATTGACAGAATGATAAATAAGGATGAAGATAAGGTTGTCATCTAGAATCGTTTGGAGAGAGAGGTAAATTGAGATGATTCAAACAACCTGTGTTTTAAATCAGAGCGATGGAAAATTATAAAATTCATAGCAAGGAAAGCTGATCATTTGCAGAGCGAGGCTGTCTCTGAAAAGCAGTAACTCTGCAAGGATTTAGGGATGCTATGTGACATGAGCTCCCAAAGTGACAGAACTGGATAAACCAATTTTTGTTTGTACAAGCAAGGAAGTAGTTTAGTAGGAAGACAGAAGACATTTTGCCTCTCTAATTGGTCTAAAGCTGATTCTAGAAAAATTCCTACATTTCTGGTGTCCTTTTTTAAATATACTTTCAAACTGGAGAAGTCAAGAAATGCATTATGGGAACGAGTTAAGCACTTCCAATAGGGAATATAAGCTCAATCTCTTATCAAAACCAAGACTGAAATGAATCTGATTACAGTGTGCACTTTTGCCATGCACAAATGGGGTACGAAAAGCTAGAAAGCAGCCCCATTGGGAAGGGATCTATGGGTTTTGGTCGACAGCAGGTTGAACATGAGTCAACAGTGTGCCCTAGCAGCCCAAAGGCACAGTCATATCCTGGGGTGCATCAGGCATGCAATTGCCAGCTGGCCAAGAAAAGTGCTTGTCCCGCTTGACTCTGCACTCATGCAGCCTTACCTTGAACACCATATGCAGTTTTGGTTGCCACTATACAAGAAAGACATAAAACTATTAGAAGGTATCCAAAGGAAGGCTACAAAGATGGTGAAGGGTCTGGAGGGTAAGGCGTACGAGGAGTAGCTGAGGTGCCTTGGTTTGTTGAGCCCAGAGCAGAGCAGGCTGAGGGGAGGCCTCATGGCGGCCTGCAGCTCCCTCACAAGGGGAGCAGAGGGGCAGGCGCTGAGCTCTGCTCTCTGGGGACAGCGACAGGACCCAAGGGAACAGCATGGAGCTGGGACAGGGGAGGGTCAGGCTGGGGGTTAGGGAAAGGTTCTGCACCCAGAGAGTGGCCAGGCACTGGGACACGCTCCCCAGGGCAGCAGTCATGGCACTGAGTCTGCCAGAGTTCAAGAAGTGTTTGGACAACACTGTCAGACACATGGCCTGATTTTTGGGTGGTCCTGTGCAGAGACAGTAGTTGGACTTGATCCTTGTGGGTCCCTTCCAGCTCAGGATATGCTGTGATTCTATGAAAATGCGATGTGCAAAATGCCATGGTGTGCATGGCTGGGGTGTGCACGGCGCCTGCGAGCACGCAGCCTTTGTGCGCTCACAAAACCTGATTGATCTCCAGCCCCAGCTCACTGCAGGATGGGATGAAACAATTTGTAAGCGAGGGCAAAGAGCAGCACAATGTGTAACAGTAATAATTGAGTCTGACAGCATGGCACACTCCAAATGTTGATGAATTCAAGCTCTTTAGAGCACGGGCCATTATCCTCATTACATCTGCAGCTCAGAGCTGATTGAATTCTGTTGTGTTCAGCTCACCAATAACTAAGGGCTGTGGGCATCGCTCCCAGCCACCACCATGGGGGTGCAAGGACCATCCAGCCCCATCCTGGCCCAGTCAGGATGTGTGTGAGGGGCTTATGTCCAATCTGCCTCTTGTGTGAGAGGTCTCTATCTCCTTTCAGCCCCCCCAAAACTAGCTTTTGTAAGAAACCAGGAGCCTGAAAAGCCAAATGTAAGCACACAGGGAAGCACTGATAAAATAAATTGATAGATCCTAGTGAAGAAACTGTTCTGGGGATCATTTTAACTCTGTATGTGCAAACAGAGCAAGGGATGAACCCAAGGCTGAGCAGCAGACGCCCACCGGCAAGGCAGAAGGACAGACAGGAACCATGGCCATGTACTGTGGGTACCATAGCTGACCTGGGAAAAGCTCAGAGAGTTTGGGGGCTGTGAGTAAAATAAATCATTAACTTACAGCTTCTGTGCTCAGGGAAGCAGGCTTTGCACTTTCTTGTAGCAAACCAACCAGTTTAAAAAGGGTTGAACCTCGAGTACTGTGTGTAGTTCTGGGCACCACAGTATACAAGAAAGACATTAAACTGTTGGAGAGTGTCCAGAGGAGGGCAACAAAGATGGTGAAGGGCCTAAAGGGGAAGACGTATGAGGAGCGGCTGAGGGCACAGGGCCTGTTCAGCCTGGAGAAGGGAAGGCTGAGGGGGGACCTCATCACAGTCTATAACTTCCTCGCAAGGGGGAGTGGAGAGGCAGGCGACCTATTCTCTGTAAACACCAGTGATAGGACCTGCAGGAATGGTGTTAAGCTGAGGCAGGGGAAGTTTAGGCTGGACATCAGGAAGAGGTTCTTCACCAAGAGGGTGGTTGCGTACTGGAACAGGCTCCCCAGTGAAGTAGTCACTGCACCAAACCTGTCTGAATTTAAGAAGTGATTGGACTGTGCACTTAGTCACATAGTCTAACCTTTTGGGCAGACCTGTGCAGTATGAACCCATCTTCAGTTTCTCCCTGTAACTGAAATGTCCTACCAGATCCTGAATTTTGGTGAGCTTCTTAAAGAATCAGTGAGTGTTTCAGAGTTGTAAGTCCGCATGCACGTACAATTGTGGGTTTAGGCACCTCAAATTGGATGTCGTTTTCCAACAGTAACTTCTCCTGCAATGTCAGTGGCCTGACTGGAAGAGCATGTTTCTAATGAGAGAAATGCAAAGTATAGCCAGAGAGAATTTAGGAGACACACTAGAAAAAGACAACTTCAAAATATTGTTAGAAGTGAGCTCATTAAATATGCTTGTTTTGATCTCTGCATCCCATGCAGTACAAAGGGTCCACTGGCTGTGTGTCAAGGGGGATGGAAAGATCACTTCATATCAAGGACAGTGGCAGAACTACGCAAGCATATGGGTGTCTTGTTTCACTTGCATTTTTTAATCTCTCACTTGTGACTACATTTAATTTTAAACTTTGAACACAGGAGCAAAGGTGCACTGAGCGGCAGATGAAAGAGAAAGATACATGCAGGCAGCAGTCCTTGAATGTCAGAGGGCGTAAATATGGGCCATGGAACAGAAACAGGGCAGTGCGGCAGGGTCACGGGCAGTACACACAGCTGTGCAAGGAAAGCGTGTGTGAACACACAGCGTGTAGCAGGAGGAGACATGGTGAATGCAGGAGTTTCACAAATTCTGTCTTGCACAAATTGCAAGACAGGAGCAGGAGTGCAGCAGGGCCGTGAGCTACCAGTACGGAGGGGATGATGGGGTTAGGAGGATGTTCATATTTGTGGGGATAGAGCAGGCCAGGGTGTGGGATGGCAGCAGAACTGCAGAAGGCAAAGATTTGTGAAAAGGGCAGCCCCTGATTATAAACACAGTGGTGCTGTGTTGCAGCTGCAATGTGCGACGTGGTGCAGGGAGGAGGCTTCGGTCCTCAGATCCAGCACGTGGAGAAAGGTTCTGCAAAGCAGAAGTTCCTGGAGTGTGTGTTACTGAGTGTTTAAAACAGCACGAGACACGGATATTGTGGGAAAGGATGTGTTGAGGACATAAGGATCATCTTCTGTAGGCAACTTTATTTAGTGGGCAAAACCGAACACAGAGATAATGCTGCCGTTAACTTAGCATCCTGTGGTTTTCTGGTAAAACTGGGCTGGACCTCATGTACTTCAGCTCCTGATGTCGTTGCGTCCACTGGATTTCACTGGGCTGAGCATGGGAATCTCACATTTGCTGCCGTGCCCATGAAGATGATCCATGCCATGAGGATGGCCCCACATACTGTGCCTTTGTTTGGGTCACCACCTTTACAGTGAAACTCTTCTTGTATCACAGCTGTAGGGAGTGACATGGGAAACACTGGGAGGAGAATTATGTTAAACAGTGGTTACAGGAGAACTCCCATCCTGTCCTGTCCCCTCACACATGACACAAACCCACGAGCTCTGTGGATGTGGCTCACCAACACCCTGTCCATGGAAACTGCTGAGTAAAAGGCTATGGGAGCCAGTCAGTGTTAAGTTAGGTCAGAGCTGTTAACGGGGCACAAAAACATTGCGGTAATTTCACTGCTCCACCTGTGAAAGACTGCAGAATATTTATTTCTATTTATATAATCAGAAAGAAAAAAAAAAAAAGAAAAAAAAAAAAAAAAGAAAAGCTATTAAACAAGATTCCAGCTGCAGACATACTCATTTGAAACAACATTGCTGTCATAACAGAGGTCATTGACATGTAGCTGAATCAAGGGAAGATGACCAAGAATTTAAGAAATCCAGGCATGTATTATTTATGGGAAAGAGAGGCTCAGCAAGGAGCTGTGTGGCAATTTCTGGGGGTGGAAAGACTCATGGTGTCTGGGTAACAGCTTGTGCAATCTGTCTAGGAAGGGAGAAGTCATCGGATTCAAGGAGAAAAGTATACAGTTAACCAAAACAACCCCAGGAGGCTGCTTTGCACAGGCTCCCAGGGACATGCAGAATGGATATGAGGATATGTTTCATTAAACACGAAAGCTCTGCAAAGCACTGAGCACACGGATGGGAGTGGAGTTTCTTTTAGAGACTGTGCACACCATGGAGGCGGGCAAAGCCCAGTAAAAATGTGAGATGTCATCAAAAATCCAGTCAACCAGCATTAAAAAAATGCAGATATTGTGCAACAGATAGAAGTAGTCTCTGATGTGGCCTAAAGGATCCTGGAATGGCAATAGTTTACAATATCTTGGCTGGAAAAGTATATGTGAGCTCGTAACTGGTTTACAGTGAGGCTCGGAGAGCAAGATATCTTTTGTCTTGGGTAGCAGTCCCAGAGAGCAGGAAGTTAGCGATGCTGTTTTCTTCTACACTGTACCGTGATTAATGTAGGAACCTCATTCTGCAGGCTCTGGTTTCTCTCTTGCTCTTTCAGTGTCCTCCAGGTCCTTGGTGCTTCCCTCTGCTTTCAGCCTGCCATTGTCTCAGCCACCAGCAACTCCTCAGTGCCAACATAATCCCAGACTGAATTTGGTGGAGTTAAGCCCAGCACGTTCTTCACAGTGCTTTCCTTTGAACATGCATATCAATTTTATGAGAAATTTGAATAGAAACTTAAAATATGAAACTTTTGGAGGAGACCTGGTTCAGAACAAGAGTGTGAGCCTGAACATATAATTTTATGACTGAAATGTAAGTGCCTTTGAGGGTGAAAAGAAAGCCAATGAAAGAACGAGGTACTGTAATGGAAATTGTGTCTCACTGTCCAGGGCAGAGCTGGCCTGAGCCCTGGCTGCATTCACAGACGTGCTGGCTTCACAGGAGCTGCCTGCTAGGTGAGGATCAGGCCCCATAGTCACGTTTTATTGAAGCATGGATGGAGTTCAAATAAAGCAGAGCTGAAACTGTGGCTGCTACAGGCAAGAGAAGAGGAAATGAGCCAAGTATGATGTCTTCTTCAGACAGTTACAGGTTATAGGAATGTACACTGCTGGCCTTATGGTAATCCGGGCTTTGAACTCCCGTTCATTCCCATTCTCTCTCCCATGACTTAAAATAATTCCTTGTGACTGTCTATAAGCCCCAAACTCCTTGGAGCCTGTTCTGTGCAATGTTACACCACTGGGGCTCCTGAAACTGTTGTGTAATGGAGTGAGATCACAAGCCAGCTCCGTCCATGCGGCTTGCGCTATCTTGCCTGCCTGATGGTTAGCTGCAGTTAAAACACTGCAAAACAATTCATGAAGGATTACAGCCATAATTCCTAACAGCAGTAGGAAATCCAGACATATACATGGTCTTACATAAGCAAGAAATCCACTGATGTGGAGATGTTTTCCACTGATGTTTGTAAGTTCATTGACTCCTCTGTGGCTGCAGCTTGGGACATCCAGCCTTTGTTTGTCTTACGTGCTGCACAAACACGTTCGGATGTAGGCTGGGAAAGGAGCAAGGACAACAACAGAGCCATGTTTTCAGATGTGACGTGTGGCCTTTGTTAAATAGAAAACTGGACAGCATTCATGTATTTAACCTTTCAGCAGATGCACCGTGATGCTTGGATTAAAGCATCCCTGACAATCAGGAGCTCCCATCCCATCCTGGAGTTTTCCTTTGAAGTAAGTCATAGGCCTTTTAAAAAATCTCTTATTAAAAGGCTATTGAATGTGAGGCATAGAGAACAAGCAGTCCAGTCTCCTGGGGTTTGCCTTCATGAAAGCACTGGGGAGAGTCAGGGGTCTTTCACAGTCTATTTACAAAATCTTCCGGGAAATGCAAAGTAAAAATGAGCCCAGTTTGTTTTGCCGCAGTGAATCCTGACCAGCAGGTATGAGCAATCAGGATGGGACTTAAAGCTGGAGCTTTGGTGATTCATTTAGGTTTCTAACCACTGCAAAAGTCATAGTGCAGCATGATGTAAACCATGAGCGTGCTTGGTCAATAACAAGGTTATTTGGGAGCTTCTGGACAGATGACCGTGTTTTACTGAGTAAAATTTAAAGAACTAAAAGCAAAAGAGCCTTTCACATGGCCATGTGAGCATTTTCACACAGGGCAAGCAAGTGAGAAAATACAGTGCAGTCACTGAAAGCTAACTAAAGAGCAGTGTGTCGAGAGAAGTGATTCTTCCCCTCTGCTCTGCCTTCGTGATGCCCCACCTGGGACATTGTGTCCAGGTTTGGGGCCCCCACCAGGAGAAGGATGTGGGGCTGTTAGAGGACATCTAGAGCAAGCGACAAGAATGGTCAGAGGGCTGGAGCACCTCTCGTACAAAGAAAGGCTGTGAGAGTTGGGGTTGTTTAGCCTGGAGAAGTCTCCAGGAAGACCTTATTGAGGCCTTTTGATACATAAAGGGGGCTTAAAAGGCAGATGGAAAAAAAACTTTTTACAATGGCTTATAGTGACAAGACAAGGGGCAATAATTTTAAATTGAAAGAGGGTAGATTTAGATTAGATATAAGGAAGAAATGTTTCACAGTGAGGGTGGTGAGGCCCTGGCACAGGCTGCCCAGAGAAGCTGTGGCTTTCCCATCCCTGGAAGTGCTCAAGGCCAGGTTGGATGGGGCATTGGGCAGCCTGGTCTGGTGGGAGGTGTCTCTGCCCATGGCAGGGAGGTTGGACTTGATGGTCTTTAAAGGTCCCGTCCAACCCAAACCATTCAATAATTCTATGATTTAGTTCCTCTGAAGAGTGTGACATATGCCCTGGGTGAAGGTGCAGGAGCACCATGCTCCCCAAAGCAGCCTGGCAGCACATGGGACATTTCAGTCTCTGGTGCCTGGGCAGCATCTCACCCATACCACTGCTGCTTCCTCAATCTCTATACCTTCAGCTTTGTCTCCTTCATGACGTGCCCTTGCTGTATTCTTGACTGCTGACTATATACAGCTACTGGAGCCTGAAAATATGCTTTCAGAGAGACCATTATGACCATGTCTTATCAGCAGGTCATTTTCTGTTGGCCTGTGTGTCTGTAAACTACAGGGAGGAGATGATGCCTTTAAAATAAGCCATTCAGTCAGAGGGGCTGAGCTGTGGTTGCAAAATGTCATGTTCTGTGTAGGATGGGCTGAAAGGAGAACGTTGCAAATACTCAAGAGCCACTGACTTAAACATTTACACTTGAAGGTAAACTATGACATGCAGCCACTCTGCAGCCTGGTGCTGGTATTTGTGGCTTGCCCCTAGATTATTCCCTGGGCTGTTTTTCTGTAGCGATGCCATCCCAGACTGATTAGAGCAACCCCAAACCAGACAGAGGACAGGACTGTGCCTGTGGGTCTAACCCAAGGGCCAAAAAAAATGAAGACTTCATGAGAAACTAGTTTCCTGTTTGTCTGATTAAATATAACTATAAAATTAAATAAAGCCTATGCACAGCCCCCTGGAGCTTGTAAAGTGATTTGGAAGTGGGAAGTGCTGCAATAACACAAAGCCCTGTCCTCTTGCAAGAAAGCTGATTGCTTCTTTTATAAGATAACAAAGTCTAGAAAAGAGGAGTGAAACTCAGCAGCAGATCCCTGGCAGCAGTCCTAGCCCTCACTAATGTCAGTGGCCACAGCTGTTGTAACACGGTGCTGCAATTTTCTGGAAAGAGAGAGAAAAAAAAAAAAGCTTTCTAGGACTGCTTGGGTTCAGGATGCCCACAGAATCACCGTTTCTTGTAGAGATGAGTGCTGCTGCATCCCCCAAATCAGGGGTGCGGGTCTGAATCTGACCGCCATCGCAGCAACTGGCACAGCCTGAGAACAATCTCGCCGTTCCTTCGCCAGCATTTCCAACTCAAAGCACGTCAATGGATGCTTCTTCCAAAGAGGAGGTGCTCAGAGACCCATGCAGTTTGAAAACTGGCAGAACTGAGTGTGGAACAAGAGCCACTCTTGTCTTCTTAGGAACATTTTTGCTGTGAGGATCAACCTATGCATGAATTTGTGAGCCTATGGGAAAATCTCAGAGAGGCAAGGCTGTACAAAGTGCCTGTCAGCAGTTCTGTTAAAGAAGTCAAAAACCTTAATTTTATTGAAAGGCCTCTGCAGGACATGTTGTCTGGGGACTGGTTACAAACACAGCGTGGACAGTTGACAGCTCCCCCTTGGAGATCAGTACCGAGAAAGCTTGCTATGCAATGAGGTGAAAAATCATAGAACCATAGAATCATTAGGGTTGGAAGAGACCTACAAGACCATCTGGTCCAACCATCCCCCTACCACCAATGTCACCCACTAAACCATGTCCCTAAGCACCACGTCCAACCTTTCCTTGAACACCCCCAGGGATGGTGACTCCACCACCTCCCTGGGCAACCCATCCCAGTGCCTGACTGCTCTTTCTGAGCACAAATGTCTCCTCATTTCCAACCTGAACCTCCCCTGGTGCAACTTGAAGCCATTCCCTCTAGTCCTGTCACTGGTTACCTGTGAGAAGAGGCTGACCCCCAGCTCTCCACACCTTCCTTTCAGGTAGCTGAAGAGAGCAATAAGGTCTCCCCTGAGCCTTCTCTTCTCCAGACCAAACATCCCCAGTTGCCTCAGCCACTGCTCACAGGACTTGTGCTCCAGGCCCTTCACCAGCTTCGCAGCCCTGCTCTGGACGTGCTCCAGTGTGCCCAGCACAGCGTTTGAAACATCCTTCCTGACCAAAGGGCTATTGCAGGGGTCTGCTGTAACTGCAGTGAGCAGCTACGTGCTGCTCATTGGGCTTCAGGAGGAACTTTTGTGAGCATCTCACAAGCTTGCTCTCACCATCTGTTGCAGCTCGCCACCCCCTCAGCTGTGCTGGTGCATAGAGGCTGGTTTTATTATGGAGGGGAATACTTTTGGTGACACCGTGGATAAAGACAGCCTGTCAGCTGGATAATGGTCCACCCATTCCTGAAGCCTTCCCCCTGTCTCTTAAGCGCTTTACAGCTCATCCATGTGTAAAGCTGGGGCAGCAGTACGGACCCACCTCCACAGGTGTTGGTTTCAGCGAGGAAATTGGCCCCAATTCCAGATTCAAACTTGTACTTCGTGTTCATCCCCAGCCCACATGGAACAAAATGCACCCCTCATCTCTATTCCCTCCCATCCCGTCAATAAGAAGCTGCCGAATGACTCTTTAGGAAAACTGTGTAATTCCTGCCCAAAATTCTCTGTTGTGCTGTTTCCTATTGGTTCCTTCAAGATTTTATTTTTTTTTACAGTTTCTTAAGCCACAGATGGGGAAAAAAAAAAAAAAAAAAAAAAAAAAAAAAGAAGGAAAGAAGGAAAGAAAGAGAGAAAGAGAGAAAGAGAGAGAGAGAGAGAGAGAGAGAGAGAAAGAAAGAAAGAAAGAAAGAAAGAAAGAAAGAAAGAAAGAAAGAAAGAAAGAAAGAAAGAAAGAAAGAAAGAAAGAAAGTTAGTTTAAAAAAAAGCACAACAAAAATCCACTTAAGGAAAAGCCTTGGGAAAGAGAACAAGTGTTGTTTAAATGTGAGCTGCAAAGGGAGCCAGGAAAGGTGAGTTACATGCAGAGAGCCTAAATATCCTGCAACTGTAATTGTTATCTGAGCCTCTGTGCCATTAGCAATGCAGCAATACTGGTTTGGGTTTTCCCCTCTGTTCTCCGTGTAAGCAGGTCTCCACAAGCTCATTGCGTATTGGTTTGATATCATGAAAAATAAAACCCTGTTGGGAAAAAAAAATAATAATAAAAGTATGAGGAGGCAAAGAAGTAGTTGTCTCAGAGCTCTGGAAAAAAAATATCTTGGCCTGATTTAGTCTACATGGGGGCAAATTTATCTGCTCCCATGGAAAGAAGAAAGAAAACAGCCTGGTTTTGATTTCCATCCACTCCAGCTGATCACCAGTCTGCAGGCTGGGCCTGTTGTTTTAATGAGAGCTTCTTATTCAGTGAGCCACAAGCAGTGACTGCTGGGGAAAGCGCAGTCTGGTTTTGTTTAGGTAGTTTCTGCTGTCAGTAAAACAACACTTCCTTCCGTGAATGTCACAAAAACAGGACCAAAATACATCCTAAGTGATATATATTGCAACAGGATTTCCTTGTACTCTGCTAGATACAGGAGACCTGAGACCCACTCACCTGATTTGACCACAGAAAAGGAAATGAGGTGAAGGAGGAGAAGAAAGAGCAAGAGGATGAGCGTGAAAGCCGAAGACACTGCTCCTTCCTCGCCTGCTCGGTGCTACAGGCTCTTTGTCAGGCTCTTGGACCTGTATCTGAAGGGCTTCAGCCTTCCTCAGCTGGCTAGCCTTGGTGGAGGGAAACATTCTGCTTTGGTGCATCTAAACCAGCTGATAATAAGGTTGTTTTTCTCAGATGCCTGCCCAGATGCTTAAGGCCACAGACTGAGCACTGCTGACCTGCCAGGTAAAACACAGCAGTGGTTTTATGGCAAGGAGGGATCTTTGTGCTGGCAAGTGAAATGGACTCATTGATCCCAAGTGGCAAGCAAGGAGCAGTCCCTGGAAAAACTTTCTGCTGGAAGGACTCTGGTCAAGAGTGACCTCCTGTTGGCCATTTAACAAGTGGTGGTGTCAGATTGAGATCTCTGAGGCTTTTAGCACTCAGCCTTCTCCTTTCTCCAGCCTATTTGCCTCTCCTCAGATTATGCAAGAGATGAGATCTGATAAAAGCACTAACTGTGGGAGAATATTACTTAATTTTCAGAAGCGGAGACTGCACCAAACATAGCCAGCATCCCTTTAAAAAAAAACAGGACTCACAAATAAGCATATAAACAAAATCAGATCAGAAGTGAAGGCAGGAGAGAAGCAGCATCAGGGGGGTAAAGTGGAGGAGGAAGTCATAAAATTCCCCTTGTATTATCTGCACCCAGTTCCTACAGCCTCTGAATCACAACAGTGTGCAGAAATAGCTCACAGTCATCTGCAGGAAATCACTGCATTCATAATCATTGTCCATTTTACTCAAGAATTTGCAGGGTCAAGTTATTAGTGGTACAATATTTTTGTGTACATACAAATTGTACCTCTACCACGCGGGGTGTAATTCCTCTAATCCAATTTAACGTTGCTCGAATGTAGCCAGGGAGAAAATCTAACGCAACAAACCAGGCCTATATCCACCAAGGGAGATGAAAAATCATCATTGCTTCAGCCCCAAGTCTGAATATACCTAATTCGACCACAAATTGCTGGGCTGAGCAGAGCTCACTGTGCAGCCAGGAAGACTAATTTCTTCCCTTGCAGGAATTACCATGTTAAACTCCCTGACCTGGGTTACATAGGAGGTCAGATTAGATTATCACTGTCCCAAATTCTGGTCTCAGAAACCACTTCTCAGTGCCAATCTGGCCGAAATCCCAGGTAAACATCACGAAGAAAAATACAATCGCATGGTTAGGGTATCTGGTTTCTGTGTGCTGTGGTGGAAGGACCAGCTGGCTGCTGTCGGTAAAAAGGCAGCAAACCTTCCTGAAAACAGGAAAATCTTCAGCAGATGTCAGCAGGGCTGCTTATGGCCCATGTCGGACAACAGCGGCCCCAAAGCGTGGCACGTGCATGCCGGCAGGCAGCTCCTGCTGCTGAGGAGGGGCTCCCAAATGCCGCAGATTTGGCTAAATACACAGAAACTCCCCCATGGCACAAGTAGTTCGCTGCCAGATGCGTGTAGCAGAGCCTGTTCCCCGGTGTGCTGGTGCTCACACTTATCCCCAGAGCTCGGGACCCATTTGGAGCACGTCGTGTTTGTGATGCCAAGGCAGGTGTTACCAGCAGAGGTGCTGAGAAATCACACGGTGATTAATTCCTCCCTGACCTGCCCAACCCCAATTGCCAAATGCTCTGTGTCACCCAGGAGAGGCCAAGTCCTCTGCCGCCAGCCACTTGTCCCTTCCCCACCCCTGGACAGGCGGCGAGTTAACAGCGGGGCTGTGACTAATGGCAGTGAGAAGCCATCAGCCACCTAAATCAGGCACTGAATCAGAAGGAGAAGGGGAAAAAAAATTTAAAAAGGCACCTGAACCAGGTAGAAGCCACAGCAGGAACAGCTGGGCACATTTCATGAGCGGTGGCACGGGCCTGGCACCCGGGCAGCAGGAGGGGAGGCTGTGCGGGGAGGCACTGCGAGTTTCCCACACACATTCCTCCATCAGCCCATGATGAAATTTGGTCAGAAGATAGAGCATGGAAGCAGAAGGGAATTCCTAAGAGGAAAATTCCTAAGAGGAAAAAACGCGAAAAAAGGAAAAACAAAATAACGCGGTAATTTCTTGCTTGCAAAGAGTGGTGTTGCCATGTGCGGGCTTGCTCCACCTGCAATTTTACATGTGTGTAGTGATTGCTGATAGAACGCCGCTAGTAAGAAGCTTGATCTGAGCCCCGGGAAAATCCCTCCCTTATTAATCCATTATTTGATATATATGTAAAGCAGCATCCAATGTAGCCTCAATCCACAGGGACTCAAGCCCTCAGGGCTGCAGGTATTTGAGGGATGGAGGAGGGAAAGAGAGAGAAAGAAGCTAGGACCCAAGTGCCCTGGTTTGGGGGCTGTCACTGGTGTTATTTCTGCCATGGCTGCCAGCATGGTGGTAGTGCCAAGGGGCACAGCTGAGCACAGTGCTGTACCAACACCCAGCAGGTACCCGGGCATCCCGCTGTGATGCTGCCCTGCTGCTGCATAAGCACATGGAAATCCTAGGGATTTGCAGAGAGGGTAGTGGGAGCCAGGCTCTGAACGGGGTCAGCCTCTCTTTGAATCCTCCTCTCTGGACCCAGAAAAGCGTTTCCAAAGGAGCCTTGTCCACCCAATGGCTTAGGCCTTCCAGACCTCACCTTGATGAGAAGTGTGTGATGGATAACCAGCCAAAAATACATGGTTATATGATGAGGAAGCTCTTGCTGGCAAGCAGTGAGCACACAGCCATTGAATCAGTGGAGCACTGGCCTGCAGGTGCCCTGTGACACCAGCCCCATGCCTGGCCCTGGGGCGCTGAGGGAAGCAGAGCAAAGAGCTTGCAGGTGAAGCAAAGAGGCAAAATGAGACTGCAAAAGCATCAGGAGGTTCAAACGAACCATGAAATCGTACGGTAGCATTGCAAACAGAGCACCCTCAGCTTGATCACAGCCAAAAATCACTGGAAGCAGGAGCTTGGAGGAGACATCCCAATCAGGGCCTGCAGTGCTGCGCAGCCCTGCTGAGCCCGACGAGCTGCCCCTGTGACTGCACACCGATGACTCGCGGTGTTTCACAGTTAAACAAGCAGCTAAGATCTGCGGAATCAGGTCCTAACCTGAGACATGATGAGAAGCATAGCGGAGGAAGGGAAGTGGGAGGAGACGGGGAACAGCACTTTGGCTGTGCTATAAAACAAACCGGCAGAGCGCCCGCCTCGATGGTTACCGATCCGGGTGTTTTCTCAGACATACCAGATAGGGGAGGTAAACACTATAAGCCCCGGGATGCCAAGAGCCCACCACAAGCCCACAGGATGACAAAGCTGCTGTCTGGTTCTCAGGCATCTGAAACCTCTTTTTCACTTCATTGTGTTGCATATAGGGATGCGTGGTGGCATCGGGGCCTCTTTTTTTTTTTTTTTGTTTCTTTGTTTGATTGTCTTTTTTTTTTGTTTGCTTGTTTGTTTTATTATTTATTTATTTCTTTATTTTGCGTTGCGTTGCATTGCATCCATGCAGCCCACCGTGTTGCGTGTACCCTGCTGTCCCCATGCAGACGCTGCCAAGACAAGCAGAGGGTGCCTGCAGCCCTTCGCCTGCCTGTGGTATTTTCCAGCAGTTCAGCACATCTTCTGCTGTTCATCCTGCTGTTGTTTTTGTTGTTTTTTTTTTTTTTTGTTTTTTTGTTTTTTTGTTTTTTTGTTTTGTTTTGGTGTGTGTGCAAAAAATGACCTCTGCCTTTTGCAGGGAAGAGGGAGCTTGCTCAGAGCATCGTCAGCCAGGAACCTCCCCAGCTGCTGCAGTGGGGCCGTTTTTGTGGATGTGTGAGTTTTACCCCTCGCCATCTCATGCGGATGCCCCCGAGGGGTGGTGAAGGATGTGCAGCAGCCCTTCACAGGCCCTTTCGTTACGTGCTAATGAGTTACCGTGACCCCGGTTTCCAGGTCTCTGCTCAGCCCATGCCAGTTCCTCCCAGGGAGTGTGATTTGTGCTCCTCCACCATTAGTACCAGCAGCTCCTCCACCCCAAATATACTCTCCTTTTCCCAGCAAGGAGTCCCAGCCTTCTTCCATCCCGGTACGCACAAAGTACCCACTGTCCTCCTTTTCTGAGTCCTCTCCACCATCTTCATACAGAAAGAAGATCCCCTCCTGTACCTCCAACTCCTCTGAAATGTCTTTTTTTTTTCTCCCAAGTTCTTCCTCCCCCCACCCTGAAACATTTTCCTTTGCTCTTTAAGGGAAGAGCACAAGGCTCTTCTCTCCCTCACAGTAATTTCCATGGGGTAGAGGACAGCTACAGGCCTGGCCCAGCCCTCACTAACTGCAAAATCAAGATGGGGGGAGAGAGCTTTGCCAAACCTGCTGCCACCCCGTAGTGTCTGGCAGACATCAGGGTGGCCTGGGAGGAGGAGGGACACAAAACTGCCCGGCACCCTCTCTGTGATGTAACGCGGGGTTGAGAGCTCTTATCTCAAGTCAGGCTGCAGCTAATGCAAGCCGTATCTCAGGAAAAACTGCACCCCGCACCGAGCTCCTGGTGCCACTGAAGCTCTCCGTCCTCCCCAGACTTCCTGGGAAGTGTTTTGAACTTTATTTTTAAAAGTGCAATTAATCACAGAGCAGAGCTTGAAACCGGTCCAAGCGCAATAAAAGCGCCCGAGCAGAGCCTGCTCAGCCCAGAGAGCATTGTTTGCCACGGCCTGACTTCAGGCACCGGGAAACTTCTCAGATGTGTTAACTTTGCAGCTCCTGGCTCCTGCAGGAATCTTAACTGCTACCAGCTGGACGGGGGAGCAGCTTCGGGGGAGCAGCTCTCCCCTGCCTTTATATGTGCTCCTCTGAGCGCTGACAGCCTGCACCCTCTGCAAGTTTTCACCCCTGTTGGCTGCAGGCTGCACCCTACGAAGGTGCCCTTTCCTTCTGTTTCCATCCTTTGGCAGGGAAGGGGGCATCTCAGTGGAGCCCCTCCGTCGTGCCCCTCCATCTGCCGCTGGTCTCCATGTGGTTTACAGCACGCCGCAGGAAGGCATTTTCTCACGCTATTAAGTTTTCACTAGATGCGGAGGGGGATCAGGAATGCCTCGGACGGCGTAAAAAATCCCTTCCCGGCTCGGTTATTAGGCTCTAGCAGCGTCAGCAGGCAAAATTATAGCCTCCATGAAATGTGAGCCTGCTGCTTCGCCACGGGCAAGGGGTGCTCTTCCAGGTACGCTCTCCTTCCCTTGGCCTGCCCGTCCTTTCAGAGCACAAGGTGCCTTCTGCTGTGTGTTCATCAGGTGCCGCGGGTCCCTGGTTTTGTTCTGCTGCTCCAGGAGCACCACCAGCAGTAACACCTCGTACAATGAAAAGCTCCCAGACCACAGCTGTACCCCACAGGCTGAGCACCCAGTATCTGCCTGTGTGCTGTAGGAGGTACGCAGCTCCTAGGGAGCTCACGTGGGTTTCCTCACCTTTTTCTCTTTCCCATATCTTTCATGGGACAACCTCATGCACAGGCTCCATAAGAGGGTCCTAATCATCCTAACCACACTTGGCGCTCTGCACATCAAAAGCTCCTTGCAAACATAAATTAATCAGCCCTTTCAGCATCCACATGGAGGTGAACAGGAGCTACAGCCCTGTTTTGCAGCTGGGGACGCCGACACACCACAAGGTTCACCCCAGGCCACACAAGGGGTTAGTAGCTCAGCTGGGACCAGGCATCTCTGGCTTTTAAATTGTGCTCAAACCACCAAACCTCACTGCAGAGGCACACTGGAGGGACCGCGTCCAAACCAAAAGTGAGCAGTGCCCAGGACTATAAATAATTTCTCCTGACACTGCTGTCACGAAGCTTGTGCAGGGCACAGAAAAGGCTGGTGTCATCCTGGGTTTGTGACTCTGCTTCCTTCAGAAACCCCACTGATTGCTCAGTCCCCTGGTACCCAAATGAGGTCTAGAAATGAAAAATTGGTGAAGCAGCTTGTGACATCAGAGACCTTGTCTATGGCCAGGACTGTGTCTGTGTCATTGTATCACAACAATAATGAAGAGCAGCACTTCTAAGCAAGCCTACATGCAAGATCTTGGAATGGCAGAGCAGCGAATGAAAAAGCAAGAGCAGGGAGAGAGGAAAGGAGAAGCCCAACACGGACGACTTTGGTAATCCAGTCTTCTCTGATGGAAGCCGAAAGGAGGGACTGCCAGACATAGCAGCACGACTAGACGCATTTACATCCAAAACCAAAGCTGAACCCATGTGTTCAGGATGCAGCTTGAGCCTCACGCTCCTGGCCAGAACAAAGCCACCCATCGCTGGGCTGTATGGTTGTAAGAGATCACCACGCTTCCCCATTATTTTTCTTTTTTGATGTAATACTCTACCCTGCAGCTCCAAAATGCTTCCCCTTTCATGGGTTCAGTTTGTTGCCCTTGCAACTTGGAGGAAGGGGAGTGTGACTCAGCCCCACTCACACCGAGGCGCTATGGTTCCCCTGCCAGCGAGCCAGCCCTGCTGCCCCCAGGGTGCACAAACCCCGGGCAATATCTTCTGGGAGGAGAGCTGCTTTGATAAACACTGTGCCAAAGGAGAGGCAGGATGCGGAGACATCCGAGTTACTCATCCTGGCTTCAACCCCACAGGATGTCTCCAGTGACTGAAATGTAGGTGGAAAGCCAGGCTTAAACTCCAGATTTGGGGATTTCAGGGTTAGGTGGCCAGCCACACAGAGGTCCAACACGAGGTGACCAAGTAGAAAACCCCAAATGACAGCAGGACAACTGCCAGATGGGGTTGTTAGCTCCTAAGTGGCTTTGGCATCGCTTGTGGCAGCCAACGATGGCTTTATTATAGGCTTTATTATGACAATGACAGAGCAAAGAAATCATGGTCAAAGGGAGAAAAAAAAGTCTCGAGGGTGAGATTTTCTGAATGTGCAACACTCCGGTAAGGCTACCCCCATCTCACAAATCTTCTGGACTCCAGAGGAAGGAAGCCTGCTGAAAAGTCAACCAAATCCCTGCCCCCTGGGTATCAGCTCCATCAGACAGCCCAGCGCCTGCCTGGAGAAGGAAGAGTCAGCAGAGAGAGGACAGGATGGAGCACGGTCTGGTTTAGGGGAGAGAGATTTGCAGAAAGCATGAGGAAAACTTGCGACTGCATTTTTAGTGGCAGGAAGTGATAGAGAACTCTGACAAGAATCCTTAGTTTTTGTTTGTCTGCTTTGTTTTCCAGCTGTTTATGACATTCTGAAATTAGAAAGATGTTTCGGTCTTCTCCATTTTTCTGCCAGTGCAGCTTCTGTGTCTGAGAATGGTCCCCAAAGGGGCACTACTAGAATAAGATGTGAAATGAGAATTCGGATTTCACATTAGAATTAGAAATGGTGAAGGACTGCCAGCTCACCCTCTCCAATTTCCATGCAGGACAAATTCACTCACTCCCATTTTCAGTGCTTTCAGTGCTGTTTGCTTAATCTGATGGAACCGACCTTTCACTTGGAGATTAAAATGTTGCAGTGTGATTTAGCAAGAAAGAGATAAAATATATATAAGGAACATAGATGTGTCGAAACGTGGTAAATAAAGCAAGGATTTTAGTATCAGATCTGCACAGAAGATTGCAAGATTTATCTGAGCAGCCTTCATAATGCATGTTAATCGTGGGTGTAATAAGGGCAAACTGGAAAAAGGCAATAAAGGCAAACTGGAAAACAACACCTATGACGGTTGTGACATACTGGAAGTAATTCAGCATCACTCATTAAGGCCAAGCAAGGGGAAAGGAAACAAAATAGAGAAGTCAGGAAAAAGATGATACAGCAGAAGAGGAGAAGGAGCTGCCATTGTTTCAGAATCAGGCATAGTTTCTGTCTATGCCATTTCTCAGCTCATTACCCCTAAAACAGGCTCCAGCTGTATTTTATCGACCTAACAGAGTCAGCCATTGCCATTTCACAAGGACCTTCTCATTAAGTCTTTCACTGGAAATAAAATCAAGACCGTTGGTTGAACTAACTTCTCATGATAGCTCTGTAAAATGACAGCGATCTGATGTCCAGATTTGGAAGCCATCACCCTCAAACACCTTCCCAGTTAGGTTTTTCTCACTTATCTGTCCCTTTGCTTGTATTCTTGCTCCCTTGTACCTCTAGCATCACAGACACCATCTCCTCTGCAGTTTTACAGACTGCTGTCCCAAGCAGCCTCCTTAATATCTGCATAAATTAGGCAGAGTCACTATGCTTTGAATGCTTTCTAGGGCTAGTTTTACTGCAGTGCTCCTCTTTTCGGGGAATGCTTGTGATTCCTCGTGGCTGGTGGTGCTACAGATGGTGCATTACAGACATGCTGGCAGCTGGAGCATACAACATGAGAACTGCAACTCTGCTCAAAGCATCTGCTGAAACCTAGGAAAGTAAGGGCAATTCTTACCCTGTCCCATTCAAAAGCCGGGGTACACACACGTGGACCAGATGGCAGCCTTTGCAACACTTATTTCTGCAGCTATTCAACGTGCTGCAGTGGAGATTTTCTTTCAGATCCACATCAGATAGTGTTTGCCAGCCTGGACTTGCTCGGCTGGCCTGACTCACTCTGATCAGATGTGGAAGGGTTTGTTTCAATCTTCTGTTCATGAGAAAAAGCAAATAAAAGAGAAAAGTATTTCCTAGTTTAGGGCTGCACTCTGTAGGGGCAGCACAGCTCTGCACCACGGTTTGCTTTGGCAGACCAGAGTGTGCCATCCGCAGATCTGGCTGTGGGTGTCACTTCCAAACCTGTTAGCTGCTAAAATGATCAGAATTTGATCCATTCCTGTACAGATGCCTGGTTTCCAGCATTTTTTTTTGGAGGTGGGAATGAGATAAAAGCAAGATCCAAGCATTGTGGTGCCTTGTGTAAATCTGGCCCTATGGACAAGCTTCAGGACCTGTCTCTGCCTGCATGGGGTCAAACCAAATGGCATGTGTAAAAAATCCAGACCTCACTCTCTCTTGGCACAAGGCTGCACACCAAAAACCCAGGACCAAGCTTTAAAATACTTTAGTTATCTATACTGTAGAGATACCTATGGATTAGTGAGCTAGTGGCTCAGGCACTCAGACTGTATCCAAGACCTGTGGCATCCTTCCCCTGTAAATGCTAGTAGGGGATGCTGGTGGAAGAGGGAAGAGGAAGAGAAGGTGCCCCTTTTGCCTAGGTTGTCCCCTTCCTCTTTCACCAAAAACCTGGTTTCTCAATGACTTCCACAAATATATCTGATGTTGGCTCTTTCCCAAACAATTCTCTACACCAGAATTTAATCTATCAAGCAAATGTGATTATGTTATATCTTAGGAGGAGAATTTGATCCTCAACATTTTCAAGTAAGTGAATTAGCCAAAAAAATAGTCCATCTTATACTTTATTTTTCTCCTCCTTTCTGGAAAATTGACGTAATTTTTATCAGCAATATCATTCAAAAACAACCAAAATGTTATTTCCAAGTGGTTTTCCATTAAGATCAGTTGAACTGGAAAAAATAAAAATAAAAAATAATAAAAACAAACAAACAAAAAAAAACCCACAACAACAAAAACACAACATAACAAAACAAAGACGTGAAAAAAAATGGGGAGAAAAGTGAGTGGAAAAATAACCATTGGGAAAAGAAACACTCCAAAATATTTGTCATCTTTTCTGCTCTGCTACATCAGCTTTGAGCTGGTGTAACCATGCAACTGCCATGGTGAAGCATCGCTGCTAGGGATCACATCGCCACATCCTTTCTACTTGGAAATGGCCAGCTACATCACTTACCTGTGCTCTTCCCTTATCTCAGTGATGGATAAGATCTGGGATGAGAGTCACACAGCTGAGAACAGATTTCAGAGCAGAGCACAGTGAGCTTCAGCAGATGATTTCTTGGGACCTAGGTGAAATAATTTCCCATTTAGGAGTGCTGGCATCAAAACTTTTGTTCTGATCCCATCTATTTTCTCTTCAGGCTGCTAAAACATATTTTTCAGAGTCCTAGAAACACAATTCTCAACAAGATTCCTTCTTTGGCTGTTTTTGTATTTTGTTGTTGTTATTGTTTCTTTGGTTGTTTTTTTGTGTTGTTTTTTTGTTACTTTGTTTTGTTTTTCCAAAGGTCTCAGGGCTTGATTTGCTTCTAGTTGAATCCATGGGAAAACAAAAAACAAAACAAAACAAAACAAAAACCACCACACATTGATTTCAACAACAGCGAACAATTGATTTAGGCTGGTGCTTGGACGCTTCCTTCAGGTAGCTTGTAATGAATAATGGATCTAGTTAATAATAATTGTTCTGCTACTTCGGTGCAGTGACGTAGTCAGGAAAAATGCTTGCTACTTATTGTCCTGCTGGTGACAACAGAGATGTGCTCAGTGCTAGGTCAAGTGGCACTGGCTCAATATCTGCATGTTTGTATGCCTGGATCCCCAAATGACTCGAACCCGTCAAGCTCCCAGCAGCACTAGTACCTGCCTTTGCAAGATATTATTATTGTCCTTTCTCTTCTGTGCTGCCCTTTTTCAGGTTTTCTCACTGCAACTTGTTGTTCCTCTGTATGTTGCAGATCTTATTCAGATAAAATACTCCGATGTAGGCATCTTAGTTAGGTTTTATGGTGCTTAGCCCCATAGGATCTCCTGCTGAGGCAAATCAAGTCACTTGCCTTAATGGTTTGTCTTATCCCTATCACAAACCTTAAGCCTAGCAAGATGGGTGTGTTTGAGGACACATTGAGTGGGAGAGAGGTTCCACTGCTGAGAATATTTCATCCACCGCTCTTGGGAAAAAAGGTCATTGTGAGTAGGCCACGAAGTGCCCAGACAAGACACCAGAGGTCATACATCAAGTATCTCTGGTCTGAACAGGCAACAAAATTCACCCTGAAAGCTCCCTGCATATGCAGAGGCAGCTCGGAGAGACAGGGTGCAGCACTTCTTGTCTGGTGGGTCTGCCCTGGCAGGATTGGTATGACCTGTGTGCCAGGAGAGATTTGCTTTCCAGGACAAGGTGTATTTCCAAGCAGAAGAGCAGCATGGAAAAAGGAGGGGAGTAGCAGGGTGTGATGCATACAGGACACTAGCTTCGGTGGCAGAATAAAACTGAGGTGTAGGAGAGAGGAAGTACAGGGAAATGGGAACCCAAATGAGGATATAGATGTACATGTAGAGAGCCCTAGAAGGTAGAAGAGAAAGGCTAAATTTTGGAGAGAATGAAAGCGATGAGGTGCTCCAAAGAAAGGAGCAAAATACGCTTTGTAGCAGGTAAGGAAAAAAAATATTTTTTCTCTTTTCCCTCCAAACACAATGTGTATACAACTATGTGCAAGTTCATATACATCTATATGTCTATGTCCGTACATGTATATGTAAATAAAACACTTTTTTTATGGAACTCATTTAATGGGGGGTGCTGTATATCCTAAATTTTATTTTTCTTCTGACACAGGAAAATTCCCTTAGGCTACCAACATCAGCTGCTTTCTGTTACGCTGCCATCTGTTATGTGAAATAACTAGAATTCCTTTTTTCTCTTTCCCCAGTGGCTTTCCTGTTTTTCAGCTATGGTCAGCTCTGGTTAGTTTTGCCTTTTTAGCCTTCTTTTATGATGTTAAATAGCCTTTTGGTTGTTATATAAATCAAATATTGCAAAATAGGATAAAAGGATTTATCTCTACATATAAAAATATCATATTTGTCTATGTCAGTTTTTTGAAAAATACCTTTTGCTTTGCTTTCTAGTTGCTATTTTAAATCACCATATATTCCAAAGTGTATGTGGCATTTACAATGGGAATTGTAGGAAGTCCAGTCTGAAAGTTTGATGGTATAGTTCAGATCCGAACTCAGATTCAGATTATAAAATGTCTTTGAGATATGAATGTAATTGATTTAAGGATTTTGATTTAGAACTGTCATTCATTTAAGACCCCATACCCAAATTATTGTGCCAGGAACTAAATGCCCATTGTATATATATTATACAATATATACAATTATACAAATTATACAATTATACAAATATATATATTATTATGTGATGTCAATCCCCCCCAGCTCACCTTTCTCCTGGGGGTTCTGGGCAGCTCCCTCTGGTCCCTCAGCTGCTGGAAATTACCTTGTAGTCTACAAACTTCACCACAAATGTCACTCTGTAAATGTAAATGGGGGGAGGCCTTCATCATTTTTTTTTTAGCCTCCATTTTGAGCTAGATTTCTAGGAGAAGGGAAAATGTGTTGGCATGGAACCAGCCACTGAGGATTGCTGAACCTCTGTGGTTTTAAAACAATGGCAGAAAAGCTGTTTACTGCCTGGTGCAAACTAGCTTTTCAGATGTGAACTTCCGTGGGGGAAGCGGGAAGGAAGGGTCTGTGGTAACTGGCTGGGGAGAAGCAGAGAGGGAAGGCCAGAATGACAGGAACTGCTCTAATCTGGGACTGTTGTTTCTGCTGGCCTCCAGTAGGTGAGATGGTGGAAATACGACAGCATTCATGAAGGTTATTGTTTTCTAAACAATGTAAATCCCTCTTTTTTTAATCTTTGAGAGGAAAAGTAGGGCTATTCAGAAACCCAGGACGAAATCTGCCTATAACGATGCAGAAGTGCTGGGCTTGCAATGTGCTCCTACGAATGTACAGTGTGGCTCCACAGACTCCCCACCTTCCTGAGATAGCTCTTGGTGTATTTAAATGATCAAGATGTGCTACCTGGGAGCTGTGATAGATTTGTGGCCTCTGCTTCAATGAAGGGCTAAAAGACAGAGATAGGTCTCACCCTACTTAAATTCAGGTATGTAAAATTCATCACCAGCTGCTTTTCTGTGCATTCTTTATAATCATTAGAGGGAAAATAGGAACCCGCAGGAAACTTTTCTTCCTATTTAGCTTTGATGTTTACCTTTCAGTGGGAAAAATACCCCGTCAGAGTGTTCCTTTGACACCACAGATGACAGAGAGAGCCTAAAACCAACTTTGAAATTCAGATAAAGGTGATTCCACCTGAAGTCTGTGCCTGATGAGCCCCAGCTGGGAGTCCCAGTGAGACCAGTAAAGTTGAAAGCTGGTAAGCAATGGGCTGAGAGCCAGCACAGCAGGCAGGGAATGTGGACCACATGGGTGGCACCACCACAGATCCAACCCACTGTCATATGCCTGTCACAGATTTAACCAAATGCACCACAGAGATGTTCACTGTCCATCAGGAAGGTTCCCTGGAGCAAATAAGCAGTGTGTGTTAGTTTCCTCTGCACAAGGACTCAGCTTGGGGTGCGCATGCCGTGTGGGGAATTAACCTGGACTTCAGTCTTGCAGCAACATGACGGTAGACTGACGAGGTTTCCCTCTCGTGGAAGAAATGGTGCTTCCTTGGATCACCTGGGAGTTTAAAGAGAACTGTATATTAGGAAATCTGAGCCCAGGCAGGAAGAGAAGCTTCTGTTCTATGACAGACACGCTCAGCACGATGATGAGTTGCTCAATCTCCTGAGTCATGACAGCGCGTTCAGTGTCCCAAAGAGAAACAAGGATTTATCAGTGGAGAAAACCAATAGCTCATCCCATCTGTCACTTTTGAGTGATATATACTTGGATTGTTTCCTCCTCCACTGACTTGCAGCCACCTTCAGGGATGGGACAAATGCAGCTGTTCAAACAGCATGCAGCAACCCTAAACCACGCAAGGAAGTGGGGAGATTTTTCATTACTCTCTATCTGCAAAGGAATTCTAGAAAGACAGTTGAAATTACTTTGCATCCCCACAATACTGTCTCCTTGGTGAGAGAGAATAAACCAGAAAATATGCCAAGGTATCTTCAGTGTCCAAGCATATTTGACTTGTTTGTTTTATGACCACCAAAGCAAAGGCCCACACTGCAAGCTTCGTAGAAAGAGCAATATTTATGTTTCAGCTCAATTTTTATAAATTGAGAATAACCAACTGTTTTGAATGAGAAGGCGTCATGTAATGGGAGGTCTGAAAAAGGAACATGTCCTGAATTTTATCCTTATAGTAGTCTAGCAAACGCAGAGGAGGGCAAAAGATTTTCTGCAAAGAACTGGGCAAAACTCCTTTTATGGCCATTTATGACTTTATGACATATGACTAGATCACCTTTTCTACAACCTTTTTTCCTCCCAAAAGAAAGTGGTATAGTCATTCCCGTAGGATTATTTTCAAGTCAGTGTTTCCAGCTTGAAGATACCTTAGGAGTATTTATCTAATCATGAAAAGCTACTGTTCTTCTAGTTGTGTAAAAGAGACAGAACTATGGTGGGAGGCACACTACAAAGGAAAGCTAGATAATTATACAGATAGCACCTCTAATATTGTACTGCAAACATTTGCGATTTATGTAGTTGAAGCTTAGATACTGGCCTGGGCTGGCAGGACTTCACTGATTTGCTCAGGGTGAAGGATCAGTTCCAGAGGCCTCATATCATGAAGAAAATCACAAGCAGGTTGGCCCTTTGCTCTGTCTGTTTGACCCAGACATGTTGTACTAGTGATATTTATTGTATGTATTACATGAGTAAAGGGTATGATCCTTCAGCTGGCCTTTGGATCGCTCACGCAGGATTTCCAACACCAAAGCAGGGCCACTGAAACTGAAAACCTGTCTGAGGTTTCATTCATCTTTAATTTTCGTCAATGAATTTGGTTGACAGATTCAGTGTTGCTCCTGGCGTGGATTTAAGCAGCTGTAATGTCAAGGTTTTACAAAAATTCAATCAGTGGAGTATAGCCCAGGGCTCCAGCAAGCGCAGTTTAAGAGGTATAATTGGGCATTTACAGAGATGTTTCTTTCTGCAAATTATATGACCTGTTCTTCACACATACTTACAGCCTTTGTTAGCAGAGGCATAAGATACAATTATAAGCCCTATTGAAATACTCAGATCTATGTTTAAGGTGCTGGATTAGTAAAGCCTGCAATTCAGGCACTTATTAGAAATGTAATTTTCAGACCTTTACTTGCAGCCAGGAGTTGTTTTTTACTAATTAGGTCCACTGGACCTCGCATGTGCTCCTGGCATGGCCTATGAAGACCAGCCTAGAAGTAGAGAAGAGAGGGGTTTTCCTGGATGACCACAGTGCACAGTCTTGTCTTCCTTTTCTTTTCTTCTCACCCTGACCTTTGCAGGGCTCTAAAGTTTCTAGATATGAGGGTCCTAGCCATGTTGAACCTTACTGTCCGAGACAGAGAACTGTGGGCACTCTTTCTCTGTTGCTTTGGAAGTTTGACTTGCTGCAGAAAAACACACTCCAGGAGGTCTTACCATCCAGATTAATTCTTCCTAATTCTTCTAGTTCTTGACATCATATACATAGGTCCATTGGGAAATTGTGTAACACAGAAAAAAGAAACAACCATGGTTTAGAGGGGAAAGCTAGATCAAACAAATATCTTTCCTGCTGTGCTTTCTTTCCTGGCCTGAGTATTCTCCTAAAAAAATAATTCACCTAAAGCCTTACAAAAGCTGCTGAGTCGTAACCAGGTAGGAAATGGCTGCTGTACAAATGTGCCCTGAGATTTTTAAAACTAAAAAAAACTGCTGGGAGATATTTTTACAAAGGGCTGCAGATACGATGGAGGTTAATGTAAAGGAAACCACACTGAGGATAAGAAGCATTTTCAATTCTGTCGTTGGAGATACAAAAAGTAGATGCCCTTGGTTTCTAGTTATAATATTTACCAGTAACCTGGCACTTACACCTATAAAAATGGGTGCTTACGGTAGCACATCGCTTTCATTTTCCTCAGTAATGCTTTCAGGCAAGCTTGGGGAGCCCTGCTGCAGCCTGCCCAGGATGCCAGCACCATTCATCACTTGCAACAAGCCCACCCCAGCTTCCCACCTCTGTGCAGCATGTGCTGCCTGCCCAGCTGCAGAATGCGAGTCCAGAATAACTTAGGTTTGGTTACTGGGGCAGCTGGAAGGCTCTCGAAAGGAAACCTAAGTTGTTTCGATTCTTTCTGAGCAATTTGTTCAGCTTCAGAAAGGAGAGCAACATGCAGCGGCAAGTCTAACTGTGAATGGTTTTAGGGAGGGTGAATCTGTGGGTGTAACTATGTCATCCAGTGTACCCAAGTTCACAAAACAGGCCTGAGAGCCTGAGAAAGAGGGGCTGGGAAACAGACAGAAAGAGGGAAGAAAAGAGAAAGGGGGGGAGGGGATGAGAAAAAGAAAGAAAGAAAGAAAGAAAGAAAGAAAGAAAGAAAGAAAGAAAGAAAGAAAGAAAGAAAGAAAGAAAGAAAGAAAGAAAGAAAGAAAGAAAGAAAGAAAGAAAGAAAGAAAGAAAGAAAGAAAGAAAGAAAGAAAGAAAGAAAGAAGGAAAGAAAGAGAGAAAGAAAGAAAAAAAAAGGGGGGGAAATTTCTACACGTTGTTTATAAATTATGACTTTCCACATAGCCTAATTTTCACCTCTGAATCAAAATATGATATTTAACCTTAAAAAAATGTGATTAGGAAGTGAAACACTGCAAATACCATAATGATGGAAACATAATCACAGCAGCAGTAAACTGAAATGGCTCAAGGGCAGGCAGAGCAGCTCTGCAGACAAGCACCAAACAACACTCCATCCCAAACACTGAGAGAAAACTTCAAGCCTAATGAACACCTCTGGACAACTTTCGCTCTCAGAGAGTTCAAAACCATATCTGACCTCTGCTGGCCAGTTTCTTCCCAGTCTCTTCAAGTGATCCATTTGCAGAATAACCCACATGGGCTTCCCAGGCATGTCTGAGGCTGGTAGATGATATTTTGCAGACAGCTTCTTTGGTTCCTCACTCCGTGGAGGAATTATACCAAATTTTTAAGCAACTGAGGAATCCGATCACTGTTTTCCAAACCCTGAGCAGACACCAATACTTTAGAAGATAACATTTTGCAGAGTGAGGCTTAAGACCAGTCTCCCTGCAGATACCCAGGCAGTGTGGCCTCATTTTGCTCCTCTGCCTGGGAACACCCTGGGTCAGGTTTCCCACGGGCTAACACACCTTATTGCCACCCAGCCACCAGAATGGCTATGACTGCGTTGACAGAAGAAAATCCACCCTTTGCCTATGGTGTACTTTGTGGCCAGGCTATTATTAACAGAGATTTTCATGTTTATGTCCCTGCTGAGTTTATTTAAACCAGAATTGACATTACTTGGTTGTTTAAAACTTTTAGCAAGAGTAGAGAGAACATATCCACATGGGAGTGTGTTAATCTGGCCATCAATGAGGGATGACTTCTCCTTTTTGAGTACAAAACTGAGTCAGAAATGCACGTGACAGGTAGGTAGTTAGTTTAGTACATTACTGAGAGTCATCCACATCCCACAGTGATGAGTGTGCTAGGGGACAGCACAGATAAACCATGGTGAAATGAGTATTGCACAGGTAAAATTTCCACAAACATCCTAACGCTCTGAGCTCTCACCAAGATCCATCACCTGGGCAAACATCCCTCTTCCTGAGCGCTGCGGGGTGTCTCCCTGCTTTTTGGAAATAAAAACCACATAACTTAATCTAAACATCTGACAATGACAGCTACACCATCAATGATCACAGGTAGTCTCCAAGACACAGACACAAATTTTAGAATTCCTCAGAATTACCAAATCCTGTTTTAATGGCAGAGTTTATGAGCTCTTGGTTATAATATAAAGTGTATTGTGCAGAGCCTCACATAAACTTCAATGTACTTCATTTTTTTTCAAGCATCTATATGTATTAGTTGGCTTTTCACTGTAATCCTTGGCTAGCCACAAATGCCTGTAGACTTTTAGATGCCTGTCCCCTGTTAATTAGCCCACAACACTGATTTCTCAGTGTTATAACATCAGTGCAACCTCCTATTTACATGGAAAATATCATCAGTGCAAAATATGGGCACAAGTCAAATCGTGAAATCCTTTCCTGAGCAGACGCTCTCATCAAAATCAGCAGGACAAAAGATATAAAGATCCCTCACATAAACGTTTCAGGTCTGTTCTTTCAATCTACATATCTAAAAAAAAAAAACTGTTAAAAATGTGTTAGATCAGTTTGCTTTGTGTCTCTTCTTGCCAGCATGAAGAATGCCTTGATGATTGCACAATCAAATCCTTCAAAGAGTAACTATGATTTTTTGGCTTAAAAAAAAAAAAAAAAAAAACCTTCATAATGCTGGCTTTGCCACGTAGACTACACTTGCCTTTGGGACGAATGAGATACTTTCTGCCTATCAAGCTGAAATCCTTGCAGTGGTTCTCAGATTTTAATGAGCAGAAAATCTTTGTTGGAAAGACAGGTTAGACTTGATTTATTTTTTTTTTTAAAGATGAGAAAATACCATCAGCAGCAGTAGGAAGGAGGCAACATGTGTTCACTGGTTACAGCAGTTACAAGATTTTGTGTATGAGAAAAGGATTAGAGCAGCATGGATTTTACCTTTTGTAGACATGGAAAATCTAGTTATAGGTTCATATTGGGGAACAAATGTTACAAGCTGATCCCACTCCTATTAGCATTAGAGGCAGTTTTGTCATTCATTCTACAGGAACAGCTTTTATTCTATTTTTTCATTCCATGCTCAAGAATCTCACCTGAGCAGCTCAAGGATTAAACTTCACAACACGCTCCCAGGACATTATAACACAGGCAGTGAAGAAAACCTGATTTTTAAGATGTGTCTTAGTACAGCCAGCCCTGTAGGATGAGGGAATGGAGCCTGCTTTGTAGCTAGCATGTCGCCCTGGAAATCAAGGACTGCAGACTGGATTTAAGGGCGGCAACATGAGCTCCTAGTGTAAAGCGAAAGGGGATAATGTGATTCATGGATGTATAAACAAGGAAGCAGTGAGTAGGAGTGGGGAGCTGATCTTATCTCTCCCCACTGCTCTGGTAAGCCTAACATTGGCATAGCGCAAAAAGTTCTGGTGCCTGTATTTTAAATGTGGAAAGTTGGAGACAGGTCAGAGAGAGGATGAGATGTCTCTCTCTAGTGAAAGCCTGGAAGGGATCTCTCTGCTTAGCTTATCAAAAAGATGGAGACGTGACTTGATTAAAGTGTACAAGTACCACCACAACAAGATAATACCGTATGCAAAAGATCTCCTTCATCTGGTGGAGAAAGCATAGCAGGAATCAACGGCTAGAAGCTGAAGCCAAACAAATTCATACAAAGAAACCCAGGCATGCATTATTAATAGTAAGAGCAATTAATCCTGGGAACTACTTACCAAAAGAAGGTTTGGATTCTCTGTCTCTTGATGTTTTCAGATCAAGATTGGATGCCTTCCTAGTAGAGATGCTCTAGGCAAACCCCTATGAAAGGGAAGCAAGGTGAGACATAATAGCCCACGATATACCATCAGATCAGTTGACTGGATGATCCTCTTGTTACTACTCACTGACTCTAGCTCTGCAGTAAATTAGTGTCAGAAACCAGGCTCAGACTCCAGAACATGATCACCTACACTAAAATTCATAGGGTAGTCCCTCACATGTTGTTTGCCCAGGTCAGCTAGCCCTCTCCCAGACACTTAGCACAGCTTGGGAATGAACATAGTCCAGGGCTACAGGCACTTTGGGCATGGGCACCCTATTTTGGAGAGGAAGGGAGTGTAAATTATGAGCCAACCAGACAATGCCAGAAGGCCTCAAGGTCCAGGAAGGCCTCAAGGCCCTGGCACTGTTTTGGTCTTTGAAGCAAAGTAGCCTTTGAGCCTCTGGATATGCTAAAATGGCCTCCATGCCTCATGTCTCCTCCCGCTGTTGGCAGGGCTGTCTGGCACTTAATGTTGTGTTGTGCTCAGCAGGATGTGAAAGGCAGCAAAACAGCCCAGGCCTTGTTACGTGTTAAGACTACGGCAAGGTCTGGAGGAGGTTCTGGCTGCTCCTGTCAGATATAGATTTGGGTGGTCACTACTGAAAGCAGCAGCAGCAATCGCGGCCTCTATCCCTGTGTCCCAGTGGAAGACGCACTCCTTCTTCCACTGCCAGGCCTGCCTGCTCACCCTTTGGTTAGCAAAATCCATTTTTGCTTGAATTACTTGCAAAAGCCCCAGTCAGCTTTGGCTGCACAAGGTTCAATGCCAAGCAAGTGAAATGCCTGTGAATCAGATACTCCTGAGCACCTCCGAGTAGGCGGAACGATGTTGACACACTCACACCTTTGATGAGCCCTAAAAGGGAAAAGGGAAGAATGTTTTGACATATTTTGAATATTCAGAAAGGATAATTGTTTCCTCCAGTAACTGACATTCCACAGGGGTAGTGTATTCCTGCCGGTCGTGTCCGTACTAGATAGAGACACAGCGCTTCCCACACAGCCCTCGCAATTAGGCAACACGGAACCTAATAACTGGGATCTTTCAAATGTCAACATAGCTTCCTATTCCAGCACTCGCTCGGTGCTCGTTAGCAATGCGGAGTTAATCAGTTTTGTTGCTGATGGTGATGATGTGCAGGGACCCAGCTGCCTACCTTTAATGTCTGCTGCAATAGGAAAATGAGGAGTGCAGGTCCGTTGCAAGATTTAGTATCTCATCTCAGGTATCCCAAAAGGATACCTCTTTGCTGTTTCCAAGTGCTGGAAGTGTTTCTTGCCTCCTGAATGTTAAACAGACACTAACCCTCGGGCTCTTTATATCAGGAAAAAATCCAATATACTCTGACTAAGGCTTTAGCATTCTCTAAACAATTCCTACAGTGAAACTGCATCTACGTTGTGTGTTTTTCAGCACAGTTGAACCTGGGAGCACACTAAATATTGTATGGGTCATAAAGACAGATGGGAGCTGGACTACCACTATGTGCCTCAGATGTCCCTAATGCATAATCATGTTTCTTGGGAGACGTGGGACAAGAGACTGACATGAGAAGAAGCCTCTACCTAAACACTTCCAGACTTCATCACCATTAATAAATCAACCAACACAGAGTCCCCAAGAGAAAATTACATAATATTATTATTATTTTTTTTTTTCTAGTTGAAGAAATCAACACAGAAGGGCTAAGTGCTTTTGTTTCACAAGATGTCCAAAGAAAACGGAGAGCCAAAGGGCAGGTCTCTGTTGCTGATCACTGTGGACAGACACCACGTAGCTTTACGAGCTCTGCATACCTCAGAAGCAGATATTTTCCTCCACACTGAGTACCACAGTGTCAAGACTAATTTAGCAAAAAGGATCTGGACTGGGGAGTTTAACATAAATTCACATACGTCCACAAAACACTCAAGTTTGCCTTGTACTCGAAATTGTATATCACAAGACTCTTTTGCCCAAGAAAACTGAGGGACTCCCAGAGTCTGGCAAAAGAGCACTACAGCTGCAGCAAGACAATGCAAAAAGACCCTTTCCAGTCCCTTTCCACAAGCTTAAAGATCATCCGCTGACAACAAGGTCATCTATCTCAGATTAAGGTTTATTATTTTTGTGAAACTTGGATCACTCAACACCTGGAGGCAATTTCCTAAGCATCTGCATTTTTACAATGTGAAGCCAAGGTGGGATGAAAGGGCAAAACCTAGTCAGCTCTCAGAAAACCTGGCACTCCTGGCCTTTGCAAGCTTGCTTTAGCAGAGTAATGTAATGTTGTCCTTTGCATGGTATCCATGAAAAATTTCTCGTTTAAATGAAGCAACACTGGGGTTGTGATTTTCCCTTCACTACACAGAACGCATATATTTTAGAAATTTTCAGTCACACTTTATCCTGGCCTTTGAAATTCCTGTTGTCATAAAAAGTGGATGTAATACCGAGAAGCAGCAGTATGAACAGTGGATGCAATTATAATAGCAAAGTCGACAGAGCCCCACAGGCTGGCCATCGCTCATTCCTGATCTGGGCCCGCTTACAGTTTTTTTCCTTTAAATTCTACAAGTAACATGTAATTGGATTTTCCTTCCTCCCTACCATGTCCCCACAGGTTACAGCAAGTTAAATGTCCTTGAAGAAATAAAAGCATTTCCTGAATTTAAATTTGCATCTCACGAATGTTTTAAATTTTAAAAGACAGACAAAGCAAATGACACCCTAGAAAATGATATATTGGTCTTAATTAAGATGATTATAAAGGAACAATCAGAATACTGCTCTGATTTGTTCTATTCAAAGCAGACAGAGGTACCAATATCAAGGGCTGCCAGTGTTGATTTCCATGCTTTGTATTACTCTTCATTGTATCGTTCTGGATACTGAGACTGTATCTATGTGAGATGGTATGGCAGTTTTAGAGGTGGCCATGCATGGCTCACATCTGCAAATGGGGACAGCACTGTTTTCTAGTGGGTTTTATTGTTTTTTATAGAGCATAGAAAGCAAAGGTGGTAACAGAGCCCTGGGTCATATCTGTCCTGTTACCAGCCCCTGCAGAGTAGTGACCATGAGATGGACGTGCCATGATGTGAGCGCTTCCAGCAGAAGATAGGAAGGGGCAGTTGTGAGAAGAGACAAAGGCTTGGAAAGTGACTGGGGAAGAGAATTTACTGGGTGTATTTAGCTTGCCAAACTGAGCCCAAATACCTCACCTGAACTGAGCCCAAACACCTGACCTGGCATCTGCCAGGACATGCCCGTGTCCACTCTGTGCTCAGTCTCTCAAGGGACGTGTCAGGCAGAGGAGCCTGACTCAGGGACCTCTCCTCTACCCTGCTGTTGACCACCTGCCTGGTTCTGGAAGCATCCATCACTACTTTGAACCTCTGCTGGCCTTCATCCTCATCTGCTTGCCTTTTTATCACTTTTGACATGTCTACTTAACTGTGTCCAGTTTTGAGCCATGCCTTCTTGAAACAGAAGCAGCCCAAACTCAGCCTCCCATTCAGAAACCTGGGACATTACATGGCACTCTGCATGCTCCACTTTGAGCATTGCTTTCCTGGTCACAGCAGCAAGATTTAACAAAGTGCTTGGGATGAGCGGAACTTTATTAGAGGGAAGGGCATGAAACTGGAGGAAGCATTACCCTGGGAAAGCTGAATTAACAGCCAGCAAGCCCCATCTGTGCTCCTCGGTGCGGTCATTAAGGAATTACCCTGGACCCAGCCCTCTGCCTGCAGCAGTGATGGTGCCAAAGAGACGGCTGCCACCCTCCTCCCAGGTCATGCTCCCCTTGTGGCGTGCCCACACTCAGGGCACTTTCTTGGGATGGCCAGCCAGGCTTCTTCCAGGGCTGTGACTGTCCCATGGACAACAATACCAGCTTCTCTCCTGGCAAAGGAGGTCCCAACGGAGTCCCCAGGCTAGGCAGATGCTCCCGGTTGCCCCAGGACAGTGTCCAGCAGCCCTCTCATGTGTATCATTTGTCTCATACTACATGCTTCCTCTTCAGCAGGACCTAAAAAATGTAAAGCTTCTAGCTGTTACTGACGTAATTAACAATGATTATGGCTTCAATACAATTCTGCATGGTTCCTGCCCCAGGGGACTGTACCTCTACCTAATGGCCAAAAGTGATGGGAGTGCAAACAGGAGGGTGGGCTAAAAAAATTCCTATAGGTGGTGAACCCCCATGAAGGTGATGGAAAGGGTGGTGGTGCAGTCCAAACCAGATGTTTAGATGTCTGAAATGTGGGCAGAACTGCTCCCGTGAGTGCCTCTCCTGACTGTCGAGGGATGTCCAGCTCAGGTTAAGGAGTCCACCCTGCAGGTTTCGGCACTTCAGCATGTCTCCGATGCCCAGGAAAAGGGATATGTGCTCAGATACAGGGGGAGTCACAATACATAAGAAGAAGGAAAGGAAACACAAGGAACAAGTGTGAAAAAGGATGAGGAAAGCACATGACATGAGATGTCAGGTGCATTGCATTAGAGGTGATGATTTTTAAAAAACAAAACAAAGCAAACACAGAAATCCCGCCCTGGGTGTGTGGGTGACAAGGCCTCCCTCCTCCCTCATGTGGGAATGAGGTTTTGGGACTTCGCAGTATCAGGATGGGAGTTTCAGTGGAGTTTTGTATAAGTTCTTCACAAAGTCCTCCTATTTTAATTCTGTTTCTTTATCACCAGAAGAACCATTCTGGGCAAATGCCCTGCCGCTTCCTTGTGTAAATGACTGTGATGAGCTCAGGGTCCTGTATTGCTTAAAGATGAACAATGCAGGGGAATACAAGTAGTACTACAGCCATATCTTTCTCAGATTCTCATTTCCTGATTTCTCTTTGCTATCTACGTGGGAGGAAAGCAAGTGAGATCTTCATTCTTTTTGGCTGTGAGGCAACTAGTTCCTCCTTTTAATTGTGACGGTGTTCTTTTGTTTGTTTGTTTGTTTGTTTTGTTTTCATTTTTTGTTTTGTTTTGTTTTTTCCATGAATGGTTTAACTTCTACCCAGGTTGTCTTCAGCATCTCCCATGGCTTCCCAAAATCTTTGAGAAATGCAATGTGTTAGCGCTGCAGGGGCTCCCGATCTCCCACATTGTGCTGCCTCTGGAGGATACTCCCATGGGGATAACTGTGATATCAAGTGGTTTTGTAAATCATAGAGGCTCTAAGCAAGCACACTCACTGTCAGTCCCCATTGCAACACCATGAGGACGGACAGACAGATGGCCTGTTGTCCCTGCCAAAACTTTCCCATGGGATAAAGGTGTCCATCTCCACAGCATGGCAGCTTTGTGGGGAGCAGCTGATTCATTCACCACCTCTGGGGCTGTTTCTTTCCTTGGTGGAATGTGAAAGAAAAATCACCCCATACACCCTCACAGCAATTAGGGAAGGTAAAATGCTTCCCCCAAAAATCTTCTTTATCTGAAGATTTCAGTTAATCTGCACTGAAATGACTTGCTACAACATGTATATCCCTTTTGGTGGGGAAATAGGGGAGATTTTTGCTTAATTCAGGAAATATTTATTCTGCCAAGGTAGCTCAGTAGGTCAGGGACAGGGACCTTGGACTAGAACAGAATTCACATAACATTTCCACAAAGAGCTGGACATTAGGACAGAGGCTCGACCTTTAGTCTGCCTTGCAGTGCTGAGTATTAAAAAAAAAAAAAAACATTTCCTGTTAGTGTGTGGTTGAATGAATAATTAGAGGGAAAATTTTTGGCTTGGGTTGAACCAGAAAAGAGAAATTTGGGGTTTTCTGGAGAAGTACTTTTATCACCATCTAAAATATATTTGATCTAAACCAAAATGTTTTAAGACTATTGCAGGAGATAGAGCTTAACTATCTAAAAAGCTTTCTTTTGTACATTTAGGACAATTTCAAAATTCAAGATGCCTTTTTGTAATGAAAATGGAAAAGTCATGTTTGGCAAATACCAGGAAGAAATACCAAAGTAAAATTAAAAAATAAATTAAATTCTCCAATTTGAGGGTCAATATTTTTGGCCAAACTCGACTCAGATCTGTAAATAGATGTGTCTTTCCCAAAGCTTTCCAAAAAAAAAAAAAAAAAAAAAAAAAAAAAGGGTAAAATGCTGCCATAGGGAAAAAAAATCTATTTACAAAATTAACAGAAGTGCTGTCACATTTCCTTTCCACATTTGGGATCTGGACCCTTTGGCTATTCCGGAGTAGGCGAGGGGATTCTCCCTTGTTTTTTTCCATCTCTAAAATTTGTGGTTCCCTCCTGTGATGAAAGAAGAAATCAGTTTTTCAGTCAGAGCTCTTGCCAGCTGTGCCCTGTCTCCCAGGAGGAGTGAACTCGATTGCAAACCTGATTTGCTACTAAATTAATCTGACCAAGGCAAAGGAGCAGTTTATGAAGGGGAACGCTGCCAGCAAACCCACGAGCACTTCCCAGTCCTCTGGCATCTCACCAGGCTGCTGGAAGTGCCAATCTAAGACATGTGGCACGGTCTCTTGTGGCCTAATTCCTGGCGAATTAAAGCCAAAATTATCTTCCAGATTTCAGTCTCTTGCTGTCCAAGTGAGAGAAAGAAATAAAAAACATTAACAAAGAAAAGACTTCGGGTGAGCTAAACACCAGGGGAGGTACCTGTAGGTAAACATGTCTTTAATTTCTTGAGCTGGAGATCAGTTACACTATCGTGAGTAATATCAGCAGGTTTATTGCTGTTTCACCACTTCTGCAGACTCAGGACAGCAAGCCAAAATCATTGCCTTTATCTGTTCTGCCTGTTTGCTCTTGTGAAAAGCGAGGGACAGGTTTTCGAGTGGGACAGGTTTTTGAGGGCTCGTTGTCAACAGCTGCAACCGCTTTCGGCACGGCTCACACCCAAAGGCAGGTCAGCGAACATCATTATTCTCACCTCCCTTGGAAATGTACTGAGAAGCGATGGAGATGAGATTTTATGTAATGCAGAGATCTGGTACAGTGTTCCACAGGCAATTTACTGGGCCTGGTGATTTAGACCTGCACGAGGAAGCAAGGTTACTTTATTAAAAGCATGCTCCTGCCTCTGCAGAATCACTGAAACACAAAGTTTTGCATGACCTCTCCATCAGACGTGCTGTTTTCAGTGGCAGCACGATGCACTGATGCACATGGGAATGCAAGTTTCACAGCCAGTGCTTGTGTCATAAATTTAGACAAAAATCGGCTTTCCCTATGCTTATGGCTCTCACCATGCGTAAGGTCATATTTTCAGGTTTTCTAATAATTCCCTTTTGTGGGCAGAAGCTTTACTGCCCACAGAATAAATGCTACGAAACTGAAATAAATGTCAAGGGAACGCTGGCCTCATTACAAACTACCTACGTTCTGGCTCCTTAGCTGTTACCTTGCTTGTATAATGACTACTGAGTCAGAGTGTGACCCTGAATGCTCGGTCATTACCTCCCAGGTGTCGTGGGGGAAGCTGAGGTTTGTTTCCCCAGCCGCTAATTCTCCCGAGTGCGTAGCGAAGTATAGCACACAAAAGGGCAGGACTAAGCTTTACATCATTTTTTTTTAATTCAACGACTCATTCATTGAAATAAGATATACGAAGACATTATGCAACTTGCCTGCACGCAGTCATCAGGGGTGTGTTACAAATATCTGATCTGCAGGCGGAGAGATGTAATTGGATGGAGATCATCTTCTGACCATGGCCAGAAAGCAAACAGGGACTGTGCACCAAATGAGCTCGTAACAAGATGCGCTGAAGTTTCTGACTCAGTTGTTGTCTTATATAAAAGAGAAATGCTAGAGAATTATGAAACCTTGTGAATTATGCAGCCAGAGATTTTAATTACTTTTATTGAATTTATAGATTTTTTTTTCGCACTGCTAGTAGCTTCTAATTACTCATTACACTTTGAACACTTGAAAATCAGAAATAAGAACTGCAGGTAAATTTGACCTTGATACTGCTTTCAGAATAATGGAAAATTAGACCTATCTGTACAGGTTATTTTACAGTGCTATTTTAATTCATATATAACATAATAAAGGAGAAAACCACAAAAAAAAAAAAAAAAAAAAAAAAAAAAAAAAAAAAAGAAAGAAAAAGGAAAAACAACAAAAAAAAAAAGGTAATCTCATTCTTTCATTTCTCCCTGAAAACTTGCCAAAGAGGCTAAAATGACATTTCTCAGCATTCACATAGCAACATTTCTACTTTCACTGGAAAGGATCTGCTATTTTGAGAAACCCTAAACGCATGAGTTTATGTTAATAAAGAACATTTCAGAAAGTTGTAACACACAGACACACACACACTATTTTCCAGTCTGCAGTTTACTGAAAATGCGACATAGTTTATTGCAAATAGAGGACAGGGAAAAGAATGTAAAAAAATTAATAATGAAATTGACACATGGATTAAGAAAGAATCCATGAAAGAAAAAAACAACAAAAAAAAAACAAACAAACAAAAAAAAAAAAAACAAGACAAAACAAAACTATTTTTTCACATTTAAGAATTCTAGATGCATCATCAAGAGGGAAAAACAGAAACTTAAGTATGCCTCATTATCTTCCGAAGCTGTTGACTGCTAATGGAGTGAAAGGCATGGTGATTTGAATTTTTCTACATGGGCATCTGCAGCCATTCATTTTATGGAAAACACCAGAAGAAAAACAAGTGAAAATGCAATTGATAATGACTCACACTTCCATTTGTAAACATAGCATAAACACTTGCCACAAGGAAATGAAAGTCAGATCTGGAGAGTTATGCGATGAAGCACAACGTGTTTTAGCCCATAAAATTGCTGATTGTAATTTCTGGTAACGCTGACCCCAGTCTACCAAGTTCCTTAATATAGTTGCCTTGCTCATGGCAAAGACAGTCACCGGACTTAAGTGAATTCTTAATTACATTTGTGTAGTTCTAATTGGTTTTAATCTATGTATTCCGTTTATTAGTTAATAAGTTGGGTGAAACTAAGAGTAGAATTCCGGCACCTGTGGTTATCAGTAGCAGTGTTGTGCAATGTTTGGGGTTGCATCTCCATTGATTTTATTGATCAGCAGGGAACAAAGTTGAAATTGTTGTAACTGGGAGAAAAAACATGCCATATTTGTGCTCCTGTATTGTCAGTGTTACCAATTTCCACTTAATCTGCATGCTGCATATCCTTTTGGTTGCAGCAGTTCTGGCAGATTGCAGCTTTCAATTTAGTAATTTTATTTCTCCAGTTCTCATACAGACACATAGAAACAAAGCGTGTCAATTTGATTTGAGTATTTTGACGTCTCCTCTAACAGCTTTACGGCATAAACACGACAATAAAAAAATCACTATCCTTATTTATTATTTCCTCCCCAAAGCCTTGGCCATGATCAGGAGATGACTGTAGTAACTTCTTTCTGCATAAAAGGGATGATTGGGTCTCTGCCTCAGAGGTGCAAGATGACTGAAAACATAATTAGTGAAACTTCAAGGCTCACTCCTTTATACTTATACAATTACTTACACCAAGAATCCTCTTTCATTAAAAAAATAAGGAAATTAATATATACGTGAACATATTAAAGATCACTTAGTTTTGCTGAAAGCCGATGAAACAGCAATTAGTGCAGCTCTGCTCACCCATTTTAGCTGCTTTAATTGCACGTACCACAACACAATCTTTAATTTCTGAGCTCAAGCTTTCCCCAGAATGGAAAAGACAAGGAAATGAAAACTGCGAGCCTCCACACCTGAAAAGGACAAGCTTTCTGCTCTGGGTACCCATCCCTGGTAGTGTACAGACGAAAGCCCAAATAACGCAAAGCTCATCCCAGCACCACATATTTGTGCAGTCTGGACACTCTTTGAGCAAAGTTTTACAGCCAGGAAGACTTTGATGCTAAACACTGAAGTAAAAGAAAAAAAAAAAAAAAAAAAAAAAAAAAAGGGCATGTGCCAGTGATGAAGAGCCACAAACCCAGGCAGTCTGCTGGGCCTCCTGCTCATCTGCCCCCAGTTTTGGGTTGCACCGTGGGTGACTCAGCCAGGGAGAGAAAGCACTGGGAGGGACCAGAGATAAATATGTTCGGGGGGAAGGAAACTGGCAGAAGAAAAGTGTTTTTTGTAGTGGAATAGAAAGTTATGTTAGGGCTGCACTGTGGAAATCTTACATGAGCCTTTTTGAAGCCTAACTGCTCTGATCTCTAAAGACTGTCTGCTCTTTCCTTGAGGCTTCAGCCAAGCCCAGCATCTAAGTTTGGGCTTTATTTTATGCTGTTGTTAAGTGCATTGCTGAACAGGGGCTTACAGCATCAAGCTCGTTGCATGAGATTTATCCCACCAGGGCCAGTGATCCCAGGCTGCCCTTGTTACCAGTGGGGAGACACAAGCATTTCCAGGGTGCCGTGGGGTTATTCTACGTTAGGATAAGAAATGCCACACAGTACACATGTTAGAAAGAAGAGCTAAAAACAGACGAATCAGAAGTAAACATCTACAATCCACATACCTACCTCCATATACCCAAACCACGACAGCCTCTGATGACAGATAAGTAGGAAAAAATCAGGAAGGTATCAGGCCAATGCAAACTGCATTTGTACGGAGTCAGATGGGCAAATGAAGACATGAAATTGTCTTGAAGACATGGGAAATTGCTTTCTATGTGAGAAAGTTGCAGTTTTAATTGTTTTTACGACAAACAGTGGAAGGAAAGAATGGGCCATTATGATTCCTGTGTTGAAGGCATTGTTTCTTTCATAATTTCCATGTCTGAAATTGCCTCTCTGCCTCCGTCGAGTTCAAGACGGTTTTTCAGTGCTAGTCAACTGAGAACTGGTGTTTCTCTGGGTGGTATAGACCACTGTTCTTCCCGTGCAGGGAGCTGGGAAGTAAACTTCTGGGAATGACTGCAAATATGGGAATGCCTGGCATCCCTGTGGAAAATAACTGCAAGACCTTTAATCCTTGTTATCTCTGAGCACATATATTTTTGTTTGGTTGATTAGCAGTGGGGGAGGATGACGGATGAGCCGAACAGTCGAGCATCACACTGGGTCTCTGCTGGCCCTGGTCTGCACCTGGGAAGGTGCTGGCTCCTGGAGAACCACCACCAAGCAGAGGAGCAACAGCAGTCCTCAGTGTGAGGTGATGGCAGGGTCAGGGAACTTGTGGCAACTGCAAAAACATCAGCAGCAAATGCAGTTTTTGAAAGCACAGTACAGTGCAAACACACTCTTGTTATACTTAACGAGTTGGTGCTTAATGGGGTCTAACACCTAGGGCAGGAGTCAGATGCAGAGGAGCAACGTGGGAGCCTGACATTGGTTCATCCTCCCCATTCAGGCACTGACCTGGAGCAATACCTTGAGATTTAAAATGTCTTGACATTTCCTTTTACGAACAGTGGGGACAGATAGGGAGCTCCAGAAAACTAGTCATCCTATCCCAAGAAAAGGATTTCAAATACGTGGTTTAAATTGCCCCCCAATACAACATCTTCTTTGAACTGCAAGAAACTCATCCAGATTCTTGGCCAAGGTGGATAGTCCAGTCCTTAAATGTTACAGATATAAATGATCTGCTTCTCACCACTGCAAAAGTCTTTTTCTCTGCATTTCTACAAAGCCTACCAAAAGGTGGACCATGCTACTTCTATAGGCTGTCATGGGATTACTGGTAGCAGAGCTCTGGACTCTGTGAAACCCACAGAGGGAGAGAATTCATGTACAGGACCACAACCCAACTCTCTCTGTCAATATTTAAAGCTCTCCAGTTCTAACACAAACTGCAAGCAGGAGCCTGGGAGCTGCATGGGGATTGAACCTGGTCAAGGGTTTATTTTACTTGGGGACAGATCCTGTCTGGGTGTTTTGTGGGACCTGCAGAAAGGAAATGATTCACTGACAAAGTGGGGAACAGACTCCTTGACTCATAGTTTCCTGATCTAACCACTAGACAGTTCCTCTAGCAATTCCTCAGTGTATCACAAGAATGGATTAGCTGCTTCTTAAGTCCTTAAACCTCAAGAAATGGTTGTCCTGAATTACACATCCAGACTTCCCATACTGCCAATTAAGGGAAGATCTCTAGGTTTTACTCCGCAAGTTTGTAGAGTAAGTGCCAAAATAAGAGCAGTTGCCCAACAGTCTTCATGATGCTAATGCCAAGTCTGCTGCACTCTTATGTACAGGGCTAGGGGCTTGGGGGCTAACATACTCCATTCTCACTTAGGTCCTAAAATCCAAACATAAGAAACATTTTGCTCATGCCTAATTCTTTCAGATGCTTGATGATGGCTAAGAAACACAAAAGGATTAGCTCTGCACAGAAGCAAATTAGGTGTTCAATTAAATAGTCCTGGAGTTTCACTTCCTTTCCATTAAATTGAATTTCTTTGTATCTATAGCCACTATAAATAGTTTCTACATCATATAATGACAATTAAAAGATGGTCTTATGAGGCATGTATGCACTTTTTTTTTTTTTATTGTAATTACATTTAAACTGACAGCTGTACTTGTAAGTCTTAAAATAAATTCAACTTCTACAAATTTGTCCCAAAAATGTAACTTCTTTTGTAAATTTTTTTCCCGTGAAGAGAAAATACACTATTTTCAGAATCCGTTTGCTTACACTGACAAATTAGTAAACTTACTCGGTAGGATCCTTTCCAGGAGCTTTCAGCTTTGTAGCTCAGGCAACGTTTCCCCGCGGCTGCACTGGAGGCTGATTTTAGTTTTAGGACTGTGCCATCTGCTGTTGGAATTGCAAATTTCCCTGAGTCTGCACTATGTGCAAGCTCTGGCTGGCTCTGACAGCCTGGCTGAGCAGTGACTGCAATTTGTTCCCAAGTGAGAGACAGATGCTGTTGTAGGGTGACTGTGCCTGCTGTTCCCATCGGAGGCTCGAACCTTCCCAGGACCATTTAGTCCTCTGTTTTAAAGGGTTCCACTTCGTCACAGATATTTAAAGGTCTCCATTTGTCCATCTTGCTCAGAAGTAATTTTATCAAATGCAGTAAGACGCATAACATGTGGGACTGTGTTCTGCAATATTAATTTGTGTCAGAAGATTGCTCTTTGTGCATTCACGGGGGATCACGCATTGAATGCATTGCGTGCCCAGTCCCTGAGGCCCATGCACTGTATGGTCAGCTGGCGGCTTCACATTGCACAAGGTACCTCTTCAGGCTGTCCAGTGCAGAGACCTCTATGAGAGCACCAAACAAACCATGTCTTGATCTGGAAACAGCACAGGCACATCATCACAGTACTACAGCCAACATCATTAGTCCTGCTGGGGTCTGTCAGACAGCACATGCAGAGCTGGTGCAGTCACACTACGGAGCAGCAGTGTAGCATCCCTGGGCAGCATTTTGTCCTGCTACATAGACACCATGTTTGTGCATCCGGAGCAAGCTGTGATAGCTTTATTATGGCAATTAATCATGTGGCAGGGACATAAACTGAATGTTCTCCACCGGGAACCGGCATTTTTTATCAGGACTGGGACACAGTCAGCACACAGGAGGATGGGACCATCAAGGCAGGTTGAATTCCTAGTCAAAAAGCATTAACGAAGTTCAGAATGCCATCAGCTTTCTGAAAAATCAGTTCCTGGCATAAACACCCTGCTGGGGTGAGTATTACCTGATTTGGGGCTTAGGTGGTGCCATCACCACTGCATCCAAGTGCCCTCCCCCCTAAGTGTTAACGTGGCGTGGTGCTTTGGTCAGCAAGGGGATAAACAAGCCTAAAAATTGGATACTGGTGATCGAAATAAATAAAGTACTAGTTTCTGTTCCTGGAGCCTGATGCAGATTTGTGACATTTGTAGATCAGTGCCTTAGAGGGGCTGCTTGTGTGTGAGAACAAGAGGACTGAGAATGAACTCCCACCACTGGCTTATGTTGTACTTCACTTCCCATTCTTCATAAGCTACGGGAACTACAGAGCTCCAAAAATTAGACTGAACAATAGGGATATTTATTATTGAAAATACATTACACTCAACCACAAACCTCTCTTATCTGACAACATGAAAGCCATGCCACTTTACTGGGGAAACTGAAAATGACTTTGCAGTTGGGTAGCTGGCTTCCTTACAGGGGTAGCCCACAGCCTCTGCAGAAGCATTTCTGAGCTCAGAGGGAAGACTGGCTGGGGAAATCATCCCAAACATACTTTCAATTTTAAAATTTCAACAAAAGAACAGAACAGAAGTGCTGCAGGCAGCTCAGTAAGTCAGGTGGCTGGTACACAGCCGAGCTCTTTAGGGGGCCAAAGTCATATTTCAGGAGACAGAACTGACCTGAAGCTTTTAAATCCCACCTTTGGTTCCTATTGTAATTACCTCTGAGTGCCTCACATCACTAGTATATTTATCTGCTGACATTGCCGGGAAATGAAATGTCTCGCATCTTACTCAGGCATAGAATTATGCTAATAGTTAGTTAATATGAGGATTTAGTTACTGAGAGTTGTAGGACCTGGTATCTAGACTGTGTAAGGAGGAGTTATAGGCATAGACATCAAACCAAGAAAGGCCAGCACACTGTGCAAAAAGCTCTTTAAACAGGCTGGTTAAAAAGACTAAGAGACACATCCCTTCAGCCCTGGCCTGCATCAAGATTTAGGCAGTTTTTAAGGCATGTTTTTTCCTCCGCAGCATGAAGGACTCCCAGGTCAATCAGCATCATTAATACTCACTGTTGGCATGACATCTATTATCATTCAAGTATCAGGACCCAAGGTTTTAGGGTCCAATCCTCACATCAACACCTCCCACAATGGTACATCACCTTGCTGGGCACACTGTCCCATGGCTTGTTATACTGAGCAGTAGAGATATTTCATGTTATAAATAATAATGGTCATTACTATCAGGAGCTTGCCCCGATGCTACTCACAGGCACGGCAAGTTCAGAAGTTAATACTGAAGCTCAAAGGAAAAACAAAGCTGGGTGCTGCCTGGAAAACTTATTGTCTCTTGTAGCCCTTGGGCTGGTGGGGCTGGGGGAATGCTGACCTGAGGAGATGAGCAGATGAAGGGTGTGAAAGCAAAACCATTAACTCCCGAGCCAAAATGGCTTGGCCAGAGTTGCGTGCCAGAGCCAGAAGGTGAGCACAGCCCTTGAGTGGCACACAAGCCCAAAAGCCATGTTTTCTAGTTGAGAAACAAATGGAAAATATAAAAAGCACACCAAAAAAAATCCCCACACAGGCCGAAAATGTGTCCAATACTGCTGTCCTTATTCTGCTTCATTTAATCATCCTAGGACATGCTTATAACAACAAATGATTCATTTTCAGACAGAAACATGGTCGTATGCCAGCAGAGACCTGTGACACAATGACAGCCAGCATTTCCTCCAATATTTTTGCTCTTCCCACAGGATAAAGCATCCAGTCCAGCCCTTTTTTCTGTGTGATATGCCTTGTTCCTTGCTGCCTGCAACCTGAGCCTAATTAGAAGAGAGACAGTAAGAGATTATGTGATGCTGAAGATCTTTCCCAATTTCCCTGACTTCAGGAGGTTTCATAGCAGGCCTTGGATCAATGATGGGTCTACAAATGAAAGAGGAGAGTTGAAAATAGGAGACAGAATTGGCTGTGACTTTTCGACTGTAAGGGCTCCAGAGAGAGCAAGCTGTGATGGAAGGTGAGCTCCTGCTGGAGAGGGACCTCCTGGTGAAGGGTAAAGGTGCTTAGAGACCAAGCCAAACTGGAGAATAGATTTTAAATAAAATTTATTTTATTTAGGCAAATTCCTGTTTTGTGTACATTGAATTGCATGTTTTGCATGTTGTCTAATGACCAGATTAAGGTATGGGCAAAGCAGTTATTGATGGGTGAGAAAAGAGCCATCCCATCTCTGGAGATGCCTTGTACAGTGATTTGAAGCTAAATATCCTACATTTAGGAAAATGTTAAGTGAGAGAAACCTGGGGTGTAGGGAACAGCTAAAGGACTTGAGCTTGGCTTGAACACACTCTCCTGCAGGGCTTGGAAAATTACAGATTATTTCCTCCTGAAAAATACCTTCCAAACTCAGCTCTCCCTTTTAAAATGCTCCATTATCACAATGGGAACAAAGGAGGAGGAACAAGGAACTCTGTGCAGAGGAGCCTCCAATAGTGCTGCTGCAACAACCCGGTGTTGTGTGTGGTGGCTGACGGGGTGGCATGAGAATAGGGTGGTGGGACGGCTTTGGATGCTGAATGCTTAATTCTGTCAGGTTTGAAGACAGATGAGCCTAGAAATTAAATGTTGATGGTCTAAGTTACAATACAGTTGCCATGGCAATTAGAAAATGAGAAGCCACTGCTGTCGTTTCTTGCATTGTCACATGCCTTATGGTGAAGTCATGGCTCCCCGGGTTATGGAAGAAGCCAAAAAATGTTGGGCTTCATCCCAAGAGGCTGTGCTTTGTTGGGCAGGGCGAGCAGAGGAGCAGCAAGCCCAGGCCTGAGGTGGGTGTTCAGGAGAAGGGTAGGCAGGGAAAGCAGCGGGGTCAGACCCTGCTCCAGTGGGTAAATCCTGCAGGTCAAAATGTCAGGGCACAGCTCGAGACTCAGGAACATAAGCTTGGATCTACACAAGACAGCAGACTGCAAAACCTGAGGGGTTAAGTGGATGGGGATGAAGTGCAGTCATTCATTGAGGCTTCTTCTGCAGAGCCAGATCCAGAAACTTCTATCATGATGACTCCAAGTCTTCAGGCTGGCTGTTCACAGAGCAGAGCCTGCTGTAAAACAAGCCTGTGTGCTACCTCTGCCCACCCAGACAACTGCAGAGCACAGAAGACGCTCGTTCCTTTGCTGTGACATTTCCCCAGAAGGAACTGTCACATCTTTTGTCTTACACAACGGCCACGAGGCTACCTGGGCATGAAGGGTTTGGTTATCAGACACTTAGGGTTAAATTAGGGTACCTTCATGTAGATCCTATCCCTGGCCTGGGATTTAACCTCGTGGAAAGTCAGCACAGAAAGACCACAGGGGTTATAATTTATGAAACCAGCAAGATCTGTGAGCTTTTGAGTAGAAAAATCATGAGTGTTCGGGTAATGATGCTGAGCTCTCCTGGGGACAACCCAGACTCCTGCCATCTATGCTGCTGATGGTCCAGCTCTGGGCACTTTGCTATGTTTTTAATTTATTTATTTATTTTTCTTCAGGCAAACTCATGATTTATTTCCCTCCAATGTGAAAACACTGAACATAAGCCAGGTCTGCTCAACCAGCTGCAGGTAGAACAAATAGGCATGCACCTACAGAGCACTGCACAAAGACAGCCTCCATAAGCCACTTCTATTCTCAGGAGGTATGCCAAGATTACAGGAACTCAAATACATTGATAATAATTCTTTTCACTGAATCTTTCATTACTGCTAATAGTACAGAAGCAAATTTTAACCTAGTGACCACACCTGATATATACACATACAATAGGACAGAATACCTGTGAGCAACACTAGTAGATCACTGATTTTTCTGCTAACGTCACAGTAACCCATGCCACCAGTCTATGCAACAACCATAAATCTCCTCAGTTTCCTCACAAAAATGGATCTTTAAGTGCTCCAGATCCTCTGTTAATCGTGAAAATATTAAATAAGAACTTCTCTCTAATGTTGTGATGAGATTTGTCCAAAGTGACTGGACAAAGTGCTGCAGAAACATCAGTTCTCCTTCGCGGAGGAAGGCAGCATGTCCTGCTGGTTGTGTATGTCATTCACTTCAGTGACCCAACAATTACTGCATTGAAATTAGTAAACTGACTAGGAAACAGGAAAAACATGAGCTGGCAGCTCCACTGGAGCTTCTAATGTGTTGGTGTGGAAAAGGGAGCTGAAAAGATCCCAGAATATGTATGCTAGGAACAAGTGAACAGGTTCAAGAAGCTGAATATACATCGCCATATGATGATGTAGAAAAAGGATGTCTGGGGGATGTGCAAAATACGACCTTCCAAAACCAGCATGAATCCTGGTGGAAAGGCCTTTTGGGGAGCACATTCTCAAGAAGAGTACAACAGATACAAGGGTATCTAATCTGCCAGTGAAAGTCACAGAAATTGTCAATAGTGAACTGAAATGAGGTAACATTAAGTTAGCACCAAGATGTAGGGTTTTTCACGTCAAGGATGACTAAACACGAGAACAAACTACAAAGATGTGGTGATGTGGTGCCTTTTTCAGACCTGCATGTTTTCAGATCTAAAGAGCACTGTGGAAGATCCTCTTCAGATGCAGAGGTTACGTGAGCAGATCTAGGTAAACTCTGGTGGCATCTGCTACCCAAATCATACAAGAATATATGACTGCATTGTCTGAACACCAAAACATAAGCAACACACTTACCAGTGGCCATTAATTCATACATTTTTGACACGAAAGCCTTCCATTTTTGGCACTAAAGCCTTAGCAGTGGCCATTAATTCATACATTTTTGACACTAAAGCCTTCCCGAGGATAACAGTCGCTTCCCTCCAGTGTCCCAGTCACATCTCTCCAAGTCCTGCGTGTGATAGCAGTAAACTGCATGTCATCACTAATTTACTGTGCTCACTGTGTCGTATGCCAGTTTGGAATAAAGCAGGGACTGACACTTATCTTGATTTTAGGAGACTCCCTTGTCGTCACCATTATCTTGAAGAAACACATACAGGCTGCTGATCTCAGATTAAGGGGTTTAGGAAGTTCCTAAAGCAAGAGCTTGAACTGCCCATCAAAGAAACAGAAAATTACCAGCTGGTTTCTCAGACAGCTGGATCAGACACACAGGCGGAACAGCAGTGAGACCAAAAATGCATGCAAAGAACATAATAACAGTCCTGTCTTCTGCTGCTAAACAGATGCAGTTTTTTAATTGTATAAAATATTTATAATGATATGCAGTAGGTTGCACTCAGCTTTTTTTTTTTTTTTTTTTTTAAGGAGAGGGCAATAAACTCTACTGCCCAACTCTCCAATCTCCTCCGCTGATGGGATGCAGAGGAAAGCCACCAGTGCTGCTGCACACTGCTGCAGGCTTTCTGCCAGGGGAAAAGTGGATGCTAAGGGGCAAGAGTGACCTGGGTCATGCAGCACCTTCTTTCTGCATCGTTTCACAGGGATGCAAACCTCCTCGCCCTCAGGAAAGCCAGCCGTGCATATTTTTATGTCTACTTCTGCTTTGCTCTCAAGGCCTTTGATTTTATCTTTAAACCAGCAGTGTTTATAGTTCTCAAGATGATCGTGTTCTGCTAAACAAGTTCCTTTGTCCCATACTGTTGCTGACAAATCAACTAGTGAAACAATTTTATTATTCAGTAATTTCAGTTTTGCCTCTGAGTTTTTCACTGTCCCCTTTGAACTGAAATTGTTGCATTAATCCTACTATGATTTTGTCTGCCACACATGTCATTGCTACATCCTATTAAAAGCAGTTGCAGCCGTGCTCACTGCTGGCTTCCTTCTCCCTTTTGAAGCCGTTCTCTTTGACTGGTCTTAATTAACGCATAAGCTGGGAAAATGTCTTCTTTCCGCCTTTTGAGATGTTTTTGTTTCTTTGTTTCAATTTCACTTGTATGGCTAAGGAGATGTTTCCAGTGTGCTCCTTATGAAACTGAAAGGGAAATGGAAGGTTAGGCAATTTCTTATTGGTGAAAGAAACCTAAGTCGCGTTTCTGCTTTGACTGCATTACTACCGCGTGCTTATTCCACTTCATTTCTTCTCTGTCTTCTGTATATTAACATGATGAAAGTCCTCTTCCAACTCAAACACTGACAGCCAACAAAGATGGATCACTTACCAGCTGAGGGAATCATGTAGGGGAAACCAAGGCGAGCGTTAGACAAATTTACCTGGGGGATCTGCTAAGAACAGTATGCCGAAGACCTGTAACTAATTAACACCAGTTCCACGTACTGAAACAAGAGGTTGAAAACCTATTAGATAATTAGTAAAAATCTTAAAAGCTGCAATCCTCAAAGCAGCCTCAGATATCAAGAGGAAACACCAGCCTGCTAGGCTAGATAGTAACTTGTCAAGGCATTAATCATCGTACTTAATGGCTGTGTGGGCAGCACGCAAAGGGCAACAGCTGGCGGCAAGCACTTTGGCCATGTGCAGCCAGCACATGCCTCAGTTCCCTCACCTACAAGCTCAGCAAGCTTGGTGGTTCTTCAGCTTCACACGTGTCCACGGAAAGCTGCTAGCGCACCATGCCTTCAGAGAGGTGACAAAATGGGGAAAAGTTGGTGATTCTGCTGGAAAACACAATGTTATGAATTTGTCTCCTGCACGTTGGCAGGTGAACCTTGCAATTTGGAGCCCCTTCGAGCCCATAAATAAGCCACAGGGTGCAAAATCATCTCAGCCTGTAAATAAGCTTCTTTACAGAAGATCAGGGTGACAGCACAGACTGGGGCCCTGATGCATGAGTTGCTGCCCAGGGACACATCCTCGCTCTGCACTACGTTACCCAAAAATGCCTGAAATGCAAATCTGAGCTTTGATCTTGGCCACATCTCAACGTCCCCCAGGATCAAATCCTGGCACAGAGCTCAGAGAACAGCTACGGAAAGGAGGGCTGCTCCACGCTGCTCAACACTGGTGCCAAACCCACTGTTGTCCATGAAGCTACTCGACATTCCCCCAGTCTCAGAGCAGGAAGGATGCGGAGGACAACTTTATGAGAACAGCCTGTTCTGAACAACCCGGCCACTGCTGGGGCTTTCTAACAATGAGGGAAAAACTCATTCTCTCCCTTTACTCAAGGCCTTCAGAGCAGCTGTTACAAATAAAACTTGCCTGTCTCGCCACAGCTGCAGTTTTCTAAACTGTCAGCTCAGGGAAGCTGATAAAAATGTATTAAGTACTGCAAAGAGGTCGTCTTGCTGCCCCTCAGAAGGTGTTTTTGCTGAGTCAGTTTAAAAGCTTCCTCTGTACATCTCTGCCTTGTTTGAAATCACTCATTTTTCCATCTCGTCTGGTGCTGTTGATTAAACATGAGCGAGGCTGCAGATATTCAGGGCACTTCTCTTAGCTACAGTGGGTGAATCCTTAAGTCTCTTGCAAACACACTAAGCCAAGATCTTGTAATTTCTATGACATATTATTAAAATAATTTTGTTCCTTGATCTTTTTTTTTTCTCCACAATTTTTCATTTTTTTCAATATACAATAAAAATTAAAAATAGAAATAAAAGTATATGTTTTAATTTCAGCTAGAAAACGCTGCTTTGCTTGTAGAATGAAAACTCTTGTTCAAAACAACATTTTTGCTTTTTTTTTTTTTTTTTAATTTTATTGTAATCTCTTTTATCACAAGACTAGATAGACCCAGAAAAAGTCCCAAAGCCTGCCTTCATCATTTCAACACCTCAGAAGACTAACTCCACATGCACAACCAGGCAGATTCAAATATGGTCCATCAGGCACTGAGGAGTGCATCTATTTTACCAGTGTACGGCAGTGCTGTTTGATTTGTGACAAATAGGTGGTTCCAGCTCCTGGTTATTGGGGTGCCTTTCTGAGCCTGAGTGGAGAATAACTTCCTATCCGACTTTTGCCATTAGTTTCAGTCATGCCTAAATAGAAAAATATTTTCTTGGGCTTGCAATAAAATTTCAGGCTTTCCATATAACGTGGCATCATGATAACTTGTGCTATTTTCATAGACCAATGCTGTAAGGGAGATGCTGTCAGATAAGCCCATATTAATATTAGAAAAAGATCTAATATGGTGATGCTTTTCTTTGATGATAAATGCAATTGCAGGCCAGCCACAGTAATTGTCTTTATTTTGTGGGAAAAAAAAAAATAGAAAGAAATAGTGCAAGGCAGTAATCTCACAGTCAATTAAGCAATGCTGAGTCCTGAAATGGTCTTTCAGCTTACACTTCCCTGCCAAAAAGAAAAAATAATTACTTTACATGCACTAGAATAATGATATTTATTTATGATCTGAGGTATAGATTGTATGCTTTGTAATAGTTCAGATCTGAAGATATACAGATTCATTTTAGGAACAGAGAGATCAAGACAGCATAACGTTAAAAAACAAATATTAAATTAAAATGTCATAAAAGTAATAATTTAACTCCCAGCTTTTCACTTCAGAGGAAGACCCCATCTCGGGCAGCTTTGCGCAGGACTGCTCAGTCATCATTTTATGGCTCCAGACAGGTACAAGATAGGTATATTCCTGTAAGATATCCGTACTGGGGCTAGGAATAGAAAAACATTTTGGAGGCTTCAGACCTTGGAGTGATATCAGTCAGGGCTGAACACCAGACTTGAGATCAGCAGGAGAGGCAGTCAGAGTACAGATAATCTGGGGATCCATGATTAAATGGGACCTTCCAATCTCACCAATAGTCCTCCAAGTACCACCATACCCCTGTGACCCTTTCCTGTGCATTTAGTATTTCTCCTTTCTTCCCATAGAAAGGGGAAATTCCCATTTCTTCTTCCCATAACGCCTTCTCCACCTTCCAGTGGGAAGTGTCCCTGCCCATGGCAGGGCAGTTGGAACTGGAAGATCTTTAAGGTCCCTTCCAACCCAAAGCATTCTATGGTGCACTTTTAAAACCTAAACCTGCTCAGAACCAACAAGAATTAGACCCAGGACATGCAAATATTTAGACTTTCTTCCCTGAGGCATGGATAATTCAATGGAAGGGTCGCTAACAAGCCTTCCCCTATTGCTACCTTGCACTGGTACGCGTTGGGCTGAGCATTTGCCAGGGTCAGTCTGAGCAAGGAGCACAGAAATCTGTGGAAAAAAAAAAAAAAAAAAAAAATCCAGCTGTGAAATAAAGCTATGACAGATAAAAGCCATTCCCTTTTCAACTTCTTCTCTGTGCTGGATGCAACAAATGCAGCTTTTTATGCTGTTCTAGGTAAATAAGATTTAACTACTGTCTTCTTGTGTAGGCCGGGCTCAGAGACACGCTTCGAGGTAGGGGCTCATCGCATTCCCCCGGTGCTGTTCACTTCTTAGCCCTCAGGACCCGTCCCTTTAGCTTGGCCAAGACAAAATACAACTTGTCACTTTAAAAGCAGCTCTGCCACCTTGAAAAATGCGACTTTCTGAGACTATCACCCGCATTTACACATCAGGTGTGTGGAGAAATTTTTCCTCGGAGCAAAGCAGAGAGGCATGCGGTTTGAGGCACTCTGTGTAGCCGTAATAAGCGTTTATTTCTCTGAGGATCGCTGCTAGATGAGAACTCATCATCTCTCGTAACCATCACGGGGAGGCTGCTCGATAACGAGACCAAGCGACACATCTGCCGGGACCGTCGCCTGCCATTTATTTACCTCAGACGAGATTAATTCCGCGCGGCGACCTCCTTCCCCCACCCACCACCACCACCACCCCAGCCCCACCAACACACGCTCCCAGGCTTCCAGCCCCTTCCACAGGGGCCAGGGGCCGCAGCCAGGCTCCCTTTCAGCCTGCTGGGCTCCGGCTGCCCGGCGGGGAGCCGTGCCGGGGGCCATGCTGGGGCCGGCGCTGGGCGCCGAGGAGCCGGGGCTGGCGGAGGGCCGGGGCCCCATGGCCGCCCTGCCCGCCCTGCTCTGGCCGCTGCTGGCCCTGGGGGCGGCGGCGGCGGCGCTGCTGGTCCGCAGGGGGCTGCGCCGAGGCCCAGCCACCGAGCAGAAGGAGGAGGAGGACGAGGAGGAAGAGCCCAGGCAGCAGCGGGAGGATGCGAGGAGCTCGGCGCAGGTAAGGGAGGTGGAGGGGGGCATGAAGCGTGCTGCCCGGCGGGACCCCCCTCCGGCACCTTTCCCTCTCGACTCATCCCTCTGGGGGGTTGGGGTTCATCCAGAGAGACCCCCTGGGGCAGGAGAAGCTCCCCTGGGGAAAGAGAAGCCCCCCTGGGGCAGGAGAAGCTCCCCTGGGGGACACCGAGCTCCCCACCGAGCTCCCCCCTCAGCTCCAGGTGCAGCACCCCGGGGTGCTGCCCGCCTGTCCGGCTCCACACGGGCTTCATCCCTCCTGCAAAGAATTAAGAAAACTCCGGATAATGCCTGCCACAGCACGACGGAGGACCTGGGCAGAGTCCCTCTGCCTTGCTGTTAATAAAGAATACTAATTATTTGCCTTTACTCTCAATCAGAGCTTCATTACGACTGCGTTAATACATGGTAGTAGCTACAAGGTGCATTAATGACCACTGGCCATTGATGACCGTGGTCACCTTGCTGCGTGTACGTTGAGGGTTTGATGCGATGTGCTGTGATGAAGTTTCCGTATGACATTGTCACGGTTGGCTGTGTCTCTTTGACTTGCTGCAAGCAGCAGAAAATCTCAGCAAAAATTACCAAAAAAAAAATCACACACCGGGATATCGCGGTATGGAAAGCAAAGTAAGTTCTCAGGAGAACACACTGAAGTAAGTCTGTATTTAAAATGCATACCTCAAGCATTTCCAACACTTGTACCTGTTACTATATCTTCTATCTTTTTCTTCTGAGATAGGCAAAACAAAATGAATTTGCAAGGCTTTTTTTTTAGGTGGGCTATAAAATAAGCGGTTTTGTTCTTCATGACTTCAAATGTGTCAGGCTTCCCATCATAACACTAGTTTTCAGGGGTTTATTACTTTGCCATTGAAATTCAATTTTTTTTTTTTTTTTGGTCTTTCATCACTGTGAGCAGAACCTCGGCCTGACAGCATACACATCCTTGAATTAGTGAAGAGCAATTAAATGAAACAGCAGTCCTCATAGACCTATCTGTGTCAAGGGATGAAGAGGGATTTCAGAAACAATTTAATTATGGTTTTATAATCATTGATACTACATAAATTGGCTGTAGAACAAGTTAAGATTTTGCAGAGCCAATGAAATGAAAAAGGCAGGCTTGTCCTCCCATGACAGTACCCTGTCCTTTCTTTCTCTTCTCTGCTTTTTACTGTTTCCTTTTCCTCACCCCTCATCTCCACCACTCCTTGTCATTTCCCATCACGTTATCTCTGTCTTTGGAACATCATATCCTCGAGGCAAAAACTTTATCTCCTTATGTAAGTGTAAAACACTGCATGCTGCTTTGGCACTTAGCTGATGCAAGAATGCCAGAAGAGCAGAACACCTTTAAGATGCCAAAATTTGCCTCTGAAAATCTCTACTGACACAGCATCAGAAAGGGTATTAATAGCAGAGTATTCAGTTCAGAGACGTGGCCAATACCAAAAACCAGGGTGTGCAGGTATTGCAGGGTGGGAGCCCCTCGCTGCTAGGTACGAAGCCAAGAGACAAATCGCCTCCAGTGCTCAGGTGTGTTGATACATCCTAGCAGCCAAACATCTGCATATCCCGGAGTGGTGGATAAGTTGAGATCTTAATTAAAAGAAACTAGGTGGTTAATTATTTTTTCAGTTTAGGAATGTGTTTTTGCTGGTGATTCCCAGCCGCTGCCCCATGGGTGGGCTGTGAGACTGCCTCTGCGGGGCATCTGCGCTTACAGGGCTGCACGTCCCTCCGATGTTGATGTTGGGCTGATCTCCTCTCTTCTGCAGGCAGAGGACATCCCCACAGCAATAGGCAACCAACACTGGCCCAGGGTGCCTCTGCTGGAGGCTGCAGCCCTGCCCACTGAAGGGCTCCTTCCCAGCCAAACCTCACAGCCGCCTCTGAACCCTTCCCAGGTCGCAATCACAAAAAGGAAAAATGCTGGCACTGTACAGGACTGCACCAGCCTCTTCCAGCATCAGCGCTGGTGGAAGGCAGCTTTGTTTCATTGTGCTAACTGCATGTAGCAGAGCGACACGATGGAACAATCACAGGTCTCGGAGCAAGCTGTGCACTTCTAGACAGTCTGGATTTGTTTCACAGCCCGTGTGAAATAAGTACGGTGAACAAAGTTTGTTCAAATGTATGCATGGCCTACATGCATCAGTCATACAAGCAGATTTTGAATATAATCTATTATATACATCACTTATACCAGTTTACATTCTGACTATTGTCAGACACACAAAAAAGGCCCCAAAAAATGATGCTAGAGGCTTTAGTCCTTTTCAGCACAGCCTTTTCCCTAATAAAGAGTCATTTAGGAAACTGTTGACAAGGTTTGACAGAAGACATCTGTCTGAACTGAATTGCCATTGGGTTTTGGGGGTTGTGTTTATTCAAAGTTTTGGGGGTTGTTCTTCACATTGGACAGTTCAAAAGAAGAGTTTTTTGCACAGATGTAGTGATATCATCGTATTTAGGCGATGTGTAAAAATGTGTATTACCAGATACATCCCAAAAGAAAGCTTTCTGCTTTTCCTAAGTGTTTTAGTAAACTGGAGATACTTTTTGCCTCTCACAGGGGTTCCTTAACAGCAGCAAAAATAAAAATCGGTCCCTTCAGCTCCAGAGGTGTGCAAACAGACCTTTTACTCCTGCCTTTCGTATTAGATGGTACTCTTTGTTCCAGTGAAACACCCCTGCACGATTATCTCCGTGTAGCTGTCCTGTATGAGAATTGGTTTTGTAGGTTTCCTGGAAGGTGCTGGAGTTTGGTAACTGCCACCTTCCCCTGGGGGTTATTCCCCAGGGGGTTCCTACAGGCAACTTCATCCCTGGGAATAAGTACAGAGGAGCAGATTTTCCAGGCTGATGGCCCAGCTCCTTTCCCTGAGGTTCCTGGAGCACACGTGTGATGGGAGCACCATCTCTTCCTTTCCTCTGCCAGCCTCCCTAACAGAAGTGAAAAAATTCACCATTCCCAGCACCTATTTCCCATATAATTCAGTGTATTCATCGTGTGCATTTCCCATGTAACTTTCCCTTCCAACAGATAATTTTCTTTCCTACTGGGAATACGTCTGAAGTGATTTTGTTAGGGAAAACTTCGTATTTCCCATTAATGCTAAGATGATTTATATTTGTGCTACAGCTCACTACCAGGCTCCAGCCCTCTTTTCAGATTTGTAGATATGTGCATGTAGTGCTGCGGCTGCCCAGCCCAGAGAAGTTTCTCTGTGTTCTGTCACATGTGAAGAGCCTCTCTGTTTCCTTTGCTAATGAGCACAGTATGTTTTTGTGGCTTCCCATTGTCACCTTGGTGGAAATTACCATTGTCTTGCCCTTTCTCAGCAACTCAGAGCAACTGAGTAATTTTCTTTGATGCTGGTACCTTCCCGTTTCCCTGGTGGACTCTTGCTCAGCCCTAAACCCCATCCTTTCTCTTCTCAGAGATGCAGTTTCTCCTTCACCCATTTCCCACTGAATTGGGAAACGTCTCCCACATTTCAGTGGAGAAACATTCCCACCGGGACAGGACCACGTGGCAGAGCGAGACCGGCCAGGATGTCTGCTTCCATTTATGAAAATCTGATTGGGAGTTAATGAAACTTGGGGCTGCTTATTTCCCAACGCATTTGTCATGCCGATTGCTCATTGTCTGCTGATGGAGCAATGCAAGCTGCTGGCCTGCAGCAGCACAGCTCTGGGTTGCTTACCCCGTGGCAGAGCCTGTGCTTTTGTGCAGGGAAGAGGAGCACCCAGAGCAAATGCTGGACAGCAAGTGGCGTGGCAGACATCCTGACCAGTGCCTGGTGTCAGCAGCAACGCTACATCTCCCGGAGGATGCTGAGGGAAGTGAAGCTGTCCTACTCGGTTTTCATCCCGTTGAAGGTTTACGGAGAAAGCTGAAGAGCGCAGCGATATCTCGTTCAGCAGTAACAGCATGCTTCAGGGAGGTTCTTCAGAAAGTCCTTTTCTGTTTGCTTTTTTTTCTTTTTTCTTTTTTTTTTTTTTTAATTCAGTGCATGTTGGTGTTTCTTTTGCTGGCCCAAAGCCTCCACATTTATCTTGTCCATAACATAAGGTGAGAAAAAATAGTTTAGCTTTTGCACTGGGAACGAGCACTAGGAAGCAATTTAATTGAATTATTTCTTAAATCTGGAAACGTTTTTCTGTTCACAGACTCCCTTGCCAGCATGGGGTAATTTTGCTTTCTTTTATTTCCAGTGCCCAACCCACTTAATTCAAGTGTTCAGAAAGCGGTAGCCTATAACAATTTTCTGAATCTTTATTCATGTTCTTTAATGAATTCCCCGATTCCCAGTGTGCGAAGCATGTAACAGCTCCCCTTGGGTTCCCTGCCCTGAGTTTATTTTGTCCTGGTATCCCTCTGCTGGGGAAGCCTTTGCGTGCCTTCCTGGGGCAGGCAATGCTCAGCACCTCCCCGAGCGGGACGAAGTGCACGAAGCTGCAGATAACATTCATGCCATTTTTAATTAAACCTGTGGCCAGCTGGTGGCACTGAGAGTTGAAAGCAGGCTTCCTGATTTGATAAGACGCTTATAAAAAGGTGCTTGGCTTTGTAAAACAGGATCGTTCTTATGAAACGATTGAAATGGGTAAAGGTAAGCGTATAGGGGCATGGTTTTATGGCTTTGAACACATGGTTTGTATTTTCATGGCTAAAGCTGATATTTTTTAACATTTCAACCTACGTCTGTGCCTTCTTTCTTTGTGACTTATGTTGAACTACATGAAGAGCATCACACAAATTAAACACAAAAGTGTGGAGATTTCAGTGCAATCATCAGAAATACAACCTTAGGTTATGTCAAAAGGAAAAAAGAGCAGGGTGTGGGGGGGAAATCCTGTTCCTCTGGGTCACAAACCAAATGGCCGTGAACTAAAAATAATCTTTCTATTGTTCCCCACAATGCGAGCACAAATTAATATGCTAAGTCTGATACCAGTAAAAGTCTGCACATATTCAATATGTTTGGATTTGTACTGGTGGCTTTATCTGGTCACTAAATTCAGCGGGCATAGATGTGTTCTCCCCGTACAAAACTTCATTTTCCTTACAGGAAAAGTTACCCCGAGAAATTTCATTTCTCCGTAATGAGTCCATTAAGTTAAGTGAAATAAATAATGAAAATTCCTTTTTTCTTTTCAGAATGGCCAAACGCCCGTGATAAAGAGGCGTGACTGATTCAGTATCCTAAGGGCTTCCAAAGGGAAGAATAGGGCAGGGTGGGGCTCCTCAGCCCTACAGCCAGCTTACAGTGAGAAAAGCGGCTGGATAAAGGCAGGATTTAACACAAAGGTTGGGCTGGAATAATACCTTGCCACTGGAAGGAAGCTGAACCCGGTAGAAGTCCCTGGTGATGGAAGGAAGGGAGGTGCTGTCACTACCGAGGGACGGTGGAGGAGCAGCAGATACCACAGGGCTGGGAGAAGACTGTCACACAGTGGTGGGCTGTTTGGGGATCTTCGGTCAGTGGTCAGATTTGGTGTTTTCCTTGCACTCAGCAGCCCCTGAGGAAGGATGTAATTAGGTTCTGGAGTCCTACCTGGGTATTTGGGGCTGAGGAGACGGTCAGTGTGAAGACCCCTGGGATGCAGTAAAAATACGCTGCCAGCAGCGTATTTTTAACCTCTTATTCATGGATGGAGAGGAAGAGGGATCCTTGGCTAGCAGATGAAATACCATTTAAGTAGGAAATGTTGCACTCATCTGGTAAAAGCATACAGCAGTCAGACTGGCAAAACATTAAAACAAAGTCCTGTATTTTTTCCAGCTTGTTGCTTGCTCTCGTTTATGTGGAGAAAAGAGCCAGGAACGTGATCCTGCCCCAGCCGAGGCTACGCTGTCAGAGCAAGTAGAGGTTGCACCTTCCCTAATTTTCTCTTGCACTAAAAATTTTCCCTCTGGAGTTTTCCCTGCCTCTGCCAGGGCTCTGTACAGCCTCAGGCTGTGCTGGCTTATGGCAGTCTGGGGGAGGGAGACGGTGCATTTCCTTCATCTTGACACCTCCCTGTCTCTCTGTGTGTACTCTCTCAAGCTTGCAGAAATGTCTTGATGTGAAGAGAGGTTAGAAGGAGGTGGGATGTCTCCTGTCATCTGTGTTTGTCTGAGAAGTGGCAAAAAAGCCTTCTTCTTCTTGCCTCCTAAGTTGGTGCTGCAGTTTCTGTCACTGATGGTGGCTGAAAGTGGCTTTATTTAGGAGGTTCTTTGGCAAAGCCTTTGCAAAGCAGTAAATATTTTGTTACGAGTGCTGGGAAATTAGTAGGGTTTGTTGAGATGCCTGGAGCCCTGCGTTCAGCTCTGGGGGCCCCAGCACAAGAAGGATGTGGGCCTATTACAGTGAGTCCAGAGGAGGCCACGAGGATGGTCAGAGGGCTGCAGCACCTCTCCTCTGAAGCCAGGCTGGGGTTGTTCAGCCTGGAGAAGAGAAGGCCCCAGGGAGACCTCACAGTGGCCTTCCAGTGCCTAAAGGGATCTGGGGAAGGACTCTTTGTAGTGATAGGACAAGGTGTAATAGTTTTAAACTAAAGGAGTAATAGTTTTAAACTAAAAGAGGGTAGGTTTATATTAGATATTAGGAAGAAATTCTTTGCTGTGAGGGTGGTGAGGCACTGGAACAGGTAGCCCAGAGAAGCTGTGGATGCTTAGGCAGAGTGGGATTTTTTCCTTGAGTGGATATGGAAGGTGGTCCTTTTTGTGGTAGGGTTTGTGTAACACCTCTAGGAGATGAATATGAGGTTCTCAGAAGAGAGATGACTGCTCTTGGGGAAAAAATAAGGATGGTCTTGCTAACCATTTCGAAACATAGCAGGGTTTTAACACAGAGGTCATTATTTAGCTAGTGACTGTTCAGAAGAATATAACTATAAAGCTACCAAATGATAGCTCAGGGAGACAAAAGAGACGTGCACCACTTGCTTTAAGCTTATAATTTGAAAGCTGGTGAAATTGGTGATGCAATGGGGCAGGTATTTTGGCTCTAGTTACTGGGATGTTTTCCCAGAAGACCCAGAAATACGCCTGTGTGTTCAGAGTGTGGCATGTTGGAAAGTACAGAATTTGGGGGAGATTATTTCATACCTGAACTAGGCATAGAAGAAATAATGCTGGTTCATCTCAAAGAATAATTAGCTTTATGTCCTAATGATGTTGCAGAGCGCCTTTGGGAGACCCTATGAAAACTTGTTGCTCAGTGGAAATAGTTTCAGTACGTCCCCGTGGCCATGCAGGAGCTGTAACCTCGTCCATCACAAGGTGGCTCCGAGTCTTTGCCTGTCACATCTGGGGTTGTGTCCCCGTAGCCCAAAAGGACACGGCCACCCAGTGAGCCTTTCTTTTTTCTTAGGAACAAGTTTTAGCTTTCCTCGCTCACCCTGCGGTGTTCTGCAGTGTGCTGGTTTCCCCCTCTCTCTCTCATGAACTGCAAGCATCATTCTTCGGTCCTGCAATCACATCCGCGTCTCCATCTGCCCGCTGCCACCATCTCTCTGAAGAGGAAACAAATTTCCCTGTTGCTTGGGAGCACACATCCCCTGAGTAATGCTTTCTGACCAGGGCAACCTGGGCCAGGAAGGGGGATGCTGTGCAGTGAGCTCCCGTTCATTAAAAAGAATCAAAATCAGCCTTCTCCTGTCTGTGCTGCTTTTTTTCAGGCAGGCTTACCCTATCTGAAAAACAACTTTGATCCTAGACAAATCTTAGGATAAACCACAAATATGTCTGCTCTGGAATAAATCTACCTGGTGTTCCTGGATTTACGTTCATGAGGGCTTAGCTAACACTAATTAATTTGGAATAAATTAACTCAAGTTGGAAAAAGGCCATAAATTCTAGTCCAGATTTGTACCGGGTGTTATTTAACTATGTCTTTCAGCATATCATACGTATTAACATAATTTTATGCACATACATATTTATGCATACACATGCACATACATATTCCATAATGCTTTTTTTGCTGTCTGTCTTCTAGGTTCCAGTGAATGGGCAGCTTGTAACGTCAGCCAACATCAGAGAGAAAAAGCTTCTTAAGGTACCAGTAACAGCTTTAGAGTTTATATAACATCTTTCAAGAGAAATTTGTTTTAAGAATGTTGCTTATTTGATATTTTTAAAGACAATTTATTGTTCCTGTTCATGGAGAAGTTAAGAGTGAGGAACATAACACCGAGTAACACTCTGGCATGGTCACACTGTGGTGCTTGTTACTACGGCCACAAGTGGGATGATCTCATGGTCTACACCCCAAACCAGGAGCTAGAATCTCCTGTATTTTGGCTCCAGCTCTGATACAGGACATTTCCTTGTGTCTGGGCAAGGGTCTTATCTGGGCATGGTGCACTTGTACTGGTAGGGAAGAAAGTATTCGTGCTTTACCACTCTGCCTTCACAAGGAGCAGCCCTCAGCCTGGGCAGGAGGCATGTTGATGGCAGGGAGTATCCCACCTTACAAAAGTCAAGAACCAGTGTGTTACATCTAAAACATTCAAATTTCAAGGCTTAAAGGTAGCTCTACTGTTTCACCAAGCCATATGAAAATGGCCTGAGCCACTGCTGCGTCCTTCTAGATCAGTGATCACTACAGATACCTTCATTAAAAATAGATTATTGTATGTCTTTTGTTGTTGTTTTTTTTTTTTTGTTAATCATAAGCAGCGTGTTAATGTTGATTTCAGAGTTACTGATTGGAAAGGGGGGAAATAGGTTTTACTCCTTTATAGTCTTCAAAATGATAAATGCAAATCTTTATTTAGAGCAGGTGGCTGAATTACAATGTGGGCTTTCTAACCGGGCAGATAAGTCTACTTTTGTAGGACAAAAGTTGTTTCATTAATGAGCTTGGAGTTTGCAATAAAATGTGCTCAGGACCAGCGTTGTACTCACTTAGAGAATCCAGCAACCTCATGCTCTCTCTCGGAGTAGCAGTGTGTGTTCTCCATTTTAAAACTATTGCCCTGACTCCTTCGTGATGAAATGTAACAAATACCTGTTTGATCTTTCTGCTGCGCATCTCCTGGATGCTGTAGCCTAAGAAGAAGAAGAAAGCCCAGTGCTCAGACAAGGAGGCGTTGAAAGATCTGCTTCCTGTGGAAAAAGACAAGCTGCAAGAGGAGGAAGGTAAGAAAAGTTGTGGTTGTTCTGTTATCTGATTGATATTAACAGAAAACAACATGGGATGAAATATTTTAAAAGAGAGGCATTCTCTACCGTTTTTGTGTTCTTCATCAATGGGAAAAATAGCCAGTTTGAGAAAGGCTTTTATCATCTGCTCATTTCTACATGTAACTACACAGATAGGGGCTGTGTGCTTTCCTGCCACACTTCTCAGGTCCTTCCTGCATTCACAGAGATGGCAAATCTGTGGATGCGAAAGCATATCTGAAGTGGCCAGAGGTCCACCTGGGAGCAGGGTCCTGTCTTTCTGCTCTTGCTCCAATCCTGTGGCTTTTGCCATGCTGATCCACAGCAGGAGCTGTGGTCTTTCCAGGCAGCTTTTTGTTGGGCCCGCGGATGAGGCTGGAAAAGGCGCATGGATAACACACAGCCAATTCCTTACGCCTGTGAAGGGAGCCAAGATCTTTGGTTACAAGCAAAGCTGCAAAGAAACCTGGCAGAGGCTAGCATGGCTCAGGCAGCTATAATTTCACTGGAAAATACGTAACACTCCATTCTTGCCTGTCAGTCTCCCCCCACCAGGGGTCATATTGAAAACAAGCAAATCTAAGCTTTTCCGGGCTTAAAAGATTATAATGTGATTAGTGTTCTGGTGAGAGCAGGAGAAGCCCTCACTGCTGCTGGGCTGGAGTCCTCCCTGCGGGTGCTTGCGTCAGGAGCAACGAGTGCCTGCAAGGGCACAGGAGAACGATGGGAAACAGCGGAGGCTTTCTTCAAAGGGCTATTTAGTTTTTTTGGACAGATGAACCAGCTGAACTGTTTCATGTGATCAGGGATGTTTAGAGAAAGATGTTTGTCTCAGTGAAATCAGGGGACGGTGTTTTTTTCTTCGTTAACCGTTCCTGGCAGGCCCTCCTGTCGTGTTGTAGCTTGTGGAGAGCAGAGCTGAAGGCAGAGCGTGGCCTGACTGGTATGAATGAGTGCACGTGGAAGTCAGCTGGATGGCAGCGGGTCTTCACATCACACACCAGGTCTGAGGGTACGCTGAGGGCTAGAGAAGGTCAGGAAATCGAAGCCATGTTTGATGGTTAAGCTCTTCATGAACTTCCCTGTGCTGTCAGACGTACGAGGCTGTTGATGCTCTGTTGTGACATCTCCCCCGAGGGAAAGGGGTGTCGCATTATCAGGCTGACACAAAGGACAGAAGAATATGTGCAGTTAAATGAGTCAGGATACATGACAGACAGGTTTGCGAGAGGGATTTCTTATGTAACGTGGCCTGTGTTTCTGCAGAGGCAGCAAGCACTGTGCAGGGGAGATGCTGCATACGACCGGGCAGCATCGCTGCAGGGGCACTTTTACAGACAGCATGGAAAACGAGCAGAGAACACTTTGCCTTGTAAGCAGTACAGGCAGTAGAGGAAGTTTCTTGTTAACTTAAGATGAGTCACAGTGACCTTTGCTCTCTGTTGTAGGTGTCTGGCAGACCAAGATCAGCAGCCGAGAAAAGAGACACTTAAGGAAGGAAAGGCTGAAACAAAAAGGTAAATTTACAGGCTATGGGGAGTTTGCACACCTGATCTGACTGGGCTTCTTACTCCTAACTTCCCAGAAGTTAGCTCTGTTCATCATTAGACAGCAAAATCTTTGCACACATTTAGACTGCTTACTTATAATCATAGAACAGAATCATTCAGGTTGGAAAAGATCTCTAAGATCCTCTAGTCCAACCTTTAACCTAGCACTGGCAAGCCCACCACTAACCCATGCTACTAAGTTTTACATCTACATGTTTCTTGAAGACCTCCAGGGATGGTGACTCAGCCACTTCCCTGGGCAGCCCGTTCCAACACTGCACAACCCTTTCAGTAAAGAAATTTCTCCTAATGTCCAACCTAAACCACCCCTGGCACAACCTGAAGCCATTTCCCGTCATCACTTGGTGCTTTTGAGAAGAGCCTGATCCCCACCTCGCTACAACCTCCTTTAAGGTAATTGTAAAGTACAAGAAGATCTCCCCTGAGCCTTCTCCTACTCAGGAAAAAACAGGTTGGCGAGCCTTGTGTTTTATTCCAGGCTTTCATTACAACACATATTATTAACCACAGGACTTTGAAAACAAATGTCCATTAGATCTGAGATCTGCTAAAGGTGTGGTGTGATGGGATTAGTTTGTTCTGTGCTACTTGACAAAAGATGTTTTCTAACAATGAATGTAAACCTGCATTATATGCCCAGTTCCAAACAGATTCCTTAATTCGGGGCTGCCCAGAATAAACATCTATAAAAGGGAAATGTGCTGTTATCTTAATGAGATAAAATAGAGAAGCATTATGCACTCACACCACACTTTTCCTGTGGGGATTTCAAAGTGTCCGCCATGCACTTATGCCTATATACATTGCTACTGGTTATGTTATTATGACTGCTGTATAAAAGCAGGTCATGGAATTAATATGTTTGGAAATGTCTTGATAATTTAATTATCTTTGTTAAAACCATTAGTATAATGGAGAAACCTATGAAGTTAAACATATTAGAGCAATTTAGAAGCTAAGAAATTTGGAGTTGGGACACACAACTGGGTAAATACGGATGTTTGTGCACTGTCAGCAAGAAGACATTAACGTAAAGTACCTCAGAAGCCCTGCTAAAATTGAAGATCGGGGCAAGTAAACAGCGAATTTTGATCTAAAAATACGCAGACATTTTGGGACCACTTTATCATCTAGATTACAGAAGCCAAGGGTTAGATATCTCCATGACAGTTTCTAAGGGCTTAAAGTGCTGAGGTCTCTGCGTGGCCTCCAGCAAAGCATAAGGGCTCACACTTGGCTTTGTTCACGTCAGTTGGCCTGTTGGCACCAGCGGTGCTGGCTGCATGTGCAGAAGGAAGTGTGCATTAACCCTAAACCCACGCAGATGTACGTGGTTTGCTGGCCCAGGGTGAGGGAGGGAGCTCAGAGGACCAAGCTGCGTTCGAAGTCACTGGTGAAGTGCAGGAACCTTTGCTGTGCAATGGGTTAAATCAGCTGATGGTGCTGGTCCCTCTTAGTGATAACATTTAGAGAGCAATGAAATCTGCTCTTCCCACTTCCAGGAAGAAGCCCTAACCCTGCTGAGTGCTGACGGCTCTTTCCCAGCAGGGAATGAGCAGCAGCAGCAGCATTAAGCTGTGTGAAGGTGGGGTTGATGTCAGCACTGGTCCCCTGCCCACCAGAGCATCAGGAAAAGGCTTTGCTATTCTGAAGGTTGGAGTCGTAAAGTGCTTTGGGAGTCCTTTGGAACAAAAGATGTTGGAGATAATTGTCGTGATTTCTACTGTGTGTATGCCTAGCACTGATTTCTCAGCAGACTTGGACTACCAACATCCAAGAGGTTTTCTTTCCTTTCCCTTGGAAGTCTTGCTGTCCTCTTTCGCTCCCTTTACTGTTGTGGGTCCCGAGCGATGCCCAAGGCATCTAAATAATTTCATCATGAATCTGGACATTATGTCTGATGCATTTGGATCAGGCTTTCTTTCCCTGTATCATCTGTTGTAATTAAGAATGCTTGTAACCCTGTGATAATGTTTATTCCCAAGAAGACGCCAGCAGAGCATTACAGGGCAGCTCGGTGGCTGAGCCGGCCTTTGACTGGGATGAGAAGGGAACAAGGTGTCCACTCGCAGAGGACACTGGTGGCCGTGGAAAAGGTGCTCTCATCACCAGGGCAGAGCGTGGGACTGTGCTAAAGGCCTCAGAAGCTACCAGAGAGGAATCTGTGCCCTCCCAGTCAGAAGAGGATGTGTTTTCCAATGTAGGTGAGTGCCTATGTTCCTAGAGGGAGCATTGTAGAGGGAAAGTTTCATGAGTTATAGTGTCCTGCAGCATACATTGCCTCGGAGAGTCCTGCCTGCTGGCATTCATCCTGCACACATGGCGTTGTCTGCTTGCATTGAACCCTGTTAGCTGTCCTTTATTCTCTAGCATGATGGCAATATGAAAAGAGAAGTGTTTGGCACAGGAATTTCTCCTGTATTGCAGACTACCTGATGGGTGTATGCAGCTTTCTAGCCACAGGTATTTAGTGTTTGGTTCCTTTGCAAAGTCCAAGGTTGCACACACATGATCAGACTTAGGCTTTGGGTATGTCCAAAGAAATATGGGGCAAGGTATTCCTAAATTAGCTTGGGTATTTGACAGTTGGCAGCAGTGTGCTCATGGCAGTACTGCGTTGTACTGACACAGTTTCCCAGCTTCCCAGCTGATTAACCCAACGTTAGTATCCAAACAAAATCACCAAGAGCTACTGCGAGTCTCTTGGTTGTGCTGCTGGGACATTCTCTGTATAATCTAAGCTGAAGGTGGAAGTTGTGCTTCTAAATATTCAGACTCCTTTAAAGCAGTGAAGGGATGGCTTGCCAGGCCATTAGGCTAAAGATCAAGAGATGATATCAGCTTTCTCACTAGTGTTTTGATGACTTTTCTTTTCCATCATGGCTTAGTTTTTATGGCAAAGCCGTGTCTCACATTGCATTTTTACTGTGGGTGATCCTGCAGATTCTAGAGCAGCACTAATAATTAATAACTGGGTGGAAATTGGACCTTTGTATCTTTTAGACTCTCTTCCTAACTTCTTGGGGGTGGGGGGTTACAAGTTAAAATAGTTAATACTGCTTTTTGGTTAATTTCCAAAAGCATTTGGTTTTCATTAAGATCTCACTGATTGATCAAGCTTAATGACTGGATTGATTGGTGTGTAAGGCCATACAACAAGTCACCTTCAGTAGCAGTAATCCTGGACTCTGGTGGTTCAGAAAGTGGTCTTAGCTTGCCGTTACATTGGTTGCTTTCTTTGCTGGAGTCCTTTCTTTTGCAGAGTACAGGGTCAATGGCAGAAGGTCACTGGTACCATTTTTCACTCTCTTGCCTTCAGAAGGCCAAACTCCAGGCTGATGTATGACAACAACCTCTGCCAGTTGTGCACGAAGGGCAAAACAGTCCAAAAGAGAGGAATTTGACTAAGTCCAAAGAAACATGCTGGTGTGATGTGCACTTTGAAGTGATGAGAAGGTGTAAATAGCACCTGGGCTGGACCCTTTGTCTGTAGAAGATAATTTCTCCTTGATTCTTTAGCAACAAAAGTGGCTGCAGGATGGTGAGAACATGGAAGGAGATGGGGAGTGTCAGGCCGAAACTGCAGTTGCCAGCTGTGAACATGACACCACATTTTGTGTTACTGGTTGTTTGCTTTTTGAAATGCAGGAACGTGGGACATTGCAGAAGTAAAATCCTGTCCTTTGACTTCTGGGACATTAATAGAGCTGTCAAAGGAGTTAGGTGAGTGCTCTCTCTGTGGTCTTTTTTTTATTGTTTCCTTCAAAGTTCTTCTTGTGCTCTGTTAGATGCTCGGCTTAAAAGTACTCCTGTTGGTCATATATGGGTCTTTTCCCTTACAACCACGGTTTATTAGTCACTCTCTCTTTTATAGCTTGCTCACATCTGCAGCCCAGTGCACCAGCCTTTTGGGGAGTGATGTCAGAATGTATTACTGAACGCTTTCCAAACCGTTGTTTATTGGAATAAATAAAAAAAAAAAAAGCCTCCCCTTTACTTCTTTCCCCCCCCCCCCAGCAAATTCCTTCTCGGTTAGATTTACTCACACAGAAGATTTGCAATAAGTTTTGATGACCAGCAAATTCAGAGAATTTCAGTGCGAGGGAGGGAGCAAATGCCGAGGCCGGAGGGGCCCTGTGAGAGGTTGCTTAGCCGCTTAGCCAGCAGTTTCCTCTCCTGTGCAGCAAGAGATTTTCAGCTCGAGCCTCTCCATGCACAGTCTGGAGAAGGAAGAAGTGTCTCCTGGGTTTTGCATTAATCTTGGGCCCTGTTTTTAGTTTTCCCTTTGCCTCTTTGTAACCGTCGGTACCTCTCACTGCCCAGCTCCGAGTGCTCCTGTTGTGATGTGATGCACGCAGCTGTTCTGTACACTCTGATGGTTATTTCTGAAAGAAATATGAAGATTCCTTCATATGCCATCAGCCTGCCTGAAACTGCAATTCTTCTGGAGGTCTGAGCAGCTGAGTGCGGAATCTGATCCTGAATGGTTCTGAGATGCTAAGTGCAAGCATAGATACACAGAGATGGACATCCGTGCACAAAACGTAGTTTGTGTGAAGTAAGCCAGCACAATGGAATTCAATTTTAAAGCCAAACATTAGAGTCAATGTAATACTTGTCATATTTGGTCATCTGTTTTCCAACACTGCATCAGCAGAATGAAGCAGTTCCTCATGTAACAAGTACAAGTATTTACTAACATCTGCATTTGTGCAGCAAAAAAATCAAGCTGATACTTGAGAAAAACTGCATAAACAAGGGGATTCTTTAAGTGAAAATAAGAAAGAAAAAAATCAAAAATATGTAGAGAAAAAATTGGTTGTGTATGAAAGATATGAAGAAAATGCTAGTCTGTTATGTACTGGTGTTAGAAAGGGGCTGAATGAATTCATTCAGGGAAACGTGCGAGTCCTAATGATTACTTTAGTTGCTGAAAATAATTATCCAAAAAACATTTAACTCTTTTTTTTTCCTCCACCAGCTCTCTCTTATCTGTGCTCTTTCTCTGAGTAATTCATTTGGTATTTATGGCTTTATCTGAATTACTGTTAGAGTGAGCAGAAGTTTTCTCACTAAAGTCTGTGGGAGTTGGAGCTGGCTTCACTTCATGTGGCTTTTGTGCTGTTGGATCTGTAACTCCCTTTTTACATGCTCAACAGAGATTTGTTGGAATTTATATCTCTGAATAGTGTTAGCGTAGCCACTCCTGAGCGGGTTGTTTTTAATAACTTGTGTGTAGTGTCCTCGTCCAGCCTTCTTTAATAAATCCGCTGTAATGAGCAGCATAGATTAATGTATGGATTAAATTACATAACATCCAGGCATCGTGGCATAACATGCTGATAAATACATGATTAATTAGTTTTAATAACATGAATATAGCTATGTGATTATCTTTTAGTTTTTTTCTTCTTTTTTAATTTATTTTTTTAGAAAGCATGTTTTTTCTGTATGCAGATAATATAAAGAGTAAATCTTCTGAGGACAGTCCTTCAAGATGCTGCTGGAGCACCAGCTTGACTTTCCTCCCAGCAGACGATGTATGGCAGGAGCAGGGTACGTCTGCTTGCTCATTTGCCAGTGAAAGAGGGGTACACTAATGCCGATGCCCTTTTCAGACTGTTTTATAAGCTGCAAAAATCAGGGCCCACTTTTATAGCTGCTCGTTCACGTGAGGCTGGCAGAGTGAGGCTGGTGAGAGTGAAACGCAGGTTGGGTCTGGTTATGGGCAGGTGCCCAGAACTGCTCTATGCTCATAGCTGCAGACACCCTGTGTGGCACCCTTGAGAATGGTGAGAACATGTACTTTATTAGTGTTTTTACCTAGATGGAGACAAAAAAAACAGGGAGGAAGTAGGTATAGTCTTGTTTTGTGCATGCATACTGCTGTGCAAAGTGTAATTAGAGCTTCTGGGCAGCAAGAGCAGCTGCAGTGAGACTGAGGGCTCCCATAGACTGGTGTCCTCTCTCCTACAGTTGTACATAGCAGCTGCTGGCAGACAGGCTCAGGAACAGGTCAAGCATAGAGCAATCACTCCCTGTGTCCGTTTCCACACCCAGCGGAGAGTGGTTCAGGGACATCTTGAGCCAGAGGCAACAATATGGGCTCTGCATTTCAAAAAAAAAAAAATCCAAAACACGTGTTAGCAATCATCTCAGATTACTAAATTTTCAAAACAAAGTTAGGTTTGGTTCTCATAACTTAAGCATTGCATCTCTCCCTCTCCCATGGTCCAGCTGGGAAGGTGGAGCTGAGCAGCCTCCATCCAGGCAGCTGCCAGCCCAGTGGGGTTGCTGGTGGTGCGTGGGGTATGTCCCTGGGGAGAACAGGGAACTGTTGGAGCACAGGGTGCTTTTGTCAAAACTTAAATCTCCTTAAATCCAGAGCCCACATGGGGTACCTTGAAGCACAGGACAAAACACCAGTGTATGGTGGCAGCTGGGACTTCAGTCTTTTTAAGACTGGTAATTTTTTATTTATTTTCTATCTGTTGGAAAGGCCAGGGTAGATCCTGAGTGCTGGAATGATTTGGCATGAACAGTATGAGCATTAGGTGCCCTTTTCTGTTGACCTTTTGGTCAGGATTGAGTGCGGTATCTATTTATACCCCTGTTGTTGGGAGACCTTACCCTGTTCTTGCAGGGATGGTGGCTGCTGAGTGCAGTCGACCCCTTCTTATTCTTGCAGCCCTGATTAGCTTAATTAAAGGAGCACCCAAAGCGGATGAAAGCAGAGAAGAGACAAAACTGCAGTTGTCTTGTTTCCCTGCCCAGCAGTAACTGAGATCCTGCAGCAGACACATGAGCTTGGCCATCAGAGGGTTTTATAAATAACATTATTTGCTTTAAAATAAATAAATAAATAAGGTATTCTCCTCCCTTGGTGCAGTGTTTGTTGACCCCTGTGAGGCTGCCAGGGAGTGCCAGGCTCTTTGTAATTCCCGAACCCAGGCTCTCTGGTGCAGGCAGGCGGGAGGCAATGCCGGCAGCTCTTCAGCAGTGTGTCCTTGGATTGCGTTTGGCACACATCACCCCTGGCATGCCCTGGGTTTGCTCTGCTGGGCTTTGCACAGCTTCTCTTTTTTCAGCAGAGCGATGCCACATCTCTCCGAGAGCAGAGCGTACGGGGGCAAATTCAGCAACTTGCTCCTGCAAACGTCTAAGCAGATGCATTTTGATTGAAAGCAGGACTGGGAGGTTTTCTGCCTGCCTTACAGCTTTCTCCTAAGTAGTAGGAGGTTTTTCCCTTTGAATCATCAGCCTTGATACTGATGTGGAGGGGAGTGTCGCAAACGTGTATTCCCTGAATTTGGATGAGGTAATGGTTGGCAGTAAGGCCTGCGCTGCAGGCAAAATGAGCTCTTTTGACAGTCAAACAAGGCCTGTTAGCTCTTGCAGGCCTGTGAACTAAAAAAAAAAAAATTAAAAAAAAAAAGCCATTCATAACCTGAATATGAGCCGGGGTCGTTTTATCAAACCCAGATCAGAACAGTTAATGAGTCTCTTTGTTTGGTGGCAGGGCCGAGCAGAGCAGGGGGAGCGGGAGGCCGGGTGCCATCTTGTGAAGTGCCAGTGACAGCAATGACAGTCATGGGGGCTCTGGGGCTTACCTCTCGCTGCAATTCAAAGCATATAGACAGAGAGGGCTGCGATTCAAAGTATATATACCTCTGGGGAGAGGGGGAGAGAGGTAGCTGATGGGGGAGTACAGAAGGTGGAGCCAAGCTCTTCTTGGTGGTGCCCAGTAAGACAAGAGGCAATGGACACAGAGGGAAGTATGGGAAATTCCAGTTGTTTTTTTTTATGGTGAGAGTAATCAGGCAGCAGAATGGATTGCACAGAGAGGTTGTGGAGACTCCATCCTTGGAGGTGTTCAAAACCTGCCTGGATAAGGCCCCAAGCAGCCTTCCTACCTGACCTCGTTGTGAGCAGCAGGGTAGGACTAGACGACCTCTACAGGTCCCTTCTGAACTCAGTGGTTCTGTAATTCTCATTCTGTCCTCAGTCATCAGCTCTACATACTCAAACAATTAGTCCCTAGCAATCTTACCCTTAATTAGCTAGAGGTATTCAGTAGCTTGGAGCTGGAGCTACCTGGTTAACACTGATGGCTTCAGTCCCTGGTGGTCACAGAGGTGAGGTGGCCAGGCTCACAGGCTCTGTGATGAGGGAATAGGGTGCTGAAAAGACAACTTATTTCTTCCTCATTTTTCCTTGCTCACCATTAGCATTTGCATGTTTTTCATCTCTGCATGTGAAAGAGGAGAAAGGGGGTGAAAATCTCTTGTGCTCTTGGCATAGTTCGCTTTGTTTCCAGGTCCGGGAGTTGTTCCAGTTTTGCCAGGCATCTTTCCTGCTTGCTCTGCAGGGTTGTCCTGGTTCCACCAGACATCTCTTTTGCCTGCCCTGCCTCCTCTGCTTTACCTCGTGGGCTTTACTGCTTGCGTGCCTTTCCCAATACTGTCTCTTACCACCAGTCTCCCTCTGCCCCTTTGGTGACGTATTTTGTACTTCTGCTTAGTTGTCTCTCAAAATACATATGTTGTGGCTGCTGATGCTGTTACAAAATGTGTAAGTTGCACAATGCTGCTGGCGGGGTTGTGTTAGAGCTCTGATGTCTGGTTTTAAGGCAAGAAAATATTTTATTGCGTATTTCTGCTACCACGTGTGCTTTGGTGTTTTGTGCTTTGGTGACAGCCTGGAAGGCTACTGGTCTGTCAGGGCAGTTTCTGAGAACTGGCACCCTTCTTCAGAAATGCAGCATGTCCATATCATTACCACGAGGGCTGGCTTTTTACCTGTGACTTGGCATTTTCCCAACACATTTTTCTTGTTTGCTGAGGCACATTTTCCCTGGGATCTTCAGAAAGCTTCCGTGTCTCATGACTTCCTTCCTTCTGTCCTGGGGTTAAACTGAATTTTAATACTTTGGTTTCATGTGAATAAGCAGCTTCTTTGGATTAAGTCTTCAATCTGGGATTCACTTGATACTTTTGCATCTTCTGAATTATACTAGAGGAAGATGCCAAATGAGGAACTCTACACCCAGCTGGTAGGAGCAATAATTTCTACCTGTAAAATTTCTACTGTAAATGTAAGCTTTCAGCTGGAAATTGCCTATCCATGTGCACTGAATGGTTTCCATGTGCAAGAGCTCAGCAAAGATATGGGTAAGGACCATGTACATTACACAGCCACCTGCCCTTTACAACACCAACCACAGAAGGATTCAGCACCATAGACAATAAATAGTCCATAGAGGATTTTGCTCTGCCACATGAAGACCTGCTCTCCCTTAGGTTTCTACCGACCTTAATAGAATGGAGAATGCCCAAGAGAGATCCTGACAGCATATAGTCCCAATGCTACAACTCTGGACTAAAAAAAAAAAATATAATCTTTTTCTTGGTGACACAAACTGACTTTTGCAGAAGTACTTTCTGGCTTCATTTTCCAGGCCAGGTAATAAGGTTCAGCCTGTAGGATGTTCTACCTTACCCTCTCTATCCATTGGCACAGGGAACCTGCTGACTCTTCCCTTTAACCAGACCCCACTGCTGGAAGGGAACACACTACAGAACAGGAGAGGTTTTAAAACAGAGCTCTGGGTTAAACACATTTAATCCTATTTTCCCACCAAATCAAACAAATTGTAAAGAGTCTTATATTGCATTTAATTTTACTCTGAGTTGAGATTCAACACTTCCAGGACATAATGCTTTGGGAAGAGCAATTCTGAGACAAGACAGAGTCACCGCTGAGCTTCATGCCTACCCACATGGTGAGGGCAAAGCATGAACACAAGGCCATTGCGGGAAGTTGGCCATTAAAACTATTTTATGCTTAAAAATAAGTACATAAACAGACCGAAAGATCGCAACTTAAAAAAGCAATAGTGCCAGCTGTGGCCTCCAGCGCATGTTCCTCTAGTTACAGCCCGTTTTACTTGCACGCCCACGAGAGCATCGCTGCCAGCAGCTTGGGAGGGACTGTGATTCCTGGAGACTCTGTGCCATTGTGCTGGTCTATGTGTAATGCCGTGCACCTCCCTGTTAGCCAGAATTTGCCTCCTCTCTGGCAGCAGCAGCATGATTTTGCCTATTGTTTTGCTGCCACAGCTCGCAAGCGGTATATTAGTGCAGAGGCAGAGTCTGCAGAGCTGGGACTTGCTGTGTCCTCACCCCCACTCGCTGTTGGGACTGGAGATATTGGGTGGAGCGTGCCCGCTGGTATTGCCTTCAACCACTGCAGTTGAATCCTCCAGAATTTGAGCCCAAATCTCACGTAACCTAGATAGAAGGAGCAGAAGTTTTTTGGTGATGGTATCCACTACTACAGCTTGCACAAAGTGTTCTTGACACGTACAGCTTACTCATGTATGTTGTGTCTCTCTCTAATCTAGATGCATTCATTTGCCTGAAATACTGGAATTTTATTGGGAAATAAATTAGAAAGTACTTGTTCCTGTCCCTTCTGAAGGAGGAGGGAAATGCTGTCTGTGTATAGGGGATGGTTTTTAAGCTGAGAAGTTGAGCAATGTTTATAATCATGTTTATAAAATTTGGCAGCAAACTGGATAGAGCAGCCTTTTGGAAACAGTTGTCTTTTATCATCCCCAGCATGCTTTTGGTTTTGGCCCTGCTTCAACTAGAAGTTTTTCCATCCAGCTTGGGATTTTTTTATATTTGTTTTTATTTTAAGAGACGTGATCAGCTAAGAGTTATTATTATATGTTGTGTTCTCAAAGTCTTTCTCCCTGTTAGGATAAGACTTAAGATTGTTAGACATGACCCATTAAAAAATAATCAAGTGGTCCTTTCAACATCTCATGCTGATTTATCTGCTTTTTTGCAACTCATTCAGTTTGGGCAAAGAAATTAGACTGCTCTGTTTTGCTTTCTTGTCTGAGAATCATTTGCCAGTGCTCTGTGGAGAGGCAGCTGAAGGCTTGAGGCCAATTTTTAAAGTAACAGATGCCTGCAGATACAGAAACCTAAAAGGTTTTCAAAAGTTTTCTGCCTGCCCCCCCCCTGAAATGATCAAAATCAAAGCAAGGTAGGTGTTATCTACTTAGTGCATGCTCAGAGTTGCATGTCAGGGAGTTCTGGAAATCTACACCACGATGGTGCCTTTCTGGCTTACATTCAAGAAAAAAAAATGGAAAAGGAAGCTGAAGTCAAGAGTGCACTTGGTACTATTTTTTGTAGGAAAGAAAGCACCAACAAGAGCACTAACAAATGCACAAATCCTTTACTAATAGTACTCTTCCATACAAGTAATTGCCCTGAGGTCAGTGTGTTGCAGCCTGTGGAAGAGGAGATGGGCTGAGAAACAGTCCTGCTAATAAAATGTAGCACTGAGCCTGCAGTCTCTGCCAGTGTTTCTGGATATGCCTGAATCCTTCTTCCTGAAATTAAAACAAAATGTTTGACAAGCCGTGCTACTATCATTTTGGTAAAGCTTGTTTTACTGAAGCACAGGTTGAAAGGGCTTTTGTTGTTGCTAGATTGTCTTTTTCTTCCCTTCTTTAATTTTACTCCTGTCCCGAAGAATGCAATCACTTACTGTGATTAGCAGTTGGTACTTCCTTTCTAAAAATGCATTTAAGATTCATATGCATGTGTGCACACCCAACCACCCCATCAGCAGGCAGGTAAGATGACAGATATTCTTTGCAGAGTTTCCATTACTAGTATGAGTCTGGGAAGTTGTACGGATTTGAACATGACTCATGCATGTGGTTGCCTTAACAGATGATCCTTCAGCAATTGACCTGGACTCTGACTGGAAGGCTCCCACAGAAGAGTGGGGAAACTGGACAGGAGATGAGGAGCATCAGACAGGAGATGAGAGAGAAAAGGTGAGGCGGTGGCACTGGTGACCGAGGGAGACCTGCTGTCTTTGGGATCGTTCTTCTGATCTCATTCTGGCAACCAGAGCTCACAGGACATGTGGGATGGGGTGGCTGGTTCTGGGAGTTTACCATCCAGGTGGCACTGCTGTTCTAAGCAATACTGCAAAAATGAACTCTTTCTCCTGCAGATGACTTTCCTGAATACCTGGGTCTTAGCAGGTTTAGAGTCCACTGCTAACACCAGCCTTCACACCATCCCAGGGGGCTCAGATCTATTTATTTAAGTGAGAGGATTTGTTGATAGTATTATGGTCATAGCTTGGGTGGAGAGATGGAAGCACAAGGCTTCCCATCTAGCCACTTTCTAGAAACCCAGGGAAACAGCCCTCCCTGGTAGCAGTGGGGAGAGTGTGCAGAGCTCTTTGCAAACAGCTGTCTTAAGCCAAGGTGTGTACTTTATCCGAGAGAGATGGAAGCTTGTACACTGTCAGCACACACTCCTAGAGGTAATCAGTGTTACTGTAAAAAAAAAAAAGTAGCCAGTTAATTAGCTCTCCCAGGCCTCCTCTTACAAAATCTCCCATGCTTTCAGGATTTGCCAAAAGGCAAAGAAGGCATTAATTTCTGTCTTTCTGGACTCAAAAGCAAAATGCAGCGGAAGAAGAAGAAAAATGAAGTGAAGGAAGCAAGGGGTGCAGCTGGACTGATGCATGTGAGTCTTTTGTGTTCTCAGAGTAGCATTTAGCTTTCCATGAGTGGAGGGGGGTGTCTTTTTCATTAGGATGACGTGACCAGGGCACATCTGTCTTCCCCTCCAACTTATGTCTTTCTCTTCTTTCTCCCTGCCCTGCCATAAAAGAAGGGTAAGCACAATGACCGGTGGGCTTTTGCAATATGGTATTCCCTAACATATTTACAAAACACTTCGATTTTGCAATGCAGACAGGAGCAGATGGCTTTAATCATGGAAGAAAAATGCTTTCTCAGGCAAATGTATTCCAAGTTTACTGTACAGCTTGGCTGTGTTTTATCTATGCTGAAAGGTCACCTGGAGGTATTTTTAACAATATGCAAAGGTGGTTCCTGAAAGGCAGTGAAGATAAAACGAGACCATTGTTATACTAGTGAAAAGCTTATTGAGAGAAAAAAGTCTCAGAGTGCAACAGAGGAAGGCTGTGGAAAATGTCAGCTCATTTGGGATGGGAAGTACAAAAGAACAGAATGTTAAGTGGATTTTGGACCCGTCTATTTGGCTGTGATGTCCTCACTGCTCAGTGGAATGAGACATAGAGGGGACCCCCCAAAGTGTCCTAATTGTTTTTCATTCATTTGTCACTGAATATGTTGCTCTGGACTCATGGCTACGTAGTATCATTTGTCATCCCTCACACCCACTGTGGTCTCTTCTGATCCTTGAGACAGTTTTGTTCCCTGAACTCCTGATGTCCCCATTTTAAGGGGAAAATGTAGGTAACTCATGGCCCACGATCCTTCCAATGATCATTAGGACGGCCTGTGAGTCACCAGAGTGCTGCCAGGCCACTCCCTCTCTTGCACATCCAATTAGTTGCTCTAGCTTTGTACGTACCTTAATGAAGAATCTTAACAGTGCTGGTCAGGCTCTTCAGTACAGCATTGTTCCTACTGACGTGTTTAGATGAGCCAGGAGGAGTTTGTTTTGCATGTGAGCGCCAAATGCTGGTGTCTGCTGCCGTGCAAGCTCATCCTCTGGAGATGTACATAAAAGAATAAAAGAAATGATGAAGTCAGGTACAGAGATAAAGTTGTTCATCGCTCTCAGTGCTACACGTAGGATTTCTATAGACGGATCATTTCACAGTCACTGGGCACATCTCGGTCTTCAGTCTCACTACACTGTTACAGCGCTTTCCCCTTGCTGTTCTTCTGTTCAGTAAAGAAAATGAGAAAAAATGGTAATGAAAGACAATTTCAGCACTTCAGTCCTAAGTCAAATATACAGGAGGCAGGTAGATGACATGCCAGAATAGTCTAATCATTTGAAACCTAATTTGTCCTGCAGTTTCTTTAAATATACCAATTCCCTACAATAATTACATTTTCTGTCATATTTTGTGCTTGCATATGCTTCGTTTTACTCATATGCTTAGTGAAGCATATTGTTTCAATTAAACCCCAGCAAGGTTTGGAAACAAGAGAGGAAGAAGGCCCAAGGGACTTGGTATCTACGAAACATGGCAGTGATGCAGTCTGTGCTTCCTCCAGAAAACCTTTGGACGTTCCCAATAATCCACACGCTAACAGTAAGTGATGGGCTTTGTACATCTCATGAATTTTGATTTCAGAATAATGCATAACCCGAAAACTGTTCAGAAATGCATTTTTAAGTGAATATGCTAAATGTTTCTCCTTTAGCTGTATGTCTTACTTCTTACAGAGGCTCTGTAATACTTTGTGTCTGTGACAAATACCTTCCTGCTCCTAGTGGGGCTAATGAGCAGAACTATATTAAATTTAGTGGGCGTAATTTTTGCACAGCACTTGTAGAAGTGAAATGGAAGGAAATGCATGTGTCAGAGCCCACTAAAACATTCAGGGCCCCCCCAATGACTTTGTACTATCCTTGTAAGTAGGTGGCCATTGTGACACACATCTAGGAACCACAAAGCAGCCTGCTTCAGGTGGAAAGCAAATGGTTCCCAGGGCTATGATCCTGCAGTGGATGTTTGTGCAATGTCACCTGTTTGTATGGCAGATGTACCCGGAAAAAAGGAGAGGAGGAAGAGGAGGAAGATGAAAGAGACTTGAGGGAGCTGTGTAGCTGCCGGAGTGACAACCAAATGGGGGCAGGCATGCTGATGAGCTGCAAGAATTCTCCTTTCTGTGATGCCGCGCTGAGCCCAAAGTAAAGAGAGGATCTAGAAGACTTCCCAGCAAGGGGAAGAGGAAAAGAGGAACAGTGAGCAACGGAGTGTGAGTGTGTGAGAGAAAGGAGAGAAGGAGCACACTGTGCTCCGGAGGTGGTGTTGAAACAGAATGGGTGTTAATAACAAATTGCTGCCCTTGATTAAAAACTGTTGAATGGGTATTGACCGGTGGCATGAAGACCTTTCAGTTTTTCACTGTCGCATTGTTTGTCAACTTGTAATGTTTTATGCCATTGTAGGACTGGCTGGGACATGGCCAACCATGATTGCAACTTGAGTTCCATGGAGGATCCACCAGCTAGTCTGGTCTCCCCTGGTGTTTTCACAGATGTGCTCATCACCAGGCTAGTAATGTACTGAAGAAAGCATTGTTCAGAGACAAAAGGAAAATAATACGGATCATTCTCAAACCTCCCAAATCTTTTAAGTCCTTGTTGGCTGCTACAGTCAGACTTTTATGCTTTTCACCCCATGTCAGGCTAGGTTGCTCCACAAGGGAAAATTTCTCAAGGAGGTTTCAAACTTACTTAGAAAGACATTATAAACCCTTTTGTCTTCCCAAGTTTTGTGGTGGGCTAAAGTGTAAAGCCTGTATGTCCAAAGCATGTTGCATTTGTACGTATAGTAGACTGAAGTGACTTTTTGAAATATTTTTTTCTAATCTGATGTCTGGAAGTTTTTAGAATTTTGCTATTTGAATATTCTGATATAAATTGAATTTGTGAATGAAACTTTTAGAAGTGTCATTTAGTATTTACCGAAGAGCGTGCGCTTTTTATTGTCAGAGGGTTTATGGCATGGTGGAGGGAATGTGTTATGAGCAAGTTCTGTGGTGTGTGAGTAGCGCCCAGGTTAGGCCAGTGAGAGCTGAAGCCCTTTGTCTCTGCAGAGCTCTGGCAGGAGCTGTGGGGGTTCTTCAGGCTGTCCCAAGACCGTGCCTCACCCTGGGCCATCTTAGAAGTGCTACCTCAGAGGATGAGGTAATGATTGTCAAATCTCCACCTGCACTGGACTTTGTGCCTTTGGAGGTTGTGTGAGAAGGCCACAATCGCTATTGCATGTTAAACTGCTTCGTCATAGGCATCGGGCTGATGACACATATTTCACACAGGACACTGAGTAACCGTGGATGCTATTGGCTTTAAACTGCTACACAGCACTCCCCTTTGCATTACCCAGCCAGAGGAGAGCTCTGTGCTTCTGCCATCCCAGCCATCCAGCCTCTGCTACTGGCTTGTCTGAGCTTTACCCACAGCTCAGACTTTTTACCCCATAGTCTTCATCCTTTGAGCAAATATCAGAGCAGCCGTTTCCTTCAGAAAAGCAATTTATCGCAGCAATGTGTTTGTGTTTGGAATTGGACAGTTCTTTTCTGCTGTGATTTTTTTTGGGGGGCTGCTAGCTGTACAGTGTGCCCTGAAGTTTAGCAAAAAAGGCTTGTTTCAGGCAGGTGAGGGATAATCTTAACTGATGCCACACAGCAGCTCACTGTCTAAAATATGCCTTTCTTGATATTTATATATCCGTGTAAGAGGAATATAGGCAATTTATGAACGTGTGAATGGACCAAATAGCTTTTACGTGGAAAGTAACTGTTCTGGAGCAGATGCATAAGAAGAAAAATGCATGGCTTCACCAGAGAAACAAGTATAGCAAGTTCAAGGATTTAGAAGATGTGTTAATGAGTATGTAGGTAATGAGTAAAGTTCTAACTCCGAGGCCAATGGAAAACATTCATTGACCTACTTGGAGCCAGGATGTTGCCCAAGGTCTTTGTTTAGCATTGAAGGTAACCTCTGCCATCAAAAAAATCAAAAGAAGCTTAATGAAGGAGATAAAGAGAAACTTAGAGTATTGGTAGACTCCCATTTCTTCTGTTTTTTTTTTTTTTTTTTTCTCTGTATCTGTTTGCAAGCTTTTTGATGCCAATGTAATCATGTTTTATTTCAACATGTTATAGTATTTCAAGTGTTCATTGATTTTGTAATAAAGAATTCAAAAGTTTTGCCCAAAACACAGCACTTGTGAGCAGTTTTATTTAATTACTTTGCATGTGCACAAGTAAGAGCAAGCGTTTTTCTCTAAAAACATTTTATTTCAAGCTTCTAAGGAGATACAGTAAATGGTTTTTAAGAGATTTCCTTCATCTCGATCCTGTTGGTGTTATGAAAACCTCTTAACTTTCTTCTGTTGTTGGAATAAAAGTAAATTCAACTCCTGTAACACTGATGAGCTGATTGTGATTCTGATGACAAGAAGCAGCAAATCATATTACCCAGGTTTCCTGTCAAACTCATCAGTACAGCTCTTACTGACATCAGCAGCATTGGCAATGCTTATTTTACTTCTGGCTCCACTGTTTCACAGATGGGAAGAGATCGCTGTCATACAGAAGGGCTCCGTAGTTTGTATCAGCAAATTATTTAGCGCTATGTTCTAACACAGAAAACAGCTCAGCAAAGGAAAGGCACCCCTACAACTAGATATTGTTGGTCGTAGGCTTTCCTAAATAATTGCAAAGCTGTACTGAGGAGAAATCTGGTGGCAACGTACTGTTTGTGCGATTCATCTGCTATACCAGTACCCTTCCTGCAAGGAGTGGAAAGGGTGTTATGTCTGGTTAATGTGTGTGGAGCCTTCCTCTGCTGCATTCCCCAGTGCTGCTGCTACATGGGCTCCCAAGGATGGCCTGGAGATCCAAGGAAAGTGTGCTGAGAGTGGTTCCTCAGTGAGAGGAGTTTAAAACAAAAGAAAGCAAAAAACACAAAGCATTCAGCAGCTGCTAACTTCCATTCTTTCACTTCCTTGTCCTCGGGGGCTGCAGAACCATCCCTCAGTTTAACAAATGGCCTTTGCAGATGGCCATTGCCTTTGAAAAGCAGACGTTTGAGTCCCTTATGAAATTCCCTTTCCTTTCATCACTGCGCGCTCAGGCTACTGCCTGGTTTCTGTGCTGCTGAGACATCTCTCGCCTTCTCTTCTGTGTACCCGTACGACGCAGATCATCAGCCTGCTACGCTGCTGCTGGCACTGGGAGTGTTAAATGAATGTGGTTGGTACTCCAATTTTTGTAGGCTCTGTCTGATCTTTACTAACAGGAGACTGGCGTAAGTCCTCAGACAGGAGATCCAACATCCCACTAACAAGTTCCAGCATTGGTTGTGCTGTAGCTGGATGCTTTTATCCTCCAGATAACTTCTCTTAGAGGGGTAAATCGAAAGTATCTTCTTTGGTTGTTCATTAACCCAGTGTATTCCAATTGCCAGCTCGTGGGCCAGACCCAGCTGGCTCCTCCTGCCTTTTCCCTGAGTGATTTTTCAGGTGCTCGAGTGGCACACGCTGCAGTAACAGCAGGAAATCCAGCCTCTGGGGCAGCCACAGCATGGGAAGCGGGGTGAAGTGTGGCTGGGAGAGTATCTGCGATCTGGTTAGGAGCAATTAATTGTTACAGCAGCAGCTGCAAATGATGAAATACACTGCTTTAAGTTTCAGCTTTCTCTTAAACTAAGTCTGCTCTATTTTTGTAACGATGCTCTTTCTTGTGGGAAGCCTTTTGGAGATGGAGGGTTGGCTGTGTCCCTAATGATAGGGCCGTAGCGGTAAGTGCCAGGTCCACGAGACAGAATCTCAAGCATTAGGAGCTGGTTGATGCCGTAACCGATGAACTCCTGACCTACAAAGCTGTGTTTACTCACAGGCAGGCTGCAGATGCAGATCTGCGAAGCTTTGCTTCATACTCAAACCATAGTGTTACAAAGTCAGGGTTATGTAGAGCAACCACAGAGAGAAATTTGGCCTCCTGCTCCATAATTATCTGTAATTGATAATTGCAGTTATCTGTAATTATCAAGGTTCCACCCGATCCGGACATCAGAGGCACAGCTGACACATCTGCACGAGCTGAGTATCAGGTAGACACGCTAATTGCCTGGCAGAAAATAATTTATTTGCTTTTTATAAGCTGTGCTTACAACAAAGGCCTGCTGCGTAATGCCGAAATAGCTGACTCCTGGTGAGGAGAGAGGGTTTTTTAAGTTATGGGCCACAAAGGTTAGATAAGGGAAATCTTGTCCTTCTGTGATAGAACTGACCCAGACCTGGGGGTCCTTCAAGACAGATTGAACTTTCCAGCATGTGCCACCCCTGACATTGTGCTCCGCAGATGTTCTGATCTGCGAAGGAAGTGTCCTCCCTTACTGAAGGACACTGGTGCATTGGGCTCAGAAATAAACTCCCTGCGTCTTCCCAGGAAAACGTCACCATAACAAGAACTGACCCCTCTACTGTCCCATTAGGAAACAATTAGAAATTTGGTAAACTTCATTTTATGTCAAACTTTGATTTCTGCATGCTTGCACTGTCTTCCTTTGGCAGTGGTTCTGAGCGCTCTAAGCTACAGAGACAAATGACAAAGGACTTCATCAAGCACTTCTGAGTGCATCAGCTGCCTGCTGCTATGCTCCTGGAACTCCTCTCCAATGTCCCAGACTGCAAAGTGATTCAAAAAGCCGATGTTTAAAGAAATAACAAATCACCGGAAGGTAACTCTTCCTTCTTCCCTGAGCAGGCAGCATTCAGATTCCCAGGCTCCTCTCTAAATCCTGCCAAAATTTGTGGAGAGGCACCTCTGGGCTTGGGGCTGGAAAGGGGAGCAAGTAAAGGATGTTTCCCGTCTCCAGAGGAAGCCAGCACTCACTTTCAGATATGTGAAATTACTGAGATATCTGGACTTGCAAGTACCATTTTAGATTGAGGAAAATGCCGTATGTTATTTTTAGACGTTTTTATTGCTCCTCAGCTGTACGATGGAAATGAACTATGGCTCTTCTAGCTTAGCAGACTTTGATTCTGTAAATGAATATGAGAACTTTTCTTCAGTGTTTGATACCGAGAAAACCTGAGAGCACAACAAGTAACCCAGTAACAGACAGTTGTGTTAATAAAAGTTTTAGATCATGCTGTCATGTTTTAGCTGCTTTTCTAACCCCGACTTTCTTATCCATCTGTTACAAGTTAAAAGTTTGGAACTGAGTTAAATTGACTCTTGCTGGTAAAACATAATTCATATTGTTAACAGCAATCAACCAGAACAAAACGTAGATGATTGGAATGTTACATTAGGGATCCCAAAGTGATGCTGATTAATTCAATAAACAAAAGTAAAATCCAATAACCAAAAAACTCATTGTGATACGATCTTATCTCTTTTACAATCAATCACTGAATCTTTGGATTAGCTTGTATTCTTCTTGCAGCATCCATCTTGGAGAAAAACAGTGGGAAAATTTGTTAATGCTGACTTCAGGATATCTAGGATTTCACTGTGTGAGTCACCAACAGGAAAGCTTTCCTCCTGACTAATTTGTTTTGTTTTTATTATTATTATTATTATTATTTTTTTCCCACTGATATGTTAAGGCTCTCCTTTTACTCCAATACATTCTTATCCTTTTTAAGGAAGCAAAAAGCCAATCCATGCTCTCAGCCCAGGTATTTTCACATCTTCTCCACGAGTTCTATCGATTTTTCTAAATTCTGTTGAAGGGATCCATTGTTTTATACTGCAGCATCTATGTAAAGATGTTAGTTTTATTAGTTTCTCTACGATGTTTAAAAACTTGCTTTTTTGTTTCAAAATTTGAAAATGTTTGTTCACTGCAGAAAATATCCAAGTCTGAGAAGCACCCTTCCTGTTTTTGTTTGTTTTTGGATAAGGTAGAGTAGCAGACACAGAGAGTCAAGAGATGAAAAAAAATAAAGTTAGGCTGTTCCTACCCTTGTAATGAAGCACCTTCCTTTGGGGAACGAAGACTTAAAACATGTCCTTCACTGCAATGTTTTTCCTTAGTAAAGAAGCCACTGGGCAAGAGATTTGCTTGATGTTCCTATCACTTTCACCAGCCATTGTTATTGGCGACATCATCTCATCCCACTGTTCCTCGGTTTCCCCAACCCCAGGAAGCACAATACACTCATTATAAAGAGATATGAACAGTGTCCATGGAGGCTACATAATTATCAGATCATGGTCTGCAGGTTTTCCCTCACACAAGCAGTAACAGACACTGTTGAAGCAGAATAGCACGTCATCTTTCATATGCAACCTGACAATAATCCAGTAATTCAGTGCATGCAGATGTTAAATAACGATTACAACATCACTCTAAACTAACACCTTTTAGCCAGGGATAGACTGAAGAATGGCACAAAAGGGAGAAACCTTGGATTAACAAAGATCTGCATAAAACAGTCTTAGTGATCTTTTGGCAGCTTACAGGTGTTGGATTTACTTTTTTTAAGAAGCTGAATCACAGAGAAGATTGAAGGAGAATGAAAGCTGGCGTCTCATTTACATGATCCTAGCTATGCTGCTGTCATGTTTTTATATTATTTTTAATATGATTATATCCAAATATATATACCTGTGGATATGATTATTCAAAAATAATACTTTACATTTAGTTAAACATCGCCATGCACTCTCAAGATAGAAGTTAAAATCTCCTGTCTAGACACAGATTTTGAAACACCTTACTAGTCTGGCTAACGAGCCACGCTGTGATCTCAAAACTCCTTCCCTCCGTACCTGCTGAGAGAGAAGGAGTGTCACGCTGGTAAAGGAATCAGAACCCTTTTGCAGCGGCTTCTGACTAGCTAGCACGTGTAATGCTTTTTGCTCTTACCATTGTGGAAGTGGATAATTTGCTCCCACAATGTCAAGGTCTTTTTGCTAATTAGGAAGAAAAATTTATCACTGATTCCTTCTGTCTCTCTGAGTTTTTGCTCTGGCTGCCATGGCTATAAACTGAGCCTTCAGAATTATTAATACATTTAGCTTCACAAATCCTTTCTGAACTAGCAAAAGAAGAGAATTAAGGCTCAAAGAGAAGGAAGCGTCTTGCCTGAGGTCATCTGGGCTGCCTGTGGCATGGAAGAACCAGTATCTTTCACAGAGAGTAGGACTAAAGTCATTAACCTATCCTCTCTTCCTCCATTTACAGAAAATAATGCAATCATTATCATTCTCAAAATAGTCTTTTAATCTTTTTTTTTTTTTTTTTTTGAGGGGAAGAGATATTAGAGAGATATTTTTTGCTCGCTCAATAGTTCCACATCAGTCTATCCAGCTGTGGAAAGCTGCTTTGTGATGTTAAATGACATTCACATTATTCTTTTCAGTATCTCTGTTGTCTGCAGGGTATAACAAGCAGTGAAGCTCATGGGAATAGCATCGGTTTTTATTCCAAGCCTGGCAGACAAAGATATGAACACTTAATTAGGATTTCTTTCATCTCACAAAAATAGCCCTGAAGATCCGAGCCTGACATGAGAGCTGCCAGTGATACTGGTGAAGGCAAAGTGTCCATCTGGAGGATCCTTGTTCAAGAACTTGCCCTCACAGACCGTAACACCTCTTTAAACTGAGAATGGGATCTTGGTGCTTCCAAGTGAACATCCTAACCCAAGCAAGAAACTCCTGCTTTCTCTTGGGACTCGCTTTAGCCCTTGAATTCATCTTTCACGCAGGGAAAGACCTACGGGAAGCGAAGTCTCTCCCAGCTCTGCAGCAATGACGCAATCAGCTCAGACATGAATGCTGCAGAAATAGTCGGCTTAGGCTTCCCAATATGCCATCTGTGAGGAAAATTATTTTTAAAATGACTGATTGCAACAAAATGCACATTCTTTTTGTATTTATTTACATATGTACATGTTTATTGATTAAAATTAGTCCGGTTTTGTTACATTAAATCAGTCTGTTGATTACTAAGCATCTGTGCACAGGGAACATTAGGAGCACTAAAGAAACAAACAATAGCTTGTAATAGGACCATTAGAGCAGTCTTAGCAGCACTTACAATATGTTTATTCAAAAATGAAATATGCCCTCAGGAAGAAAAACACCAATTATGGAACACAGGGGATTTAAAATAAAAAGGTCAGTTTTAAAGCCTTTAACTAAATCATTTCAAACGACTCAGCAACAGTTCATGTTTAAAAATAGACTAAGTAGCTAAAACAATAACATGCGTTAATTGTAGGATCTGGAATGTATCAATAGGACAAGCACAGTCACCCTCGTTACCTTCTCATTGTTCAGAGTGAAAAAACAGTATTAATACTGGCAGATAACATACATCTTGGTATATACACACACAGCAAATATTTATGTTCTATGAGTGTCTCAAATCAGTTGTGTGCAGCCAAGAAGGAAATACTCGCAGCTGCACCAGGGTTAAAATAAACTGTGTGCGTATCTGTATCAACAGTGCGAGGCTGCAAAACCCACTGATGTCACCGGGTCAGGGGAAGTTTATGGGTCCCCCTCTGCATGTGAACAGGAGCTTTTGCTGCTAAATGCTGGAGCAGTCTCTTATCACGTTTATGGAGGCAGCACTCAGATTTACACACATTATTTCTCATTAACACGTGTGTCTGGTAGCACCTGCGACTTTCAGTGAGACTAAATGTTGGGATATTACTGGAATGGGCTGCCCAGGGAGGTGGTGGAGTCACTGCCCCTGGGGGTGTTCAAGGGAAGGTTGGACGTGGTGCTTGGGGACATTGTTTAGTGGGTGACATTGGTGGTAGGGGATGGTTGGACCAGGTGGTCTTGGAGGTCTTTTCCAACCTTTATGATTCTGTGATTAATACTATACGCTCAGCAACAGGGACTTTGACTCACAAAAAAAAAAAAAAAAAAAACGTCTCTGCGAACTAACATGTTCCTCTTCTGTTTACGCCCTGATCCCATAGCCTCTCAGCACGTAACGCACAACATCGGTAATTTAATCCGAGGATTTCGTGAAAAAAAAAAAAAAAAATCAGGAAAAAAGGGTTTAAGCGAATTAAACTCGCTAGAATTTGGCTGAATTTCAGTGGAAGCCGCGGAACCCGCCCGGCGCGCGGACAGCCTGGGCGCTGAGGTGAGCGCAGGGGGCGGGGGGTCCCGCCCCAAAATGGCGGCCGGGGGGCTCCCGGCCCGCCCCACAATGGCGGACGAGGGGTGTGTGGGGGCGGGGGCGGCGCACACCGTGCCTCAGGTAAGCCCCGCCCCGCCCCTCCGCAGGTGAACGCCAGGGCGTCGCACCCGGTGCGCGCCGATTGGCCCAGCGCGCCGCCAATCTCCCGTCGCCGCGGCAACGCGTGGGCCCTCCCGCAGGCCCCGCCCCCCGCGCCCCCTCTGCCGACTCCTGATTGGCCGGAGCGGCGGTGACGCGCGAGCGGGGGTTTTCCGGCCCCCAGCTGAGGGGGAAGAGCCCGGCCAGAGCGAGCGGCGGCGGCGGCGGGCCCGGTAGGCGGGAGGGAGGCCAGCGGTGTCGCTGCCACCATGACGTTCAAGCGGAGCCGGGACCGCTTCTACAGCACCCGCTGCTGCGGCTGCTGCCACGTGCGGACCGGGACCATCATCCTGGGCACCTGGTACATGGTGAGAGGCTGCGCCCGGCGCGGGGGGGCAACGGCGGGGCGAGCGCGCATGCGCGGCGCCTCGGGTCTGGGGTGGGAGGGGGGTGTGTGAGGAGGGGGCAGCGCGCATGCGCACTTGGGGGGGGCTCCTGAGGGGAGGGGGACACTGAGGGGGGCTTGGTCCCGTCAGGGCTCGGCCATGGGGAATGGGAAGGGCAGCAGAGCCCTGAGGCATCGTGCTCGGGGTCTTGTTGCTGGTCCTGGCTCCTGTCCCCGTCCTGAGGCTGGAGGGGTGCCGCCTTGACGCGTTTCGGGCGGTGCTGAGGGTGTCCTTGGCAGGAGAGCTGATAAAGTGCGCGGGGAGGCTGGAATGTGGGGCACGCGGGGAGTGAGGCGATAAGAAACGGCCTCCCTCACCGGCGTGTAACCCCCGAGGGGGAGGTGAGGGTCTCGAGCAAGCCGGTACCGAGGTCGTCCCGAGCAGTTCGGTGGGAAAGGGGAGCTCTCCGTCCTTCCACGGGGCTGTTGGGGAGCTATAGAAACAGGTCTGTTTTTTCCAAAACACTTCCTGTTTTCTGACTCTTTCTCTGAGAGAGCTCGGCTATTAAAGATGGTTTTGAACTAGAGTGAAATAAAAACGTGAAAGCAGTAACGCTGAGTTAAGACGTGGGCCAAGCAAGTTCCCCTTTATTGAAGTCCTTTCCTCATCTTTCCTTCCTGTTACCCTAGTGGGCAGTAGAAATGTGAGGATGATTTAAACATGTTGCATCAGAGCTTTTCTATTCTCCAAAGCTGTAACCAAGGCCTGTATTTTCCTTTACCCCTCCCCAGATGGTAAAAATAGCGAATATTGCATTTTTATGCCTTGGTGTGGAGGAGCCATGCACAGAAACTGCTGTTACAGTAGGAGAAATAAGTGAGGATTTACTTTCAGAGAGCCTATGGTCTCTCTTCAGCAAGTATTGAGAGATTATCTTTTTAATTTTTACCCCTTTTTTTTCTGCCCCTCTCAGCCCTTACAGGGATTGAAAGTGGTTCTGGCAAGTGATAAAATGGCAGGAGAAAACAACGTGAGAAAAGCCAAGATAGGGTGTGAAAAGTATAACAGAACTCAAGGAAAGGGATATCTTAATATTTTTGAGAAAAAAAATCAAGTTTGAAAAACTGGAAAGCTGACCTAGTGTTGATTAGCTTCTGTCTTACATGAACTAATATTAGAACTTAATTTTTTGCCGTATTGAATATCGGACTTGTTTGGGAATCCTGTAAAACTTGGGGAATGCTGGTACGTCAAGGAACAGCAGAAATCCTTAACAGGCAGGAGACAATCGTGCTTGTTATGAAACAAACACACCTTGCTGCATTCCCCACTTTCGTTTCCTGTTAGCAGGAGTGTGTGGAAACCCAGGAACCTGGAAGGGGCATGGCTGTGCTTTCTGGCGCAGCATACTTGGAGCTTTTGTCCTGGTCTGCTGGGAGAAGGTGACACACACCTGTCTGCCACCTGCTAGCTGTCTGAGCTGAAAGAAGGCTCCAGTTCTGAAGTGATCTTGTCTTGCCTGTTGCTTTAAATCGGAACTTAGTTATAATTTATCCCTTTTGAAGGCTGACTACAATTCAGATGGTGAAAATAAAACTAATGTTTCTGCCGATAATTTTTTCCTCAATAAATTAAATGGGTTGTGGTGTGTCAGTTTGTTCAGATGTGTTAATTAGTGAACCATGTATGCGTATCATTTATCACAAGCTAGCATCTGAAACACTGAAATGAATGTTTCTACGTCGATTTAATGATCTAGACCTCTAAATTATGGTGGCAAGAGGTAACAACTTTTCTCGCTTCTGAGGGAGGCAGTTCTTTGTGGAGGAGAACACTTAGCTCTGCAAAAGTTTTGTGTTAGTGAAGATCTTGGTCAGCCTGTATTTACTTAATGCACTGATCTCGTGCTCTGCAGTCCTGAAGGAATTTGATACCAAGTATAAAATGGAGTCCTGTAGCAATCTACTCCAGATGTTTCAGTAAGATAAGGGTTCTGGCATTATACATCTGCGTTATTCTTATGTAACTGTTTCTTTAGGCGTTTTCCTGTTCTTTGCCTATGCGTATAGTTCTAAATCTTGCATCAAATGAACTTTGCTCCTCTTTAAAAGTTCTGTATCGCCGTCTTTTCTGTCTGCTTCTGTGAGGTTAGAGAGAACAACAGCCTTATCTTCTAAAATGTCTGTTGGTGCTCTGTGATTAAACTCCCTCTTTTAAGCATGCTTCAGGCCTCTTCTGCCACTGGTTCTGATAAATAGATAAACTTTGTGAAAAAATGAGTTCAGAGCGTTCCTAGAGGACTTGTACTTGAGTTTCAGGGCTAATATAGCTCGGTTTACCCTGTAACGCTTGCTGCTGGCCTGTGTAGGAAGGGAAGGAAACCTCCTATTCCCAGCTTCATAATTGCAAACATGTGGCTTTGAAGTTTTCTTCCTGTAAACTTTCTTATTAGGCACAGTGCTTTCCAGAAACCGGAAATGTGAACACATTGGCAAAATCAGATCAGAGCTCAATAAACAGTCTGAAAGTACGAGCATTGTTTTGGAGGGAGTGGCTGTTGCGTCCTGGCAGCAAACCTCAGGGATGGAATCAAAGTGATGCAATTGCTACTGCTTATGGGGAGGGTCAGGATGATCTCTGGAGACGTTTGTTCACTGAACAAAACTTCCAAAAGAGACTAAATGTAACTGGTTTCTATCAGATCCTGACAGTGCTAGGAGCTCTGGAATACCCTGTTTTCGGTATACCAGCAAGAAAAACAAAACAAAGCCACTTTGATTTGTTTCTTCAAGACTATGTTTAAAGAAAAATACTGGAAAAGTGAGAGGTGGGAAAGTGTAGTTGTTGCAAGGCTCAACTACACTTTCTTTCAACCTTTCTTGCTCATAGAAGCAGGAATGTCAGTAGGAATTCTTGTTTCCATCCAAGACTTTTAGGCACTTGGACTTTAGGGTGCTTGGGGAAACTCAGGTTTCATGTTCAGGCCTCCAGAGATAGGAAGCACTTGCATGATTAGCAGGTATATGTGATTATTAGTATACATACCACGGAGATAAGAGCTTGCTAATTAAAAAGCTAATTGCTCTTTATAGTTCCATAGTGTTCTGAGTTCTGATTGTATGGAGAGCTAGTATTTCTGTATTTGTTTGTAATAAGTGTTGGCTTTTTACTTCAATACCACCTATTGTGTTTTTTTTTTTTGTTTTTTATATATATATATATATATATATATAAGCTATACTGAACTTCTCTTGAGCTCAGTTATTCTGTTTTTAAAAGCAATATACGCTTCTCCAACTGTTCAGTGTAGCGCTTGCTACAAAACTAATTGTTTTCATCTTCATAGAACCATCTTTTGATTAAGAATTTGAACTTTTTTTTTTTTTTTCCTACTTCCTAACTAACAAGTCTAGTAAGGGGGCTGCTGGGATTTCTGAGGTGTCAACTCCGAATGGGGCACCATCCATTGAGGGCTGGTTTGTCAGGGGTGATGGCTTGCTTCTTTATTTTTTCTATTTATTTATTCATATTTAGATTGCTCTCAGGTTTTTATCCATGTTATGTGTGTTTTCAGACCACATTTTCTATTCTGTGCAGACTGCTCGTGAATGCATATTTTATTCACAGTGAGTAAATTCAGTTAAAAACTGTGAAGATGCCTTGCAATCCAAACCGTACTCTTGCAGTTGTTCGTGCTGACTGGGGAGTTGAAACGAACCTTGTGATCTTGCTGTTATCAGGCTTCTGTGAGAGAGGAATGGCTGCAGTTAGATACAAGCTCTGGCTTCTTGCTTGAAAGCACTGCTAATTTGGAGTTGTCGGTACCTCCCAATTGTCATCCATATGTTGTACATGAGGAATTGCTCAGCACTGTGATATGATTCACAAAGAGCAGTGATGGCATCCTGGCAGCCCCGGGGCGTTCATTGGCAGAGGTGTTTGTTTGTTTCAAGTTAGGATCAATGAGACAGTAAAAATACTGTTCGCATAGGCTGGATTTCAAATGACTCTAATTTTGTATTTTTCCTTGCACACCATTTCCGGATGAGAAAACAAAGCTTTGATGCTCTGAACTGTGCTCATTAACTAGTGAAATTACTAAGAATTATGTATGCTAAATTGGGACCGTGGGTAGGATGAAAATAAAAACCAGTGACAGTCGTAGGATGACAGAGACACGATTCTAAGGCATGAAAGCTTACAATTTTTAAAGATGAAGCTAGCAGCTAAAGTTTCTCAACTGTTTCACTATTTAAGTTAAAAGGGTGACTGTATATAATAAGTGAACTGGCAATAACTGACCAAGTCTGTTTGTGTTTTACAAAGTAGAAGTTCGTGTTTCAACAGCCGGATACCTGGACCTCGACATAAGCTGCTTAAAATAAGTAGAGACAAAAGTCATTTTCCAAAGTATAGGTTGATACCTCTGATTCATTCGCAGAGAGGAGGAAATAAAAAAGCTTGAGAAGGCATTAAAAGCCAGAGTGGAGAAGCAGGAAACGAGTGGTGAGAGATCATATTCTATACCTTTGAACAATGGTGAAACAAAATAAGATTTAAGCAAAGGGCAGGTGAGCAGCTTTACAGTTTGCCCTGTGGGAAGCCTCTTGTGAGAGGAAAAATAAGCGTATTTCAAGACCGAAGATACTGGTGGCTAAATGTGATTATTTACTGTCAGCTGTACTATTTTTGTGTACTATATTTGGCCTTCCACAGCACAAAATTGAGGATCCAAGTAGCTGGAGCTTCTAATAAGTTTGTCTAAAGCTGATGACATGGTGCTATTCCTACAAAGCTGTCAGCTTTCAGTGAAGGGCTCTTTTTGGAGAAAGTGTAAGTAAACTTATCTCTAGGATATCTCTGAAACTTAAAGGGCAGGGGGAACAATAACGAAACTAGTACGAACTGTGAGTCTTAAAAGCTAATACTCCTTTAAAACATTCAAAAACTGTTTTACTTAAACCTTCAGTAGCTGTGCACAGAGTTGCTGCTTTTAGTGGTGTAGACCCCTGGAACCATGGCAGTAGAAGAAGAAATGTTTGGCAAATGTTCTTACGTCATGAGAAACTGTGAACCAATTTGTGGTGGTTTGGTGTTTTTGTTGTTTTTTCCCCCTCGGAGGCTAATTGTAAAAGATCCTGCTGGTGGTAGTGACTGTGCTGAATACTGATTGGAGAAATGACTGTGGCTTGAAAATGCTGTTGTGAAGGTTTTTTTATTATGAAACCTTTTTCTTTGGCCTGTCTCTCCAGATACTAGTAACAGAAACTATGCCCCTGTAAGTCCTGAATAGGCTCTAAATGCTGCGAAGGCAGTTTTCCAGAGGTTTCAGCAGCTTTTGACTCTTTGAGCTCTTACTGTTACTGAAAGCATTTCTGGTATGTACCAAAATGGAGAAACAGAAATAGTCTTCAACAGCAGGGTAAGGAAAGGGACTGGTGTGCGTATAGCCAGTGCTGGATGCTTATGGATTTTGGAGTTCAGTCTTAGTGTGAAATTTCTTTAATTTCACCTGTGTTTGGTTAGGCAGTCTGAAGAGGTTTTTAAAAAATGATCTATGTAGGGGAGAGCCAGTTCTCCACTGCTTCTATTAAATCTAACATGGGGGAGAAACAGGAAGCAAGCTATGGCTGAGGATTCGAGCTGTAACCTAACTTTTCTCTCATGGCTGGTATTTACTGTGTTGTGTTTGCACATCTCCTTGCACTGCTTGCTCCGAAGAGTAGGGTGCAGTGACTTAGTTGTGCATTAAATCGGCTCTGCCTTTGAGATTGTTGGAGGAAGCAGAAACTCTGTAAATGTGCCTTGTTCACCATTGTACCTTTTCCTTCCTGCTTCTTTTTCTGTTCCCAGTTTTCCAGTCCACATGGCTGTATATTGATCATGCAGTATCAGCTCAGGGCACTTGAATCCCTACAAACCCTATCTGTCCTCTTCATTTGCAGTGTTACTTAATTATGAGTCATTGAAACTAGCATCCGTGTAGTGCATTTTTTTTTTGGTAGGGTTTTAACTCAATCAGCTTGAAACCTCATCTTAAATGGTTCTGTTGTCTGTTTCTCTCTCTCCCCCCCCCCCCCCCCCCCCCCCCCAGCCAAAGAGCTTATTTCTAACTGAACTGAAAGATTTAATAATATCCTTAAAATGACCGTAGCTGTAGCAGTGTGAAGAACTTCCAGGTAACTGTGATCTTTCTCAGGTGGTGAATTTGCTGATGGGCATCTTGCTGACTGTGGAAGTGACTCATCCGAACATAGTGCCAACTGTTGATATCCAGTATGAAGTCATCGGGAACTACTATGCTTCCGAGAGGATGGCTGGTAGGTGCACGGCTCGTTTGTCCCACAAAAAAACAAACCATGCAGTATCATAGCGTGTGTGCCTTACCATAGTGTGTAATACATGCATGCAGCTTTTAAATACAGTTTTCTTGCTTTCTGAATGTCTTTCCAATTATTAATGAGTTCTACTATGAATATAAAAGAAACTTTAATGCAATATTATTTTTACCTCGTATCATTAAGCATCTTAAATGATAAGATTATTAAAAAATTCTTGGCCTTCATCAACACTCAGTGTTAGTGCATGTGGAACATCAACAATTCGCATTATCTACAAACATTTACTATTCTTGCTGGGTCAATAAAACCAAAAATACAGCTTATTCTTCAGAAGTGTCTAGGTTTTATAAGTGGTTGTCACAGATCTAAGGAAAGAGCTTTACAGCTGTTGTGTGCAAGCCTGCTAAGAAAAAAGCTTGCCATCTTTCTGAGTGGAAAAAATAGAATGCCAAGTACTTGAAGAGAGCATTATGAGCAAAATTAAAATTACTTCCTGGTGTATTGTTACAGATGAAGTGTGTGATGTCTACAAGTGTAGCTGGTGTCAAACCCTTGTCTTTAATGACCAGGGTTTCTAAGTGTAGTATATGACGTGTAATCTTGTGTACTTTCCTCTTTAATGTGTTCTTTTACTTGTTTTTAAGTGTGTAGCCATATGATGAGTGGTACTTCTAATATGTCTAGTCTCCTTCTGTTAAATTATACTAAAATTTAGCAAGGGTTGGAGTGAAGATGAATAGTACAGCACAGGTCTGAATTTTGAGAGTTCCAATTTACGATCTTCGTTCCTCATTCATGATCTGACTTGAGGAACTGTCACTTCTGTAATTTTGGCTTGTGTTCATTAGTAATGAAATGAAGTGGGGACAAGGATCAAATGCTTCATAAAGCTAATGTACTAAATAAAGTTACAACAGATAACTGTAAAAATGGTGTGTGTTTTGTAGTGAATGTTGATATGTGTAGTAGTCTTGAGCTTATGTGACTGATAGATGCTTCTGAAGGTGTTTTCACTACTTCTTAGTGTAAAATGGCTGTTGCCTGTTTCTTGGCATAGACTTCTGTTCCCTGTGTTCTGGTATGGACTAAAAGTTTTTGTGCCTATGAAAGGACTTCATCCATACACACAATGAAAATTGTACTGTGTGGATTTTCTTCTGAGAATCTGTCACTACTGGTATGACACTTGTTGGTTATTCACGAGTACTTCAGGATCTCTGATCAAGGCAATGCATTTTAGATACACGAGGGCCTCCTTGATGCCATCTGTGTATAGACCGTGTAATGAATTAGGTATGCAAATGTTTCTGTAGTGTAATTTTCAGATCAGTTGCAGATCAGCTCTTTCAAGCATGTGAACCACAAGAGTTTGGCTTCAGCGTCATTAAAAAAAAATGAGCTTACAGCATCTATAGACTCACAAGTTGTTTTGTTTTTTTTCTGTTTAAAAATGTAAAGTGTGCCTGCTGTAGGAGAGTTAGTGTAATCTAACTTGTGGAAAGCAGTTGTGCTTCTGTCACCAGTGACCCTAATGCTTGAGGGGAATCTTTATCATTCAGTTTTCATGAGTGTCCTGGATTCTGCTACCACTTGGCTTCTGTTCAGCTGCTTTTTCTTGTAAATAGTAGGATACCTTCCACACAGTCATTTCCTATTTTCCTTGCTGGTACTTATGCAGCAGTGCCGTTTCCCCTGCCAATGACCAAATTATATAATCAAACTGTTTTCAAGTAGAAAGGTTGATAGTGTGCTGACTTCACTTAAAACTCTTTCAAATTGTAAAATTAATCACCCACATACTTTCAACACTGACATAATGCAAATAAGCGTCATTATGTTGCATTACAGTCTAACTTTGTCAGGCTTCTAACTGATGTGTCTGAGCCTTATTCAGGCTTTCAATTAAGACAGATTTTTTTTCTGAATGCCTGCAGGTTTTCTTGAACCAGCTCTTTTTCCTTCAGTAGAAGACTGAGTTACTCAAACCCCCAACTTCCATTTTGCACAGAGGAAACAGTTGAGTGAGAACAGATCATAATAATAGATAAAACTTGTGTGCTTGTCAGGTGCAGTGTGGTAACTTTAGGAAATGACTGATACTTAACTTGGTGCCTTTTTTTAATGCAGAAAACGCCTGCGTTCTGTTTGCCATCTCCCTCCTCATGTTCACAATCAGTGCAATGATGGTGTACGGTGCAATTGCTGTAAGTATACCTATAGTCTACGTTTTTTAACTTGCTACTTCATTTTTTAACAAAATACTTCATAAGCAGCTTTTTTTTCTTTTTTTAGCATCGTGTAGGCTGGCTGATCCCGTTCTTCTGTTACCAGCTCTTTGACTTTGTGCTCAGTTGTCTGGTTGCAATCAGTTCTCTCACCTACTTGCCCAGAATCAAGGATTACCTGGATCAGTTGGTAAGTACTTGTTCAGCTCGTGCTACCACTTACATTTCAAATTAAACTTTGGTTTGGTAAGTGCTATAAGAGCTATACTCCATCCTCCTGTCCCTAAAAGAGGAGCTGGGACTGCAGCAACCATAGACGATACCTGCTGGGGTGGTTGTGAGAACGAGAGCTTATCAGAGGTGGAAGGACAGAAGGTGGTAGTGTTCTCTAAATGGAAAGCTAGGGAGAGGAGAGAATTAGTTGTGAAAGGAGATGTTGGTTTAATCTGCCCGTAGTTAGTTTACACGTGGCACAAGTGTGATGTGATGTATGGTCTGCAACATGATGGGATGGAATCGGGAGTTCCTTTTTATGTCTTCTGTGGCTCTTGTTTTGCAGCAAGGCCTTCTGATGAGACTGCAATGGAGTGGTCATTAATGCTGCCTATTTTTGTTTAGTTTTCTTAACTGTTAGGAGACTCAGTAGATAGAATATACCAGCTGTTGGCATGGATCACAAACTCTTTTCTGGCTGGTGTTTAGATCTGTGCAAGTAGATGCTTAAAAATCCTGCTGAAAACAAAAAATGGCTTGATGCTGAGGAGAGGCTTTGTTACTGTGGTCAGGGAATAGGAAGAGTCTGAAATGTGCAGAAGCTTTTTGGTGTGTTTTGGCCCCTTGTGAAGTTCAGGGGCAAATCGTGCTTTCTAGTTTGCATGTGTACATGTAACTGGTTGGACTGGTGAGAAGTAGAGTTGTCAGGCAGGGAGGGCAAATGTTCTGCAGCTGTTAAAAAGGGAATTTCATGGCTGTTTGTATTAGCATGAGATTGAGGAAATGACTTGTAGTGTAAAAGTTACAAGGCTTCCTTACAGGTAGCCCATTTCTGTAGTCATCTTTTTTTGCAGGACAGATGCAGGATAAATGGTGTGTTTTGTGGGAGGATTAAGAAGGAGCTACAGAAAAACCAAACTTTTCATTGTTTCTGAAAGAGTTGTTTACACAAGACCTCAATTCACTTGGGGTGAAGTTTGGGTGTCTCTCATATTTGTCAATGTATGCTGCTCACACTCATGTTCTCCCTTTTTTCTCCCCTCACCCTATTTGTTTCAACTAGCCGGATTTCCCTTACAAAGATGACCTTCTTTCGCTGGATTCCAGCTGTCTCTTGTTTATTGTTCTGGTATTCTTTGCTTTATTTATCATTCTAAAGGTAAGTTACAATTTAACTGTGTCCGTTTCATGAGTTGCTACATTAAGATGCTATTGGTATATGTGAATGTATTGAATTAAGAACTTCTTTGAGCAGAATTGCTAGGATATTCAATTACCAGTATGATTAAAATTACATTGTTTCTTCAACTAGTTTGTATGTTGTGTGCAGCACAGCATGTTTGTGCAGCTCTACTTTTTCTGAATAGAAAGTAGAAATATGCAAAGACTTCAAATACCACCTTTTTGCATGTGTGAAGTTACTTTAATATTTATAAATAAGCTTGTAGTGAAACAGAGCTGAGTTATTGCATACAAGGTTTCTAAACAAAACTTAAACTTTAAAAATCTCTTAAACCAGTACACATCCTTTAGGAAGGAGATGATGGAAGAAGGAAATAGTAATTAATTCAGAGCTGCACTATCCTTCTAGAGGAGGGTGATATTACCAGTTACTACTTTTTTGAATATCTAAATAGAAATTAATTTGCATTACAAAAAATGATATGCAGGCAAAACATGCAAGTTAAACAAATGAGTCTGTGGTACGCATCGGCCATGACAATATTATTTTATTGCATTTACATTAAACTTAAAGAAAAAAAAGTCATGGAAAAGAATGTTTTCTCATTTTCTCTGTTTTCTCCAAGAGGAGGGTCTGAGAGGAGGAAGGGACTGGCAGCCTAACATAGTAGATCATATTTTTATAGTGATTGGGACCTTAATTTGGTACCTTGTATATTAACTAGCTACTAATTTGCCAGTGAAAACTACATAGAGCAATACTGTACAGATTAATAGCAATAAAAGTAATCATGCTCTGACTGTTAGATGGTATATCTTCGTACAACAGCTAACATTAACCTAAAGCTTGGGCTGTTTTCCTCTGCTCTCCTTTCTTGGCACCTCAGGCTGTGTGTTCTCTCCTTCGCCCATGCGTTGGACAAATAACAATGCTAATTTAGGGATGAGCAGGATTGTGCTATTGGCCTGTCCTCCTGCAAGCAAGTTTGGACTGAGATCCACAGAAACATAAGCCAATTAGGGATTAATTTGCCTAGCTCTGCTGAGGCACACAGATTAATTGGATGGATCTCTGAATTCTTTTTGCTGAAATGTGTGGGGTTCATCCTCTCTGAGTCACTGTGACAGCAAGACTGAACAGCAACAATATACATGTGTGACTAAATCTGTTAATAAGCAACCATCCCTCGGATAGATATTGACTTCGTTGATTTATGCTCCTTTTTTGTCATCGAAATGTAATCTGGCATCTAATTTCTGAATCAGCTAATGCATATGAGGTTTTTAAGAAGAGAAATCTCTTTTCTTTCAGGCGTATCTAATCAACTGTGTATGGAACTGTTATAAATACATCAGCAACAGAAATTTGCCAGAGATAGCTGTGTACCCTGCATTTGAAGCTCCTCCACAGGTAAAACCTTTTCTACGTTGAAGGAACCAGAAGCGTTTAATTCTGAAGTAGAAAAATGCAATATCCATGGATGTTTACACATCTGGTCCAGTTTTCTAAACTAAGACCGGGAAGATTAACAGTAGCTGTTTTAACTTCTTTAAGATAGATTGTTTGAGTTACCTTATAATTCATAAAATAGGAGTTTTTTTTTTTTTATAGAGAAAAGAGTGTTTTGTAATGGAGAGAAGCTTTCTGATTGGATGCATCAAAAACCTGCATTTCTGTCTTGCAAAACCAAGAGACAGAGGGGTAGAGTTAATGACCTAGGGTTAGGTTCAGTGAAGCACTAAACAGTGTGCCTTTCACTTCCTCAATAGCTTACTAGAGGAATCAGTAAGTTCTTAAAAAATATTTGCCTGCAATAGGGAGTTAAATTGCTGATGTGGTATGCATGTTTTTATTATGCTTTTTTCTTCAACCTTCGCCATTAATCTCCTCAAAATGTCTTCTCTCCAGTATGTTCTGCCAACCTACGAAATGGCAGTGAAGATGCCTGAGAAGGAACCTCCACCTCCCTACATACCTGCCTGAAGCAACTTTTATGTTAATTAACATCTGTACCAGCTTCTTGGGGGTTTTGTCTTTTAATCTTGCAAAACTGCTTAAGTACTAGAAATATTCAGGGCCTTAGGAGCAAACTGTTCTGTTTAAAATGTTTGATATAAACTTACTAAGTAAAACATCTGGGAGTGATTTTGTTTGCTTTAATTTTTGTTCTCCTTAATGCTCTTAAACATTTTATTGCCTGAGGGCTTTATACTGCAAGAACTTATTCATGTGACTAACTTGTGGCTTTTAATATCAACTGAGCCAATATATGATTAAAGTTAGCTACAAATATAAGTGTTTGCAGGATCGTGCCCTTAATTTATATTAATTTTTTTGTAAAGTAGTTCATAAAGACAATCTGATTGTGCAGCAGAATGACAGTTTGCCTTTATACAGTTTTTGGAGGGGGAGGGGTTTGAATGTGGTATATACGTGAATTTTTTTACTTTGCACTTTTCTCATATGTTATCTTACCTTCCTGTGTTGTTTTTTGTTTATCCCACGTCCTGAAACACAGTATTTTCAGGAAGAAGCGAGGTTGGCACAGGAGTTGTATTACAATGTGCTGTGAGTGCAAGAAAAATAAATAGAAATGTAGATGATGGTTGCATGCTTCTAATCTTATCTGTATTTTCTTCTTTGTGATAAATGATACTTAAATAAATCTTTTACGAAATGTTTACCAGTAGCCTTGACTGGCCTGCCTTTTTTCCTTTTTTTTTAAAAAAATTACTTTATTTGAAGTGCTTCAGTGTACTGCAGCTAATCCCATATACAGCTTAGCGAACCCTGATTTCCTACAGGGTGGTTTGGTGGTTGATCTGTGTTCACCAGTAGAAGCAAATCCTCCTTTGGGTGGAGAGCATGGATTCCCTTTAGTGTGTAAGCTTGTTTTGCAGCTTTTGTTGCAGTTTAAGTACTGTCTTCTGATTGCTACTCACGTAAGCTGGGAAGAGGGAATTGTACTCAGGTGCCCAGCCCTCTGGGCAAATTTGATGTCTGTTAAGCTCAGATGGTAAGAGCAGGACAGACACAAGTAGGGCTAAAAAGTATTTCCACTGGAGAATGTCCAAAGTTGCTGGACGTAAGCCACAGCTTCAGCCGTGTTCTTTAAAAAAAAAAAAAAAAAATCTTTCTACTCTTCCTTCTTTGTGGTTACAGATAAAAGCTATTTTAATGATCTGCTGATATAGCTGAAGAGAAACCGGCTTCCTACTACAGCAGATGAAAGGGATCTGTGATTAAACCAGGGGAAAGGATTAACACTACTGGAGCATGCAGGCTTTTGATTATTCTAGTCACCTGGAGTATGTACCTCCTCCTTGTCCCTTTGAAGTTTAAAAATGCCTTTGGTCATTACCAAATTTCAGCCATAGGTGCCTTAGTTTTCTTGTTACCAAGCTGCCATCTGTGAGAGCACCTTACGCTGTATCTGTATGTGAACGTCCTGTGCTGCTGTCCTGCAGCCTGCATTTCGTTACCCTGTGCATGCAGGTGTCTAAACTGCACCCAGTTTCTGCGTTCTTATGGGTCTGGGGAATCTGTAGGTGCTTGCAGACTGCTAAAATGCGGTCAATTTTAGTTTCTGCAGGAAAACTGAAAGGATCTGTGATTTTAGGTTGGAAAAGATCTTCTAAATCATCAAGCCCAACTGTCAACCTCACCTACCGAGTCCCACCGCTAAACCATTTCCCTCGGGGCTTTGTCCACACATCTTATATAACTCCAGGGATGGAGGCTCCAACGCTTCCTTGGACAGCCTGTTCCCTTGTGTGACCGCTCTCTCTGAGAAGAAATTCATCCTAATAACTACTCTAAGCCTCCCCTGGTACAACTTGAGACTGTGTCCTATTACTTGTCACCTGAGAAAAGAGACCAACACCTTCCTTGCTCCCATCTCCTTTCCCGTAGTTAGGCATATATGAAACTAAACTGGTCTAAGAATCACACAGCTGAACCTTTTATGTATTGCACAGGCTCCCAATATCAATAACCTCTCAATATTGATCCCAGTGTATGTATTGTGGCGTGGATGCATCACCGCTGGGGAGAGTCAGTGTGTGTTACAGAACGAAGCCAAAAATTTCCTCCTTTGTTAGCTTTGTCCCCTGTGAATGGACACTGAAGGGCCTTGGAGGGGCTGGACGGGGACGGAGAACTTGAGGCTGGGGGTTGCAGCCCCACGGGTTGCAGGTGTGATGGTGACTTCTCCTAGAGTGCTGCCAAGATGGCACTTGCTGGAGGGAATTGGTGAGCTGTGAGGGTGTGGTGGCTTGTTCCTGTTCTGCATTGGAGCTTCTTGTTCCCAGCTCAGTTAAAGGAGGAAAGGGCTGGCAGCTCAGTATGGGCATGTTCTGAGCGGGTTTGTGCCCTAAGCCATATTTCTTAGTGCTAGAAGGAATCGCCTCACATTGTGCCAGGGGAGGTTCAGGTTGGAAATGAGGAGACATTCCTGCTCAGAAAGAGCAGTCAGGCACTGGGAGGGGTTGCCCAGGGAGGTGGTGGAGTCACCATCCCTGGGGGTGTTCAAGGGAAGGTTGGACTTGGTGCTTAGGGACGTGGCTTAGTGGGTGACATTGGTGGTAGGGGGATGGTTGGCCCAGATGGTCTTGGAGGTGTTTTCCAACCTTAACGATTCGGTGGTTCTGCCAAACCTTGCTCAGCTTCCCACAGAAAACGGTAGGACTTAGGCAGCCAGGGACAGCGTAACCTGGTTTAGGACTGCGAACAAAGGCATCTTTGTGTGCCTCGTTGTGAGCTTTCTCTCCTGTTCTTTGCAAATTCTGCCTTGGGAACACTCGAGCCCCACAGCGTGAAGTTAGCAGACCCGTGCCAGATTTCAGCGGCGGGCACACGGGTCCCTTTCCATCTGCACCCTCTCCTCCCTGCTGGCAAGGCCGGTGCCCTTCCCTTCCCTTCCCTTCCCTTCCCTTCCCTTCCCTTCCCTTCCCTTCCCTTCCCTTCCCTTCCCTTCCCTTCCCTTCCCTTCCCTTCCCTTCCCTTCCCTTCCCTTCCCTTCCCTTCCCTCACGCCCCATTCGAGGCGGGGGCAGCCGCCTCCCCCCGGCTTTAAATGCGTGGCGGCAGGGCGGGCAGGGCAGGCAGGGGAGCACGATGCGGCGGCCTCTCGGCATCCTGGGCTGCTGCCCGCTGCTCCTGCTCCTCCTGCTGCTCCTGCAGCCCGGGGCACGGAGCGTCCCGCACCGCCTCCGCCGGCAGCCGCTGGGCAGCGGCTTCTCCGGGAGCCACGGCGCGGCAGGTACCGGCCCTGCTACCCCCCGGCCGGAGCTGCCTCCTCTGCTGGGGGCTGCCCTGCCCCAGGGATGATGCCTGGAGCTCGCTGGCTGCCTGCTTTGCTCGCTGCTACCCGGCCTCTCCGGGTGCTGCCTGCCCTGGCTGCTCTTTGGGATTTTTTCCCTGCTTGCTTTTGCAAAGGGGGACTGGAAAGGTGTGTGCTGGGGACGTCTTGCTGGAGCTGCAGAGGTCCAAGGGTGTGCTTGTAGGCAGAAGTGGCAACCACTTGGACGGGCTGACCTCCAGAGGTCCCTTCCAACCCGGGTCATTCTGTGATTCCCTTCCCTTCCCTTCCCTTCCCTTCCCTTCCCTTCCCTTCCCTTCCCTTCCCTTCCCTTCCCTTCCCTTCCCTTCCCTTCCCTTCCCTTCCCTTCCCTTCCCTTCCCTTCCCTTCCCTTCCCTTCCCTTCCCCTCTTTTCTCCCTATCCACCTGTTTAATTTTCAAACCATCTCTATTTCAGACTCATAGCAACACTAGGCTCCTGAAAAGTTTTGTTCCCTAATCTAAAAAAGATAATTTTTCTACACTTTCTTTAGGATGAACATTGTGCATCTTTTTTCTTTCATCTCTTCAGATACATGTGCATGTACAAATATTTCCTCATATTCCTCCAAGCTTCACAAGAGGCACAAAGCCATTCTTCTCAATGCTTATGCAAACTCTGAGCTATGGGATGCATGTAGAATTATGTATAATGTACCTGGATGGGATCTTAGATCCTTGCAGTCCACTTTTCTGTCCCAAAGCAAAATCAGCTCTATTGCTGTGCTTCATGGTTGAAGTAAGATGTACACTTGCAAAAAAGAAAAAAGTTCTTTAACATATTGGAAAACAAGCTTTGTTTTCATCTCTGCTTTTAAGAGACTTCTGAAGAAAATGTCTTTTTTTTTTTTTTTAATTATTTTTTTTTTCTTAAAGCTGGAATGGAATAATAAGTCATCCTGATTGTAGCTGGGAGATGTGTATCAGGCTCCAAAAGTTACTCTTCATGAAGGATATTCAAGCTGACTGAACACTTTTTGCTAGGCAATAATACTTGAGCAGGAGCATCTTCTTTGTAGGAACACTCTGCTTTTGGGCAGTCTGTTTTTTCTTAAACCAGTAGTATAAATCCATACTTGATGATAGAAACTAAGTTCATGGTTGCATCAAGGTCAAGCTCCCAGGACAGAGAGCGTTGAGCTTTGGTTGCCTGCTGCTGCTGTCTCAATTCTTCTAAGTTTTCCTTGCAGAGATGCTTGTTCTCACTCTGAGCTATGGCTTTTCTGTTCAGTCTAGATTTCTATGCCAGTGAGAAACTTTAGAAGCTACAAATGTGTGTGTAAATGTTCATTCTGACATGTAAAATTGCTTCATGAATAATAACTTCTACATATAATAACTGCTATAGAAGCTTTAACGCAGTAACAACTGCTTAAGAAGCATTTATCACAGCATGGCCTGCATCATGTTCCTGTTGGTCTTTATTTCTTCTTGTTGTGTACTTTGGATTGTGAATTACAAGCAAGAAATAATTTCCAGTCGTCGATCTGCTATATTGTTAACAGCTACTGCTAACAAATATTGTTAACATCTGTTCGCTATGCAATCTGTCCCATTGTTTTACTGCTTTATTTCTGTTCTCATAAAAATGAATTCAAGCTTTATCTGTAAGAAGAAGAAGTAAGTTAATTTACATATCATTAAAACATTTCTGTGTAGGCTGCTACATGCGAACTACAACCCCTTGCTTCAAGGATAGTCGGGCATTATCCTGTGGGCTCAATGTGACAATCTTTAAATGCTTAATAGTGCTCAGTCATGTACTACTTGTCAAAAGGACTACTTAAGAATTTCTATTGAGTTGCCCCTATAATTTTAAGACTCTTCCTAGAGAATGAAGGGTGTCTGTTTTTATCTGGTGGAGGTAGTTTGCCATCACAGTCCCGTGCAGATGACTGATGTGCTTTCCTTCCCTCCTGACAGACTCTGCCTGCAAGAACCGGCCCCTAGACCTTGTCTTCATCATAGACAGCTCCCGTAGTGTCCGACCTGAAGAGTTTGAGAAAGTGAAAGTCTTTCTATCAAAAATGATCGACACTCTGGACGTTGGTGAAAGAACAACCCGCGTGGCAGTCATGAATTACGCCAGCACTGTCAAGGTAGAGTTTCCCCTCCGGACCTACTTTGATAAAGCCTCAATGAAGGAGGCCATCTCTCACATTCAGCCTTTGTCTGCTGGCACAATGACTGGCCTTGCCATCCAAACTGCCATGGATGAAGTCTTCACCGAGGAGATGGGTACCCGGCCAGCAAGCTTCAATATCCCCAAGGTGGTCATTGTCGTGACAGATGGACGGCCGCAAGACCAGGTTCAAGACGTGGCAGCGAGCGCCCGGGCAGCTGGCATTGAGATCTACGCTGTTGGGGTAGATCGTGCCGACATGCAGTCCCTGAGGGTGATGGCCAGCGAGCCACTGGATGAACACGTCTTTTATGTGGAGACCTATGGTGTGATTGAAAAGCTGACATCCAAGTTCAGAGAGACTTTCTGCGGTAAGGTGGTCAGTCCAAGACGGTAGTGTAATTTGGCTCCTTTTGGCTCCAACTGTGGTTCCACTCCCTAAGAAAGAAGTTTTTATTTCGAGAAGTGTTATGTATTGCATTTACATATTTCCATTGCCATCGGTTGGGCAAACAAGTCAACCCTTTTATTCAGTGGAGGCCGAGTAATCGCCTTTCACTTTGAATAGTAACCTCACCGTGCAAGGAACAGGACCAATTTCAGGGGATGTTCTTGTGTAGTTGGCATGATTTAGCGCATGAGAAGGCACTGCAGCCTGGCTGGGATTCATCTACGTCCTGTTACTGACATGCTGAGGGCCCACGCTGGAGCTGTGCAGGCTGCTCATTTCTGTTCCCGTCTGGATAGGAAGGAAGGAGGGTGGAAGTGTGGTTCTGAAGAGCTCCTCATAGGTTCAGAGTACAAAAATCAGGTGAACTGCCGCACTAGCTTGAGAAATTTGATGTAGGACAAATTATGTGTTCTCTAAGGATGAGCTTTCACTGGGCAGGTGTTCCTGGGCCTTTTTGGTGTGCCGGATTTCCACCTTTCCCTGTTCCTATGCCACTTGATTTTTGACAGCTGCTTCAGCAGCTCCTGGGGGCTGGGCCAAATTAGCTTTGCTCTTTGAGGGCTGGATGTGTGTATGGTTTGAACTCCACTACAATGCTAGGCCAGCGTGGGTTGTCATTGTCATTGGCAAAAATCTATGGTGTACCTGGAGAATTGAGGTTTGCCCATAAACAGCTATGCCACAGCCCTACCCACAAAGAAACAATGAATTTTTGACAATTAAAGGAACTCATATTAAGTAGATTTTTCCAGTAAAATTCTAAGGAAATGCCTTGTAAAATAACTCTCTGGCAAGTAAAATCATGTGTAAAGAACGTTGTGAGAGAATTCAAGTAGCAGCCATTGCCTCAGGAACTTGGCTGGCAAGAATGTGTTACTTCGTTATTTCAGAGCCTTGCTAAAAATTACCACCGTACCTTTTGAATACATTTAGAGTGAATAGACTTCTTTCTCTAGGTATGAAATAAATGTGTAGGACCATCTGTAGGCAGGACACTTTGCCCAATAATTAACATAGGAAATGCTTGAGGTCTGGCTTGACATCATGTTGTGTTGCTGGTGTGACCACATCCTCTTTCTGGTAGCTGGAAGCGGGTACAAGCTCCCACCTACCTGGACAGGTATGCAGGTATGAGTGCTGTGAAAATAGCGTTTATTTTCCACCAATGTTCTAGTGAAAGCGAGTCCTTTCATAGCACCAAAGAAAAATCTCTTGTTCTGAAATGTAATACTACTGTTTATTGTGATGAGGCATAGGAATTATTCTCCCGTTAAGCTGGAGGATATACCAAAGAGAGCTCACACTTACATATTTCCAGTGTAACTCTGAGTATCCTATATGCAGTTAGCCAGAATCTGTAGGATTCATGAACAAAAACGGGGTAAAGGCCACGCTTTTTCAAAAGGCTCTTACAAACCAAACGAATCTGAGACAGTCTTGTTATATAGTGTGGGTAAACCAAGTCTTTTCCAGCTCTGAACTGCTTTTTGGACAGACAGAAATCTGGACTCACCAGTGACAATTAGGATGTTCTTTGCGTTGGCCAAGCCAAACAAGTTTGTTTGTGGGGTGAACTGAAAACAGGAAAACTAATGTTCAGGGGCAAAATAGTTGGCTAAGATCAGGTCCTTGATGCATTGAGAGCATCATTCAGTGTGCGACCATCCTGGAGACGGAAAATCTTAGCCTTGAATTGGTGTCAAAGTCAGTGGAAGCTTGCCTTTCCTACCACAAAAATCTGACCAGTTGAATCTGAGCTTCTCAGTTTGCTTGAAAATATCACCCGCAGATTTTGTTCATAAATCATTCATACGAATTTTCTTATTCCCAAGAATATAACAGAATGAAAAGACCCTGGCTTGGTTTCAGATTTTTTTTCCAATAGATGAGACACACTTTCTGTCTTACAAGGGGATATCTAAATCTTCCACACTTTAGAAAACAAGAAACGTTGCCTCACATTCAGAAATCATGAGAACATTCAAGAACTCTTGTTCGTCATTTCTTATCTCACCACTACTGCTTTTAAGTTGATTTTACCATTATGCCAGATCCACATTGCAGCTATTCATCTCAGTAGTATCTCAGGTAATAACTCAACAGGCTTGTCTCTTCATTTTTCTTTTCCTCTTTGATTCCATCTTCCTTTTCATTCCCATTTATGCCTTCTCCCATTTTTTCAGCTTTCCCTCCATCTTCCCTTCCCCTTTTAATCTCACCTAAATTTAGTCATTTAAAAATCATCTAAGTTTAAGTGAGTATCCAGGTTTCCTTTACAGGCACAGAAGCATCATATCCAAAGCTAAATACACTTGAGAAAAACTGGACAGAGGTTAATTAATTAGGTGGTCAGACCTGTGAATGAAAAGACTGTCAGCACATGTAGCTCATTGCAGAGACAGCCCAGTGTTATCACAGGCATTTTGTCTGCTCTGTCACAACAGCAAACATATCCAGCTGCCATCCATCATGCTGCTTTTCATATCACTGTTTTCTCATTCCAATGAGATAACCTTACTGTCTGCTGGGGAATTAGCCAGTCTGCTCAAATTTCATCTCATTTTGTAGCACACAGTTTCATTTTCTCTAAGCCTTGGGCATTATTTCTGTATTGTCTTTCAGCCAGGAGGTTGCCGTGCCTGTAAAGCTGCCTTACTGTAGGCTTCCCTCCATATCCTCTTTTGGACATGACTTTTTAAACCTGATGGAGCAAGGCAGCTGCAGCTCTCACATGCCCATCTTGCACTGCCTGGGTTCCTCGGTGGTGGATCCACCTGGACCAGAGTTCCACAAACATTCTTTCTATCCTTAAGCCTGTTATCCTAGTGCCTCTGAGTTGTTTTTCTGTTGCTCCTCGTCTTGATGCTCTTTCTGTTGTAATTTAGTTTATTTTATTGTGCCGTCACATTTCATTTTACATGAGAGGCTTTTTACAGTACAGCAGGAATTCATAAATCAGCTTGTATGCCAGTAAGCAAAGTTTAGTAAGTTAAACCAAGTCTTTTTCATTACCTTCCCATTTCCAACATAATGGTCCTAAATGCTTAAAATCTCTCCCTGTCTCCCTGCTTTTGCAGATCAATCTTGTCTTTCTGCCCCCTCAGATGTAGAGCTATTTTGGGGTCATTTATGACCTCTTTCTTCTGGCTACCAAATGATGCAAAAGATGACTGCAACTTCTGTGATAGTGACACAGTACTGAAATTCCCTACTAATCCAGCAGACAGTGCTAGATGTGAAGTACTTTTGTAAGAGTAAATTATTAATGAATGTTTCTTTCCTTTGGGATGACTGAAATGCTTTTTCTGTAAACGCCCTCTGTAGCTGCGAATACATGTGCGCTTGGGACCCATGACTGTGAGCAGGTCTGCGTGAGTAACGGTGGATCCTACCTTTGCGATTGCTTTGAAGGCTACACGCTGAATCCAGATAAGAGAACTTGCTCAGGTATTACTCCTTTAGTAAATTAAATTAAATCAGAAAACAAAAATAAATCTCTTTTTAATAACACAGTCGGATTTCAGAAGCTACTTTTGTACTTCTGTTGAAACAGCAAACGTCTGAATCCCTTTCAATAATAAATCTAATAATAAATAATAAATAAATATGTCTTCTGCAAGCAATGGTGAGAAGTAGTTTGATTGCCTCACCATCCTTTTTATTATGCCTGCAGAACCATTCATTAGGGTCAGATGCCAAAACAAAGTCTTCAGATGTGGACACCATATAGATATTTTCTCCTACCATTTACTCTAATTCCTTCAATTACTCTTGCCATTTCTGAGCTGATTCCAAATGGAAATGCATTTGAAAATGTTCCTCTCGCATGCATTTTGCAGTTGTGGATGTGTGTGCACCTGGGAAACATGAATGTGATCAGATCTGCGTGAGCAACAACGGGTCCTATGTCTGTGAATGCTATGAAGGCTACACCCTAAACCCAGATAAAAAGACTTGCTCAGGTAAGAATTAAAGGCTACTTTAATATATGAAACTTATGGAGGCATGGACATATTTTCCAAGTTATCTTCATGGCTTCTAGTTGAAAGACTGCTTGCAGATATCGACTCTTAAAATGAGAATTCACCTGTAGCCTTTCCCCTTGGTTCGAATACCAATAAAATTGTACTTTTATTTAAATGTCTTGAGTTAAAATAAATTGACAAATAAATAAATTGCCATTGACCTACCATTTTATGATTTTCATGGTACTTCATAAATATAGTCCCTGGGAGAGAAGAAACCTAAGCCAGAGATGCCCACCAGCACTGTGTCTCCACTGGAGACCGAGTGCCACTGGTCCATAGAGAACTTAAAACCTGATTATTTTTCCACATCCCTTCCATCTCCCCTGTCAAAACTCAGTGGTTTTGTTTGCTTGATGTTTTGTTTTGTTTTGTTTTACAACTTGCTGCTTCTGTTTCTAAGCTATGCAGGGCTCCACAATACAGCAACCCCAGCCTTTCACCATAAGCACTTTCATCCTTTCCTTCTCCTTGAATTGTCATTCTGAAAAGTTAGCTTATTATAAAAACTTTTTCCCCATATATTTTTTTTTCTGGAGTTGCTCCTTTAAATCCAGAAGTTTTGAGCAGCACCAGCCTTGAAGTAGCTATTTTGTACCTGGTAAGAGCCTCTCTCCCTTGGAGAACACATAAGCACACCTCTCACTGAAGTTTTCATACCTCTTATTTCTGAAGAAAGAACATAACCTCCCAGTGTTTCTGCTTCGTTTTTGGCACTGTTGTTGTTCTAACTAGGTTTCATATCTCCTTGCCATTTAACAGTACTTGTACATGACCTCCCTAGCTTTTTGTGCTGGCCTTCAGATGAGAGTATGAATTTGGGTTCATTATGCTTCCTGCTAATATTGCACGAAACAACAACATGGCAGGTTATTGCCCATCTCCGTGCGGTGCTTTAGCTTCAGCCTGTGTGGGGTTATTCAAGGCAGCCAGAATTGCAGATGGAAATCAGCCTGTGCGAGACGTGGTGTAGTGATGTCCTGGAGTCCAGATATCCGCCTCCTGCATTAAATGCTCAGTAACCGAATTCAGCTGTCTGCAGCATAATATGATAATGTAGTAAGACGCTAGTTGGATCCTATTTTGAATCCTAATTAAATTGTGTTTATAAATGTTGAAGTATTTAAAGTACTTGAGTGTCAGTGAGAGATTAATTGGTTTCTTCTCTAAAACATGGTCCTCCACAGCCATGGACTTGTGTGCATCTGGGAGGCATGACTGTGCACAAGTCTGTCGGAGAACGGATGGATCCTACAGCTGTGACTGCTTTGAAGGATTCACTCTGAATCCAGATAAGAAGACTTGCTCAGGTAGGACCTGGTCAAGGAAATACAGTGTTCAGCTAACATCAAATAACTCTTCGAAGTCGGGTCTATTTATGTTACTTTTCTAATAAGTTATGCAAGAGTTTGTAAGACTCCTGAAAGCACAGTGCAACTTCAGGTTTTCTTCACGTTTCCAGTAATAATTTGAGACTTGTGACTCTTCAACAGCTGTGTGAAGCGTGTAATTGCTGTAATTAAAATGCCACTTGGCATTTCCCTGGGGACTTCGCAATATTTTCACTCTCAAGGGGCACGAATTGCCTTATCCACCTGAGAGAGGAGAAGGATAATATATTTGGTGGGGATATGTCACATGCACTACCTGTCTCAGGAAGCTCTTCAGCAAATAAGCATAACGAAGATGTGGGAATGAGAGGAAGAAGAGCAGGGGCTGTACTGGAGGACAGACTACAACCTGTGTAATCACACCATGAGTGTAATCACTCTTCCTGATGGATGTGTTTGGAACTTAAAAAATACTCCGGCTTTACAGCTCTAGAGGCTGGAGAGAAATGTTCTTTCCCAGTGCTGGTCTCTTGTGGAGAAACAGAAGCATTGACATGGTTGGTACATAAGGATGTATATATAAATATATGGTACATATGGCTTAATATGTATTCTGTATCATTTTCACTTGATTAGCATTTGAAGTTCACCCTTCATTTCCTTGTATGTCTCACTGATGATTTATTTATATAAAACCCTTTTTTCCACTTTCATCATAATCCCTTTCCTTACTATATTTTGCGTGACAAACCCAGGCTTCCAATTCCAGGAAATTCCTACGCAAATCCCTCCAATTAATTCACAGTTCTTGCATCTCAAAGAGGCAAAAACGTTTTCTTGATATTTCTTCCTGCCTAGTTTTGGAGCTGATTTTGTAAATCAGTTCCTAAGATTAACTCTCAGTTGGTATTACATAGAGACTGTAAACATCTGTGAAGGAATGTGAATTCAGTGAGGCATCCCTTTTGTGAGTCCAGTCCTCAATCTCCTTTCATAGCAATGATCATCCCCCTGCATACTCAAATTTCAGATTATGTCTCCAATATGCTTTTTTTTTTTTTTTTCTGTCGACTCTCATTTTGCACTAGGCTGCTTGTGATTTCTCAACTACCTCCAGGTCTCTGTGATATAACAAAAATAGCATAAATCCAAGAGGGGCTCTTTTCTTTCTTGTTTACTTGCTTCTTTCTTCCTTTTTCTATTTCTTTATTTCTCTCCTTTCTTTCTTCAGTTGTTTTTGCCTTACAGGACCTCCTTACTGCATAAATATCCTAATATAGGAACTCCTCAACTTGCTTTTTTGGAGTTGATGTGTTAAATTTGGCAGAAAACCTCTGCCTCACACATAAAGTGCCCACTTTGTAACTGGCAGTGGGTGCCACCTCTTTCTTTTTTTTTTTTAGCAGCTATGTATACTCTTCTGTTTATGGTCTTTTCACTCCATAAAACAGTGTCTTATCCAACTCCATCAGAGCTGAAAAAATGCCAAATGCTCTCTTAAAACCCAGATATTTGTTCTCTGAAATTCCTTTGGATAATTATTTTGTAACTGGGTCACTGCTAGTTCAGTTCCTTCTGCAATCTGTTACAACACAAAAAAAGCGTTGCTGCAGTTCCAAAAAATCATACGAACTTCGTGATGTTGACAGACAGATAAGAACACACTCTGTATACCTTACTGCAGCTAATAGCGTGCTGATGTGCAATGAGAACGTCCTGGTTTGAATCCAGATGGGAACTACTGATGCCAAATAAACAGTCTGAAGTGTGGGTATTGGTTAATATTCTTCTCCAATGCCTTTCTTAGCTGCCGACATGTGTGCACCTGGCAGGCATGACTGTGAGCAGGTCTGTGTTAGAGATGATCTCTTCTATACCTGTGACTGCTACCAGGGCTACACCCTGAACCCAGACAAGAAGACATGCTCAAGTAAGTCCAGATTGCTGCCCCCTGTTCCCCCATGCCCCCCCCCACCCTCCCCAACCAAGCAGATGTATTGAAATCACTCTCATTATCAGGTTAATGTACTTGTATCTATTTAAGAAACTTATATGTGCATTTAAGCATTATAAGACAGTTTTGTGTCACTCTGCCTTTTCCTCTTCGAGCATCATTGTAGAGCTTACAGATATGGTTTAGTGAGGACTGTTAGTGTTAGGTCAGAGGTTGGACTCGATGATCTTGAGGTCTCTTCCAACCTAGAAATTCTGTGATTCTGTGATCATGTAGGTACATCAGGTACTTCATGTGCACCAGTGCCATTAACTATCTAGCATTTGCTCCTTCCTAATCACCCTGTCGTGAAGGCCTTCACTGTATTTCACTAAGTGCAATTATGCAACACTCAGCAAACCCAGAACCGAGAAATAATTGAAGAGACAAGAGCTGGGGTTAGTCACACAGTCACACACTTTGCAGTGCTGTGGAAACTGCATGCCATCATGCAGGAGACAGCCTGAGGCAATGTCCTCCCTCCAGGCTGAATTTCGTTTCGCTGTTTGTTTCTTTAGCTTCTCAGTTGCCTTACCTTATGCTAAAAATGCTATTATTTTAAAAGCCTTCCTTTCCTGCCCAGCATCCTCAATGTAAAGCTACCGTGTACTGGAAGCCTTTCCTAGCATATCTTTGGAGGTGAGCTGGTGCTTCACAACTGGTTAGGTTAGAGAGCTGTGGTCAGCATCACAGGCTGTAAAAGTAAGGACCGAGAGAGACCCCAGTAAAACAACTGGTTTTAGGTCACTGCCCCAAGGCAACATCAGTTACACATCTCAGCAGCAGCTGGTGAGAGTTCCTGCAGTATAAGTTCCCAGCATGGAAAAGTACTGCCATTGGGAAACATTTTAAAAGGTTTTAATGTTTTTGGATAACTGCTTCGCCAAAATGCATTTTGTAGGAATCGATGTGTGCGCACCAGGAACCCATGACTGTGAGCAGGTCTGTGTGAGTAACGAGGGATCGTACACCTGTGACTGCTACGAAGGCTTTACCTTAAACCCAGACGAGAAAACATGCTCAAGTAATGGTTTAATATTTTTATTCTGAACATGTTTATTGAAGTACTTCTCTTTAATGTGTTAAATCCTTTCAATCTCCATGAGAAACTTTTTGTCAACTCACTAACTCCCTAAAAGTATAATCCCTTTTCATTCTTTTCTATTTCCAATAATGTTTTGAGCTAGTTTGATCCTTCTTTAGTTATAGCACTTACTGTATTTAAAACTGCACTTGACTCTTACCTATCACCACACATTTAAGGACTTCATTGTATTTTTTTTTTTAATCTGTTATAATCTGCATTTCCTTATGACACATGAGTAACTAGGAGTACTGGCAAGGTTGGGTTTTGGGGCATCTGTCTCTGAGGCATAGGACTCAATTGTGTACCAACATAAAGAGGAGAGTGGGGGCTGGAAGGGAACACAACTGGTGTCAGAAGAACTGCAATGCTAGAGCCCATGCTCTTTTCCACTCCTCCAATTGCATGGGCTATAATGGTATTGTCGTGGTTCTGCTTGAGTGGGCAGCCGAGCTCCACCACAGCCGCTCTCTCACTCCCCCTCCTCAAAGAGGAATGGGGAGAAAATATGTGAAAAGAGCTCAAGGGTTGAGATAAGGACGAGAAAATCACGCAATAATTATTGTAACGGGCAAAACAGACTCAGCATAAGAAGATAGTAAGATTTATTGCTCATTACTAACAAGCTAGAGAAGTGAGAAACAAAGGAAAGAAACCAAAAGCACCTTCCCCCCCATCCACCCTCTTCCACCTCCTCCCCCCGAGCGGCGCAGGGGAACGGGGGAATGGGGGTTATGGTCAGTCTACAGCACTTCTCTGCCACTCCTTCTCAATCACTCTTGTCTCCTGTGCTGTGGGGTCCCACCCACAGGATGCAGTCCTTGATGAACTGATCCGGAGTGGGCTTCCCACAGGCAGCAGCTCTTCCAGAACTGCTCCAGATATGGGTCCGTACCACGGGGTCCATCCCTCGGGAGAAAACTGCTCCAACCTGGCTCCCCTACAGGCAGCAGCTCCTGCCAGGTCACCTGCTCCTGCGTGGGCTCCTCTCCACGGGCTACAGGTCCGGCCCGGAACCTGCTCCGGCAGGGGTCTTCCACAGGCGGCAGCCTCTGTCGGTGCAGGGCCACCTGCTCCACCGTGGTCTCCTCCACGGGCTGCATCGTGGAACCCTGCTCCACCGTGGTACTCCATGGGCTGCAGGGGGACATCCTGCTTCACCATGGTCCTCACCACAGGCCGCAGGGGACTTCTGCTCCGGCGCCTGGAGCACCTCTCCCCCTCGTTCTACACTGACCTTGGCACCTGCAAGGCCGTTTCTCACTCCCTTCACTCTCCCGGCTGCTGTGTGGCGCAGCGTTTTTTTCCCTGTCTTAAATATGCTCTCAGAGAGGTGCAAAACAACATCGCTTATTGGCTCAGCTCTGGAAAACAATGGAGTCCTTCCCAAACATGGGGCAGCTTCTAGATCTTTCTCACAGAAACCACCCCTACAGCCCCCTGCTACCAAAACGTTGCCACGTAAACCCACTACAGGTATAAACTATTTGCAGAGCCTCTGCAGCACTTGATACTTAAGGTAGGTTGGAAAGGACATAAGAGGTATCTTGTCTGATCTACTACTGCTTGGAGCAGGAATGATCTGACATTACATGAAGTTGCCCTGTGTAAAAACAATGTGTAAAAAGAGACATTTTATATAATGTCTATTATATAGCTAATAAGGATGTAGCTAAACACCATCTACCAAAACAGTAATTTGTGTAGGTCTGGACTTAAACATAAATACAGTGTAAAAAAACAACTAGCATGTTTTGTGTGACTCGTTGGGCATCCCAGTAGCAGTGGAATTGCCCAAGATTTTGCATATCAAATACTGGAAGACTCTAAATTTCACAGAAGCTCTGCAGAAGACTTCAGGATACCCTTGGACAGTTGCCGTATGTAAAAGTAATTCGGTTAACGCAGACATAATTCAAGGAGGATCAGTATCTGTCACTGGAGAATTTAAATGCAAACATGCAAACTTCACTGGCAGTCAGTTGGAAACCAACCACGTTGGTGTGATATTTTGAACTGGCCTTCCTCCAGCTGAATCTTGAACAGCTCTTCTTTGTACATCGGCCATAAAGCCGGCAGGATGTTTCAAAATAGGGAGCTGAACAAATACAGGTTCAGTGGAATCAAGAAGACACCAGTTTCTGTGGTGAAATTTGCAAATGAATTTTTGCACTGCTTGAAATGAATCTGTTCATAGATTATTTTTTTTTCAGTGAAACACTGAATGGACAAACTTTCAGTCATTTTCTGAAGCAGTCATCAGTTTCCATGCAAAATGGAAATATCAGTGGCATGATAAATAAAGAGAGAAACAAAAATAATTAAGAAAAAAAATATAAACTATCTCCAGGTATAGTATTTCTATTGTTTTACTGTTAAAATGGTCTCATAATTTGTTTAGTGATTGAAAAAAAAAAATGAAAAAATTACAATTCAATAATCTTCTGCCAGTGCCCTTGCAAGCAATGTTAAAAACGTGTATAAGGAAACAGCAATTACATGCAAATTATCTCTTTTTGAAAGGGTATTTCATAATTGTAGATCTTTTAAAGAGGTGCTGCCTTTGGAAGCTTAGTATTCTGGCCTCAGATGTACATGGTAATCTCACTATTAGCAGTGCTTCAGTAGTTGTTGGTATTATTTGTTCTTAACCTGAAGCAACTGGTGCAGCTTATATATTTCCTTTATGGAGTAGGTGAAGTTAACTTGCCTTTCACAGAGATAAGAATTCACAGTCATTAGCTGATGCTTGACGTGTCATTATGCCACTATCAAATTTTCACATCTCTGAGCCCTTTGTTTATGAACATCCCTGTTTTTGTGGTGGATTATGGAGAAAAAAGAATTCTTGAGGACAGCTGAGGCCCTGGTCCTTGGTAAACCTGCAAGTCTGAGGGCAAGAAGCAGAAACAGATTAATTGGAATCACTGCAAAGGATAGCAATGTTTGCTTCCTCTTCCCTAAGAGGCTGATTACTTCTCTTCCATACTGACTCCTCCATTAATATCGCTGTGCTTTCCTACTAGATTTTAAATTCATTTGAACCCCTTTGACCATTGTTGTTCCCTCCATATATATTGATGTGACATTGGATGGACTCATGTCCACACCTCCTGATGAATGAGGAACGATACTCCCTGTGCATGTATATTGCCACTGTTATAAACCAAGAGTACTTGGGAGGTGAAACACATTGATGACACAGCTGAAACTCTACTGTTTACTATTTAAAATGAATGTTTGTTTTAAAATGAATGTACGTGTTCCTGTTATTTTGCATTATTTACAAAGTGGTAAAAGTGCTTGTCCTCCTCCTGGAGATAGGACACATATGCCTCCAGCTACATGCTGGTCCCCATCTCTGCCACCTTTCCCTCCCAACTGCCCTGGGCTGCAGTCCCACAGCCTGGTTTCAGCTCCCCTTGCAGAATCTTGCATTTTCTTGGCTTTTAAATATTTTCCTAAGTATTCTAAATGCTGTTTTCTCTCTTAGGAGCCTCAACAAGCAGTCTTGTAACAACTGAGGAGGCCTGTAAGTGTGAAGCCATAGCGGCACTGCAGGACTCGGTCACTTCACGCCTCCAAGCTCTGTCCACAAAACATATCCTTTTTCTTATGTGTTCAGCTCTTCACTGGAGGTAGCTGCTTTGATACAAGCTGGGGGGGGGGGGGGAACACGCTTCTCAACAGAAAGTATTTTCTTGGTGATTTTATTAACATCAGGGAGTGAAATTTTGCATGTTGCCAATACTGTTACGTTTTCATATTTCCTTTTCATATCAAGGTACAGATAAGATGCACATCCTCACGTCACCAGGATAATATGTGTTACATCGAAAATCAAACATTGCTCTATTTGTAATTCTTTCAGAGGACGTTTACAGCACATGCTCACTTCTGAGCTCTGCTATTAGTAGTCTGTGTATGTCCCCAAATTTTCGGACACCTTCACAAGCAGCAATGACAGTCATCTGACCAGCTGTGGTCGGGGTTCCAACTCCACAGGCAGGCAGGGTCCCAAATAGTTTTCATGCAAGTTCTCTTGTGCGAAAAACTGCTAGCCTATTACTACCCAGCTGCTGGGATATATCAGGCAGATATCAGGCAGAGTGGGAGGGCTGCGGGGCAGGGTGCTGAATGTGGGGTACTGGGCGAGCATCCAGGCTGGAGCGCATCCCAGGCGTGGGCTGCAGGGTTCACTGGCTTCATTCATTGCACAGCGGCAGCACGGAGAAATGTAGCTGGCCCCCGGATTAGACATTTCACAAACATGTGGGAGGAAAAATAAAAGTGGTGAATTCTGTGGTGTGGTAGCAAACCTGAATGCTGCAATAAATGTCCTCAGCTGGAATGAGAAGAACTAATAACTGGATGTTGGACAAGCTGTGATTCAGCATCAGGCACAATTTTTAAAAGTGATAGTGGTTGATCACGGTGACCGTTTACCAAGGGTTGGGGTAGGTTTTCGGTGCTGGAAATTTTTGAGACTACATGCTTTTCTTCTGTGAAAGGTGCTCTTGTTCAAATAGGAATTAATGTAGGGGAGTATTAGGTCTGTGGTTGTCATCCTGATCCCTGGGGCTACAAAATCAAGGAAGGGGGCTATTTCAGATTAATCAAAGCGGGAGACTACTAAGTTTTGTATATTAACTCATCATTTATACAGATAAACGGCTTCTTCAGTTCACCAAGTTTTCTGAAAGCCATATGAAGTCTTCTACCAAATACACAACTTTCCCAGTTCTTGAACAAATTCAAAGTTATTTTTATATGTCTAAGTGTAAATCCCTCTCTTTGTAGGGTCCCTTGAATTCACTTTATCTGCCTGGGAAGGGTGAAGGCGAGAATCTAATTTTCCTTGGATCATACATCATTCCAGGGAGTCTAAGTAATTAAAACTGAGTGCCAAGTTAATTAACCCTGTAATGTCATCTTGGTAATAGCACAATATCTATCTCAAAAGAACAGACTATCTCTCTGCCCCAAAGCACTAATGTTAAATGAGATGGTGGTAGTTTCAAGTTAGCAATACAATCATTACAAAAAATTGATGCTTTCTTTCAAAGTCCTTCTTTGCTGAGCAATTTGTATCCCTAGCTTCCTTTTGAACCAAACTGGAAAAAGCAGCATCACTCGCTACTCCTTAGCTCTGAATGTCACTCGCTCTAACTTCTTATAAGAAATTGGGGTTGTAGAGAAAATTTGGGAAGTTAACAAACCCTAACCTCTCTCTAAAATGTTTTGAAAGTTCTAGTTCAAGCATGCATTGATCTCATTTAGAATCTGATTTTCTGTGTAAAATGCAGTAATGAGAAACATAAATAAACCAAACCTCATAGCCACCTATTGTGTTGCCCTTAACTAGATGACCACTAGACGAAGTGTCTGAGAAGCTGCAAGCATATCAAGAGAGACAGCAGGTTGTCTGAGCTACCATTCTACTTAGATAGATCCCCAAATGATCTTCCAGAAGCAATTATTTTTTATTGTGTTCAGCAAGCTTTAATTTGTTGCACAGCTTACAGAACAGCATTTGGTTTGTTATTATTGACAAGTGTCAAGAAGACTTCGGGAAGACAACCGTCTTGAAAATATGCCCTGAGGATCTTCATGTACGGTCACTTTGTAACCATAAAGCTACCTATACCTGCTGTGCTTCAGTCTGTACTGCCAGTAGTACAGCAGGTACCGTCATTCTGCAGTAACTGCATTTTTATTCTCTGATTTAAAAGTAAATACAGGAAAGAAAGGAATGGAAAAGTATTCACATCATATAAAACTGTGAAATGGCTAGGCAGAGTAAAAATTGTGCCTCTGGCATTTGTCCATTAAAATGGAAAGTACTTCGTGGTCTTGTAACTTATTTTAATAAAATAAAGTATGATCAGCAGACTGATGTTCTTTTTTTAAAAAAATATATACAACTTAAAGTATGTGTGTTATGAAATAAACAGTTTAACAAAGGCAAGGAAACAAAACCTCAAAGATAGAAGAGGCACAAATGGAAGAAATCTGCATAATTAAACAGGACACTGTTCTTGAGTCACACAGTTGGAAAAAGAACAGTTTGATTTTGAAACCTACAACTCCTTGTTATTGTTGATAAGAGGGTTAATAGTTATTTCAAAGTTGTTCTACACTTGGAAGGATGAAATACACGCTGCAGTTTAAGGTTTTTATCCTGCAAGATTTACTTACGTTAGCAATCAGTCATTCCTCTTGTCATTCCACAGACTTTCCTGGTGCCAGCTGGGCTTGCAGAAGCTGACAATTTACAAGTTTCACTGTTAAATGAAATCCATTTATTTAGCACACTTGCATGTGTAATCATGCAACTAAATCACAATCACAATTTTGTACGTAATCATACAAAATAAATTACATGAAATATTAAATCAGTAGATGGTATGCCAAGGACATATTGTAACAACATTTGCGCTTGTGTCATACCCTGCAGGTTGTACATACAAACTATTTCAAGGAAAATCAGGCAGGAATTCACTTAGAGAGCACATACAATTATGAATGAATTATGCTGACATGGAGGTTCTCCTAGTTAATGCCTATTTTGTGGTATGTCTCCACTGATACTCATTTGTTGCCGTTCAATTACAGTCAGCATGGGACAACCTAGCTGTGCTATAGATGCTTCCTCAAAGAGCTGTACATGCATATTTTTTTCTGTAACTTGTGGAGTTTTATATCCAGCACTTTACTTTGCTTATTTTCATGTCCTCGGCTGGAACACGGGTATTATATAAGGATTTATAAGACCAGAAGTATGCCTTGGCCTCCGTAATTGGTAAGTATAAACAAGTTATAAATCTAATGCAAGACTTTTCCACTTCTTGGCAACTGGGATTGTATTACATTAGTCCCATTTACACTAGGGCTGGTTGTCAAATGAGATGTATAATTTTACATGATTGTGGAAAATTGTCCTGGGGGCCAGATCTGCCTTAAAAGAGCTGGACAGGCTTTGTTTCACGTGCTAGTATTCATAATGTCATTCTACCTTGCAGATGATAGTATTTAACATTCAATTCCTCTGAGCAAGTATCTTGTCTTACTTTGTGAGCACCAGACAAAATTCCAAGGTGATACAAGCATATTTTTTTAAGAACATAAGAGCACGTCCTATTAAGTGAATTTGTAATACTATTTTATTTTAAATATAGATGTATTCATTTTATGGATGAGTATTTATACTGTTTCACTTACTGAGGCAATAGAACTTGACTAATGCAAAGAACTGTTATAAACAAGGACTAAACATCTTTTGGATGATATTTTAAAATTATTTTTATTCTGCTTAAAACATTTTTGAACTTAACTCTAGCCATCATATTCAGCTTTAAGATACTTTTAGGAGCTCAGCCTGATTTGTTTCATAGTTCTCTTACTTATATGCCTCTAAATTGGCAGTAGTTAAAAAATTGGACGGTCAGTGCCTGAAGGTATATAAACATGTAAAAATGTACCTTCAATAAAATTATTTGATGATACCCAATGGATGGTTCTATTTCTTTACATTTTCAGATAGCCTCTCAGATGATGGGTATGGCAGCAAACTTGACAATATGCACGTGTGTGAACCTGGCTTCATCAAGATCCTCCTTTATGGATGGCATTGAACATTGCTTATATTTCAGTGTTTGCATTGTGGATAATTGCAATGTGAAGTACTTAGCCACTGTGAAACAGGGTGATACCCTGGAGATGTGGCATTTGTACTGCATGAAGCTGGTGAGTGTTTAGAGCGGGATGCCGAAGAGGTTGCCTGGGCTCACCTTTTCTGTCCATCACAAGACAGCTTCAGCATGAAAATGTTTCATTTCACAGACAGGTCCCATCTAACTTGCCTTCTGGCCGCACTGCTGAGGAGCCTGGAACCCTGGAGCAGCATGGGCCTGGGCCTGATCCCACACCCTCTGCACTGCTCCGTGTTGTGTATGGGCCCAGCACAACAAAGGGTCTCCTTTACCCCCTCTAACCCACTGAGTACATGTACTAGCCCATGGAACTGCCCATTACAATAAATTAAGTGGTAAATTCAGTTGTGGGTGCATGGCAGTGACTGCGAGGGAGCAAAATGTCATGCAACATGCACTGCCAGCCATCGTTTACTTCAACCAGTGGTGAAGCTTGGGCTAATTCTGGGGTTGGGGTAATCCTCAGCATGTACTGCTGTAAATTATGGCTTTAAACTTTTAAAATAAAATCATGGCTTTAAAAATAATGGTTTTAAACTAGAAGAGGGTAGGTTTAGATTAGATATAAGGAATAGAAATGAGGGTGGTGAGGCATTGGAACAGGTTGCCCAGAGAGGCTGTGGATGACCCATCCCTGGAGGTGTTCAAGGCCAGGCTGGATGGGGCTTTTAGCAACCTTTGGTGGGAGGTGTCCCTGCCCATGGCAGGGGCTGGAGTTTGATGGGCTCTAAGGTCCCGCACAACCCAAACCATTCTGTGATTTTAGGGCCCCTTGCTACAAGAAGAACATTGAGGTGCTCGAGCGAGCCCATAGAAGGGCAACAAAGCTGGTGAGGGGCCTGGAGAACAAGTCCTACGAGGAGCGGCTGGGGGAGCTGGGCTTGTTCAGCCTGGAGAAGAGGAGGCTCAGGGGCAACCTTATCACACTCTACAGGTACCTTTAAAGGAGGCTGTAGCGAGGTGGGGGTTGGTCTGTTCTCCCATGTGCCTGGTGACAGAACAAGGGGGAATGGGCTAAAGTTGCGCCAGGGGAGTTTCAGGTTGGATATTAGGAAGAACTTCTTTACTGAAATGGTTGTTAGACATTGGAATGGGCTGCCCAGGGAAGCGGTGGAGTCACCATCCCTGGAGGTCTTTAAAAGACGTTTAGATGTAGAGCTTAGTGATATGGTTTAGTGGAGGACTGTTAGCATTAGGTCAGAGGTTGGGCTCGGTTATCTTTGGGGTCTATTCCAACCCAGATGATTCTGTGATTCTGTCAAACAATACCAAAACACGACACACAAGTAATTCACAAACACTTTTATTTTCCTTTATTTAAAAGCAGCACGCCCTTTACCAACTGCTTACCGCCAACTCCTCCCCGAAGCAGACCACCCCAACTCCTCCCCCTTCTTCCCACCCCCTTCGCCCCCCCGCCATGCCAGGGGCGGGCCGCCCTCCCGGAAGTAGGGCAGCATCTCTCCCGCGGCGCGCTTCCGGCGGCGGTTGCCAGGGCGACGGCGGCGCCGAGTGCGGGCAGGCCCCGGGAACGCCGCCGGTCGGGGCGGGGCGCTCGGAGCCCCTCGGCCGCCGCTCCCCCCTCACGATGTTCATCTACCTGTGCAAGAAGGTGCTGCCGGGGCTGGGTTATAAGCCTGACTGACTGCTATTGTCGTTCCGGGTGTGCTAATGTGTCCGTAGTTCGCTGCTGCGTTCTCATAGGTGCCTCTGTTGAGGTGCTCTCGGGGGAGTTTAAACTAAAAGTTGGTTCTTAACAAGGTGCAGACGCAAAATATTTCTTTTTCAGATTGCGGTTCCTGGTAATGTTCAGTTAAGATGTATTTCCTGGAATAAGAATGAAGGGTTCATAGCCTGTGGCGGAGAGGATGGATTACTGAAAGTTTTAAAGTTAGAAACACAGACAGGTAACTGAGTTTTTTTTTTTTCTTTTTTTCTTAAGAATAAAATCCACCACACTTCAGTATTCTGAAAACACAACTCCTTCCAATTCTCTAACTTAACAGCATGGCATACATCTGAAGCCTGTACGCAGATGTTTATAGATTTGTATAAGTGTCAAAGGTGTTGCTGCTTTCTTCTGAACATTGTTTTCCTTTAGCTTGTTTCACATGATATGCCTGTCATTTATCTAGCTTTTATAGGTACTACTTATCTAGCTGATAAGTAGTTTTATATCTACTGAACTCTTCAGTGCTTCTTCTTTCAGGGCATACGCTTCATTTTTGTTATTGCTATGTGGACTTCCTGTTTATTTTCATAATCATTTCACTATTTTTTTTTTAATGTTCTCTACCATTAATCTAAGGAAAAAGTTGTATATTCCCTTGAAATAGGATGAGTATGCTCTGAGAAAAGTGAACTTCAATTAATTTTCTAGTTCTTTTAAAACTCTTTCTAAAAGTAAATAAGTTGTGATAGCCATATGTTTTCTTTGCTGTTTTTGGTTTGTTTCTGAAAAGTTGCTCAGGCTTAGTGAGCATCCGAATTTGGATGACAGATATGGGTAGCAAATACCTTGAACTGAGGAATGGAAAAATCCATCCTATAGATACACTTTCTGTCTATTTTTAGGGGAATTATTTTAACAATTAAAACCAGTAATTAGAGCTGAAGCGTTATTACAGTAATAGGTATGCTTTATTAGGTTTATTTTATAATTGTTTTTGTTATTTTTAGATGAAGCAAAAATAAAGGGACTTGCAGCTCCTAGTAATCTTTCTATGAATCAAACTCTTGAAGGTCATAGTGGTAAGTCTCCTTGAGCATTTAATGTATTTTGATTAGAATGAAAAATACAGGATTTGGGGAAGTTGATAGAGTAATTTTTCTCCAATTTTTAATTAAAAGACTAAAATAAAGGATATCAGCGTGAAGATCGCGTATGTAACAGGTTGAATATCTACTTTTACTAAGTTAGCTGATGAAAGACCTGTAGTTAATCTTTCATGATTTGTGAATGAATTACGGGTTTGACTGATGTAACCTCACCTCAATTCTTCTGGCTGGTGTGGTATGCATGATGCACAAGGCATGCTGTGCAAATCAAGCCAGGTTCTGCCTACAACAACTTACGTTTTGCTGATGTGTTTTCCATGGTTAGGCTTATAAACTTTGACCTTTCAGCTTAATCTATGTGACTTTCTAAATTACTTGGGCCCCATTCATTTTCCTGAAAAAGAAGAATTGATTGATACTAAAGTGGATGATACTATTGTATGCGTTCTATCACAGAGGAACTTATTTTTTTTAATTATTTTTTGATAATATCTAAGATTTGCTTATGTTATGGCAGCTTTACATTTTCTTCTGAAGAAGTCACAATTCAGTAAATCTCATCTCTGTTTTCAAAATGTCTTTATTTTCTCTTCTTATTGACAAATTACATATGTATGTAGACTGCAGCATGGTATACAAAGTTTACAGAGGTTAGAAAACAGGCTGAAGTATTTCTGAAAGTAAACATTGAATACAGGGAAGTCAGGGAGGAATCAAACTCTTACATGTTAAATGGTCATCATCCACAGAAAGGGAGATACAAAGAGAATGCTGAAATCTTTAGAAAATTAGAAGGAATGGTCTCTTATGATTATTTGTAGTTGAAACTTGGCAACAGATTACTTTAGGGGCCTGGTTAAACATGATGGAAGAAATTAATTTTGAAGAATTGGTTTAGTGGATATTTTGAATGGATGTCTTTGATTGTGAAATAGTTTACGGTTCCCCTCAAAAATCTCTGATATTCAGGATATCTTTGACTGTGTCTGTTGGTAAAGCTTGTGACTGAAATCTGGAGAAATGAAAAGGATACAGAGGAAATGCATAACCACTGGTGAAGAAGTGGAAGTGTGTGATGCTGGAAGAGGCCAAGTTCATACCCAGTATTGAACTGATGAAATAAGATGGTTGTTAAAAAACTGTTTGAAGATGTTTCAAGTCAAGTTAAATGTTCGTGAGGAGGATCCCACATGAAACTTGATCTGAAGGAGCTGTGTGCAGAGTGCTCTTTTTGGTAATCAGGAGGGAGATTATGTTTTCAAACTGCAGCTCTACTGAGGATCGAGTTATTTTTTGAAGAGGAGGACAAAAAGTCTCTTAAGTCAAACTGTAAAACTATCGTTTGGGTTTTGGTTACTGAAACAATATTCTGGGTAGAATTTAGAGAGGATGTTGCTCAAGTGGGTGAATAAAGGACCAGGAGGATCCAATTAGAGCAGAATTTTGGAAGAGGAAAGGAGTGGTGTAATAAGAATGCCTAAAACTAAATCAATCTCGGCAGTGCAAATTCCTGTAAACTCCGGAGTGATAAAGTTGTGTGTGGTGGTTTTCCTTAATGTATTTAAATGGCATAAACACAAGATTTGTATAATCCTCTAGGTTCTGTGCAAGTGGTGACATGGAATGAGCAGTATCACAAACTAACAACCAGTGATCAAAATGGGCTCATCATCGTGTGGATGATGTATAAAGGTACGCTACAGGACAACTTTGAGACTGAATAATATTCCACTTGTGGGAAATCATTTAGCAGTTTTAATGGTTCTTTTTCAGAGTTCTTATTTTGCAGATTTTAAAACCTGAAATAGATACAAAACATTTTCCAAGTTCTTATTGTAATTGTCATCTAAATTTTTCGTAGTGTTGCTTATGAAAAGGAATCTGTCTTCCAGAGGTATCTTAGGAAAAGATACTGGTGCTTAGCCATGTGCTTGGTTAAACTGCTACAGATCTCTTATTTTAAATCTGTTACTTTATTTCTTTGGAGAAAAATAATGTGTTGAACAATAAAAAGAAGGACATAAATAATCTCTTCTAGTTTTTGAGAAGAACCTGTAAATTACTTCGTACTCTCAAACTTTGGCTCTCCTCTCTTATTTATTGTTTGTCGATATTTTTGGGGGGAATAAGTAACTCACACCTGAACACTGGATTTCACACTGGTATAGTCTTGCTGGAGTTTTTACAGAATGGGTGGAACAACGTTTTTTTAATTCCTTTCCAGAACAGTTTGTTCCTATAGCTTTTTGTTACATATTATATTGCAATCATATATAACTTGTTATCCGGTCTTTGTCCTGTCTTTGTTTTTATAAGCAGACACTTGACGTTTTTCCATTTTATTGAATACCTAGTTTAATTTGTTGGTAATTCTTATAAACTTTTTGTGTTTTTGTACTATTTTGTTTTTAACAACTCCTGGAATTTATATTAGTATCAAATGTTGTTATCATCCAATTTGCATTATCTTTTTAACTGAGAGTGTTTTTGCTCTTTGAATTCAATGATAGCGTGTTTCTTGAATCTGCTAGAGGGTTCTCAAATTAGAAGTATGACTCAGTTTTTCATTTGTTCCTAATAGGTGCTTGGTATGAAGAGATGATTAACAACAGAAATAAATCTGTTGTTCGAAGTATGAGCTGGAATGCTGACGGACAGAAGATTTGTATTGTGTATGAAGATGGAGCTGTGATTGTTGGATCTGTGGATGGTAAAACTTAAGCTCTGCTAATTGTTGTGGTGTTATATAGCTTCCATTTTTAAGTGTCATGTATGTAGCAGCTCTGTTTATGCATATAAGTACAATTAATATTTACTTTAATAGTTGTTGCTTTGAACTTCAGCGGTTTCAGTTTCTATACTGCTAACATGCATCTTATTTTTAGTTTTGTGGTATGATTATTAAGTACAATAAATGTTATGTTACAGGCAATCGCATCTGGGGGAAAGACTTGAAAGGTACACACCTGTGCCATGTGACCTGGTCCTCTGATAGCAAAGTTTTGCTCTTTGGAATGTCAAATGGAGAAATTCACATTTATGACAGTCAGGGAAATTTTATTGTAAGTTTATGGTTGGTATAATAAAGATATTAACTTTAACATGCATAAAAATTTACTTCCTCTTAATTTATTTCATGTGTGGTTCTTTGTACAGTATTTATATTCAAACTTGCTGCAGCAGCACTTCATTTTTAATGAAAATATTTCAAGAAAAGAAGTACATTATAAATATTTTATTCTTGGTAGCGAAATGATTATCATGGCAGCAAATGCCTTTTTGCTTTGCAATAGTTAGTGAAAATGTAAAAATATGTATGGTGATAGTATATGGTGATAGTATCTAAATTAAATTAAGTTCATGTTAAAAGTACTAGTGTACTTTTAGAATAAAGCTTTAGTTTATTTTCCTACTGATCCTGTCATTCTTCATTATGTAAGGAATGTTGCATGCTTCAGAGGAAACCTGGTAATAAGCGGTAAAAATGGTGGAAATAACTACAATATTGCTACATTCCTGCAGTGGTTGTTTACTTATTTTTTTAATCTACTTATTTAGAATATTAGAATAACTATGATAAAACACTAAGCAGAAGTAAAACGTTCACTTTGGGAAGAGCAATGTATCTGAAACCATATTGTTTGTTTTTCAGATGCTATTATGGTGAATTTTCTTTTTTCTTTCCTTCCATGAGAAGCTGTTACCCTTCCCATGCTCTTTTCTTTAATCCGCTCTTGTTTCTTCCTGCTGTGTGTATTATGATGTTTCTAACATGTGCTATAAATTACTGAGATTCCTTAAATAAGTTGTCCTACCAGTCCTTCCTTTTCTCAACAATATTTACACTTGTCCTTTTTTCCTTAATTCTTCCCTTAAGTTACCTGGCAGCCCCCTTCAAAGTGATCTACATGCATTCTTATCTGTTCAGGGCATTCTTTGAAGGATGCACACTAATTATAATTGTTACAAGAGTAAGCTTACCTTAAATAATATTTGAAAATAATTGAAACAATAATACCCAAATTAGAATATCAAGTAAGAGTCTTTTGCCTAGAAAAAAAGTAACAGGAGGGTTATTTAAAAAAATAGTCAAAAAAATAACAACAACAACAACAGAACTTGTGGCCAGGAGTGGTTTGAAATCTTTTTTATATTTTGTGGAGTTCCAGTGGGGTTCGTTGCGTGGTCATGTGCAGCTTTTGTGCAAGTGCATGTTTACTTTTTAAGTTACTTTTCAAAGTGTGAAAATGCCAGAAGTTCTTCTTTGTAATTAAATGTGTTCTTATGTCTTATCCAGCCTTGAATAAGGAACTCTTTCAAACTATTAAATTTTTGATAAAGTCAAAACTTTTCTTTGTGCAGGAGAACAGTTTTGCCCATATACTCTCTTTTGCAGTATATCAGTTAACCTATAAATTGTTCCTCTAAATAGCATGTTATGTATGACTTTAAATAATTAACCATTCTTGCCTAGGTGAAAATGAAACTGAGTTGTTTGGCAAACTTAACTGGAGCATTCCGTATTGCTGGAATACATTGGTACCATGGTACAGAAGGCTACGTCGAACCAGATTGTCCCTGTCTCGCTGTCTGTTATGATAATGGAAGATGCCAGATAATGAGAGATGAGAATGACCAGAGTAGGTGCAAAACGTGGGATGCTAATTACTGAGCTGTTCTTGACCCAACATGTCTACATGTGTTTAGATTTTTGATGTTTATTTCTTTAAAAACTAGATCCTATCTTGATCGACACTGGTATGAATGTAGTATGTATTCAGTGGAACCATTGTGGAAGTGTGTTGGCAGTGGCTGGCTCCCTAAAAGCAACTTCTCAAGATAACAATGTAAATATTGTGCAGTTCTACACTCCGTTTGGTGAGGTAAAAATATTTAATATGTTTATACAGTCTAATATGTTCTTTATTTTAGCTTGTTTTGCCTATGTGTTCATTACTGGTGGTACTTGGATGCCAAAATGTTTAGTGGTTTTAACTTGCTCTTAAGTATCTATGACATCCACTTGGATCTGGAAGCATGAAAGAGGATTGGGTCCCCCTTTAGAACAGCAAATTGCTGGCCAGATGGAAAATCCTAGAGCATCTCACATAACACTAAATTGTAGGATGTGTATAGTATTGGACTTTGGACACCTGACTTAGGTATCTGAATTCGCACTACAGTTAATAACTTGGAATGTTTAGGCAGCAATTATGAAGCTAACTTAATGTGTGTGTATCAAACCTGGAAGTGCTTGTCTTTCTCTGCCAGCTCTGTAAGAGACCCAGGCATCTCTAGATTAGGAGCTTACAATAGGGCAGTGAATGCTCCCTTCTGTGGAATCAGTAGAACTGAGAAAATGGCATCTGGTATCACTAAGAGCTCAGAAATCTTACAAAAAGTAAGCTGTTTCTGATCTTTGTCATGTTGGGGATCTTGTTCTCTGAAAGCTTTTGTATTTCTATCTTTTTGTATAAGATGGTAAAGGTTCAACAATTGAGAAGCAATTTTGCTATAATGCTATTTTTGCTTTAGAATGTAATTTCATTACTTTCACTTGCCCTTCTAGTACTACATCTAGAAACCACTAAGTTAGTGTTAAGTGTAAGTGTGAAGAAGCTTTGTCCCTTGCACAGAGGAAATATCTGGTCAGCCATCAGGGTAACTATGTTAAGGATAGAGCAGGGAGCTATGTTGTGAAAGGAATTAAGAAGTAGCAACCAAAGAGCTTCCCACAAACAAGTCGACTGGGGACTATGGTTATAGTGTTTGAAAACATTAATTTCTTTCAATTCATTTGTTCAACTTCAGATACTCTAACAAAATAAAGATCTATTAAAAAAAGGGAAGTATATCTCTTTGCCATTAAATGCTAAATGGACATCTAACTACCCTTCTTAGCCTTTTTGAAGGGCAGGAGATACAGGGACAAAGAAAATGTCCATTGCCTTACTGCAAATTCCGTATGTATGCAGCTGATTCAATGTATGCTCTTGATATAGATCAGGTATATATCTCTATTTGTTTAAACTATCAGCTGTAGTTAAAGGTGTTGTATGTCAACTGACTTAATATAATTTATAGACTTACTGCCAGTGACAGTGAAACTTCTGAGGCATGTCAGGTATCAGTACTGTTGTGTTTATTTTAATAGTAATTGAAATAATAAAAGTGGTTTAGATTACCAACCAAAGGAAAAATGTTTATACTGTCATTCTGTATTGTTTATTTTTCTAAGTTTGAACTATGACTCAATTGGTATGCAAATTAAATGTTTTCTTTCTGGCAAAAAAAAAAAAAAGAATGATAAAGACAAATGAATGCTTATGCATATTAAATACCCTGCCCTTGTTTGCATGTGTATGGTAATTTGGGAGTCATTACGAGGTACTGCAAAGAAAATTTACAAGTTTGTATTTCATGAAACAGCAAAACTGTTGTGTTTTGGAGCAGTTTTCCTAGATATGTTCAATATCTTTTTATTTTTTTTTCAACAAGCATTTGCGCACACTGAAGGTTCCCGGCAAGCAGATGTCAGCCTTGTCTTGGGAGGGAAGTGGACTGAAAATTGCACTAGCTGTTGATTCTTACATATATTTTGCAAACATTCGGCCAGATTATAAGGTAAGTGGTTATGTTGCACCTAGCAGGAAACTGACTAGGAAATCTGACTAGGGAATTTGATTGAAAGCAAAAGAAGATGCTGCCTAACTAGAGGATAAAGGGATAGTTAGGTGATAAATAGATTTCTAAGCCAATCAGATACAATGCAGAAGCTACTTGTGGAAGGTAAGTGCAAAATACAAGTCTTTTTACTGGCAATTTTTTTTCTCATTGGGCAAGAAATAGTTTTCTTGTCCTGTAATAGCTGTAATGTGGAGACTCAGGTTATTGTATTATGGACTCTTTTTTGCTATGAAATGGGTTTCTGTGCGCATGTTTACAGTTATGTGAAAAGAGGTAAGCAGATAAACTGAAGCATTGGAACCTTATCATGTGTGCTGATCCCATTCCTGAGCTCTGTTGTGAATTGCTTTGGCTAACTTTCCAAAGACAGAGCCTGGGTAGAGGCCTAGGGCTAGTCAGTGATAAGGGGAGCACTCAGAGGACAATATGAAGTTTTATTCCCTCCACTTTCAGCCTTCCTTTGAGAAGACCAAGGTTCAAGGAACAGAAGTGTAGTGGCTGTGTCACAGTTCTTTCACTCTCTCCTATTGGAGTTGTTCCATGGTGTTAGCATGGTTGGGTAAATATTTACTGAAGCATATTGGAAACATTTCCTATGTACTGGGTAGGTGCTATAGTCACTGTGGAGTTGGTCTTTCTTTTTATTTTTAGTTATGTATGCAAAATAGAGTGACTTTTTTCAGATCTTTTATTTAAAAGCAAACTTTTTTTTTTTTTCTTTTTTTTAATCCAACAAGAAAAATAAAACTAATACTCTGGTATTTGGCTACTTGTTAGAGTTTTGGATTAAGACCACACCGTAAGTTAATGTAGGGACAATGTTTCTTACATGCTCTTTTCCCTGTCTGTGACCAGTAACTTCTTCCAGATTTTGGATTTATTCAGGTCAGCTTTTAATTAAAATTTCAGTGGAGTTTTTGACTAGGTCATATCATTACTACATTTTTTTTTTTGAAGCCTAGCATATAAATCAGTGCTTAATTTATGATTTCTATTTTATCAACGCTAGCGAAGCTTTAGTGAAATGTGTGTGACTTTATTGGTGATGCAATGACTTACCGATTGTTCTTATAATGAATTTGTGGTTCTATTTTCATAGTAAGGAAATGTGTGCTCTGTTAGTATTAACAGAATTGAGCATGATGCTGAATTTGGCAGTGGTTAAGGCTGTCCTGTAGGTAAGGCTACAGGAATGGCTCTAGTATTTTCATTGCTCTTTAGTCAAACTGATTGAATTAAGTGACACACTAGGAATTGTTTGCACATTTACTGTCATGTTGTGGCGGTGAATTGATAGTTTGAACCAGGAGGGATGTGTAGAACCTGGAACAGTGGAGATGAGTGCAACCTGATAGGTGTATTTTCTATTTATATTTAAATTCCCAATAAACTTGCAAGTCTGTATTCAGCCAAGCCTAAAGAATATTTTTATCTGTCTACCAAATCAGTGTTGGTGTTTTTCTAAACTGTAAGTAAAATAGTCCTAACTGTGTTGTTTTTTTTTTTTTTAAAGTGGTTACTGTCCCGTGTACAGTATTGTATATTTTTTTTTTGTCCCAGCACAGAGTATGTTCTTTAATCATCGGTGCATAACCACTGTGATTAAAGAGAGAGAGAGAATTATGTGAGGAACATAGTGCACCTGTATTTAAATATATTGTTCCACGTGGTAGTGGAACATCACTGGTCAGTGAGTTTTAAAAACAAAGCTGCCAGGAAGCAATGCAGGAAGCAAATAGTTTGTTACAAGTCTGCTGGAAGAAGCTTTGGAAATTTGAGGTGGAAGATAGTCTTGCAGGAAATGCTACTTGATGCTTGTGCTGGGACGTGTATAACACACGTCTGGAATACATATACTGCTTTTCCTAAACACTTCAGTATCTGCGAGACCATGTGTATTTCTGGATCAGGCATGGTTTTCAAATTAATAATAATTTGGAACCTCAGTTTTAGAAATAGCGTTTGTAAGCTGGTGGCTTTTTTCCTTTTTATTATTACATTAAAGTGAAAAAAAGATGTGTTCAAATGATTGCTGTAGCAAATAAACTCTAATCTGTTGGTAATATACCCAGCTTCAATGTTAAATACTTTTATGGTGAAAGATGCATGTCATCCTCCAATGAATAATACACTTTACTACTGTTATGTTCTTATCTGATTATATTGGTAACTGTTTTACGAACTGTTTCTTATATGTTGGAAATGTTTTTTATTATTAATTTCTATAATTTAGTTGAATGCAATCAAATACATCTTCATAGTTTTTTATAGTGTTTGAATGTTCTATTTTTCATTTTGCCTTTTTTTTTCCCTCCTTGCAATATAAATAGTTCTGTTCTTCTAGGGGGGAGGGGAGGATTTTTTCTCATGTTGTTAATATTAAAGAAATGATGTGAGTTATTTTAGTGCTCTAACATAATTGCTTATTTGGTCTGCTTCAGAAATTGCACTGTTTGAGGTGTTTGCTATCTTCCCCCAGGAAATTAATGTTGATTTTCCAAATCACTTGTCAGAGTAAACATTTTCATGACAAAGCCCTCATCACAGTGGGTATTTCTGTGTTCTGAACAAGGAGGAAACAAGGGAAGGTGAAGTCTTCTCAATTTGAGAATGATCTTCCAATTCTGATTGGGACAGGTTATTTTGTGTGATAGGAAGGCTTCTTTTCCCAAATTATGCAAATAAATTATTACCAGGACTGTATTCATATACTCTAAATATCAGGTCATCACGTGACAGGTAAAGAACATGAAATGCTGATCATGTATATTAAACAAACACTTTCTCTTAGCTGTGAAAAATGAATGATTGAACTAGTGGAATTTCTTGCAGGATTTATCAAAGTTGTCTCTCTTTGGCAGTGGGGTTACTGCTCCAATACGGTGGTTTATGCATACACCCGACCCGATCGTCCAGAGTACTGTGTAGTTTTCTGGGATACAAAAAACAATGAGAAATACGTGAAATATGTCAAGAGCCTGATTTCCATAACGACTTATGGAGACTTCTGTGTTTTAGCAACTAAAGCGGATGAAGATCAACCTCAGGTATAATCTTTCTTTTAAATTTCACTTGAAACACCCTGTTGCACATGGCAGTGTTTTACAGCTAGAATAAGGTGGTATGTAACATTCTGAATCTGTCTCAGTGTGTGTCACTAGTTGTCATTTGACGGAAAGGCAATTGAATAGGTTCCATGTCTAAAACAAAGAAAAGCAACAAAATAACAGCAAAAATGTGCAGAACCTGTTTACTACCTTTTTTTTTTTTTGCCTCCTTGTAGCCACTAGTAACTTAATGAAAAGTGCAGCCTTCGGAATGGCTGTTTCTTTAGACATATTTTAAAAATAATAAATTCACTAGAAGTAGGAAAACATTGGGATGTTAAGAAATATTTAATAGTTGGAACTGGAAAAATGAAATTAAGAAAGGGACAACTCTTAGGTGATATAAATGCTTGTTACAACAAATTGCCTTTTTTAAAAAAAAATCTAGTGACAGATTATAGGATAGAGATATCCTTTGGATAATGTATATTCAGTTAACATTAACTGTCACAGATTTTCTTACTGGGTTCATTTCTGAATTATTTTCTATATTGCTTACAAAGGAGGAGCATGAGATGGAGTCAATTGGCGCCACGGTAAAAAGTGTTTAAGTGCCGCTTTGCTTGATTGTGTAATAAATGGCATGCTATGATAAGGTCTGAAAATATGGTACACGTGGACAAGGCCTTTTGGTGAAATTGAGTGCAATGAAATGGGATTTTCTGGGTTGCATTTTTAAAACATGAAGCAAAGAGTGGTGGGATTTAGTGTAACTTTCTTGAAAATAAATAAGAGATTTAATTTTACTGTCTGAAAATTACATGGTAATTACCATGTTTAAATTCTTTTGAAATGGCTCCAGACTCATCTTTAATGCTATGGGGATCAGCTTTTAGGAACTGAAGTAAACGAACTTACCCTTTTGGTAGTAGTTCATTAGAGTTGCTTTCTGAAAAAACAGATGTGTTTTGCAATAAGTTTCAGTCATTAGGGTTGTGATTTCAAGAGGGTAAACTGTGCAATAGCTGATGGAGCAAAAAAGACTAATTTTGGCAGGAACTGTTTAAAAGCATTGCAGGAAGAAGTGAGTGTTGGTAAGTTACAGAGAACTCAGTTTTGATACCCACAGTGAGGCTTCAGCTTTGAGCAAATCAGACAGTGCAAACTGCTTGGTCCTAACGCCACCTGGTGTAGCTCATGCAGTCTCAGTCTCCATCATTCCTTGGTCGTCTCTGATCTGCTGACCTCGAGTCTCAGAAATAAGTAAAGTGGGAATAAAAGATTAATTCTTCTCCAGCATTCACTCTTTATTCAATTTATGTTAATGTAGTAGAAACAAGCAGTAAGCAGTTAAAAAGCCAGTTGTGGCCTCCTACAGAGGTGGAGCCTCAATGTATTTTTTTCAGAAAAGGGAAAACTGAGAATGCTGGCTGAAAATTTAACTTGACAAAGAAATAAAAAAAATATTTTTGAGGGATATTTCTGGTTTTGTTACCAGGAAAAAATAGAATTTAATGAAAATAATTCCCTGTTTAGATCTTTTTCTCTGAAAAAATATAGTTCATATAGTAGACAAAACCCTAAATTCTATAAAGTCTGCTATTCTCTTATTATTGATAGCTTTTAATCTGGCAGTTTAAAGCGTAAGATGTACAGCGATTACACAATTACATTAATTGGCCAGATAGCAAAGCAGCTAATGAACAGCTAATTATCTTCCTTTTCCTGGAGAGTCAGAATGCCAGCTCTTAGGTGATTCAAGTTCTGGCAGCACTGTTTTTTGAATTTAGAGTCTGCAGTAGAAATTGCTACTTAATTTCCATGTTTCTCTTTCAAAATGCTTGTATTTCCCTGTGTGATGGTAATAAAGCTATTTAACCCTTGATTCATATCTGGAAAAATGCATGCACAGGCACACTGAAGCAACCAACGAGTGTTGGTGTCTAAGCACTTTTTGTATTTTCATCCTCCTGAATTTAACAGGCCAGTCTGAGATATCTGTGCTGACTTAAAGCTTTCCAAAGCAGGATTACATGAGGGGCAAAACTAACAAAACCAGTCAGTTTTCAGCACCTATGTTACATTTTGGTGGAGGGATAGCCCTACTCACTGTTCTTATGATCCAGCCCTCTGGAGGTTCAACATCAAGTTCTACTAAGACTAAAACAAGAGCCCTTACTTCTGTGGGCTGGCGAGATGGCCTGTTGCAGTTTGTCAGATTATCCTTTGCATACACAGCTAGGCAAGAGCTGAGTTGCTGAATAACTGCTAGTGTATTGCTCATGCTAGTAAATAATGTCAGTGCAGTGTGTGCTCCACAGAGCAGGGGAGTGAGGCTGGCTGTGTCACTAGCACGTTGTCTGTGGACCCCACTAGTGGTACATCCTACCTAGTGTATGTTGTCTGATTGACTTGCTCCTGTGCTTAGAACAGCTGGTTGTTTTCCTGCTTCGTGCTTGGCTTTGTTTATAGTGTTAATTGGCAAATACCACGTTACTATCATGTAAGCATCTTTGTATTTACTGCAGCCATAGTCCTTCTGTTTTGTGTTGCTGATCAGTGTTAGGTTGTGTGAAATGTGGGCTATGAGATATGCCTTCGCAGACAGCCTTGTACAGCTTACTAATTTACAGATACATGTGCTGTTAATAATACTTATGTTTATTTCCCTACAGTATGTGCTGGTTCTCTGCAATTCTATTGGTACTCCCTTGGACCCAAAATATATTGATATTGGTAAGCAATTTGCAACACTCACGGTTCATTTTTTTGGTAATAGCAGGAGGAAATCAGCCTTGAGTCAAATACACATATTGCAAAATTCATGTCCTATATTGTAGATTGTAATTAAAATGTAAAGTATTCTGCTCTGATAAATGACTTCCTTGTCCTATGGAATGGGTATGAAATGCTGTGGTATTTTTTAGTCTCATAATTGAGATGACACTAAATGAGAAGATAATTTTAGTCACATCAATTTGATTCCCTCTTGCCACCTTTTACAAGCATGGTGTTACATCAGAATCTTCAGGAATAAAATGCTCAGGAAATTCAATACACAAATTTTACAGTGGATGGATTGGAAAAAAATAAACAATCGAGAACTGAAGTTAGTGGATATGGTGGTGATGTGCATGGGTTGTTGTGTGGTGTCTCCCCACCCTTGCCCCCCATAAGATGTCTGTATTGCTTACTAGTCTCCTGGACTTCCTTGACAGGTGGGATTGGGGTGAGGGGAGGAGGAATTAGGGACTCATAGGGCACGTTTTAACTCATTTTACAGCTGTCATCTAAAATAAGTTGCATGAATCATTCCTGAAAGGGGCCTGTTCCCTCTGCATTGGATACAAAGAAGCCCAGGGCAACCAGCTCATCTCTGTCAGAGATGTCTAAAATTAGATGGGATGATCCCACTCAAACAGTTAAAATTAGCTTTGTGTGTACATCTCTAACTCTGCTTTTAAACTTTCCATTTTCTTGTGTTCTGTTTATGTGAGCTTTCTAAATCAATCTGTGATTGTTTGTTTATAATGACAATAAATAAAAGGTAGCAGTTTCTTTGTTTTCCCCCATTACTACCTGTCTCCTACAACCATCTCTACAAAAGAATCTTCTCCGGTGGCTGAAAACAGTTAGAGAAATGACACTTAATTAAGAGTTACAGTTGTTGCAACAGTATTTGAATTTTCCTGAGGAGATGAAACAATCTGGAAAAAGCTTCTCTCTTTCCTTTAGCTTAACTAAGTTGTCCATAATCTGCTACTGTTCCCTCTGGTGTCAGACGATTTAGTACATAGGCTGACAACGCTCTCTGCTAATGTGAGTTCATGTGTGAAAATCCTTACAGTCTTCATCCTCACAGAAGGATAAATACTTGAGGTTAGGACTATTTGCATGCTTGAGGAATCTTGAAGAATTTTTATAGTTTCAGTAGTTCAGATGTAAAAAGCAAGTCTTTCATTTATGTATAGTAACCACAGCCAAAGATTCAACTTTATTTTTAATACATGCATCCTGTAAGACTTTAAAGTTAGCCCACCAAACTTAGAGAAGGGATTGAAGGTAAAGTGAAAAGCCAAAGTGTAAGTTCAAATGCTTTCAGAACACATTGCATTGGTTTTATCATAGTTGCTTTCCTTTGTTGTCGCGTTGTGGAACAACTTGAAATATTTTCCTTGTACAAATTGACCTTACATGATATAGGTATTAGTATGCAGTCAAGGTCTGCATATACAGTATACTGCACTGTGTGTCACAGTGCTTCTTGGTAGCAGAAGGTATAATTGTTCCAGTTGGACAGGGTGCTGAACTTAAGCAGCTGGATTGCCTTGTTGAGGACAGTATAGAGTGGAGACCTTGCACAACTTTGAAGGCTGTAACTTAACTCTCTGTTTTTTTCCACTTTGTTCATAACTTCTAAGAAAAGAATTGTCAATAAATGAAGAAAATCAGCTTTTATGTTAATTATAATTATTTTATCAGGTGGGAGTAATTATTTATAAGATATAAGCGCTATGAAAACAAAATTAGCATATCTCTTACCCATGATTATTGGAGAGCTGGTTTTGACTTGTGAAAAATATGCTGTCTGTCTGTGAAAATCTTGTTTCTTTTCTTTCCAAAACAATTTTTCATTTCTTAATGAAAGAATAAATCTCTGCATTTAGTTCAGAAAATAATTTTGTTAACTTGTTTTGAGCTCTTCGTTAAAAATTAAAAGTACCATCTTTCATATATGTTTAAAAATGCTGATATTGTCACTTTTATTTAATTTGATTTATTTGATTTTTCACAAATGTTTGTGAAAAATGCCTTCCTATGTGATAGGAAGTTCCTTAACAGACCACTTGGTATTTCTGTGCTCCTGCTTACTTACTGCTCCTCTTAAGTGAGTGCTCTTGACTCCTGTGAGTCTAAACTATATTTTATGATTGTGTTGATTATTGCATACTGAACAGAAAGTATCTTTGGCTTTTCCAGACTGCCTCTTGTTGAAATAGTGAACACCTGATGCTCTACTGAGCATAAAGATTTTACTTCTCCTTGAGTCTTCAGTATCCTGCAGGACTCTTGGGCTGCAACCTGGTAGGAAATTGATAGTGGAGGAAAAAAAAAGACCCCTAATCAAGGGATGTTAAGTAGCTGACAAAGCATTTGAATTATGCGTCTGAGAATGTGTGTTAAAACACAATTTGTATGCATTGTTAATTCTTATAATATCTTATTAAATTGTTTCAAAAAGTGATCTCCTAGTGATAAAGTAACTGACAGTGTGTAATGTTTGATTTGTCCTCAGGAGATGCAAATCTTACATTGTTTGGCTCAAAACCCAGTAGTTTAAGAAGGACTAACAAAAACTCGGATTATTCCCTTTATTCTGCTAAATTATTAATTATGTCATTACCTTCCTAATGTTTACTTTTGCTAATGGTGGCTAAAAGGAATTAATCGGTCATTATGTGGTGGAAGGTTATCACTTTGTCCTTATTCTTTCTGTAGACACTGATTGATGGTTACACCTTAAAACCCTACCTCATTTTCCTCTTTATTTTGTCCAAAGCATCTTTCTTCCTTTGTTTGCCGTGCTGTGTTAATAGTGTCCTCCAGAATAGCTAGTGTTTGCTAGCCTATAAATTAAACCTTTCTTAATTGTCTAGCATAATATCCCATCCTGCAAAGGTACAAAAATTAACCAACACTTCCTTCTGTGCTTGTTTCACAGGCTTACAGACCTGTTGTCAAAGTCCTTTCACGAGTAACTAAACATAAATTACAGGAGGTTAAATATCTTCTTATATAATATATTTTTAATGGAAACATAACAGATGGTATCTGCTAAGAAAATGTCACTCGGGCTGGATTATGTCATCTTACACATGCTTAGGAGCATTGACAGTTAAGTGTTATCTTTCACACGCGTATTAGTGCCCAGTGAAATGAATAAAACGGGCTGCTCAGCATATGGGCAGACTAGAGGCAGAGAGCTGAAGGAGTCATGGCCTTGCTGTGATAGAACAGAATAGTTCACTTGGAAGGGACCTTCAGAGATCCAGTCCAACTGCTGGGCCACTTCAGGGCTAACCAGAAGTTAAACAATCTTAATGAGGGCATCGTCCAAATGCCTTCTGAACGCTGGGTGTCAACCACCTCTGTCTTGCCTCCCTCCTAGCCACTTTAACAAGGTTGGCTGAGCTAGATGCGAAACAGCACTTGAATTGCTTTCATTTACAGTTGGTCATTTTAAAGTTATTCATTTTTACAAGTGATTTTTAGAATTTCTTAGCATTCTGTAAACTGTGGTAATTCAGGAGTTGTTCTGTGTGCAGTTCAGTTGTCCCTGCTGTTGCCCGCTATTTTCTTCTCTTCATATCTCTCCTCTAGAGACGTTTGAATCAAGCTCCAAAATTAGGTAGATGATACTGTTTGGACTGAATTAGTTCCAGTTTTCAGGATTTTGCAGCTGTAACAGAAGCTCGTGTGAAAACATAGTTTCCTCTTGTGTGTCTCTGTCAGGTTGCTTCCTTTCCATCAGATTTAGATGGGATTACTTGTCTCTCTCGTGTTTGTATATTCTATTCCATACACTAAAAAGTATCTTGGCTTTTTCATGCAGTAAAGTACTATAGTCATGGATAGTGCCTTTTCCATCTACTATTTTTTTAAGAAGATTAGACATGAAAGCAGGTGTTCTCTGTTTCTTGGTTATCTAAGAAAATAAAGCTGCTTTCTTTCGTGGAGGAGGTGTTGTGATGGAACAGCAAAGAGAAATGAGTGTCAAAGAGAATCATAGGGGCCCTAGAAAATGTAGAGGGCAGTTGTTTCACATGCTGCCATTGTTTTAGTGGTATAGTGTAGTTAATCCTTTTCAGTATTGGATCACTGAAAAATAAAACACCTGTTTAAATGTATTTCATACATATTTTGAAAATCTGAAAAATAAGACCTTAATACTGAAGTTAGCTATGCCCAGTATCAATAGAAAGAACTACAAAATTGAAGTCCATGCTTACCACGGAAGCTGCTATGCAGTAGAAATGCTGAGCAGAGAAGTTTCCAGATGTCTTGCAGCCTTCTGACTTAATGTGCTTGCTTTTCTGTCTGCTTGAGTAAAAGTACGAATTCTTTGAAGGGCGCTGATGCCTAACTTCCAAAGATTAACTGCTGTTAAAGTTGAGGTCACTGTAAGAGAAGATAATAATTTCCTACTCTTAGGAATAATACTTAGGAAACTAAGTAGTTACATCAGCTGCCTAGAAAGGGATTCTAGGTCTTCCTCAGTCCATGGAAGGACTGAAATGAGCATCTTTCCCTTTCCACAAAGGATGTGAGCCATTCCTTCCTTCCCTGCCCAGCAGCAACCCAAATGTGGGGTGACTGGGACATTCTTTCCTTCTGAAGCTAGGCTGTTCTGCAGCCAAGATGGAAAGCGTTTTAGGAGCAGTGTAGCCCAATGCTTAAGGCTCTGAGGTGGGAAGGGAGAAATTTGTGCTCTAGTTCCCTACTCCCAGATATTTCTACATGGGTTGTTGTCTCTTTTGGTTTGGTGTTTTGACTGTTCAGTGATTGTCCAGTATAAAGCATCTAATCAATTCTAGAAAAAAAATAACCTGCGTCCCACCATTGTGTAATTGCTTTTGTTATGTAGGCAATTTTGCAAAACGGTCACTTCCCACAGACAGATGCTTCTCTTCCAGATGTGTGTTTGAATGATCCTGATGGTTGTGTCTGTGCTGGGTGAAATGTTCATATTTGGCTTCAACCCAGCCATAATTTGGCCTGCTGTTGCAAAGAAGGGGAAGGTCCTTACCATTTTTCCTAGGTTCTTTTTCCTGCCCTCTCTTTTATGTTAGCTCCAGTATTTGTGGTTCTCTCTTTAATCTAATGTAAACTAATCTCATTTATTTAATTCTTGGTTTAGCTTTCAGTCAAATCAATTAACAAATGGATCCAATTTACTCTGTGGCTAAGTTACTGCTAAAGCTGATGTAAAAGAAGTGGTAGCGAAGTGGGAGGTGGGAAAGCAGCTGCATTTTGATAGCAACCATCAGTTTAAGTCTTAGGCACGTTCATAAAATGCTTCACTCATCTGACTCCTGGACACACATTTGTGTGTCTCCATCTTATTTCTGGATGACAGTATAGCTTATGTGAATATCCTTTTTTCCAAGGTGGGGGTACTCTGGGATATGCACAAATAAGTAAGTTAAGGCTCTGTGTAAGCTGTAGGTCTAGTGGGAAATCATCTGGTGTGTTTGAGGAATGCCCATAGCCTTCAGATGTGGGCTTGGTTTAACATTGTCATGGAGGAAGATGTTCAAGTCTTGACTAAGCTGAGCGCAAATATGAGGTTTAGTACTACAATTTTGTGATTTGAACAAAGGGAAAAGTTAGTCCTTCAAAGATCAGAAAACCTTCCTGTTCTGAAAGATAAAGGTTTTGTTTTTGTTATGACAGGTACAGCTGCAGGGTAATAGGAGAACAGAGCAAATATGTAAAACTTGTAAATTTAATAAATGAATCTGAGGGGACTGTATCCTTCAGGTGTTAAGTACAAGACTAATTATTGGAATGTATTATGTGCAACCAGTTAATTTACTTATAATGTAAACAACTGTTGTATCTATACTAGTGCACACGTGCTAAGCATCATCACTAAACCTCCTCATCCAGTATTTACATTTATACTAAAAAGTATTCTACAGCTGCTAGGTAGCTTATTATAATCCTCTTGGTTTCAGAAAAATGAAATCTGTTCAAGCAGTCATTCCCCATCTGCCTGTCACAGGACTGTTCTACCTTAGAGCAGGCTTATAGCTCCCTCCAGAGTTCTGTGTTGTGCTAAAATACAGAAAAATTGAGGAGATTCATTGTGAAAGAGTGAAATTTTGTGCTCACAGCAGGTTCTCTGTGACATGTTTAGCAGACAGGCTGCGTTACAAACTTGAATTTTCCTGTTCATCTGGTGGCATACTGATTTACTTGTGAAATTTGGAGGTGTTGAGGGATTTACTTAATAGGTTTCTGAGGTGGTTTCTTTTTTTTTTTTTTTTTTTTTTTTTCCTATGTGTTTTCTAAGCATTTTCTGGTATTGAGGAAGATAAAACAAAATTCTGAAAGAAAAAATGCCATAATACAGCCAAGACAGTATTATTATATATTATATATAAGTAATAACATAATGGTTTAAGTGCCTATATGGTTTTACGGATAAAATAAAAAACATGTCTTGCCTTCCTGTGCAGTGACATTTGAATACTATAAAGTAATTCATCCTTTTATAAAGTAAGTATTTAGTAAGTATTTAATATACTGCAATACAGGTGAAGAATTGCTCTTTGGCCCAGCTATTAACTAAGATACAAATAGCATTTTTGGGTCTTGACTAACTTGAAATTTGCTAACTGTTTTGAAGTCATGTTAATCAAAGAATATTTTCTCCATTGTCAACTTCGTAGTCTTTTTTATTTATTCGTATACGAGTAATTACAAATACTTAAAATAGTTCCGCGTTATACAGGTCTTGTTAGACAGTTGAGAGATCCTGAATTGAGCATTATCCTAAAAAAAAAATTACGTATTTTACACCCTCTTCTTTAAGAGAGGAAAAGTTGTTGAAATAATAGGGAGAAAAGTATTGATTTTAAAACTGAGCCTTGAAGTAATTTCTTCATTCCTCTGAACAAGGCAACAGTGAAATTTCTTTTCAATTAATGAGAACTTTTGTCCTTTAACTTATGGAGATATGGTTTCATCCACCTGGGAGAAATTTTACAAATTAGCATATAGTCCAATACTTGCTACTCTAATTTCACAACCATTTGGGTTTCGTAACAGGGCCGTTATTTGTCACAATGACCAAAACACATGTGATAGCAGCTTCAAAAGAAGCGTTCTACGTCTGGCAATATCGTGTGGCCAAGAAGCTCACAGCAATGGAAATTAATCAGGTAGCACGGACCAGAAAAGAAGGCAGGGAAAGGTTTGTCTTCAAGCTTTTTCATTTTCCTTCTTTTACGTAAATACCGTTTTTGATAAAGGTGGACTATCCCACACCTAAAATATGAACTCCTCATTATTTTTTCTACTCAGACTTGCAAGCCTATAGTGACAAGTGTGTGGTTGTTATCCAAGTCTCTTGGATAACATTCTAGCTGCATGTCTAATGCTTTTTTTAAATTCTATTTTCTTACTCTGTATCCTTAGTTTCTAGGCAGCTATATTCACTCTGATAACTTTAACTGCTGCTTGTGTTTCAGTGGCTGTTAAGGCATATTTTATCCAGCTAGGTCTCCTTTAAATACGGTCTTGTCTGACTGCATCTTTGACCTGTAATCCTGTATGGGCTGTTGTTCTCTCAGACTAAACAAGCCAAAGTTGTCATAATCTGTTCTCCAGAATATTTCCTTCCCATATGCTCATTAGTGGCATTAACATTTGTCACCTCCGCAGGCTTGCAACTTTGATTTATTTATTTTTTTTTTTAAGTATTTTCTTTCATAGAGATGCTATTGCATCCTTCTATAAATCTACTATCTCCTGTGACCATATTTTATAGAATCATTAAGGTTGGAAAAGACCTTCAAGACCATCTGGTCCAACCATCACCCTACTGCCAATGTCACCCACTAAACCATTTTTGTTTTTTGTTTCTACAGGATTTATCATATTGATGACACACCTTCAGGATCTGCAGATAGACAACTTGATTACAGCAAAGCTGTTGAAGTGAGCATTGTTTTTTTAACTAGCTTATTATGGTATCCCTCATAGCTTGAAAGACTAGTAGGTAGTGTTTCTTTATGCATTTGCATAGGTTTTCATTATTAGCAGCAGTCACTTTACGTCAACTTTCTTTTACTTCTACCTTTTGTATGTAAGTGTTAGTTTTCTACCTTCTGGTTAGTATGTTGTTGTTTTATCATTATGTACTGTTGGAAATGTACGCTAAACTTTATGGAACTTAGGAACAAGTTTATACTGTACTGTGGAGAGTTAATGGACCCCTGCTGTTTTCTTGGTGAGAAGCTGAGAAGCAGCTTGCTTCAACAAAATGTAAGCTTGTTGAAACTCCAATGCTTGTAATCTATTCTAGTATTTTTGGCCTTTTTCACTTTCTGAAAGCATACACACGCACATCATTATATTTCTGAAATTAAGTACAGGTCTCAAGTCAGGGATTGTTGCCTTCTTGTGTTTTATGTTAAATATCTCTTCTATTGTGTGTGTTTTTTTTTTCTGGTGGAGGGGCAGGAGAAGAAAGGAAGCTATTACTACTACTGTTGTTATGTTTCCTATACCAAAGGTTACTAATATCATAAGCAATCCATTTACTGTACAATGATTAAGTTTGATAGCCCCTTTTCGTGTGAGTATTTGGCAACATTCTTGTATACTTAAATATGACTTTTCTTTAGAGGTACATTCTTATTGTGGTATTAAAACTGCTGTTGTTATGGCTTGTATACTTTCAGGGAACAAGAGATCCAATTTGCGCAATAACAGCATCTGATAAGATACTACTTGTGGTAAGTTACAGGATTAAAATAGCTTCTGACCGCAACCCTGGCTCCCCTGTGCTGCTTCTGGGGAGAAGATGGAAGAGGGTGGATGGGGGAGGGTGTTTTTGGTTTTTCTTTGTTTCTTAATTTTCTAGCTTGTTAGTAATAGGCAATGAATTTGTCTAATCTTCCTACACTGAGTCTGTTTTGCCTATCACGATGATAATTGTTGAGTGATCTCCCTGTCCTTACCTCAACCCTTGAGCCCTCTTCATTGTATTTTCTCCCCCTTTTCCTTTAAGGAGGGAGAGTGAGAGAGTTGTTCTGGAGCTTGGCTGCACAGCTGAGTAAAACCATCACATAATTGTCACATGCTCTTGTAGGCAGGACACTCTACTGCAATTGACACATAAGCAGTCATAATTTCAAATGTTTTTTCGAATTCAGAGTGGGTTAGTCTGCATGATTTAGGTAACAGAGTTGTACTTGGGTTTTAGATGGAGTGGTCCTCCTTACTAAGTGCTTAAACTTCTGTTTAGGCTGGACATGCTGCTTTTATTGGCTTTCAGAATGCGTTTAGGTACCTAAACTTATCTAGATGAAATCTCTTTCTAGATGTCTTCAAAGGTAACTCTACAGGTTTTTCCATTAACCTGGACTCTTTCTTTAGGAGACCTAATTTACTAACTGCTTCTAATTTAAGTATAGACTAGTTGCCTAATTTAGTACTTAAAGGTAGGGTTTAATTTACCATTATTTCAATAAAATCCAGGTCAGGATTTAATTCTATGACTGGAGTTCTGGGAAGTCTCTTCTAGGCTGCATGTAATGCCCAAAGATTTACGAAGTTTTCCTATTTACAAATTAATGATATTGTGTATGATGATGTGAATTTTTGTTACCTATCATGGTGATAAGACTGTCATGGGCCATCAAATTAATTTCCAGGCAGCTGCTGGCCTCTTCTGTGAACAGGTGATGCAGTTAATGGCATTATTGTGTTCTGTTTCTTCATGTGGGCTTGTAGGTAGGAGATACAAGAAACCTCCCAGACTTTGATTGCAAAAAAAGCTCACAATCTAATGTAAAAATGGGCAGTCTGTGCTAGGTGTCAAATGACCTGCAGAGGTCCCTTCCAACCTCAACCATTCTGTGTGATTCTGTAAATATTTCATTTTAATATTTTGCCATATATATTAATGCATTTATGTATTATATGTTTGTAATTTGTGAGGTATTGCATCGTGCCATACAGCTGATGTGTGTTTTTTTTCTGATCTGAGAGGAGTGATTTCATTAGATGAACAGACATACTGGGTGGGCTGTAAAGCAAACTAACCTAGGAAAACAAAAATATGAAGAGAACATTGAGTCTTCATCTTATTCATCCCCCAAAGAAAAATCTCAATGTTTTCCTATGCTCCTCCTCCAGTGATTTTTATGACATCTTTTGAATGGCTTCAACAAAATCAGTGAGTGATTGGAAAGAAAACAAATGAAGAAAGTATAAGGGTCAGTAGTTGACTGTAGGATTCTGTTTGTGCTTTAAGAGTAAGAGTGAGAAAGACAAATGAAAACAGTAGTTAATCAGTGACTTTGGTTAAAAAGAAGGGAATGAGAGGAAATACATATGAGACCAGATCTGGATAGCATGTTAAAGTTGATGAGTATTACAGTGGTCAAAATTTTCTGACTCTCCTGGCCAAATCTGCTTTTCGGTTTATCGAGTATATGTCAAACGTGAAGGGCAATTTACATGAGGATCTTAGGAGATCCTTTTGGATGCAAGGAAAAAAAGAAAAGGAACGAAGTTTGGACTACCTTAAAGTAGTCCTAGACTCAACTCTTTAGTCTAGGACAGCATATAAAGAAAATCTTGTTAAGCTATGTATTTGTAGAAAAATAAGCAAGCATTGCTTTTCTCTAGGGCAGAGAATCTGGCACTATTCAGAGGTACAGTCTTCCTACTGTTGGCATAGTTCAGAAGTATACCCTGAACTGCTGGCCTTATCAGCTGTCTTTGAACTGCAACTCCAGGTAAGTCACAGGCAACATCACATCTATCATCACAGCTAACAGATTTTGGTGAAAATGCTAGTAATTAGGCAACAGCTTTTCTTCAGTATAAATTACTTATTTTGTTAGGCATTAATGATTGCTTAACGATGTACTAGTAATCAGTCTGGCCAGTCATCATGTTGCTGTGAGAGACTGAGCAACTAGAGCTTCCTTGTGTATGAAACTCTTTAAGGTGTATTTGGGAGGTTTAAGGAAACATACAGGAAAATATCTTTGTATTATTAGATGAACCAAACATAACCATTCTGTGATCATGAATTGATGAAGATTTTTTTTTTATCTCTAAGGCTTCTTCCTATTTCTCTTTCCTTCTAATACCTGGAAAGTTTGTTCATCCCATGTTAATTTTTTCACTGCTACAAGCTGTAGCTGATGGTAAAGGTTCTACCAAGACTAGTTTCCTTAAGCTTCAGCTGTGCCAATACTGAAGATGCTTTCTACATGGTAGATAACCAGTAAGATTTAACTTTTTTTTTTTTTTTTTTTTTGTATGAGAGTATCAGTCTTGGCAGAAAAGGAAAAAGTACACTGAACAAAGAGCACTCATAAGACAATTTTAATCACTTCAGAAAAAAAATACAATTTCAAGCAAAATTTGTAATGAGCATGTAGATTGTTCGCCTCTTCAGGTATAGACCAAAAATAGATTACTTGAAAGGCAACGCAGTCTAGTCATAGATGCATTAGTCTTGTTTTGAACCCAAGCTGTCACCTTCCTCAATGGTTTTGTGTTAGTAGAAAAGGTTCAGATCCACAAGTGTTTTGAAGCTAATTGTCTGAGTTGCTTTTGAGATTTTAATAAGGATTTAGGGTGTCTTAAATACCTTCCACTATTTAAAAATGCTTTTAAAATGGCAGTCGTAAATTACTAACAGTAAATCCAGGCTGCTATAAGACAATGTATGTAATTAGAAATTTTCAATTGTAACACATCAAAATATGTGGAAAATTCAATTTCTAAATGCCTTAAAAGATTAATTGGATTATACTTCTTATTGTCTAGAAAAAAAGAAATCAAGAACACTGTTTGTAGAAATATCAGAAATCCTGTTTTAGAGATGCACACACTATATTTTAATTTAAGAATCTTCTTCCTAGTAAATAATGAAAAGCACATAGGTTCAATTTTTAAGTTTAGTCTCTTTAAGGAAAGCACTTTGAGGGGCTGAACCTGTAGTTTACTCAACTTTTTGTCTGCAGTACTAAACATCTTCAAAATGATGGATAAAAAACAAGCACTTTTCAGAACCTTCCAGGGCCAGATCCTTAGAGCAGATGAAAAGCTTGGTTTTGAGAATAGCTTTCTTCTGTGTCTGTTCTCTCTCTGCTGTATGAAAGCCACATGCATCTGAATGCATCAAATGAGATTAGAGGGGAAACTTTATTCAAGTGTGCCAGCTCAGGAAACTATTTCAGATTTATAGCTTTGAACAGTATTATTTAGCAGTCTTTTTTTTTTTTTTTTTTTTATTTCCTTCCCCTGTTCCCCCAGTCGTGTTGCTATCATCGACCTTTCAGGTGTTTTGACTTTCTTTGACTTGGATGCACGGGTAGTAGACAGTACAGGGCAGCAAGTCATAGGTGAACAGCTAAAACTGGAACGCAAAGATGTCTGGGATATGAAATGGGCCAAAGATAATCCAGATTTGTTTGCAATGATGGAGAAAACAAGAATGTATGTCTTCAGAAACTTGGATCCGGAGGTAAATATGAACATAACTACTCATATTATAAATTCACTTAAAAGTTAATGGCTCTATGTTGAATAGTGTTGTTCCTGTGTTTACAATTTAATTAGGTAAATGTTCATGTATATGAACTTCATATAAATAGATCACTTGAAATCTCAGAATCTAATCAACTCTAATGTGAGGGTGTTGTTTAGGATGAAACATCTATAAAAATGAACTATCGCACCTACAAAGATTAAAAAAATGCTGTGACTTTTCTTGTACTTATGACATTTTCAGTAGCATATTTCTTACATGCTTTGGAAAATATAAACTGATTTTAGTAAAGTTACTTGTAGATCAATGTTCTGTTGAATCTGTATATTGGCAGGCATTCCTTTATCTTTTTCTCATAATCTAGTTACAGAAAACAAGGATTTTTAATTAGCTCACATGGAATTACCAATTTCGCTAAGAATTTTAGTATTCATGTCCTGTTGGAAATGCAATTAAATCCTACTTTGGACAAGAAGGAAGTCTTTTTACATATACCTACCAGGTTTGCTTAGAATTTAATTGGAATATAGGTTAATTCCCTTTTAACTTATTTACTTTAAGGAACCTATACAAACTTCTGGATATATTTGCAACTTTGAAGACTTAGAAATCAAATCTGTTCTTCTGGACGAAATACTAAAGGTAAGTATAATTTTATTTTTGCAGGAACGGTGTTTGTCTTAATGATTTGAACAGTAGATATTAACAGGTGAAAATAAATGTAACATAAAATAAAATTGTGTTTCTTTATTAATTGTGTTAGAATCCTGAACGTCCTAACAAAGATTACATCATCAATTTTGAGATTCGGTCATTGCGAGACAGTCGAGCACTGATTGAAGAAGTTGGGATTGAGGAATCTTCCCAATTCATAGAAGATAATCCACATCCCAGGCTTTGGTAAAAATCTCTTAATAAACCACCTTTCTTTGTTTAAACTTATTTTCTTTTATATTTTTTTCCTATTCAGACAGAACTAGCTATTCAAGTAAAAAACAAAACAAAACAACCAACCAACCAAAAAAAACACAAAAAAAACTTCAGACTAAGAACAGCCAACCACTATACACTTCAAGGCGAATCGTTTTTTTTTTTTTTTTTTTTATAACAGTGCTCAGCTGCAATCTGAAGGGCTGTTATTCTAAATGAGAATATGTCTTCATGTTGAGGCTGAATCACCTAGAAAGAGTATTTTAGTGTTTATGTAAGGCCTAAAGAGAATCTTGCAGTCCCCTGCTAGCCTGGCTCCCTACATCTTTAGGAACTGGTGTGTTTGGACAGTTTCTGCTATGTGGTGTGTTTTTCCAGAAAGTGAGTTTTTCTTCCTAGTCATGTATAATTAACCATGCATCATTTTGGACAGGTCATGAAGGGGAGGGTACATCAATCATGATTTGATACAGGCTTTCAGAAGGAAATAATCTGTGGAAAGGAGCTGTGGGACTCAACTCTTAAGCTAAACTTAATTTCTGTACAGCAAATTTGAAAGAGTAAATGTGAAAAACAGAGTTCTGTAAGTCTACTTAATGTCCCATATTGTAGGTGCTAGAAGAATAAATGCCACGGTATCTAATTAAAAGGTAAGTCAATAATTTAAAGAAAAACGAGTAATAGAAGCTAAAACTCACTGCGAAGTTAACTGTGGCATGATGCCAGTTCTCTTTAACTCTCTGGAGATTGTTTTTGTATCTGCGCCTTTCTGTAGTAATTTTGGTTTTTCTTTGAAGTTAACAATTGTATTTAAATCCTGGACATTTGGCTTGAGTTGGGGGAGTTTGAGAGCTTGATTAATTATAACAGTTTGGAATGGAATTAGGCCAGTGTTTCAGTAATTTTAGGACAACTTGCTTTAAGGGTCTGTCCACAAAAGCATTCCTTAGCTATCTACTTGTGTTTTGCCTTCAGAATGTACTTTCTGAAAATCAGGATTTGATTGCTACGTATTTGATAACTTCTGTAATGCTATTGTAATTCTGTTAGCTTGAGGATGTATGATCAAGTGTTATTTTTGTTAGTCCTCATTTTTGCTAATATTTTGAACTAGCTGAAAAGTTTTGGAATTTTTAAGTTGTTCATGCTTTTTGCTAGTACCATCCACTTACTAAATATAAAACAAAACGCCTTGCTCCAAAATTGCCATTAGCTTGACCTTCAGTATGCAAGGAAACATAGGATGTCACATGTATACAGAGCTGATTACAGAATCATAAAATGGTGTGGGTTGGAAAGGACCTTAAAGATTCATCCAGTTCCAACTCCCCTGCCCTGGGCAGGGACACCTGCCACCAGAGCAGTTTGCCCAAAGCCCCATCCAGCCTGGCCTTGGTGCAGCCCAGGATGCGGTTGGCTTTCTGGGCTGCAAGCACACATTGCTGGCTCATGTTGAGCTTCTCATCAACCACCACCCCCAGGGTCTTCTCAGGGCTGCTCACAATCCATTCTCTGCCCAGCCTGTGTTTGTATTGGGATTGTCCCAGCCCAGATCCAGTGCCTCGCACTTGGCCTTATTGAAATCTTGTTCTAGAAATGCTGACTATATGGAAGATATATTCCACATGAAAACAGGATGGTACCCTTATTGCTGAAGCTCAATAAAAAGGCTGAATTGTATTGCACATCATTGATTAAATTTCTGTATAATTTTTTCACTGATGTCAGTGATGAGCATTTGAGTTGCAGTGATATTAACCTTCTCAAATTGATGCAAAACTACTTAGCTAATACCGCCAAAGCATGGCTTACATCGCTGAGTACAGCAATAATAATATTGGATTTATTAGTTTTCTGCTGCATTAACTTCATTTTAAGATGTCAAGCAGATAATCTAAATTTACCTAGTCATATTTTTGCAGAAAATTCTAGGAACTTGCAAACCACCTGATGAGTATAGGTTAGTCTGAAGGTAGGAATTTTCTATTTGCAGAACTCAACCAGTTAGGCAGTACTAGTACATTTCCTGAACTGTTCTGCTCTCCCAAACTGCTGTGCTAACTGGACAAAGAACATCCAGATGGATTAGAAATATAATTTATTCTTCATAGCCAATTTAGTTAGAGCCTGTGTACTGAAGTTGCCATCAAGGTTTAAAGTTATGATATGCACAGGCAGAAAATTCTAAACTGCTGCATTGAGACTACCCACAATTTCACACAAATTGTAACACTCAAATACTGTCCTTTCTTACCAATCCAGTGTCATTCTGTCTGCTGAACAAAAGAATATTAGCAATTTGAATATCTTTCCTTGAATCAGTACAGGGTAAGTACAGATTGCATGTTAGATCACAGAACATACTGGGGAAAAAAATTAAAGTTAGCTAGCAATACAACTGAGTATTACTGGAACACTAGCTTCAATGTTTTCTTTAAATAATGACTGGTTAAATGGATTGTCATTTAACTTACTTTATAGTTGATTTTGTATGTCTTATGTTTGTTTTTCACACAGGCGCCTTCTGGCTGAAGCTGCTCTTCAGAAGCTAGATCTGCAGACCGCAGAACAAGCTTTTGTGCGCTGCAAAGATTATCAAGGTATTAAATTTGTAAAGCGTCTAGGCAACCTGCAGAGCGAGTCAATGAAGCAAGCAGAAGTGGCGGCCTATTTTAGCAGATTTGAAGAAGCTGAAAGAATGTATTTGAATATGGACAGAAGGTAATTGCATGTAGTCATCTCAGCAGCATGTAAAATAAAAATGTCTGGAAAAAAAAAAAAAGGCTGCACTAATAAGGAATGGCTGATCTAGCACTGAGGATTCTTCACCAGTTTCTGGAAAGAAAGAACAAGATCAAACAGAGAACTTTGTTGTATCCATAGATAAGCAATTTGGTATGTAAATCAGTGTATTACAAACTGCAAAATCTCAGCTGCTCTAGGTTTTGCTGCGTTTCATAGATGTTTCTAGCAAATACTTTATAGGTATTTCATCTGGGAGTCCAAAAATACAAACTAATGTTTAATTTAAGTACTGTTTGCTCTTAGTTACCTAGTTGCCAAGTACACATTCTTTTCAATTACATATCCAAACAATGGAGCTTTTAATTAACTGTAATCTCTGGAGAAACAGAAAGGACTGAGGATGAAATTGTGGACTAGTGGAGGTTTTTGCTCACGAATGAAAGCAAAGCAAAACAATAGTAATACTGAAAATTATAAGCTAGCTAGCTAGCTAGAGCACTGTGTATTTCTCATTGTCCTTTTTCAGTAATAAGCAGCAATTGTTGGATGCAGCCTGTAGGAGGTGGTCAAACATGAAGAGGAGCATGAATCACTTCTACATACATGAAATGTTTAGGCTTTGTTTAATGTGGTCTTGCAAAAAAATAGGGAATGTAGGAGAAAAAAAAATCTTTCTTTCATGCTGTAAAAATGAGGAGTGTCCCCCTTCCCCAGTGTGGAGCAGAGGGGTAAGAAGGCAGGAGCTGGGGGAAGATTCATACTAGATCCTGGTAAGGGGAAGAATTTGCACATAATTAGCCCGTGGGAGTATGCTGTTTTGAAGAGGTGGAATGTCTCATAAACACTTGAGTTGCACAGAAACTGATTTTTTTTTTTTTTTTAGATATGACACATTCCTCACCACATAGCTGAAGAGAAGTTTGGCCATTATAGGACTGTAGAATGCAAAGATTGATTTTTTTTTTTTTTTTACTAGTTTCTTCAACAGTAGAACATCTTATTCTCCAGCTACAAAAATAGGATTCTGTAATTGACCGTGTGTGCTTTTTCACCACTAGAAAACACTTGAGAAGGACCTACCATAAATAGGGCTGAAACATGTTTTTCAAATACATTTAAAATTTTTTTTGTAGATGTCTTTATTTGGCTGACTGCACTGACTTGCTATTGCATTCCTCAGCTCACTTTAAGTTTAGAGCATTTTAAAATGAGGTTTGTATATTTCTCCCACTTATTTCCTATCCACGTGTGGAATTGCAGCCTTTTCACACACAAAATTCCAGTATTACATGGTAGGAAATGTGTGAATAATAAAAAGGAAGGATTACTCCCAAGTCTTTCTCCTTCATCCATAGTCAACTTGAATCTGAAAGAGAAGTCTCTGAAATTAATTTTATTATGTATCATCTTTATCTTTCATTATTCATATTCCTTGCCTCTTGGCCTTTCCCCTTACTTATAAGTATTTACTTACATGAAATATTGTTTAAGTTGTACAAGTTATCACTGTGATACCTGTTTGTACTTTATTCGCTTTATGAATGTGAAAATGTTTTTGTATACTTTTCTCAATATTTTTGTTCGATATTTTATTGTCTTGGGCTTTCTCCTGCTATCTTCTGTTTATATTAGAGATCTTGCAATTGGACTACGGATAAAACTAGGAGACTGGTTTCGAGTACTGCAGCTATTGAAAACTGGCTCGGGTGATTCAGATGATGCCCTTCTTGAACAAGCACACAATGCTATCGGAGATTATTTTGCAGACCGTCAGAAATGGTATGTTCTGTAAAGGAGGCAGTAAGCAGGAAAATTTGAAGGAACCAATAAAACTGGTTACAAGACTTGTTATGAGGAGGCAGAGATGTCAGGAAAGACAGGATAATATATAATTTTAGAATTCTGAGATTTAGCACAGCCATTTATGGTTCCATCATGGCCTGTACCTTTGAACAGGCAGTTGTCGATCAACCGTCTAAAGAATTAAGGAAATAAAAAGAAATAAATCAATCTGTCTTGTCAGAAGTCTGGCCCCTTCAAAGAAGGGGGGGGGCAAGAAATACCTATACAAACAGTTATACTCTCTATATCTAGGCTAGTATTAAAAAAAATAATAATAATTTTAAAAAGAAAAAAGTAGAAGAAAAGTATTTAAATATCAGTTTCAGAACTAACCATAGATTTTCTAGAATGCTAAAACTACTTACTAGACTTACTGAACTAGAAGTGGTGTCTTAGTGGTTAATGACCTGCAAGGAGATTTTCTTTCATACACTTTTCTCGTTGCTTTTTAAGCCCGTGCAAATTTTTAGCATCCAGAACTTTCTGCCTGGTAAGTGTTTCACAGCTCCATACCACAATTACCCGAATTGTACTATCACAGAGTTTGGGTCCCAAAGTAGGTGAAAACTTTTGAGTAGATCCTGTAAACAGATTTTTTAGATGCTTTAGGGAACTTAAGTGGATGAACTTGGAGATCTTAGTACTCATGTTTTACAGTGCAGAGGCACAAACAAAGCTTTCAGTTTTGCTACAAGTTGCTGTTGACTCTCAGCCATGATCTGTGCAGGCGTGGGAATATGGTTTTGATTCCTTGACGTATGCTAGTCAGAAGATCAATCTTGCTACTACTTCAGTATAATGATCTCTGAAAGTAAAACTTTCAGTGCATTTTAGGAAAGCTGTGAATTTCTAGCTACAAAACTTTACCTATTTAAAATGTCACTTTTAAATTTACAAATGAAGATGGCTTACCCAGTTGGAAGTTTTACTTGTGTCTATATGTCAGATAGCACCACACTTAATGTTTTTTTCTTTACTAGGTTAAATGCTGTACAATATTATGTACAAGGACGAAACCAGGAACGTTTGGCTGAGTGTTACTACATGCTGGAGGACTACCAGGGACTAGAGAATCTTGCTAACTCGCTTCCGGAGAATAATAAATTACTCCCTGTAAGCAAGAAGAACCTTTATTTTTCATTGACTTGTGCAGAACTATTTATTTAAAGTATCCCATCTTGGTAGGGTTAAGAGAAAAACAAAGGAAGAACGCAGCATATGACCTACTTACTTAAGCATAATGGTGCTACTTTGGTGTTGATCCTAAAATAATACTGTTGTTTTCGTTCTCCATCATTCTTCCTTTCCCTTATTGGCCAGTTCCCCAGATGTGGTTATTCGTCATGTTCTGTGGTCAAGTTGGTTAAGTTGTAACTCACTGCTTCCCTCTCCACCTATGGCTTTGTCTTTAAAATAACTGTGCTTCACTGAGTCACTCCTCATGGCTGGATACTTACTTTAGCTTTCATTTTGTTGTCTAATTTACACGATTTTTTTTTTCCTCCAAAAATTCTTCCTGGTTTCTATCACTGGTTTAATGTCTTACATAATAGCTCTGGTGGGAATGTTAATGGGCAGTGAAAATTAGAGATCCTCTGCTGAAAGGAGGGAAGGCTGGTAAGCTGGTGGTATGGCCTGAAATGACCTATTGTCATGACTAATTTAAGCCTGTGATATGATTGATTACTCCAAAATGCTTGAAGAATGCAAAGCATGCTAACTTGGTTTGTTTTTAGTTCTTTGAACAAAGAAAGATGTAGCACTTTTTTTTTTTTTTTTTTAATCTCTGTAATTGCAAAGTTTCATGAGATGGATAGTAAATAATAACACAGTACTTCTGGTATGATTTGATTTGAAAGAAAACTTTTAAGGTAGCATTTCCTTTAAATTCAGAAGCAGTATACCTTCCAGAAGTTAGTGTGAGAAGTAGCATACCATTCAGAAGATTGGCAACAGTGCACATTATCTTCAGAGTCCACAAAACAAACAGCCCCTTTCTCCATTTTTTTGGAATTAAAAATACAATGGTGTTGTGGTTACTATTCAATGTAGTAAAAATTTGAAAGTGAATTTAACGCGGTGCTGATGCTTTTTTCAGGATATAGCTTATATGTTTGTAAGAGTGGGAATGTGTGAACAAGCTGTTTCAGCCTTTCTGAAATGCAATCGACCAAAGGATGCAGTGGATACCTGTGTACACCTCAACCAGGTAGGACAACAAGAGATGATCTTCTTTAGCCGTAAGTTAGCAGTTAAGGCTTTTATTCTACCACCCAGTTAAATACAATTCCTTGTTTTTGTAATTGTCTGATTCTTCAGGACTTGTAGAAAACTCGTACTTCCGTTCTTAAGACAGTTATCTGAAATCAGTGCTAGATCAGTGCAAGGACAAATCCATATGAATTTACAGCAATGCTGCTTCTGTGTGTGTGTGTGGTAAGCATGCTCAGCATACAGAAATATGTGGCCACGTGGCCTCTGTCGGGCTAGGCTATAGTTAGCTCCGTGTCAGCAGAAGGCAGCCATGCCTCTTGATGGACTGAGGGGAAGATCAGAGAGCTTCTGGCTGCTTGGTTTCTGTATTCCCCCTCCTTCCTTATACAGATGCAAACGTACTTGTGGCTGCACTGGCCTGTAGCTGGAAGAGAACTACTCTGAGAAACGATCAGCATGTTACAGCTAGTGCTGTTCCCAAGTATGATCCACCTGCACAGACGTTTGCATCAACACAAATAGGAGAGAAAGTGAGAATGGCAATGAGGAGCTTGATGTACAAGGCTGGTTAATGCTGGCGTTGTGTACAGTTTCCTAGCTGATGGATCTGAAAGGCTGTTGGGTATGAGATTCAGTCAAGAGTCTCGAACTTCTCAGCGTAAAAACAGTAGCTAAACTGTTGAAGATAAGAAAATTCATGGACCAAAAATGAGGTGTGTAGAAGGATAGGTGAAGTTTAATTGTTTATGCTGCAAGCTCATGGTTTGATGTCCTCTTCTGGATGTGCTTTTCAGAGTCTGAGTTTCAGTTATACAAGTGTTGAAATCCACATGTCCCACAGAGCAGCAATAAAGTGATTTTGCTTTTACCAAAAGCTTTTACCAAAGCAGAAGCAACTTCTTTCTCTGTGGTTTTGGACCAAGGTCCAGCATTTGTTTCACAGGCATGCTGTATCAAATGATTGGCAATGATGTTAGCATTGGTATTCTCTTGTTTTTTTACTTTTTGTATAGTAGCCTCATTCTAAATAGTGATGAAATACTGCATGCAAATGTTGCAGATTATGCATGGCAAAGCTTGTTCTGAGAATGTAATTGGAAAATTGAGGTTGATTTCTGTTTTATTTCTAGTGGAATAAAGCTGTGGAGCTGGCTAAAAATCACAATATGAAAGAGATTGGATCCTTGTTAGCCCGATATGCAAGTCATTTACTGGAAAAGAATAAAATCCTTGATGCTATAGAACTGTATCGTAAAGCCAATTATTTCTTTGAAGCTGCTAATCTCATGTTCAAGGTATTGTAGGTTTTATTTTTATATCAAATAATAAGCTAGTCCAAAATCCCAGTTATTTCCATGCTGTCTTTATTTTCTTGGTGTTATCTTGGTGCTAACCATGTGCAGGTGGTAAGCATGTGCCATTATACAGGATACTGCCAAGATTAATCCAGTTCTAAGTTCAAGGAATATCTATCTGAAATAGTTATCATGGATGTTCTCTTTAGCCAGTGGTGAGGAGACTTTCAGGATATGAGCCATATCATTAATCCTTCATAGTTGTGTTTGCAGTCCAAATTACTGCGTTTAAATACAACATCCATCAATTTTGGCATAATTTCCTAGGTTTGTACAATTGTGTAACTGTCTGAGAGAATTAAGTGACTTTTATCCATATCTGTATCTATCTACAGTAAATTGCTTGGTGTTGTTTTTTCAGATTGCGGATGAAGAGGCAAAGAAAAGAACAAAGCCTTTGCGAGTTAAAAAGCTTTATGTATTATCAGCTTTACTTATAGAGCAAGGCCACAAACAAATGCAAAATAAACAAAGGGGAAAAGTTAAAGGAAAAAGCTCAGAGGTAGAGTCTTTTTTTTTTTTTCCCTGACTTCTACAAGCTTACTGTTATGTTCTACCTAGTGAGAATAAATAAAACTGAGGCTTTTCTTTTCAAATAAGGCCTTTCCTTTCAAGATAAAAGCTTTTATTTCTTTACTTAAAGCTAGTCTTCCATGAAGGCATATTGTTTAAAATAATATTTTAAACACTTACATCATTTGTATTAGTAGATGGTTCGCTGCCTATGTTTAATGTGTTCTTGTAATGGAAGAATCTTTCTCTCACTGTAACAACAAAAAATATACTAAGAAACACAGATATTTTTTTTTCCTGTGAGACTCCCACTTTACTAACATTTAGGAGTAAGTATCAGTCCCAAAGTGAGATTTTGTGATTAGATTAAGCTAAATTGGCTATAATTTAGGAGAGGTACTGCTCCAGGTATAGGGGAAGCAATTGGATGATTTTTTTTCTGCTTGCACTTACATCTTCATATGCATAAATGAAAGAGGTTAAACAAAGTTTTAAGAGATTTGGTGTTGAAATAGAATATTAATCCAAACTATGAACTAGTCTGCGGATGTGCACAGAATATATTTGTACAAGTTTATGATATTTTTGAAAATCTGCACCGTATGTTCCTTTTAGGCACTGTGTAAAATGCCTATCAACATGCATTTTAGGTCCATGTATTTATATTTTTCCCTAGCTAACACAAACAGTTGGTATGATCACCAAGATCCCCGTTTCCTTCTGTATCTGTTTCATATAAAAAATTACTTGGTATACTGCTTGTTTTCAGGCTGCTTCAGCGTTGGCTGGTTTGCTAGAAGAAGATGTTCTTTCTTCAACTAATCGCTTTGCAGACAATGCTTGGCGAGGAGCTGAGGCTTACCACTTTTTCATACTTGCACAAAGACAGCTTTACAAAGGTTCTGTAGATGCAGCCCTTAAAACAGGTAGGATATTGTTTTTAAGCATGTAAAGAAACTGTTCTAATTTTACAGGCTTGTGCAGCATGTAATTTCATTTATAGCTGACATTTTCCTATTGTTGCTAGATCCTTTGAATTTAAAACAAAGCCATGTAATGAACTGAGAATAGCTGTAGGCAAGATACCTGGAAAGTACATTATTGGTTACAATGGAAATTCAACTTGCCAAATATTACCTGTTAAATTGGGCAGCTTTTTTTATCTGTTCTGTTAACTGTTTTTATTTCTGACTTTAAGTTTCTTCTTTAACTCACATCAGACCTCACTGTAGAGCTTCTTAAAGAATCTGTGGGAGTTAGAGAAGCAAATAGTGCCCTCTACTTTCTTCAAGTAAAATGGAGGTCCATTTCAAATACTTCTAGCATGTTTAAAAAAAAAAAAAAAGGACAGGGAGGGACAGGGAGAGAAGTGTCGCAGCATCAATAAAACTCCTTCAGTTGTCATTCAAGTCCCCTTGGTTTTCATTTTTTTTTTTTTAATTGATTTTGGAAATGTGTTGAGCCATGCATGCTTCATAACCATGTCAATGAAGAGACTTTGGTTTGTATTGTCCAATGGAATTACTGGCAAGACTAATGCTATATACTCATAGCAACTATTTATTGTAGAAGCTTGCATTTCTCAGAAGGCATGTAATGATATCCTTTTTTTTTTTTTCTTTTCTATTTCTTAGCTCTTCATTTGCGAGATTATGAAGACATTATCCCTGCAGTTGAGATCTATTCTCTTTTGGCTCTCTGTGCATGTGCAAATAGAGCTTTTGATACGTGTTCAAAAGCCTTTGTTAAACTAGAATCCTTGGAAACTCTTAGCTCAGACCAGAGGCAACAATATGAAGATCTTGCTCTAGAGATATTCACAAGACATTGTCCTAAGAATAACAAAAAATCTGATCTGGATGATGTTCTTGAGAGGTGGGTTATATTTATATGATACCATAACAAATCACCTTTTTGTTGTTGTTGTTTTGTTTGCTTTGCTGCTGTGATCTATATTTTGTTTGAGCAGTTTTTGTGTGACCAAGTTAGATGCTTTGCTGCTTGAACCAAATACTGAGCAAGAATGAGGCCAGTGTTAGCCCTTTCACAGAAAGGATAACGCAACATTACCTAATCTGGGAGAATAGAGATTGTCTGTATTCAAGGACCTAGTCAGGTTATAACTTAATTTAAAGTACATGTGAAGCACAAGAGTTTTAGGACCTTCACTTTAGCGGCATGTGATACCTTAGCAATCATGTTACTGTGTTTGCATTACTATTGTGGTGTGATGCAAATAGGAATGAGTGAATGTTTAACTAATCCCTACAGTGTCTTGTGAATTACTTAAATCTATACAGTGTGAGAAGATGAATATATCAAGTGAAAGAATCAAAGTGAGGGTCAGGTGTAACGGGTAGTTCTTTGGTGTGGTTGTACCCAAAATGGTGTCTTTGACATCTTTTTCTGCTAAAAGCATTAAACATATGAGTATGGAAACTGTGAATCAGATTTATTTTTAATGAACAGGAATTTAACTTGTTTGATTTTTACTTCACAAAAACTCATTAATAACTTCTGTTGACCCTTCAGAAGAATAAATGCAGTAGAAGTGCAGGTGCCAATTGAGCCTTACCTTTGTATATCCTTCACTGTTTTTCACTTGATCTTTGGATCTGCTTGTCCTAATTTGTTGACTATATGGTTCTCTGGATGTGTATTCTGTTGTGTGAAGATTTACATACTTGTCTCTTTTAACTGTGCAATTATTATAATGTAATAACTTATAAGGAATTAGCACACATCTGATTAGAGAAACAATATTTTACAGACAAACATCACCAGTTTTGTAAGTAGTTGTAAGCACACAATTAGGATATAGTTAAATGTATTATGTGGTTTGCAGATGTCTACAAAATAAGTTTTTGTTGCTACTTAAAAACTGTGTTTTTATACTTTTATTTACTCTCTAAACAGTGGAGATGAGAAACTTCCTATATGTGTTGCAACAGGAGACCCTATCTTGGAGTATCGATTCTGGATGTGCAGTGTGTGTAAGCACTGTATGAAAGCCAAAGAAAGAAACAATTATGACTTCTGCCCTCTGTGCCACAGTTCAGCATAGCAGAGGAGAGAGGTCTCTGTATCCTCGTATCTCTTACATCTCCAAACATACTGTCTAAAATGTTATTCACATATGTTTTTTTATACTGTGTTGTCACAGATAATGCTACTATTACAGAACTGTTTCCAAAAAAAAGAACTTTAATGGTTCCATTTATGTGAAAAAATTTTAACTTTTTTTTTTTACAAAGGTTTAAGCCAGCAGCATTCTTCTTGAATTGTAAATTGAGCCTAATTTCTAAACCATGCAAACTGAATGTAGGCTTGTTTTAACACATCTTACTTTGAGTGAACTCCACTTTTTTCATTTTTATAATTACATAAAAATAATTGGCTTTTCCTAAAACTCACAAATCACAGCTGTTTTATTAGAGCGACACTACTAGTTTAGTTACACGCCTGTGCTATGTTCTTTTGCCAAGTGAAATTAAATCCAGAGCTGTAATAAAGGACTTGCTTACTTTTAGAAATCAGTGCTTTCAGTTTGCATTTGGGTTCACGAGCTTTCTCTGGTGCTGTGTTTAATCAGTGCAGGAAACCGATGTGAACCTTGAAACTGGAATCTGGTAATGAGCTGCGTTGTACCTGCAGGTACCTTGAAGGGAGCAGCTGCCATCTGTTAAACCTTCATCTCCAAGGAGGGTGACAGTTCAGCTCTTGAAATCTGTTCAAGGAACATAGCTTTACATAGACCTGAGCTGTTCTCTTTTATTGCTAGCTTTGAGCCACGGCTTTGGTAGTGTCGTATGGAAATGTTGCAGGCCCTTTCTCCACTTGACGAGCTTTCTCCACGAGTCAGCACTTTGCAGGGTGCAAGCATTAAAATTCACCTCTGCTCACTGTGTTTTTGATAAAAGGGGACGAGGGCTCACTAAAAGACACCTGGGGAAAAAATGTCTTTCAGTTAACACTATGCTATGTAAGAATAAATCCCATTTTGTATTTAGAATATGCTTTATTAAATATTTTTTTATACATCTTGCTATGTGAGGTTCTTTTTTTTTGCTCGGCCTGAGGTAAAACGTCTTCTGTTACCATCACGCTACGTCAGGGTAAACTCCATTTTGTATTTAAAATACGCTTTATTAAACATTTTCATATTCTGATCTGTGGGGTTGTATCTCTCGCTGTCCCTGAGGGCTGCCCTCAGGGCAGCTGACGCGGGCGCGGCGCCTTCCGCCGGCTGCCGGCCGGGCTCCTCCTCCCCTCAGCGCCGCCATCCCCGGCCCTCCCCTCCATTCCCTTCCCTCCCTCCCTTCCCCCTCAGCCCCGCTCGGCTCCCGGCCGGCCCCGGCAGCCTCTGAGGCGGCCTCGGGCCCCGGTGGCCCCTCAGCCATGCAGCGGGAGGCGGCGGCGCTGCTGGCGGCGGCGCACGCGGAGCTGGCGGCGCAGCAGCTGGCGGCGGCCGAGGAGCTGTACGGCCGCTACATCGCCTGCTGCGCCCGGGCTGCCCCCCAGGGGTAACGGGGGTGGGTTTCATGAGGGGGACACACACGGCACACGCCGCGCTTCACGGCTTCTTCGCCTCTTCTCTCTCTCCCCTTCAGCAGCGCCAGCCGAGACCTCGCCACCGCCTTCAACAACCGCGGGCACATCAAGTACCTGCGGGTGGAGTTCGCCGCCGCCATGGAGGACTACGCGGCCGCCATCGAGAGCCAGCCCGGCTTCGAGGTGCCCTACTACAACAGGGGCCTGGTGCTCTACCGCATGGGTACGGCAGCACCCGGCCGGGCTGACCCGGGGCAGGGCGACACGGCCCCGAGGGCACGGCTCGGCCCTGCGGGAGGGGACAGGGTGCTGGCACCGCTGCCTTGTGGCTGGCCAGGTGCTCCCAACGCTGTGCAAAGTGCAGCCCTCGGTTCTACAGGCAGCTCCTGGCACCGTCTGGAGATGGGTGTCGCACCAGGAGGGGGGCAGAGGCACCTGCTTTATCCCCAGGCAGCGCAGGGTGTGTTAGCTGGAAGTCCCCTCTGTACGCTCACACATAGTGTCTACATCATTTAAAGTTACACTATTCAGGGAACCATCAGGTAAAAATGCAGTTTTAGTGTATTTTTTTTTTTTTAAATTTGCATTAGTGGTCATTAGCCAGTCAGTTCCAAAAATTTCTGTTAAACCTAAAACATACCTTGAGTTGGTACAATCATAGTGAGTGCACCCATCAATTTGCAGCGGGCTGTCGTTCAGCTATCATTGGGGGAATTGATGCCCATCAATTTTAAATATGCTGTATGAAAATTTACACCCCATCATTTTTGTTGGAGCCTGGCTATTGCATTATCAGGATCTAGAAAGTTCAGGACCTAAGGGAGGATGGAGCCTGGCCTCAGCTGGGAAGCAGTGCGCCTGTGTTCCAGCATTAACATAGCCTGGCTATTAGTTAGCTGCCTGAGCGTGGGCCTTGTGGCTCATTCTCTTGGAATAAACTGCCTAAATTAATCCTTAAGCACATTTTAGATTGAGAAATAGGCACTTGGGCTTTTGTTCTGAAGACCTTTGGCTCCTCATTGGATCTCTGGACCATCCAAATGTAGTGCATCCATTAGGTACAGTTAGTTGATACATTGTGTTAGTGAAAGCACTAAGAGCCCTTCTGTTTTATTTCATGAGTGAGTAGTTAACAGAAAGGTAATTCTTTTTTCTTTTCTTTGGGACAGGATGCTTTGATGAGGCCATAAAAGATTTCAGGAAAGTTTTAGAGTTAAACCCTCAGTTTGAAGATGCTGCACTAAGTCTAAAACAGGCTATTCTTGACAAAGAAGAAAAACAAAAGCGGGGTTATTGAAAATGCAGCTAATGGTGTGAAAATGTTTTACTGCACACTGATGTGATTTTTTGTCATTGATGGATGAAACAAGAACACTTATATCTGTTCTACCCTACTGAAGAAAACTCATTCTTGGGTAAATAAGTTAAAAATGTATTATAATTGCAAAAAATATATATTTTTTTATATTGTCATTGTTGAAGAAAGGCCTGATTTTAGATCCATGTGAGATACTTGTCATTTTGTACAGAAGCAGTTCATAAAAAGCTGTTGGAAGGTCAGTAACAGCTAATGAAATCTGTAGTTCTCTCATTAAAGCTGTGTTTCAGTACTCTTTCACAGATTAATTTAAATGTCCTTCACGGAGAAAAATCAAACTAAAACATTTAAGTACTTAAGACTGGCATTTGTGAAAGACACTGTGATTTAATAATGATGATCTTAGTGTTTGTCTGGATTTAAATGTAAGTTTGATTTAAGCTAAAAATGTGCAATTGTTAATTACAAGGTGTTATCCTTGAAATGTGATAGTAAATTATTTTCTTTTCACTTCAGAGTGTTCCTGCATACAGAAAAAAAAAATTAAAAAAGAAGACCTTTTTAGGTGACAGCAGCTGTCCTTATATGAGGAATGTGATACAAGAATTCCGTCCTTTTTAAATTCATTCTAGAGGTAGTTTAAGGAGTACCTAAACAGGTGTGAACAGGATGTACCTGTTTTTTGTAATCCCATTGTAAAGGTATTGAACAGTCAGAAATTAATAACTGAATGAATAAAACAATTATGTACTTTTTATCTCAATATCTTTAAAGACCTTATTGGTAAAGAATGTAGTTGGGCTATTCATAACAGGAATTACGGCTTTCTCCTTTTTATTAAAAAAGGTCAATGGCACAAAGTACACAATGTGAAAGTTGTCTGATTCAGCTGGCTATGAATACCCAGGTAGATTCATTTGTTATGTGGATGGTTGCTGAAATCAAAAAAGGTTTTATGAGGAACATAGAAATAAAAGTTTTAATAAAAGAAATAGTCCTGGATTGCCTCAATTAGCATTAGGCTATATATATATATTTTTGACAAATGATGCTGATGATGATTCTGCTGCTTATGGTGGCTTTTTCCACGTATGATCCAGGAGCTCACATAGTTGATGGTGTAAACATTTGGAAAGTAGGTTCTGAGACATTTATGACCAGGTTCTACAAAGATGAATTCTGGATTTCTCCGGATATACAAAATACGTGCTCATCTTTCATTGTTATATCTTGATGCTCTGTCTCCAAAATAACATTGAAGGATTTGCATTTTTCATGCCACCTCAGTCTCAAATCCAACGTGATATCAGCTCTTGTTTGATGGTGAGAAAGGTGAGCTTGAGGTTTAAGACTAAACCTGTTCTTGATATACCAGGACATGAAAATTATTAAAACACAATATAGACAGTTGAATATGATCTGAACTGCTTATCTGAGAGAGGTCATGTGTGGTCCTGCACAGAACAGTTTGAGGATACAGATAAAAATCAGAAGATTAATAGTAAATACATATTTTGGAAAACAAATCAAGGACAGTAGTAATAATATCCCCTTATGTTTCCCACCTCCTGTTGCTTTGTGAATGTTGTTCAGTTACTTCTAATTTATCCACTGTTGGCACAGAAATACTTCACTGAACTGGAAGCAATTGTGTAGCAGATTCTCCACGTTTTTTCTCATTTTCTGGTTAAAGGATGAACTGTTGTGGTACATTTTGGCATAACTTGGAATCCTTTCAAGGTAGTTTCAGCCACAAAGATTCTCACACATTTTCCCCTTCACAGGCATGCACTTGGCTCTCTGTCTTTCCTTCACATTTAAGGTTAATCAGGGTGTTCATTCCAACATTATTAAATAGTCCTGTGTGGTGGTCTGTTGCTCAGGACTGTTGAAATGGTATCTTAAAACATTAATACCAGAAAACTTGATGTGATTTTCCTTGACCTGTGAAGTTTCTTGTTCATAATCTTTTAAGAATTAAAAGTCTAATTGAGAGCAGTATTTTTTTTTTTTTATATAATGTTCCATATGAAATTCAGAGAAAGCTTGTAAAAGAAGCATAGGCTGTGTGCTTTGGATGCTTCACAATACAGAGGTACTGTAGCTTTACACCTTCACCAGGCTTTAGGGGCTGTCTCTGCTTGAAAATTGCAAACCTCTGCAGTGTCTGGGTCACTCCTGGCTGCCCACTCCATCACCCTTGTGAAGTGATCGCAAGTCATGGCCAAGGTGCAGTACTGGTAAGTCCAACGGGATGCTGCTGCTTATTTATGTTGACTGGCTCTTCACTCTGGCCAGAGATGTTTCAGACATGAATAATTCACAGCCACTTGCACAAGGTTTCCTACCTATAAACCCACTCTCACTTCTCACCCAGTGATTTGCTATCTCTAAGCTTAAAAAAATGACTTGGTTTCCTTGATGTGTTACAGGCTGTTTTTTTCCTTTAGCACCTGGAACAGCCTCTAAGATCTTACTTGCTTGGAGAACGTGGGAAAGAATAGCATCATCATCCTGAGCTTTTTCCTAGTACCCTATTTTTCCTTCTCGTGGTACACTGGAGGAGACAAAAATCTCGCCTATTTTGTAGTGGTGCAAGGCCTTTCCCTTGCATTTGCAGACAAGTAGGAAAAGATGACCACAGCCCAGGCTAACAGGCCAAAAGCAGGGCACAGAACAATCTGGGAAGTGTTTTGGATACAGTTAGCATGTGAGGTGCAGCATGGAGAAAAGGAGAGTCGTTCTGAAAGGGAAGTGGTGGCCCATTGAGGGGAAAAGGGCTAGGTTGTCAAGGGGCAAGAAATACATTTCATTTTTCACAGGCTTCTGTGTGGACAGCAGAGGTAAGTCAGCATTAAAAAGCTGAGAATCTTTGGCTGTTACAGTGAGGACTGCACCATGCGCTGTCCCATTTAGTAGGTTAAAAATTAGCAGTGAAAGGTGTATTATATGGGGGAATGAATGCCTTCGTGTCAGTCCAGCTCAGCTGCACAGCTCTGCTGGCCCCTTTCAGAAAGGCCGAGGTTCAGGAGGAGGCAAAAACAGCATCCAAAACGTAAAACTACTAATAGAAAAATAACATTTTGTGAGTGTGTGTCTGTGTTAGTAGATTATTGTAGGTCTGAGGCAGAAGATGGGTCTGCAGAAAAGGTTCAACCTCAGCCTGTGGCTTCCGTGCGTGATGGAAGGGCTGGTTGCTTTTGATGAAAAAGTTTGCTGTGGGATTGGGTCGAGGTGGAGGCCCACCTAGGAGCACATTGTAGTCATTTTGGCTGAAATCCAATCCGTTTCTGAAGATTTTCATGGAGGAACCGTTTTGTCCATGAGCAGGGATTGGATGCAGTCCATGGCATCACTCCCTACGGCCCATGGTCAACAGCTTTTTCATCATTCCTGTCTTTGTGTTGTACGTGAAAAGCACCTGAAGGATATCTTCATATCCCAGTGAGGAAAAGCTGTTCCATCCTTGCCATGGACACCACAACAGTAGATTTCAAGTAAGGTTCCCCTTTTTTTCTATGAAAAAAGCTGATCAGTGCTTTCCAGGCTTGTACTGTTGCTCCCGTGTATGTGTTACTGCACATTTAACATATTTCGCACCTCCCTAATGCCTTTTCTCTGCACTGGTTGAATAATGAAAGCTTGCTCAACCAGAATAGTGTGAACAAAATAATTTTTGAGGGCTTAGCCTAAAAAAGAGTTTAAGTCCATAGGCCTGAAAACCAAAACCTGGAAGTTAGCTGTTGAAGTTCCATCTTCAGTGCCTGAGGAGAGGGAGTGAGCTCAGGATAACCTAGATGTAAAACAATGCGCCATGCAACTGTGTGACCAAGTCCTAGTGTGGGCAAGATGCACTCCGACCATGAAAGAGTTTGTATGTCAAGAAGAGCAACCAAGCTATGCGGAGGCAACCAAGCACATGGACTTTCTCTGGCTGATCTGTGAGCATGTGGGAGCCTGAAATGCTTGTGGAAATGGCAGTGCAGGTGTGTCTCACCTCCTCCCTTCACCTCCCAACCTGCCAGGAGGGAATTGTCTCCCCATCTGTCAGGTGGTGGGTGGGTAGGGAACCCTGCTGGACCCCTTCCTGGCTTCTCAGGGCGACAGGGAAAGATTTGGGATATTCTACTTGCTGCAGAGGTGTTTTCGGGAAATCTCTGCAAGATGTAAAGTGAGTGAACTTCAGCAATGCAATAGGGACTGGATATGCACCTGTGTCGAATAAGAGAGCCTCCCGTGAGGACTGGGAAAAGGAGAGCCTGGATTTAGTCATCAGTATTTAACCTTCATCCTAGTTTACAGATTGCAAAACGCTTTTTAGGTTAACAGAAAGCAGTGAGTGTGTTAGCATCAGTACTGGGGAAAGCATTTCCTTGGAAAACAAGCGGGAGCGGTGCGGCTGCTGGGCTGTGCAGTGCTGGCTGCGGACAGCAGAGCGCACTGCTCATACAGCAGAGGGGAGGGGAGGGCATCGCCCCGCTGCTCTGTCGGGTCCTGGGAGCTCAGCACCGCCCGCATCCTTTCGACAACACTTAGTCCTTCATACATACAGCTTGAAGACTACATTTATTCAGCAATCGCAGGCAGGACTGCAGATTTTGGGAAGCTAATCAGTCTGTGCAATCTAAACTCAGGCTGCATGAGCTGTGCAAACCCACCAGACACAGCACACATTAGCCCCAATTAGCATGGGTGCAATTGCCCCATCTTTGCTGCTGTTGGATGCTGATTGACGCTGCAGTCACACCTTCAGCTGGCATAGGAAAATCCCAAGGGTGATTTACAGGTGGTCATGTATCTGGTTTGTCCTTCCCCTCTGGAAAGTAACCTTTCTAATTTTTAGTCTCTTAAACAAGATGTTTTCTGTGAACACACACAAAAATATACACCAGGTGAAATGTGTGAGAGCATCTGGCTTCTCCCATTTTGTAGAGTTAGGCTTTTTCCACACATGGGCAGGTGAGAAGAAAGCAGAGAGCTAACACTTCTCCAAGAAGCTCAGGTCAATGCAACGTTTTAACAAAAATTCTGCACTAATGGAAAAAAAATGTACGAGTATGACATTGTGTTGCATGTGGAAGAGGCCCTAAGTAGCAGATTGCTTGACATTTTGGAGCCAATGTTAGAACACCAGATGGTTGCTGTTGCAGGCTAGCAAGGAGATGTTCTGCGCTTACATTGCTTTGTATGTATTTTTATTTGACTTTTCAGATTTGCACTTGACATTCATATGGGGGGATTGGCAGTCACTTTATGAAGTATTACAAGAAGCAGCCATAATCAGGATTGGAATAATTTTAGTGATCTGCAAGTCCATATTTCAACAGCTGGAAGAAACAAGAAGTGTTATTTTGAAGCTTTGGGTTATTTTCTGGCAAGTTTTCTTGTGTAGCCACTTCAGAAAGGCAACAGGTTACAACATCGGCTAATCCTGTTGGCAGACCCTCGCACTTTCCAGTGTTGTAGAGCTGTCCTGAGTCCCACAGTCTGGACTTTTCACTTCAAGCAAGATAATCCTAGTGATCACTGTAAAAGGTAATTCCCATGTCTAGCTGCACATTTATAAAGCAGCCAGCACAGCAGAGCCTTCAGGTGCTGTTGGGGACACAGACGGTGAAGAGAGGAGTGAGGCTGGAGTACACAGCTGAATAGCTCTGGTCCTCCAAAGACTGATGAAGCTATAGGGTAAACCCTAACAGGCTGTGGGATTTGGACCCTTGGAAAGAATTTGGGATATGACAGCAATTTGTGCTTGTTTCTAAAGTTTTGGATCCATTTTCTTTCAGCTGAATCGTGATGACTGCTGGGGGCAGTCCAGTTGAAAATCTGATGAAATAACATCTTCCAAGTTTCCAAGACTGCCTTCTATAGCCCAACTCCAGCTTGCACTGCTCCACTGCTGGCACCTTCTCCAGAGCCATACCACCTGTGTTTGACTTGGCAGGTAGCTCTCCTCTTTCCCTCTCCTAGGGGTCAAGCTTAGACCAGGAGACTGCAAACCCTGCCTGTTCCCTAGTTTTTGCCTCTGCCCCTAAATGCTTTTGAAAAGAGAGGAGATCAAAATGGAGGCAGTGTCCCAGAACCTAGGGTCTCAAAGGACAGGCTATGTATTGCTTGTGTCACAAAACATAGCGACCTGTCTAGGCGAAATCACAGGGCCTGGTGTTCTTACCAAATTCAGTTTATGTGCCTCATCTTAGATCTGGATCGACAATCTGGACTGGTCCAGCAAGTACATAACCCTGGAGGCTGGCTGAACAGTGACCTGGAAAGGATGAGAATGACACACAGGGTATCTGTGGTTTTTCAAGAACACGTAAATGTTGCACTGTAAGTGTTAATGTGTTAAAGTATGAGCTAAAGGTAATGTTACCAGGTCTGTTTTCAAGGCATTTTAGATGCCAAAACGAGGGGTCCTAAATCCCTTAAAGACATCATGCCAGGAGTGCTTTGGAGTGGCTCCTCCTGAGCACTTACCCTTCCTCTCCTTGCTTGGGCTACACTGTCCTCTGCAGGGGCTGCCAGGAGAGCAGACGGCCACCAAACAGTGCACATACACCTGAGAAGAAGGAAAAGTACCACTTGGTCCATATCAAATCCCCCTTTGCAGAGCAAAGTTTTGTCTTTCATTCCCCTTTTGCAGAAGTTGCAGCTGATTAAACTCAGGCCTGGCTGAATGCTTGCATATGGCGCATTCTGCACACATTCTAGCTGAACCTGCCTTGAATTTCGACTTTGGTGTCAAAGAAGCCCTCAGGCAGTTTGGTAACTGAGAGGCTGAGACAGGAGAAACAAAAACCTCATGAGCTGCAGCGAGGCTATGTATCAAAGCTAGACAGAAACTCAATCTCGTGCTAGATGCAGCTGCCCATTTAGGAAGCTGCACATGCCAGAATTGCATCATATTCATTTCTAGCAAGTTCACAAGTTGAACTGCTCATGAAAGGCCAAGTCAAAAAATCGTGGTTACTTAAGCTGCCTGGGCAGGGGTACTGCCATGGCTTGTTTCAGTACGTGTGCTAGAATCGGCTCAACTGGGTGCACCAGGAGCACAGCACCCTCAGGTGACTGTCCGGTGCTTTCTTTGCTCTTCTTAGACCTGTTAAAGGAAGACAGAACCTCAAAAGTGTAAGGCCAGACCCACATGTCTCTGTTTCCCTGCCCTCTGGGCTGCTGTCTGAGGAGATGGCTGAGTGGCTGGGCAGATGGGAGACAAGAGAGCTGATCTTCATGTGGATGCTATGGTACATAAGTTGACTTTTCTGTTCTAGACATTTTGAGCTGAAGTGCTATGAATATGCCCCTATAAAAAGTCAGAAACACCATATAAAATCATGTTTATATACCAGAATTTCATTTTGTTTCCTCCAGCCAGTCCACTTTCAAGTCACTGAAATCATATTGCAGAGTAGATCTGAGAAGAGAACTAAATTAAAGCTGCACACCAGTCAGGCTACTTGGGCTGGATGCTGGCTAGGTCTTAAGCCTGTGAGGTGTTTACATTGGCTGTTTTTTTAAGTGATCTTCAGAAGTACATAGAGTAGGGTCCATAAATGGTGGGTGAACCTTTCACTAAATCTTACCTGTTCCAGCTGATGTGTCAGGGTCCTCACTGCTAGCCTTTTAAAATGAGAAGGGTGTCTCACTCTGGGGCTAGCAGCCACTGAGAGGAACTCTGCAACATACTCACTGCTTTTAATCTCACACCTATTTGAGAGAACAGACCAAAAGCTTTGTAGAAGATCAGGGTTTCTCTGATAAAAACATTGTTTTTTCAATAACTACTTGCCCATCCATGGTGATGTTCCATCTTGGGGCGCTGTTGAAGTCCAGAGACCCCATCACCCAGCAGTTGTCCAGGTATAACTCAGCATCAGGGCTCTCATCTTTCAGCTCCATCTCGAGAAACACAGACTCCATGGGTCGCTTGAGTATCGCCTCATCAGGCTCATAGAAATCCATGAAAGACTCATCTCAAGAAAACATCAGGGGATTTTGTTATTGGTTAAAATTTGATTTAAATCACAGCATGTTTGGAAATGTTACAATTTTCTTTGAAGGACACCTACTTTTGGACACTCTTGAAACTACATTCAGGGCTTTTCTTATCCTTCTGTATACTGCAGAAAAGGAAATGTTGGTGAGGTTCTTTAGCAGGAGGCAGCTTACAACTGAAAAAGTCACAGGAGTCTTGGAATGAAGGAAGAGAATTGCCTACCTGCAATATTTGATCTTGGCACCATTGTACCGGAGCCAAAAGGACGTGATGTGGATGGCTCACTAACAAAGGCACCTAGCATCACGGTCTCTTTTGCTCGGTAGTAGCATGAGACTGTTAATCTATAATAGGAAAAAGGGCAATTTTTGTTTTCACTTTCCAGCACCAAAGTGAGTGTCATCAGTGAGCAGAAGCTGCTCCTACCTGTAGTCTGGATCTCTTGTGATTTTCGGCTGGCCCCGGCCTGGAAGAGTCTCTCTCTCGTAAGAGATTTCATTTTCATAAACAATGTGATCACCTTCAAACTGTGCATATGGGAAGCTCATTAAAAACTGAATCTTCTCAGGAGCTGGGGCAGGGCAACAAATGAGAAAATGCAGGAGAGACAGAGACTTCCGGCAGGTGTATTTGCTCTGGCCATGAGCTTACCCTTACTGAAGTGCCACAGGTGGTGACATGGAACATGAAGAAGGCATGTCCTTTGTTATACTCTTTAGGCTTGCATGAGCTATCCCTTAGTTTGGTTTTACTCATATCAATGGCAGGAACTGTCTTCATCTGAGCAGATATCATTATAGTACCATCTGGGTGGCATACTGAGGAAATCAGAGAGTTGGTTATAAACTCAATGGAAGACTTACAGATCTTTTTGTTGATTGATCGTCTGTATAACTTACTTATAAATGCTGAGGAATTAAAATTGCAGCTAACGGAGAATATCTGTAAGGTCTCCATAGTTCTCACTTTCCTTAGGGCAACATCGAACCTTGCTTTAATTTTCTGAAAGGACACTTCCTGTGAAGGAGGGGTTGGAAGAGATCTCCTGTTAAGGCACATGATCAATATGTACAAGATTCTGCTCTTCAGCTTGTGCCACTTGAACACCAACAAGTCATGAGAGTTAAGTCAATGTAACAACTCAAACCTCATGCAGCACGGGAACACGAGTTTTCTGGTATGAATTAATTGGTTACTGTCACAGAGAGATAAATTCTGGCTGATTATTGTAGAATGCTTCAGATATTTATTACTACATCAATTTTCCCTGCCATAATTTAACATTTCTACAAAACGTTCCTTTAAAAGAGTTTCTTTCATAAAAGCTGTATTGAAATACTGTTTCTGGCTCGGTTTGGGACATTTTGCCTCATCTTACTAAAAATACAGAGGAATTTGTTGTTGAAGACTTGGTGCGTATCTTTTAGACAACTCAGCGCTGCAGATTACATAATATATGACATTACCAGAAGGGTCTGTGTCTGTTATGTCTTGTCCTTCTTGCACTGGCTTAGAGTCATTCCCCCTAGAGGTTTTCCAGCACACGTAATACTGCAGCACTACAATCTGACTGCAAGGCTGTGCCTTTATGAGCAGAGTCCTACGTGCTTTAAAGAAGGCTGTTACGCAGTTCACGTACCTCATAGATAACTCCCACAGCAAAGAGAGGTATTTGCAGGACCAGGTGGGTCGAGTTGCTAGCTGCAAGGTACCCATTTGTGAGCGCTGTGTGCCGGTTCAGAAGCTTGGCACCAAGATACAGGTTCCAGTACTGGTGCAGGCCAAAAACGGGAATGGCTAGGTACAGGTTTTCTTCATCGCAGTAACCAGTTGCTTCTGGTATTACTGTGGCAAGAAGGTGGGGTGAGGAGTTAGCGATGAATGAGGGTTTGGTATGGGTTTCCATCATGGGTAAATGTGGCACTGGCACCGCAGCAGTGCCGCTACGCGCGTACTGGCATCGCCTGTGCTCCGTTGGCCATGATGTGGGTGGAACAGCCCGCACTCGGCAGGATCGGGAATCCTCATGCTTTAGCAGTGGCCTGCCAGCTTGCTTCCAGGATTGCTCCCTGTTTCTGTAATGCAAGCTGAACCATGCATGTAATTTTTATTTTTATTTTTTTGTCAGCCTCCTCTGGGTTGAACCCAGAGCTACTTCCAAGATAAAAACAGGACAGTGAGCAGTCTCTGTCACCTTTGTGGCATCCAAAATCTAAGATGTTTGATGAAATAGCAACTGGACCTCACGGCAGTTTCAATAACCTGTTAAGTGCAGCTCTTAGCAGATAATTTTCTCTTTATGGAAATGCTGCCTTTGGAGTTCACAGCGATTTGAGTCAGTTGAGTTTTGCCCTGGACGCAGAGGCAGAATTGCATTTGAGGACAAACTGAAACTCATAGCAATGTCTGAAAGTTTTGCCAGTAGATATATGTTCAAGTTATGAGGCATCTTGTTCACTGAGTTTGCTAGCCAACTTCTTTTACACGCTGGTTTTTATTGCTCTCAGTGTCTCGAGGGCAGACTGTCTTGCCAGTATGCAGAAGAGCTGCCATCAGAAAAGCAGCAAGTTGGCTATGGTACCAATAATGAGCTATCGAAGGGTGGGGTTTTCCCAAAAGCTCTCATCCTCTGCCTAACTCCATTCTCACTGAATTCAATGAAATCCATGCTGTTGATGCAAAACAGTTAATACTGGGGCAAAGCTTACCGATATCAGCAATCACACATTCCACCTCTGCAGAATGGTAATAGAGCACCATCTCCGGACCCACGCTTAGGGTGTAGTTAACAAGGAGGGTATATTTTGTTTCATTTCTATTCACGTACTGAAAGAGAGAGAAAATGTAAGGCTGCAGTAGCAATGGATTCCAGCACAGACAGGAATGTATATCCCGAGCAGCACTAAATAATTATTCCAGCACCCTCTGCTCCCTAGCAAATAACTCTGTCTCCAAAAACATCGCTTCAGTTGGCCTAAAACTACTCAGAAAACTGGACTGGATTCAACAGCTCTTTTGGCTAAACATAAATGTGGAGAATGTAGTGCCTGTTCAGAAAATGGAGGCAGAAGTGAGCACGGTGCTGTTTCCTCTGTAGTCCACTGGTGAAAGAGCCCGAAGAGGGAGGTCTGGATCCAAATCCTTACTCTTATTTACTCAGAGTGGGGTCTGAACCCGGGACAAGGAGTAATCAGTAGGATGGAAGGTATGAGGAGCCGCTACAAGAGATCTCTCAGTATACTTATTTACTTCAGTAAAAGTGCTCTCAAAGCAAAACTTGGTATCCAACCTGAAAGGAATACTTAGCTTTGCTGAACATTTTTGGCTTGCTTTGATCCTTAATGCAATTTAATTGTGGTTTGACTGCTGTCTGAAAATTATTTGTGCAAGTCCTGATTCTGTGTGTTCACAGTGTTGTTCCTTGTAACAGAAAATAGCATTGAAGCTCTGTGTGATTTAGCTGAAACAGGGGTAGAGGACTTGCAGTTAAGTGCCCTCCTGCTAAAATGAGAGGCTGAATTTCCTCAGTGAGTTTATACTTTTCACAAATATTTAGATTGAAAAGGGTCTGTAGCTTAACAAAATATGTTCAGAATAACCTAAGTCAGCCTGTACCTGCTTGTGAGGTGCATGGCCTGTGCCAGTGATCAAATGGCTCTGCATAAACAGTAGGTTCTGGAACTACTGGATGGTGGAAACTGCTGTTTGCAGGATTGCAGTAATTGATTTATTTTTCGAAGACTCTTCTGCTTCAAGGGACAAATTTAACAGAGATTTCTTCCTGCTGGGCGTTGCTCTTGAAAATTAGCCATGCTGACAGAGACTAAAGGAAGTCATACTTCATACTATCTTATCACACTGGATGCTGCATTTCTCCTAGAGGCCTAAGGAGAGCAAGGTGGGGACATACAAACCTCTTATCTTAACTCAGATGAGTTTAGGCTTATTGACACCTTTACGATCGAGGAACGGTTGTTGGTTAATAAAAGCCAGGCAGATGTTCTGAAAAGGAACTGCTCTACCTCCTCCACTCAGCTGCTGAAGTGGCCTGCTGTACCTTACCTCCTTTAGAACATATGGGTCATCAAAAGAGACTTCCAGGATAAATCCTTTTGTTCCATTTGAAAAGAAGTTTCATAAATCTTATATCCATGGTGCTGTGCTTCTCTGAGGGTAAATGGCACATTTCCTATTGTGATTGACACCAGGGAGACATCAGGAAGAAAGTGTCCAAATGCAATATTAAATATCCTTTCCTCTGGCAGAGTATCTGTAGGGAGAGAACATCAAATTACTGCTGATGTGGATCAAGTAACTAAGACTGTTGGGGTGGCCTCCCATTCATGTTCCAGGAAACTTCGCCAACAGCCATCTCCTTAATGGCTCTGATTAATGACTGTTTGTGTTCTAGTCAGATCTGAAATACTCTGAGTACATGAGAATTGCTTCAAGCTGCAGGAGATTAACAACAAATACATACAACATCACAGAAAGTGGGTTCAGTAACTTTCTAGAGGTGCACTACCACATGCTGTGCCTTCACTATAATGAAATCTAGGATATAGTTCAGCCATATAAAATATGGGAAAACTATAATGTATGCTAGGAGTTTTTTTTTTTTTTTTCTTTTTTTTTTTTTCCCCTATATCAGTTATCCAGTTAGCTCCAAAGATGACTAGTGTCTTAGTGCATTGGAAAATGTCATTAAAAGCAAACAATGCAGCATCTTTATTCTAGTGCCCAGTGTCTACTGGAAAAATATGTTGGCTAGAGTGACAGAAATGTTCATGTTTTTATCAGAAACTCATAATTTTCATTTTATCTCATAAAGACAGGTGATAGATGGTACATCAATTCAGGCTAAACATTTATTTTGTCTTATAATACCTTGAATCTTGATGTTGGCTAAAAAATTGGAAGCGGAAGTTGAGAACATTATGGTGAATAAAGGTATATGGCAGAGGTCAGATGGACCAGGGTATATTGCAGCACAAGAAAGAGACTGGGAAAAGTCAATGAGAAAAATGACTTACTGTTGATAACAGTTGGTATTTGTGGCATGAAAGGGGTAGTAATGGTTTTGATGACGGTATATTTAGTGGTTTGCCAGTCTGCATCTGTCCACGTGTGCTCCAAGAACAAGTCAACACTGTAAATGATTCCATATACACCACAAGATACAGAGCTCTAGGAGGTAAAATTTGTGTTAAGCTTTAAAACTCAGTGCCTTGATGGAGGAAAGAGTGAATAAGGTTAAAATTCATACACTAGAAAGAGCAAATGGTATTTTAGGACAATTTGGGATGTATTTTGCTGGGTGGGGAGCTTGTTTGTTTCTCTGCCTGATCCATTTGTCTGGTCCATGTTTGACTAAGATACTGCTGTGATTCTCAGTAAGGAGGTATTGGGGTTGGGAGGTCCTCTGTAAGTTTAGTAAGTAACCATATTTGCATGTGTTTTTTTGCAGTCACTGGGCTACCAGTCACGTCTCAGTTCACTTGGACAGTTTGTCAGTGCTTCCAGCCGTTCTTCAGACTGTGTGTGTCTGGTATTTCTGTGCACACTGTGGTGTAAGTGCCCACTGGTGTACCAAAAAGTGAACTTCTGAAGGGGACAAGTCAAAGTCACATCAATATCACCTTCATAACTGTAACTGGTAAAAAGCCTTCTGTGAATCCTGCCAGCTCCCTTCTACTTGAACATTTCTTTGGACATTGTCTCTGTGCTCGTAAACTACAGATTGACATAGATTATACTGTGTTGAAAGCAGGTGGCTGCATCCAAACTACGTTCTGGAAGTAAACCCTGTCCCTTGCTAACTCATACTGTCTGCATGGAAATTGTCTGGGAAGTTGCTCATTAACCCTGGCCAGACGTGTGCCAGCACCAGTTTCATAATGTAAGAGCATGCATGACTGATCAGTGGTGCCCAGGAATCCCTTCCCTCCTAACTTAGTGTAGTTAGTATAGTTTATCAAGAAACAAAACAAAACAGTCTAGCATGTTTTGTGATTAGAGATACTTAATTTCTGCATAAGTGCTTTTGAGATACAGAGAAGGCAGCATGTAGGTCTTCTGATATTTCTTGCATGTAAGAATTTTAAGCACCAATTTTAAGCACTGTTTGGAACACTGTTTGGAAACGTCTTCCATGGTGCATCCCCTAAAATATGTTAGTCAGAGACAGGTTCATACTAACCTTTAGTTTGCCTCCTTCTGCTCCAATAGGGATCGTTATTCCAATGTGTGTCTTGTTGTGCTCCAGTAAGTAGTTGTTCTCCTCTGGGTTTACTATGACTTGGCCATCAACTCCCATTACAATGTTTTTTGACAAAAAGGTGGATTCTTGAAGCACTAACGTTGGGATAACACTTGGCACAGTCCATGTTAGCGTAGTGTCAGTGAAACTGGTACCATCTGTTGAGTTAGACAGACAGTCCCACAAGGCCCCCAGGCAGTTGGAGTTTCCCGTGAGTTCACCCTGCAATGGTTGTCTTTCCCTGACTCCTTTCCACCACAGAACCTCTACAGCTTTCACTAATGAAACACTTTGTAGTCTATTAACCAACTGATGGCTGTTCTGTCACAGGAACCCTGACACTCAAAGTAGGCTTGAATCACCATTTTCAGATGAGTAATTAATATATTCAGAAGAAATGACAGTTGGGCTCCCCCTTACCTGTTGTATTGTCTTTCTGGTCATAGGAATTTTGTCTTGTTGGCAAAGGAATGAGACATGGAGCCACTTATTTGGAATTTTTTTTCCTTGAAATAACAGTTTCAAGATTGTGACAGCTTACGACCTCCTCCTCCCTCATCAGTTAATCAAATTAATTGATGAAATTAATTGTTCAAATTGATCTGAGAATTTTTTTCTGCAAAAAGCTGGGCTAGTTCCACATTTCCACAGAAGAAGACCATGTCAGTTCCAAGAATACAGAGCTGCACCCCTGTGCGAAGTTATGTGACAGCAGAGAAACAAAGCAGTGGGGTTAGACCAGGGAGGCTCCCTGGCCCTTCTGCATGTAACTTGGGGGTTTGAGAAAGCAGAGAAAGGCACAACTGCACCATGAACACAAGTAATGTAGTGTCACAGCAAGGAACCTATTTGTCTGGCACTAAAGCCATGGGCTGTTAGCTTGTGCTGCTTGGAGGGCAGCTTGTAAAACTCTTACAGAGTAAGTAATAGGGAAATAGGGAGACTGTCTTTCCTACTAGCTTCTTAAGTAGTTAATTTTGATGAACAAGGAAGAAGTCCTTACCAAGAGGACAGGAGACAGTTGTGTCAATCAGCATAAGCAGCCACCGCTGCCTGTACATGGAAGTGGAGGTGACCAAGTTCATATTTACACCATTTACCTTTTGGGATGCAGAAAAAAAAAAAAAGGTGAACTGATGTTCTAGGGAGGTAGTGGAAGCAGCAGAGTTTTGTGTCCAATTGAGAACAACAACTTACTGTGCTGATGTCAGACTCATTGCTGTGGTAGGGTGCACGGAGGTACACGCGGTACAGTGTGTTATTGAAGCTGTAGCCCAGTTTTGCTGCATCGCTTACCATTATTCTCTTTCTCCCTGATGGAGAAACAAACATCAGTTGCCATAGCTGGTATGCAACATTTTGAGTCTGCAAGAGAGAGATGACCTGCATCAGATCAAAGTCTACCAAAATCCCTTAAAAACTGTGATGTTGTATCATCTACTTCCTACTAGGATCTTTAGTAGGTGGTGTTGCACTGGACAGTACTATTCCACCCAGGCAAGAAACACTATCAATATATAAAAAACTAAGGAATTCTATAGCTTTTTAAAGTGTTTTTAGAGATAGCCTTATAACTGCCCTGGAAGAAACTTAGATTGGTGGTCTTGATCAAAACTCCTTGGACAAAATGCCTATATTGTTAATAAAATGATTGCCTTTGTGTCTGTCAATTTCTGGAACAGTCCAGTGTCCAAATGACAGACCACCTTTTATCATATAGAGCCATACTGTGTCAAAGATGAGGTGAGAGAAATGTATGTACAGGTCTAGAACAGTCTTCTTCTCAAATGATAACTGTATGAGTGGATAACCAAAAGGAAAAATGGGCATAAGAAGAAACATAACATGAGACTAAACATGGGCAAGACATGAGAAAAATAGGATAAGCATATGTATTTCCCCCAAGCGTATGTATTTTCCCTCTAGCCTCAAATAATCTTCAGCTCAGACTCCTAAGCGATCTGTAGCTTCTTTGTACTTTGCATGAATTATTTTGCAGTGGATTTCTCTTCTGTGAACTTTTCCAGACTAACCTTGGGACCAAGCAAGATTTTAGCAGCCACATCTTTTGACAAGGCATTTGACTGATTTGCTACACATTGTGAGAAGAACCACCTACCTTTGTTGGTTTTGTACTCAGCTTCCACCAACATAAGAAGCATATGGCTCTACTCTCCCACCTAAATGTCTTTCTGCAGTCTAGAGCTCTAAGAAAACTGGAGAGGTTTTTCAGTACTTGATGACTTTTCTGTATCCCATTTATGACAGAGGTGGAGCTATTCCCCAAGGTTAAGGACTCATGAAGTTAGCAAGCAGAGGCAGGCTGGGAGCTACTAGGAAAGACTCCCCTTCATACCTCTGGCAGGGCTGACATCCATGCGACGGTGTAGTCATTTGAAACTGCAGGGACATCAGTCTTCACGGACACCTGGAAACACACATGAGATTGTCTGGGAACAGACAAATCTTCAGCTTTACTACAGGCATGGGGAGCAGAGAGAGAGATTCAGAGAGAGGCAGAGAGAGGCTTTCAGATTTCTTCTCCAGTGTCTGTCAGGATTTAGCAAGTTGCATTCACTGGAAGTAATAAAGTGTTTCCAGACAGGTTCTTCACTGTGGTAAGTTCTGTGACCTTACACTGGAAGTTAAAGCCATGGCATCTGCAGCAATGTATGTACAGAAGAGGGAATGTCTTTGTGCATGACCAGGTCCTGTTTCTTATCTGGGAAGCTCTAGACTAGATCACACTCTGGAGACTTTCAGGGGCATCAGGATATCTCTGTAGAAGTTATAGGGAAGCAGGCTTTAACAGAACTGGTTCCCTCTTCACATGCAGACTAGATACCCTAAAATGTAGGACCTCCATATCTGCTGGCAGCAGGTTGAGCATTCAACTAGTACCACCCAGTGGGAGGCAGGTTCTGTCTCACTCCTCTGAGTTGTCTGATGCTGCAGGGGTGCAGCTCTGCCAACTCCAGGTTTTGTTATTTCAAATAGGAGGATAACACTCTTGTGAGTGCTGCAGTACTTCATAACACAGAGGTATTCTCCTGAGCTAAACAGGTTGGCTGCTGGTCTGCCTGGCTGCTGATTTGCTTGCAGTGGCTTAACTTACAGCATCTGTACACTTAACTGAATTTCACTGCATGCAAAATACCTATGTTCACAGGTAAGTGTATTATTAATAAACATCTACTGTTGCACTCTATGCTGAATAGCTGCATGCACACCCAGTACATGCTATAAAAACAGCTTCTGATGGGAGTTTGTGGAGGTTGCGGTGCTTGGCAGGGAACATAGATGGAGCTTAGCCTTCAGTGGGAAAACTTTTACCTCCATGTAGTTTTCTTCACATACAATTTCTCTTGGAGCCCAGGAGGAGTAAGAGCAGTACATAGGGTAGGTGTAGGTCACAGCTGCCCTCATGCTTGCAAATGAGGAGACCTTGATGTTCACAGTCAGTGAAAACAGTTCATCTGCCTGGGAAGGAAAGTAGGAAATTCAGCAGATCATGTGGAAGGTCCAGCTCATACACAGCCAGGAGCAGCTGCACGGGACCATCCAGCCCAGTGTCCTGTTTCCAAGAGGGCTCGGAGGAGGTCAAAGTGGTTGGAGGAGCACTGAGAGCATGTTTACAAGGATGAGAACAAAGCTGTTGTGAAAGTTCCTCCAAAATATGAGCCTGTCTTAAGTGGTTTATGCAGAGGGGCTTTCTGAGCCAGAGGCATTGTCTCAGTACTTAGAGCCTTTGCCTCATGTCAAATCCCTGCAATATTCTTCCCACAGCATTCAGGTGCAGCTAATCAGGGGAAGATACTTTATGTTACATTATCTGACCTTCCTCACTGTATGGTTTGTGTTTTTCCCATTCATGACTGCTGTGTGCCTCTTCATGGAGGCAAAGTACCAGAGATTTTGGTTTGATGTAGGTAGTTCAGGTCTGTCTTAAAATGCTGTTTAGTGTCCATCTTGACTGACTCAATAAGAGCTCCTCTTGGTCCTTCAGCTCTACAGGAGCCAAATGTGAAGCCATGGACTGTGCTTCTATCTGACATAGAAGTGTTTTTATCTACAGAAAAGCAAACAAAGGCAAAACTTTTCCAGAGAAATGTCTAGTCTGGAAATTCTGGTTGTTGCATAGCACTGCATACTCCCTGGGTTCACGTCAGCATAAGATTTACCCATACAGCTTCACCTTTTTTTTTTTTTTTTTTTTTCTTTTTTTTCCTTTTTCTTCTGTGGGGCTTCCAGGATCAACTAGACTAAACATGGACAACAGATGAAAGTTCTGCTCTGATATATTCTGTTTCTAGGTTCATTTCATCTCAACTAATATTTAGAAATTAGAAATCCAGGCTAAACTTTTACACGTATTTTAGGAAGAAGTGAATCACCTTCCGGTAGATGCCTGTTTCTCTCCATTGACTATTGTGGAAGCATAAACAACCAGTTTAGACCAGACATTATCTTTCAGATGGCTAAAGTTACATGAGGCAAATTTGGGCCTAATAGATGTGTGTGATCTACGTTCCTAGGCATGTGTTAACAGGAACATTACCACACAAATTAAGCCAGGAAAAGATCTGCCAGAATCGCATTGCAAATGTTGCTTTTTCAAGCAGATGCCTACTTCTTTCCAGAGAGGCTTTCAAGAAACTCTCTGGCAAAGCAGCAGCAATAAGGATATGCTTGAGAGCTGGCAGCTAGTCAGCAGCATTAGGCTAAGTGTCATTTCATGGAGAGAGGAAATCCCATGTCAGTCACACTGAACAAACCACATACCGAAGAGCCATTGCCTATTCATTTCTACACACCATCATCAACGCTAACTCAAGTTCACTGTTTCTTGGGTTCTCAAAACATGCCATTGGAATGCCATCTAATATCTCTATCTGGCCTTGTTGAAGGAGCTGTACCATCTGATGTGGATTTTGGGCTATTTCTAGGTCTTACCTCATTGGCCACGTGGCAGCCAAGCACCGATGCACGGAAGACGGGGTTGCCCCACACATCTTCTGAGAGGACATAGCCACAGCGAGACGCCAGTTTCTCATCCAGCAGAACGGGGCCGGCATAAGGATCTGCAGAAACAGGGCATTGAGGAACAGTGTGTGGGATGGACAGCTTGGGACAAGTTGGTGTGCAGAGCAGTACTGAGGCCTCCTCACCTTGCTCTCATCAGAAAAGAGGTCCAGCTGGGTTGGGTGTTCTCCAACAATATGTGTTGTTAAGGAGCTGGCGAAGCTGTGCTGGTATGTGTTAGAGTGAATGTGATGGTCTGTCATGTCTCAAGCTCACCCACATCACGTTCACTTTAATGCCCATTTCACTGTGTCCAGGAGCTTGTGCCACAGCCACCTCGAAGTACTGTTACAGAGAGTTCCTCTGAGGCAGCACATATGTGTCTCCTCCCCTGAGCTTACTCTCTAAAAAAAGAATTATGGGCCATCCATTTCTAAAAATCCTCAAGTTGTGGTAATCGGCTGCTCACTCTGATCAAAGGATTCACTTTGGACGGGCAATTCCACAAATTGGTCAGGTTTGCTCATCTTGGCAGGGTGCTGTGTGCTGTTAAGCCTATGGGGGAGCCAAGTAACAGGCACATTGGGAGCTGGCTGTGCTCAGCTCTTGGTGCTGGTAGAATTAATAACATCATATTCTGTTAATTATCTGCTCTTCTGATTAAGGAGCTATTTTGGTCTTGGGTTAGACACAAGAATCTGTACAAACAGATAGGGTTTAACTAGCTGCCTTTGTAATTTCAAGATTTATCTGTCATCTTTATATGTCGAACAGTACTATAACTGCTGTTTCAGTAGATGTATTCTTGCAGCCAGGATAGACTAAGGAGATAAGTGAGAGGAATTTTGGAAGAAGAGAGAATAGCTTTATGAGACCAACTGATAGAGCTGGAGGAAACAAACAACCTTTTTATGCCTGAAGGCTTGTCTGCTTTTTCCAGCAATATCAGTTGCTCTAATAAAAGCTATCACTTCTCTCCACACCCTTGCTGTACTTGACTTTTCAGTTCTGCCTCCAAATCAATTGAAAAAAAAAAAAAAAAGAAACCCAGAAAAAGTGGACTGATCTCAACAGAAAGAAATCTGTTTTGGGGTCAAATCACATACTTTGTTCAATTTGATGTGAACATTTGCTGTTTTTCATTTTGGTTAAATAGGTTTTTGTTTTTCTCAGCAAATGGAGACCCTTTGTTCAATCTGATATAGGGCATTTTGTGACCATTGTGATGTAATAAGAAAAGAAAAGAAAAAAAGTCCTTTAATTGCTCAAAGCAACTCATGGAGAGTGTGTTCTGTGGGTATTAACCAGTCTCCAGAGTGTTGTTTTCGGGACAATGAAAGCCAAATGTCAGCCCTTCCTTATCTGACCATCCTTTCTCCTTTCCCCTGGCACATTAGATGTAAGAAGCAAAGGGGACTGTGGCTGTAGACACAAGTTTGCTCGTCAGTAGGGATATTGGCCAAACTGAGGTGCTAGAGGCTGGATGTAGGCAGCAAAGATGTTCTGCTGGTTATTTGGGATAAGTGACCAATTATCACATAGATAACAGCAGCCAGATCACACACACTGTGGTCATGTAGGTGATTCCCCAAACTTCATGGTGCTCGGGGCAGACACTTGTGACTCACCATTGATTTCCAGCTGGAAGAACTTTCCCTGGAGCAAGAGTTTATTCAGTTTCATCCAAAAAATCCTGGAATGGCAACTGCTCTGTACAAAACCTGGTGAGAGCACATACAGAGCAGATAAGCCAGTGGGTCTGGAGGGCAGCGAAGAGGCACATCTCATTACAAGTGTAATAACAAGTTCTCATCCTTGCCTCTCCCACTATCCTTTTATCTCATTTCACCAACCTGGGGGAGCCATCTGCCTGCCTTGTCCCAGCCAGAACAGCAAGAAAAGCATCCAGATCCTGCAGCATAAGCACACATACAGATGATGGGGTGAACAAAAGAAAAAAAGATCAGGATGGAAAATGAAAGAAGCAGCAACTGAGGTTCTCATTACCTGCATAGCAAGTAACCCACAGACTCCATCTGTCCCCAGGGACCTGTGCATGGGCGGCAAAGACTTTGAAGTAAAGTTCACCCAGCTGTGGAATTCAGTCAGGAGAAAATGTACAGCTGACCTTTTACAACAGAGATTTTGCTCTTTCTTCTCCAGGCCCCGTGTGTGAATCAGGAGAGGCCAGTGGCTTCAGTCGCATGGGAAGCCTGGGCTGAGTCCCGCAGTGCCCTCCAACGTTATCTGAGCTCTCAGCAGTGGGAGGCTGTGTCCCTCTTGCTCAGCCCCCGGGAGGGCAGAGCACCCTCCTGCCAGGTATTTGCAAGGTCAGAAGCAGCTGCTGAGCCTGATTTTACTGAGTGCAGCAGGGGGTGCTCCAACCTTTCCATCAGCCCCTGGGAAGCAATCTCTTTCCCTGTAAGCCAGTGGGGTAGCTTTGGCTTCAGGTCTCAAGTGCACATGAAACATTTCCCCGGAGGTATTTTAATTGGGTCTATACAGGAAATACATTTTTGTTTCTGTGAAATGTCCCAGTGACCCAGCCATGCCAGAGATAACAGCAGTTCTTTGGCGGCGATGCATTTCACTTTTATGGATCCAGTTAGCTCGCCCTTTGATTTGTTTGATTATTGGAGAGTGTTTTTGTGAAAGCATCTTGTTTTCAGAAGTGCTCTGATATCACTGGCTTGGTCGGACCATGTGCAGGTCTGTGCTTGGCTCAACGTGCTGCCTGGGAAGAGGGAGCCACTGGAGCTGGTGGGAGCTGTGGCCTGCGACTGGCAGTGCCCCAGGGAGCAGAAAGGCTGAGAGACCTGGTGAGCCACAAGCACGCTTTGTGTGGCACGGATGAGATAGGGTGGGGTGAGAGGTACAGGACATTCAGGCTGGCATTTTAGCCACTGGAACCCAGAGTTCAATCTCCTTTTGGTCCCCTTTTTGGGGTGTTATGCAACCATTGGCATGTGTGAGCAGAGCTGGGCAGCAGAAACAAGATTGACCCTCGCACATGCTTTGGGGTCAACAAAAGCCAGTGATCACGTCCACTCACAGTCATAGTGCAGTCTGTGTTGTTTTCTCCTCGGTCCCCCTTGCTCAGAGGACCTCTGCAGCAATAGCAGAACCCATGAAAAACCCAATACAACCACCCTGCAATAGACACGCTCACTTTATACAGCACACTTATATAAGTGCTCTGGAGCACAGCCCTGGGCTTGAGAAATCTCCTAATTCTTGTCTGCTGGTCACAAGACCCTTTCCCATTCGGCAGGAGCTGAGGTCCAACTTCTGCAACAAACTTCTCATAAGCCCACACAGAACTCGCCGCATGATCCTCGCCTGCGGTAACTCTGCGTCCCCGGACTTGGAGTGACTCTTCATTGAATCCAGCTGTGGCTGGAATTCGGCTGGAAATGGTGGTGCTCAGATACCACAGTGATGAGTGTGGTGTAACAATGAGATTTTGATTTTTGAGTGAAAACTTCAGTATATTTGGACAGCAAGCTGTTCCAATTCTGATAAGCCACTTCCAAGAGCCATGTAGCATCTCTCCGAGATACTGGGAGTCAAGGTCTGAGGGAGCCATGTTTGAAACAGCGTGATTGCAGTTTATTAATGAACAGCAAGCCAGCAGGACAGGTACACAACAGCAGCTAGCATGCACTCCTTGCACAAGCAACGGGGAGATGAATTTCCATGTACAACTTTGTGCAACTCGGACCACTGTGATTACTTTGTTTCTGGCATTAAACACGGCTCTAAATATGGCAGACACGACTTTGGATGGGATATAGCAGTTGCGGTCAGTGTGTGATAGCCAGCTGTTGGCCTCGTTGTCAACCAAGCAAAGCAAAGCAAGTCCAGGTCAAATGGTCTTGGCTTGCAAAGATCACTTAAGTGCTGCGGGAAGCATTGCTAGCATTGGGTGGCTGGAGGCATCGGCTGCCTTGTGGTCCCTAAAGTCCCTTTTGTACTTGTTATAAAGGTAGGGAGGATAAACTTGTGCATTACAGGTGGTTGTATTTGTCTGCTCAGTTTCCTTGCTATTCTGGCTGAATAAGAGCACCCATTCATAATGTTCTTGTAGGGTAATAAACAGCTGTTGTGTTTGACATTGAGGGTGATGGCATTCTGTGGTGGGATAAGATGATTCATGGCTTGGGTTCTTTTGAGCTGAAAGGTACTGTATGAATGTAATGTTTTCTTTTATTTTTCTCTCTCTCTCTCTTTTTTTTTTTTTTTTCTTTTCATGGGTTTGGAACTGGGTTTTGCATTATATGATGTGATTGAAAGTTAAAAACGGCCACTTGGAGCAGCATACGATAACACCTCTCCCAGCGAGGCTTGCTTTTGGTGGTTGAAAAAAGCTCTAAACCCTTTGAATCACAGTGTTTTGTCTTTCTGTTGTTCTGTGACACTGAAATCCCCAGGTTACTTAAATCCTACAGAAAGAGACTTTTTCATTTTTCACTTTTTCATTTATGAAGTCAATTATAGCTTTATTTCCAACTGGTTAAAATGGAAGATATATATATATTTTTTTCCACTAGATCCCATATGATGATTTTAAGTAAGCCTTACAGTTTGATATTGGAGTGTAGAATGGAATAAAATGGGACCCATTGTAGGACAAAAAGAAATCAATGAACAATAAATGGGAAAGGAAAGGGGTGAAGTCTGGCTTTAATGTACCAAAAGCAGAGTATTTTTTTTAGAGATGGGAGAAGCCAATATAAGAGATCCTGCCCTCCTTGTCCTCTTGCAGCTGCAGGACTGGTAAATCTGAAATAGAGACAGAAAATAATGCTATTTCTGTGTTTCTAAAACCTAGAAATAGCTGCCCAAAAGGGTGACCTAAGACTTGACAACCAATTAGAGACACAAGGAAAATCTTCAAGAAGGAGGTGCTAGATCTTTTTTTGATTGGAAGATCTGAGCCGTGGAGTAAGCTGAGAATTAGGTATCCAGGCTGCAGGTTCAGTGGATGAGAAACGGGAATGATGCTAATCTTTATTGCTGAGACATGTTTTCTCAGGCTGTGCCTCTGTGAGACACAGAGAAGTGCCAGCAACCTTCAACTGCAGGGGAGCATTCCTGCTCTGGAAGGGGCTTGACCACCAGAGCAGGGCATGTGCCCAAGCTCTGCCCTGCATGCTCTTTGCATACACCAGGAGCTTGTAAGTGCAAAGGGCTTTTAAGTCCAGGGGAAAAGGAGCATAGTTCTGTTTTAACTTCATACTGGTACCTCAAGGTAACCTTGTTGATGCAACTAAAACACTCTATCCCTATTCATATCGCATGCATAAGGCTGAGGCCTTACTGTTGTGTGCAGATGTTACAGACAAAAAAATACCCTGTAAGGAACAATTACAGAATAATCGGCTGAAAGAGGTAATTTCTTCCTATCCCCATGAGCTAGTAGTTGGCTTATACCCTGGACTATGAGGGTTTACATTCCTCATTTGTTATTATAAAGCTATTACTATTATTATTATCTGTATAATGTGTGTTTAGAAAGTGCCCTTGTGTTTTTGTCATTTTTAACCTTTAAAGTATGCCACACTTAAGTTCGTATGCACTCCAAAAAACAACACTTGTTATCATTGCATGCCACTAAATTGTTTAAGTGGTGGAAAAAGCACAAGCAAGCAGTCCTGTATAATGGTGGGCTTTCAATTTTATTATTATTATTTTTTTTAACGTGCTATTGGTGTTAATTTCTGTGTGCCTGTAATGTTTGTGTTCACTGTAACTGAACATAGAACTTTGTTTTTGTTCTTTGTGTAAATTAAAAACATCTGTTCTCTTTATACGAAAAGTTGTTTTTTAAAAGAAGCTGGTCTGATCTAACTAAATACCAATGCTGTGTCCACAATGAGTTACTATTAATATTTGGGAAGGCAACCATCCAAAGCAAGTGTAATGTCAAATCACTGGCGGGAGTGCATATTTATGCTAGAAGTGACAGATAAAAATGCAGAGGTTACAAAAACAAAATTCTTGTGGATGACTAATGATGCATATATATGCCCCAATGCCCCATCACCACATTTGCAATTGGCAGGGTGTTCTCCACAGCCTCCCGCTCCCCAGGATTAATCGACAGGAGACTGGTAGCTTGGCACCCTCCCTGGAGGATCAACGCTGCTCCCATCTTCCCTCCAGCAAGCCCTGAATGGAGTGACCTTCACGGCGTGCAGGAATCTGATCCATCTAATTCATTCGCCTGACTTTCCCCCCACCTAGCTCTGGTATTTGATTGCAGGGGTTTATGTTCCATCAAGGGCATGTGGCTTTTTTTTCCATGCAGGTGGAGGAGGTGGAGCACCCAATGCATGCTCTTGCAGCGCCTGTGATGCCGGCTCGATGGATGTCTTCAGAGCTGTCTGCGAAGTCTTGATACGAACGAGCTGGCAGCCTAAGGCTGGAGCCTGTCGTCTTCCTCCAAGGAGCAGTGCTGCACTCAGCAGTAGCTTTGCTGGGAATAGCTGGAGGTTATTTCAGGGAAATAAATGCACTGTTCGTGGCAGAACGGAGGTCTCAGAGGTTCAGAGCTGTCTGCCTAAATGCACAGACTTGTCACTAAAGTATTTGAGTACCTTGGAGACTATGAAATTATCCTCACAGACAGACATCTTGGGAAGGAAATACAGATAATTAACATTTATTGAGATCTAAAGGGCACTTCTGTTTAACACAGCAATTAAGCTCTTGCTTAAATCTCATTTATTTCAGTAAGATTTAAATGTATGAGTAAAGGCTTTCCAGATCCGGGGCCTACAGGGCCCAGATCTGCTTCTTCCCTTCTTGCTACCCACAGTGCCCCATGCCAAGTGTGTGCTGCCTCTCACCAGTGAGAACCAGGAAGAAAAAGGGGCTGTGTTAAAGAATTAGATGCTTCATTTAGATTATTCATTCCCACCTCTTTTCACAATATCTCTGTGCTTCCTACTGCAGTGCCACCCTGTCCAATACCTCGTCCCCTCTACCTGCTGTCGCTGCAGCTCACGGGGCCGGGGAAGCTGCCTCCCGTGGAGGCCAGCTACCATCAGCCGGTCGGTGGTATTTCACCTCCGTGTCAGGCTCCATCGTCCGTCTCCAGGATCCAGTTGAGTTCAGAACTTGCTGAGTCACATTTTCACCACGAAGCACTGATGTGCTTCCCGAGAGTCACACTGTTATAGGCACGGCTTGGCCGGAGAAGAGCAGACAGTTCTCACCCTGAAGCGCATCCAGGAATGCTGGCAAGAAGTTGCTTTTTATTTTCCTATCTCGAGTTACCGCAACATGGTTAGGACTACAAAAGCTTGAAATCCCTGGCAAGCTAACACTGTACATCTGTCTAAGATGACGGCCAGCATGGACAACTGCGGGCTTCAGCCCATGACCAGTATGAAGCACTTTGCTCCTTGCTGAGCAGCTGTCATTAACAGTGATCTGTGGGGTTTCTTCCTGATTTCACTTCATGATTTGCATGGCTGCTTTCCCCTCTAGCGAGATCTTCACGCTTGTCTCTTTGGCTGTAGAGGTGATCCACCAGCTGGAGCCGCTTGTTAATTGTTCTCATTGTTTTGCTCTTGGCTGTTGTGTCTGTCTGCTTGATGAGCCACAACCTCGTGAGTCCCCTCAGATGGATAGGGACAGAAGACAACCTCACTTCTTCAGCTGCAAACTGGGGATAGTGCTTGCTCCCCAGGGTGGTTGTGATGGATTAGCAGCTTTCCTAATGGCAGAAATTTGAGAGCTAAAATTTGGTGCCCCACTAGAGCAATTGGACATTTGCCTGCATTTCATGAGGGACCTGTCGACTTCCCATCCTCTCAGCAGGACCTGGGGAACAAGAAGCTGCCTTTATGGTCCACTGTGAGGACACAGTAAGATACAATGCCACCTGTGTTGCACTCTTTTGTTCCCTTACGAGTTTAGTTGCTCTTCAAAACTATTTTAGCACTGACTATCCCCAGTTATCCAGATTGAGTTATGGGTGATACTGCTGTCCCCTGCAAGCGTGACACGTTATTTTCTTGGGATATGGCTAGGACAACAGCTGTCTCAGCTGGCCATATTTTGAAGATCTGTGCTAAAAAAAAACACAGCTGCAGGGGCTTTGCAGGGTCCTCTGCCCTGCCTATGCTCTCCTGTCAGTGCAGCCCTAACAGTGGCCAGGGACACTGGGCAGAGTGACAATGCCACCACAATGGCGGTGCTACTGCAGCAGCGCTGCCCACAGATCCCTCTGCATGTGGAGCCTGTGCCTGCTGGTCAGAGCATCATCATGCAGCTGGGTTTAGGAAGACTTCTTCGTTTCATGCAGAATTGTCTCCCTGTGTGGGTGGCAGGTTTGCCACAGAAATGCCGTCTGTGCACCCCACAACCTGTCCTCAGCGTGGGTTCAGGGCTGACAGCAGCATGCCCTGCAGACACTGCTGCCCAGCCCCGCTTCACTGACAGACCCCTTCCCAAACGTCCTTACACCTCCGGGCCCCACTGGGGAGAAACCTGCAGGGCTCACCAGTACCTTCCCGTCGCTGGTGCACTTTTTCTGTGAGTGCTTTTTTTGCCTTTTCCCATTAGGTGTCTCCCTTTTCCTCCTTTTGAACAAGCTGGAGCTGTGTGTATTCTGTTGGATTATCAGTTTTTACAGCACTGGTCCAAACTGGGACACCTGGTGAGCTTCTGGGGTCAGAGATCCCTCCCAGGGTGTTTCTCTGTGTTACAGATGCATGAAGGAAACAAATGCCAAGATATTCACAAAGGTGCCTATCCCCTCCCCAGATCCTAATGAGAAATTATGGCAATGATGTTCCTGAACCATTATCTATGGGGAGAATGACCATTTTGGGCTCTTGTGCCAATGGGATGAAAAATTCTGCCTGAGCCAACATCAAGGCCTGTTAATGCTGCTTTGCTGGGAGGCTTTTGACTGTCTTTTCTGCAGCTGATTTCTGCAGAAACCTACCTCTCTGTGTAGGTCCCTCTGTAGCCTGTGACATTTCATGAAGCTGTCTAAAATAATTCAAGTTTAGTGCATCTTGATGCTGGGCACACATTTCTGCTGACCCAATATTATTTGGTGCTCAAAATATAGCAGATTGTGAAGACAACAGCAAGGACAGCACCCTGAATGCTGCACCATTCAGAGATCATCCAGTCTCTGCCATAGCTTGCTTCTCATCTACAAAGCACTTTGCATGTGGATTTATATGGCACTAAACCTTTTATGGCTGACTACTTTATTTTATTCTTAATTTACATACAACACTGAAGAGCTGCCACTGGCACTCCTGTAGTGTACACGTCTAGGTCATCTTGTCATCATTTTGTAGAGAAAAGGACTTAATATTCTAAGAGTTTGGTGCTGGAGTAGGACTTGTTCTTTTTTTTTTTTTTTTTTTTTTTTTTTTTTTTTTTTTTTTTTTTTTTTTTGTTCTGGGCATGGGTTCCTGTTGTTGGCAGTGTTGTTAGCACAGCTGTCACATGAGCAAGGGCTGGTTGGCCCCAGATGCAGCTGCATCTATAATCTTTTGGATAGGTTGACTTATTTAAACATCATGTAGCATCTGGTCTGTGTGGCTGGGGTGACTTACCAGAGGTCACACAGCAGAGACTGGGATGCAGCCCAGCTCTCCTGCCTCTGATCCGCTGTGCTAAACTTTTACAACTGGCTTCTCCACCATGGAGTGACATTAGTGTCACTCTAGGCAAGAGAGGTGACGTAGCTGTAGCCAGGATGGGGAGATGTGGAATACAAGGTGATTGGAAAATCATCTGGACTGCTGTGATTGAAGATGAGTGGTCAGTGAGCTGAAGTCTGACACTCCTTGGCTGTTGGTAATAAGGTGGATAGGGCTCAACAGCTTCATCAGTGCCCTAGGTGGTGGGATGGGAGGCACCTAAGTGATGTGTGGATGATACCCAACTGAGGGGAGCATTGGGTGCACTGGAGCTTTCACTGCTATGCAGGGAGACATGACAGAGCTGAAGAAGTTGGTCAATGGAAGCCCCAGGAAGCACAACAAAAGAAAATGCAAAATCCTGCATCTGGGATGGAGTAACCAGCACAGGCTCCAGTACAGACTGAGGACCAGCTGCTGGGATGCAGCTTTGCAGAAAAGGACCTGGGGTTCCTGGTGGACACCAAGTGGACCAGAAGTCCATAGGGTGCCAATGTGGCAGTGAAGCTCCTGTGCACCCTGCTTCAACAAAAATGTAGCCAGCAGGTTCAGAGAAATGATTATTCCTTTCCATCTGTTGCTTGCTGGGTCTGGAGCGCTGTGGCCAGTTTTGGGCCCCTTGGTACAAGAATGACATGGACAAACCCACGTGAGTTCAGCCAAGGTCACTGATCTGGCTGGAGGCTGGAATACATGGTGTATAAGATGAGGCTGAGAGAGCCAGGCTTGCTCAACCTGGAGAACAGGGGCTAAGGGAATAGTTGACTGTTGTGTCCAACTGCCCAAAGGAAGGTTGCAGAGAAGGTAGAACTGGCCTCTGCTCAGGTATTCACGGCAAGAGGGCAAGAAACAATAGTCATAATATGCAGCAAGGGAATTCCTGATTGACTATAAGGAAAAAAAAATCATAATCTGTGGTTAACCACAGCCATAATTGCCCTGAGAAGCTGTACAATCTCCATCCCTGTAGATTTCAGAACATGACTGAACAAAGCCCTGGGCAACCTGTTCTAACTTTGAAGCTTTCAGCATGAGTTCTGACCAGATGACTTCCAGAGGTCCCATCCAACCCAATTTATTCCATGACTCTACAATAGCTGGATACCTTCAGTATAATTCGTGCCGTATTCCCCAGTGAACTGGACTGAATCCGTAGTCAGTACTGTTTTCACAGGCACACCTTTCATTACCACCACATATATCACAAAGGAAAAAAAAAAATCCAACACCGAGAGGAAAAATTGAAGCAAAATAGTGTGCAAGAGCTAGACAAAAACTCCAGTGTTTCAAAGCTGCTGGTTGCTGCTAGTGTTGGCATGAGAGGAAGCATAAAGTGGATTAAGTGCAAGGGCAAACAATCTGCGGCATTCTGCTAGCAGAGTCTCCTGTCATCCTCCCGTTTTTCAACATGATGGTGATCCAAGCTGTGCAGAGTCTTGGATGCGGCTCCAAGCGCTGAATCATTTTGACTCCCCTCCCTCCCCTGCAATGATCACACATAGAAAACAGACATGACTGAGAGAGACTCGGGCCAGTTTATAAAAGGAAAGTCACTTTTCAGCACAGTCCTCCATGGAAAAGGATTGTTTGGTTTTGTTGCTTAACAAACACCCTGATGGCCTGATGAGAAACATTTGTCAAGCTGAGTTTCCTTTCTTGGACTTGAGAAAGGTGGGGTTAGGGAACTCGTTGCTGCAAAAAGGTGTTTGTAGGCTTGAGGTGGGATCTGCCCCTTTTTGGCCTTCCTCTCCCACAGCCCCCAGTCTTGTTTCAGTACCAAGATACTGCAAATGAGTAATTTACCTTCTGTTATGCCAGAAGAGTGCATTGGCAAGGTAGTTTTAATGTGGCGTGAAACCTTTATTAGAAAAAACGTTTAAGCTACAAATTGAAACTCTCAAAATGATGTAATACTAGCTCTGTTCTCATAGTAGTATGAGTGAGGATATGAAGTAGTAACAAGCTACTGGCATTGGCTTCTGTATATGTGGGAAATGGACCCTGTTCTAGATCAAACTGGTAGCACAAAAATGGTCATTCAATGGGTGTTTGGTTGCAGAGTATCTGAACATATCTGTGTTGGTATTTTAAACTGTGCCAGGGTACAGACACAGGTTGCTTGCAAACTTCTGCCCTGGACAAATCTGTGCTTTTAAATTTCCCAGAGGCAGCCTGGCTGTTAGCACAGGCAGGTAGGAAGGAGATCTGAAGTGAGAGGTTAAGGGTGTGGATACAAAAAAGAAAGCTTATGTTTACCATCATAAATACTTTCTGTGCTTGGCTCTTAGCCCTACTTATCTCTGGACCTTAGTCTTCACCCTCAACTTTGATTATGCCTTTCTGACCTCTGCTTTCTCACTAACCTGCATCAGACCTGCCTGCTCCCTTCCCACATCATAGCTGTGCCCTGTGCATCCTGCATCAATCCTGCTTTCCCTTAGATCCTGACTTTGCCCCATCCTGTATCTTGGATGTGGTTTAGATCATCTTCTGAACTTGCAGTCTTTTTCCATATTCTACAGGCCATGATCTTTCTTCACCTCTTACTACACTCATGACTCCTGTGGTGTCTGACCCCATTTTGCCTTAATTTTCATCACTAATTCCAGACTGGCCAAACTAGTAGGCAGGCCCATGTTGCTACGGCAAAACTGTTTTGCTCAGGCTGCAAATCAGAAAATCAGATAGACGCTTCAGTATGTCCTTAAATCTATCAATTCAGTGTGCTTACGCATGTTCTGTTGCCCTGAGTAAGGAGGATGCCTTGTGTGGAGTGAGGCCTAGTGAGTGATTTAGGCTCCTGAGCAATGTGAAACAATTCAGAGAATCTGTGCAGGACTGATGCTAAATCACAGATGAAAACAGCAATCTGTCATCAGCCATGCTTCCTGTTGTTGTGTGGCCCAGACAGTATTGCTGCTGAAAGGCCACCAAGGTGACACATATGAAGAAAAGATACAATAAATACAGGTCAAGGGGAATATACAGTGTACTGTAATCTGTACTGTAAAACAAAGGAAAAAAAAAAAGGGAGCAGCCTTTACTAGGGGGTGAGCTTGGTCTATGCTTTGATAATTCACTCTAGAAATTGGTGATATGGTATAATCTAGGGAAAATGGGTTCAGATAAGTTAAGCGAACAGCCATCCTAAAGCTGTAATTAGCACTTTGCCCTTACTTGCCACTTAGTATCATACTTAATCCAAGATCAGCATCAGAACTGTTTCAGCTGTGTTGGCCAGACTTTGAGACCTTGATAATCATTGTTCCTTCTTTGCACCTTGCTGTGTTGGGCTATTATTGTTTAAGTTTGTTTTTCTTTGTTCTTGCACAATTTGACCTTTCCTCCCCCTAAAACCAGCCTTAAAATATTTTTTTAAAGCAATATTCCTGAGTTTTTTTGCCAAGTTTGAGCAGATTCTCTCCATTGGAGTAAGCCCATGTGAAGCTGCCTCAGCTCAGTTCCTTTGGCAAGGGAGAAATCAGTACAGTTACAGGCTGGAGTCCACCCTACCTGGGGAATATGGGCAGTTTCAGGCAGTGAAAGGTAGTTAGCAGCTCTGTGGTTAGCCCAGAACAATTCAAGCAGTAATTACAACCATTTTCTTACCCGTCTTACCTAGAGGGCTGCTGTGGCCTGCTGCCCTCACTACCTTCAAACCTTTGGCCTTCATTTGATCATCACCATGTGGGTGTTCTGCTCCATTGTGCTCATTGCACATGGCCAAGTAATCTCAATTTAACAAGTCTGTTGACTCCAGGAGGACTTGCTCAATGTGCTTCAACTTATGTGTGTTTACATGCAGTGCTTGACTGGGCTTTACCATGGCTTACCACCAAGGAGACTGATGGGAAAGCTATTCAGAGGGTAAAAGAAATAATGAAGCATTGTCTATCAAGATTTCATTCCAAGCTTAAATCATATAAACACTCTTGTAATAAGCATCCTTGGCAAAATCCGTGACCCAGCTGTGCCACTTTTTTTGTAGTACTTCTGTGCCTGATCCACCCTGCCTAGCCGGAGGAAATGTGAAGTGCTTAAGTAAGCACCTCCTCAGGTTTGCACTACTGTGACAGTCGGTAGAGAGAGGTCAGGTCCTCCAGACATCGTGCCCAGTCTCAGCTCAGCTCTGCTCTGGAAGTGGAGACAAAAGAGATGAAGCCTCTTCTGGGACCATACTTGGAATTTAATAGTCTCTGACACCTGGTGCCTTGGCTAGGGATTTACCCTAACGCTGAGGGTAGAAGGGGATGGTCTCAGGTCTCCAAGTCGAAGAGCCGCCTATTTGGTTATTAGTAAACCCCCCTCGCCCAAAACTCCCCCCGACCTCGATCTGTTTGTTCAAGGTTTCTGAACTGTCCTTACCCTGATGCAGCTCCTTGCGTGGGTCCTGAACCAGAGCCATGGGCTTGAGTGGGGCTGTGGGTGACTGCAGCCGTCTGTCCTCTGTGCCCAGAGCTGTGAGATCAGAGTCTGAGCATCCACATTCTCCACGCAGATGATTTTACACTACACGTACGAACCAGATTATTGTCAGTGAAGAATCATGTATCACATAGCAAGTTAAAAGGCAAAAATCATGCCCTTCAGGAATTAATTTCTAGCTATGGAAAATAACAGATAACGTGTATCCACAACAAATATGAGAAAAATACCTCAAGAGTTAAATCTGATGAATACAAAATATTGCATGAACTATAGCTCAAGATATTCACTACGTTTGTTGAAATCTCTCTCACGCAGCATTTTAAAAGACATTAACATTTTTAAAGCAATCTTTTCCCAGCTATTCTGTATTAATAACTATTTTACATAATAAGTTATTGTAAAAGATATATGCATAACATATTTCTTTGAAGATATGCATTGGATAACTTGGAATAAATCCTACCTCATTTAATACAGATTTTCTGAGACAAGTAGAAAATGAGAGTCCTAAAAACCTGGAAAGAATTCAAATCTGATGAAAAACACAAAATATTATATATGATTAAATTTTGCCAACCAGCTTAATAAATACACCGATATTTAAAACAGAGCAAAACAGAACAGTGAAGTATGTCAACATTTTTCAAGGCTTCTCATAATTTTGCAGAACATGGAATACTGCAAATTTATACCCAGTTGTTACTGTTCCTCTTTCTTCTAAAAATGGCCTTCTGAAGTAATCAAACAGGTAAAATAGTATTAGAATGTGCTGTTAAAAGGTAAGAGAACACCTAAATGCTTTCAACTATAAACAGAATAAAATAAGGATCACTAGTACTAAAACGATTTAAATGAAACTAAAGTTAACATGTTAAGAAAAAATAGTCTTTTCTATAGAAGAGAAGTGAAAACTGGAAAGATAACATTTGTCATATGGATTCATGTTTGTTAATAAAATCATTAATATTTTTGCCTTTTAAGTCTATATCACATGTAAGCCATTTTCAAATTCCCATTTTTTTAATCCTGATTTTTCATGTATTGAAACAGCCAAATATATTTTCTGAATATAAAATTCAGTTTTTCATTCATTGAATGCAAGTTTTTAAGATGCAGTACCTGAGGTTCCACATAATTTCGTTATCTATTTCAGAGCATTCTTTCTAGACTGTCACTTGTGCACTTCTAATTTAAACAGAGTTAAAAGGGGGAAATTAAAGCAAAACAAAGAAGAAAATGAAACATGAGTCTGTTCAGCTGCAGCACAGCCTGTCTGTTAGAGCAGATCCGAACACTAATCTCATTGTTGATTTACATCAAATTCCTTTAACTTTTGTCTGAGTCTATACTGAAGCTGTTTGAATCAGTTTGTAAATGTAGATTGAAGGAGCAATTTATACCATTATCTTGACAGGCAGCTAAATCAGGATAATTCATTGAAAATATCTAGTTAAAACTCATCAGAGGCAGAACGTTTTAATGCTTTCCTTTTTCAAATAAGTAAGGATCATTTACTAAGGAAATGGGAAATTGAAACACTTTTTTTTTTTTTAATTTTATTTTCTAGAAAACAGATGTACTTATGGTCTTAGCTTTCTTTACATTGATGTGATAATTCATGATGCTTTCCAAGTCATGAATGAGCCTTTATAAGGCATCTATAAACATTGCTTGCAAATTGTAAAGTTCAGATTTTTAATAAATAAATGTTTACCAAACTATAGCAAGAGAAACAGTATCCAGACTAATAGACATTTATTAAGACTTTAAAACACAGGCTCTGATTCAGACAGTAAGTTTAACATGTAGTTAAATAGATGAACAATTCCCCTAAATTAAATGTATAATGAACTCCGTCACTGCAATGAAGTTCGGGCATCTAAAACAGGAAACTTTCCAGTGATTAATAAGTAAAGCACTCACTTTCTAAGACCTGCTTTCCCACATGCTTCAGATCTAGGTCCTGGATAGGAGCACAGGTTATCTAAATGTCAGGGATAGTTTGTTTTTTCCTGATGATTTCACTACTCAGGAGGCCTTATTTGTGATTCTCAGTCAGGTGGATCTTCTCATCACCTTGTAATGTAAAGGAGGGCTAGCAGGCTTGCAGCCTCAGATATGGCATGGCAGGATCCCTAAACTCTATGCAAATGGACCTTCTGCAGGGATGCAGCTTTTGCCAGACTTTGAAGGCTGCTCTGTGTCAAAATATGAGGGGCTGGCAGTGAGATGCAGGAAGGATTTCCATGAAAGATGCTAGGGAAGAGCAGAAGACTGCTAAAAGGGACTTCTATATATTGGTACAAAAGGTAACCCCCTTGATTGGGCATAGTTCTTTGTAGAAAATGCTCAAACGTTTTGCAGACAACAATCCTGTGAAGGAGTTAATATGTTCTTACTTCAATAAGAACAAATCTAAGACATGGAAAACTTCTTTTTTTTTTTTTTTCTCCAGTATCGCAGAGGCAGCCAGTGGTGAAGAAAGTTGAGCTCTGGTTTCATAATGTGGCCACTAAGACATGTGTTTGCATTGCTTCTTCTTTTCTTGTGGAGTTATTAACATATTTATATCTTGTAATAAGTAGAGACTTATGATATTTTAAAATATACTGGGGAGGAAAATGGGAACAGAATGTGTTAGTCTGGAACTGCTGTTTCAGTGAAAACATCTAAATCTTTTTGGTTTACATGTGAAAATAGTGGAAATGTTAATGAAAAAAAAGTGAAACCGCAAGTAAAAAAGTTTTTAATATTTAAGAGAGTGGACATTTTCAGAAACACATACACAACTGACAGATGGAAGAAGTGGAGGGTTTTGGGGGGCAGGAAGCTCTCCTTGTGTCCAGTCAAGCATCTGGTTCCAGCAGGTTTGCCTGGGGGTACACGGAACGCCCTTACTCTGGAAGCTCAGGCTATTTTTGGAGGAAGTTTTAAGCAGATAAGGGCTGTTTAAACTTTTTCTATTTAAATGGCTGCTATTCAGCATGGAATGAAAATGATGAGTTTTCCAAACAGCGAGATACAATGACAGAAATTGCACAGCAGCACTGGAGAATAAATGCACGCGTTTCAGGCTGATAAGCATCGGGGTACAAACTGAGTATGAAGATAATTTATATTTGTTTTTCTTTGGCTATTATGAACTTTGATGATTTTCATCCTAATTTAATAGCACAATAAATCATTTTTATGAACGTCATGCTCTTTAATTGCTTCCTTGTTAAAATGTGAGCTAATTGTCCTCGGTCTTGGAATAAAACTTCAGGGAAAATAAAATACATTTCTGAAGAATAACCCCAGTCTCTTAAATTCAACAAAGTTGCAGCAAAGTGCAAATGTCAGAACAGCCTGTTGTTGTGTTCCCCTCTGGAAACGATAAAAATGAAATACACTGCTGCGCATTAGTCAGTGCTGTTGGGTAGACGGCTGTGTCTGAAGAAATTCTAGCACTAAGACTTAGTCTGTGACCACCGCTGCCTTTTTGGACCATCGCAATGAGTAATGCCAAACACACACTTATCTAGGCAGGCCTGAGCACCCAAGTTGAACATGGTAGTGCTACCCTCTCTCAAATGTAGTGCTTTCTGTAGAGAAAGCTCTGCTGCTCAAAAACTTGTATGCCTGCTCCTTGGGAATGACACCAAAGAATACCTTATAAATGAAGTATGCTTCCCATTAGGGATTACAGCATCACTTGATCAAAGTCCACTGGAAATAGCTCTTGGCAGCATAGACATTCTCTGTAACTCTTCACTCACTTGAGTCTGATTGGCAAAGTTGGGATAGCAAAGATGGTTTGAAGGCTAGAGGAGAGAAGAACACAACAGGGGTTTTATTGTTGTTTTTGTTGTTTTTCTCCTTGTTTTAAGGAATGGCTATGTGAAATTGTTTTTTCGGATGCAAAGAAAACATTGGCAATGGGCTTATTCTTCTACAGAGTCGATCATGCCCTACATGCTGGCTCAACTTCTAAAAAGTAATGCAATACAGGCATGGCTTAAAATTAAACAATTTTTTGGCAACTCTGGTGAAATATATTGTCATCGGCTGTAGAGTACCGACACACTTGATAGAGTTAAAGAATGTTTGGAAGACTTCTAGCTCTCTCTGGTTTGAGTTTAATGAAATCTGGGCAATCAAATTGTCTACCTGGCAGCTCACAAGAGACACTTCATGTTCGTTATTTTGTAGTTAAACTATTTATCTGCCCTGATGTACAAGGCTACAAATTTGTATACATTTTTATATAGTCTATTTCCATTGTAAATTACCCATAAATTAGATACAGACTTTTAGGCACCTCAGTAGTTTTTTTTTTTTTTTTTTTTTTTTTTTTTTTTTTTTTTTCAATCTCTATTTTGGTATTAGCGATAGATATTGTTGAGTTTTGTACATTGGTTCCTCTCTTGAGAAGATCAGGGCTTGCAGTTGGGAGAGAAATACATCACTCCACTGCCTCTTCTTCCCATTCTATGAACTGTAAATCATAACATTAAAAAAGACAAAATACTGGTGCAGTGCCATTATTTATGGCTTTTGTCAGAAGACTGCAGAGCATCTGACAAATGTAAATTGATCTTGACAAAACCTCAATGAGTTATTATGCAGCAAAACATGTCCTTTATAGAGACAGCAAAACATAAGTGACATGATTTATAAAAACCTCCATACCCCACATTACCCCCTCCTCAAATGAATTGTAAGCATAGTACTATTTAAATAAGTTTAAGTCAGTTTTCATGTTGCAAATAAATCTACAATGATTTTAAGGCCAAAGGCAGATGAAAAAAAGAGCAGATCACTCTGTTCTTCCATATTCTGTGTATCACTTCAGTGTTTGCACTTAGGTGAAAGAAAAATAAAGACCAGTTTATTGACTTGACTGGACTTTGTCTTGATCCCGGGTGATTGGACCTAGCTAGTGCGGACACAAAGATGCATATGCATTTGGTTTTCTCCTGTCAGTGGAGAAGATGAAGTCCTGCTCCCAGCTTCCTCTCCTTCCTTGAAAAGTCTGCTGAGCTATATTCAGCTACTAGCTATTAAGCAAAACGTCCCATTGTTAGTTTATGGGCCATTCCATTACACACACACACCCCCCCCCCAAAAAAAAAAAAAAAAAAAAAAAAAGCTGTAAACATATGGTTCCTACAAAGCACCAAAGAGAATGGAGGATAGGAGTGCTCTCTTGCTGAAGCAAGTCCTAGAAGAATTTCTCTGAAAGGTCTTCAGGCCTCTCTCTCTCCAGACACACATGCTCCAGTTCATTTTACTTTTATTTCCTTTTTGTGAGTGTAATGTGCAGATTACGCAGCTGTCTTTTTGGTTATTAAATGTTTTTTTATAGTTAAATATATCTCATGTCTGTGTCTATAATGGTCCCAACATGTTTATGACAGGTTATGTCATTGGTTCCCTTGTTAGGGAGACTAACAAAGCTCCATTAGCTTAAGAGGCCTGGGAATTTTGTGCATCCTGTTCTTGTTGCTGTGTGTCAATGTTGGGCAGAATGCCATTATACCTCTGTGCATAATTCACTGGTTAAGAACATGTGAATATGTCTCCCTCTAATGTGTGGCTCCAACAACAACCTGCTCATTCCCCAAAGCCAACGAAGGCGGTCTTGCCAATTCTTGTGATTTTATTGTGAGTCTCTTGACATTTGGTGTGTGCCTTAAAAAACACAGCTCCTGGAGTTAAAATGAATGCATAAGAACCTCAGCTTTCATTTGAAAAATAACATAAAATAACATATTCTGAGCCTTCCTGTTGTGAAAATGTTTAGAAGTGGATCCCAGTGGTTAAAACCCCTGAAAGTAAATGCAACCAACCCCAAATGTGTTATTAAAATCATATCTCATGGTGTGATTTTTATTTAAAGACAAGCTCATGACTATGGGAACCTGTCTGTAACATTTGGATGGCTCAAGCTGGCAATGTAAGAGGCTCTGTTCTGTTCAGTGCTGGGCTTTTGTACTTTTGATGCTAAAATTCCCATGCTTGATTCTAATGACAAATATAGTGCTGATCTGTGTGCTGCTAGGGATTTGTCTCATCCTCAGCCAACAGCCTCAGGCCAGCCTGTGGATCTGAAATCCAGGTATGTTGCACTTAGTCAAGAACAACTCTGCTTTAGTTCACTTGCTTGGAAGAAAGATCAGACCTATGCAGGTGCTAAGTGAATTCCTCCCTGGTTACATCTGCATGGTTCAGAGAGAACTTAGCTCCTCTGCTCTCAGCTCCAGAAGCCACACAACAATGAGCTCTGGTTAATATATCCTGCTTTTCAGCATGGTAGTTAGTTTGGGCACTCTGCTGCACTAATACATTTATACAACTTCCTGACGGGAGCTGGGTTGCAGCTTGAAATTTGGGGTACAGCACACTGGCCTGTCCACACCACTATAAGTAGACTTATCTTAACAGAACTTTGGGAATTGCTTCTTTGTGGGAAACTGCCAAAGGGAGGCCCTTTGCAACCGAAGCTGAAGGCTATACTTTCTTGTGCTCTGTTTTTGCAATTTTTTGAGAAGTGTCATGTTCATACCTGTTCAAAAATGGAACATCCCTGGCTGAATTACAGGTTATATGTTGGGTTTTTTAATATACACCCATGCATGTATATATGGTCTCTTTTACCTGGCTGGGCTTCCATAGAGATCACAGTCCTTCCACAGAAATTGGCACTTAGAGCAACCTTCAGCACTGGCCTGATGATGCTTACTGCACAGCTCCTGATATTCTTCATCTTGCTGTCTTTTTCCGTCCTTTTCCTCTGTGGGTTGAGCCAACACTGTGGTCCCATATGGGCAACTTTGGCAGCTGCAGGAGGGATAACAAGCTCTGGAATATATTTTTCAACTGTGTCATCTGGCTTATGGAGAACTCTGGCTTAGCTGTATCTGCCAGTACTGGAAATGACTCTGGAGCGGTCTCCTAGTCAAACGGTTGTAGAGCTGGCTGGCTTGCTTTGTTTTCCTGGACAGTGTATTGTCTTTTTTTTCTTCCTTCTTTTTTTTTTTTTTTTTCTTTCTTAAATATATATATATATATTATTCCCTTTTCACTGTGAGAAATGTGGTCCATATAAAACATCTGACATTAAAGCCTTGTTTTAAATTCCTTCTGCAATCTGTGTGTTAGGTCTATTAAGATAAAAGAAAGTCTTTTTCCAGTGTCCGTGTATGTTCGCATTATAGCTGGGAAGGGTATTCGAGGAACTACCTATGTCTCTGTGAACATCGAAATCTGAGCTCTAAGAATGAAAGTAGGCTGCCTCACTTGTAAAACCACAGCTGTGGTTAATGACTGTAATGGAGATGAAGCAGCACATTTTCTTGTGAACATTAATAACTCCCGTGCACATTGTCCACATTTTGCAACCACATTTTCAAACCACTGCATGTTTTTGAGAGGAAAACTGCTTGAGGGAAGCCTCTCTTGCTACCAAATGCTCTGCACTCCATTTAAAGAGTAGAAATACAACAGAATTGGTGGCCTGGTACTAGAAAATCAACAATCAAATAAACCAACTAACTGCTATTGATCTCAATTTCCCCAAAAAAGGTATTGGACTTCAGCATTCCTCAGACTGAAGGGAATGAAGAGTTCATTTTTGAGTTCTTGCCATGGTGCATATGTCAGTATTTGCCACTGACTTTCCCTCAACACAGCCATCTGCAGCCGTCCCGAACAAAATCATGTGCAGCATTGTGTTTAATGTTCCTGAAAGAAAAGGGAACATGTAATAATTATTTTAAAATAAACACCAAAGGGACAAGTACTGTGTTCTTTGGCTTAATTCGTACACGGATGAAATCATTTCTCTACACGGGCCTGCCAATGTCTTGTTGCAAAGTCTGAGCCTCAGAGGAGGCCTGTGATCACTGAATGAAGTGTCAGCCATGCCTCCCTCCTCCCCCCTCTGCCTCAGCCCAGCGAGCTGTAAGCCACAGCCACCACAGCACGATGACCACGGCTAAGAGGCATGAAATATCAGCTCCATCGAGAAATATAGCATGGGCAATAAAGGCAAGAGGGCTGGCTTCAGCTGCCCCCGTGCTGGGTGCAGCCCTGCCTCCATTCTGACATGCAGTCATGGCGGTGTGAGTCCACATGCCACTGCTGGGCTGTTCACAGTCAGGAAATGCTGCTGCTTTGGCTACATGGCTCTAACATGTGTGGGGAACCTGCTGCTCCCCAAGGGGAGCCTGGGGGTGTGTGGGTGCTCCGTGGGTCTTCTGCAAGTCGGTGGAGTGAGGCACAGCCCATGCCGCGCTGTGCTTCGGCTGCTGGCATGGACAACATTTGCCAAATGTGTGGGTGGAAAATCTGTTCGTGTGTATATTTGTCAGTTTTCTTTAATCTTCTCTCTCTCTCTCTCTCTCTCTTTTTTTTTTTTTTTTTTCTCTTCCACTTCTCTCTCTCTTCCTTTCTTTCTCCTTTCTACCCTCCTTCCCTTCATCCCTCCCTCCGTCCCTCTTTCCCTCCCTCTCTTTCTCCCTTCTTCCCTTCCTCCCTCCTTCTTCTGTTAGCACTTTTTTTTTATTTCTTATCTCTTTCTTCTGTCTATATTTCTCCCCTCGCCTTCCTCCCCACTTCCCATCCTTCCTCACTTTTCTGTGGCCTCCCCTGTGCACCCAGTGAGATCCCCAAAAGCCCCCAGGGGAAGGTGCTCTCAGTCACAGCACACCTGAGACTCTCAGTCTGTCACCGCTCCATGGCAGCTCCCCAGGACAGCCCGGCAGCTGCCCCAGTCCAACCAGGTGACCATGGCTGTTCTTTCCTTCTTGTCCATGCCACTGTGGCCACCACAGTGGAGTGATGGTGGTATGGAGAAAAGGGCCCAAGGTGGGTACGCAGCACAGACAATGCTGAAGGTCACATAAGACTGTCTGGCTCTCAGCCCACACAAGAAGGAGCCATTAGGCAGAACGTAGAAAGACGCGATGTCTGTGGGTTACCATCACCATCTGAAGTTTGGCATGGAGAATTCCAGGATAATGTCTGGCTCATGTGTATTTGAAATGTATTTTTTTAAAGCTGATTGACACAGGATAAAATGGCATTTGTGAATGTGTTTGTGCACAGTTGCAAGAGTCCATACATGATGAACCTCTGCAGTGTCCTTTCCAGGCCTGTACTCCTGGCTGTCCCTCTGGGACAGAGGACCTGGGCATCTACCACCTCTTGGCAGTCACTGTCCAGTTTAATTTTTAATTAACTCCGAGGCCAATCTCAAAATATTACAAATGCCCTCAGCAGGAGTTGTGTCAGCCTGTATTCAAAGATCACTGTGAAAGCTCAAACTTTGCTTTGGCATTCATTCTGAGGAACATTTTAAAATTTTAGTATAAAATAAAATTTTCACTTTCTTTCTTTCAATTTCTTTCTTCCTTCCTTCCTTCCTTTCTTTCTTTCTTTCTTTCTTTCTTTCTTTCTTTCTTTCTTTCTTTCTTTCTTTCTTTCTTTCTTTCTTTCTTTCTTTCTTTCTTTCTTTCTTTCTTTCTTTTTTTCTTTTTTCTTTTTTTCTTTTTTTCTTCTTTCCTTTCCTTTCCTTTCCTTTCCTTTCCTTTCCTTTCCTTTCCTTTCCTTTCCTTTCCTTTCCTTTCCTTTCCTTTCCTTTCCTTTCCTTTCCTTCCTTTCCTTTCCTTTCCTTTCCTTTCCTTTCCTTTCCTTTCCTTTCCTTTCCTTTCCTTTCCTTTCCTTTCCTTTCCTTTACGCTCCTTTCCTTTCCTTTCCTTTCCTTTCCTTTCCTTTCCTTTCCTTTCCTTTCCTTTCCTTTCCTTTCCTTTCCTCTCCTTTCCTCTCCTTTCCTCGCATTTCCTCTCCTTTCCTCGCATTTCCTCTCCTTTCCTCTCCTTTCCTCTCCTTTCCTCTCCTTTCCTTTCCTTTCCTCTCCTTTCCTTTCCTTTCCTTTCCTTTCCTTTCCTTTCCTTTCCTTTCCTTTCCTTTCCTTTCCTTTCCTTTCCTTTCCTTTCCTTTCCTTTCCTTTCCTTTCCTTTCCTTTCCTTTCCTTTCCTTTCCTTTCCTTTCCTTTCCTTTCCTTTCCTTTCCTTTCCTTTCCTTTCCTTTCCTTTCCTTTCCTTTCCTTTCCTTTCCTTTCCTTTCCTTTCCTTTCCTTTCCTTTCCTTATCATTATTTGAATTCTTTGAAATGGTCACCATCTTGACAAAGAGAAGATGATACGTATACTGTTTATCTACTGTTTATAGTAATCAGCAAAATCTTCTCCCATGCAGGGGACCCATGTAAAACTACATAATCCCCACAAAACAATAATTTAGAGCAGTACGCGTTGTCTTGTCTGTCTGCGCAAGGTCAACCTTCCCCTGGCTACCTACCTTACTTTCCCCTATTGAGAGCAGCCCTGAGGAGAAGGACCTGGGGATGGTGGTTGATGAGAAGCTCAACATGAGCCAGCAATGTGCACTTGCAGCCCAGAAAGCCAACCATATCCTGGGCTGCATCAAAAGCAGCATGGCCAGCAGGGCAAGGTAGGTGATTGTCCCCCTCTGTTCTGCTCTTGTGAGACCCCACCTGGAGCCTGCATTCAGCTCTGGGACCCCCAGCACAAGAAGGAAATGGACCTATTACGGTGAGTCCAGAGGAGGCCATGAGGATGATTAGAGGGGTTGGTGCACCTCTCCTCTGAAGACAGGCTCCCTCAGGTGGGGTTGTTCAGCCTGGAGAAGGCCCAAAGAAGAATTTACAGCGACCTTCTAGTAGGGGGGCCTACAGGAAAGCTGTGAGGGACTCTATGTCCGGGAGTGTGGTGATAGGACAAGGGTTAATGGCTTTAAACTAAAATAGGGTAGGTTTAGATTATATATAAGGAGGAAGTTCTTTACTATGAGGGTGGTGAGGCACTGGAACAAGTTGCCCAGAGAAGCTTTTGATGCCCCATCCCTGAAGTGTTCAAGGCCAGGCTAGACAGGGCTTTGGGCAACTTGGTCTGGTGGGAGGAGTCCCTGCCCAGGGCAGGGGGTTTGCAATGAGATGATCTTTAAGGTCCCTTTTCTATGATTCTATCTCTGTCATTGCTTTAGTGCTGAACCAGAACAATTAATGCCAATGAATGCTGCACCAGCATGAGGAATTTTTACAGACAAATCATTCTGCAGCAGTAGACAGCACATAGAATATAAATGCTTCAAAGACTTGCAGACATCTCTATGAAGATGCTGATCAAATGAGCAACATCCTGAACAGATGTCTGCTCTGTAATTGTTTGCGTGCATGTTAACACTAGCAGGTGATGATCTGCATGTGCACATATGTGTGTGGGTGTGTGGGTTCGTGTACAAAAGAGGGTGATTTTCTTGATGACGACAGTTTGATGCACAGTAGCATTTGATGAAATGCATTGTTTCCCCTACAGAGGAACCAGATCAATCACAACGGGTTGAGCTATATCTACCTAGTCTTAGTCGTGTTACTCAGTGGCTAGGGAGGAAATTGTTACTCCCCAGCCCAAGTGAAATGAGTCATGAAAGAAGCCAAGATGCTGGCTAAAGATCCTGCGTGAGTTTGATACAATGTTCACTATGTCTTGGAAGAGCTATTTTAAGAAGAATTTGGCCGGAATCCTTGACTTTTGATTATTCTTTTTTACTTCTCCTTGAATTTTGCTGTTTCCCTGTAGCATGTTCTAAATGTTGTGTTTTGATTTATATCTGTAAATAAATCTCCTTATTTATGAAGATGTAATGTCCCTGGGGTCCAGGAGGCCCCAGCCATTCCATGTAACTGAAAGAGACGTTACCTAAGTGGACCATGAATCAGAAGTGGGGCAGACAGGGAGAATTATTTTTACCGACCCGCTTGACTTGTGAGGAGGTCTGCCCAAAAGGCAAGTGGGGGCAGATGGTGGGGGGACTGAGAAGGTGCTAGTAATTATGCCTTGGGGTATCATTTTTGAGCATTACAAGGTGCTTGGGCTGTGCTGAATTATGCAAAAAGGGAAGGAAACAGGAGAGATGGTGGGAAAGCTTTTAGGATTCACATGCTGTCTAAGCAATAGCCAGGGCATTCTTGTCAGAGGAAGAAAGGTAGAAACTGTTTGAAGCTGATAAAATGGATAAGTTACTTTCTGCTGCTCTCTTGCCAGCAGCAACCTGATGAAAAACGTGTAGCAGTTTAAGTTAGGTTGGTCACTGTGGAATTACAGTGCAGTCTTTCCCTGAAAAGAGTTTCCTTTTAGCCGTTGCTACCATTCGTCCACTGCACTTCTGATGCCATGAAAAAAAGCCTAGTGTTTATAGTTCCACTTCTGGCTAACAGCTATGGAGATATTTCCTTTTCAGTCCACCTGTTTGGGAGGAAAATGTACAGAAGATTTCTGCTACTCTTGGGAGGAAACATCCTTTCACCTTCTTCTGGGCAGGTTCTGTTTAGAGAGGTGTGATGTGATCCACAGCAACTTCAGCTTGTGGAGTGGAAGTATGTCACCCAATTTTGCTCTGTATTTATGGCCATTTTTGGTAGGGCAGAAACCTTATCCTAATAAGACTATAATTCCTTTTGCCGTCACTGGGAGATTTCACAGACTAAGGATCAAAAATCTTTTCTTGCTTATTTATTTATTTATTTTAAATTGGGATTTATTTTTCAGGAATTTGTTTTAGTCATTTATCTTGGTAATAATACTCTGCTAGCTGTTCTCAGTGAGCTGGAGATGAAGGATAGCTTTAAGTACTTCAGCAGATAGTTTTCAGTCTGTTGTTGATTGTATGGTGCTGAGCAGTGGTTGGAAAAGTGACTGTCTTGGAAATGCCATCTTCTCACTCAAAATATCTGCTCTGGATTGTTTTTAAGTCTAAGTTATTACTCTCGGTCATTACTGAAGATAATATGATTATTTTAGTGAACTAAAAAATGTTCTACTAGCATTTTTGTTTGAAAATATTTTGAGTTTTTCCTTAAAAGGCCCTAATTTCATGCGAAGATTTGGTCTTCCATATTTAAAAAAAAACAACACAGGAATTTGAGTAAAACCACGAAATATTGCAGGTGTAAACCATCATTACACAGTGCCATTTCAGGCTTATGTCCTCACTTTCTCACAGGAACCTGACTGCCATCTCTGTGTCCTGTTGGAGCCACCATGTTCCCATGTCATACTGCTTCACTATGACCTGGGAGGACATCATAGTGTGACAGGAGATGCAATCCAAACAGCCATTACCATTAAACAAGCATCATGACATTTCAAAATTAAAATGTTTGTCAGTTATTCCCCCAAAAGACAACACTTTTCCAACAAGGGGGAAAACATTGGCGTAGGTAGGAGGCTGACCAAATTCCTTGACATATAGCTTCAACACAGTTATCAGCTTAGTAATGATGACAATGTCTCGTTACTAGTCGTGAGGTAAGTGGCAGAAAGCAGCCAATGTGATTATCAACTCCCTTGAGGAGTTTGGAGAGTGATGAAGAAGAAAAATTGTCTTTTTGTCTTGCAAATAGACCAAATATGATATGTAATCACAGAAAAAGAGCACACACCGAGCCAGTCTTTGTCAGCTGTCTAATTATAGCTAGAGCCAGCTAAATAGCCAGCAACATGCAGTCCTCATTAAATTGGTTGCTCACGCAAATTGTTGCTAGAGTCCAGAGAAGCTGGGATGGTGAGGGTTTGGACTGAAGCCATGCAGGGGGAAACTGATTTGAAAAGAGGAGCCACTCTGTGGTCCTCCACCACTGGGGATCAAGGAACTGCAGTGTTAATGCCGCTAAGTCTTGTCTTTTTTTTTTTTTTTTTTTTTTTTTTTTTTTTTTTTTTTTTTTAATATTTCAGCTTGTGAATCACCCTGGGATGCTAAGGATGATTACTCAACCACTCTCCGTGATACTTCTGAAGTTCTCTCCTGCTGAAAACTTTCCTACCCACCTTTTTAAGATCATGTTTTCCCTTGCTCTGGCCTCTTTTATGTTGTTTTGCTCGCTGGTAGGAGATGGAGCTGCAACTCTTGTCAAAACAGATGAATAAATAAATAAATAAACCTCCCAGGCATTTAATAGAAAAAAAAGTGGGTTGCATGTGGGCAGCTGCTGTCAGAGTAACAGCACTGAAAACAGCAGGTAAACACATGGCAAAACTGTCTAAAATGTTTGGGAGGTGTTCAGGTGGCAATATTAACACAATGTCTCAGAGACTCTTTGAAAATACCTTGAAATGCAAGGTACAGAACGTTTTGACAGCTACTTTTTAAACATACTGGCAGTACATTTGCTTTTCCTTCTCTCCACTTGTCCTTTCCCTCTTAGGATTATACTGTGGAGGAAATCCCTTCTTGAACTTTTGCTATAGTTATCTGTCTTCTGCTTCACTTAGATCATGTGCAAACCAGATCCTCCAGCTATATTAATGGTTTGATTCAGTAGCCATAGCTTAATAAGATGGGAATAGATCAGAGCAGCAGTTTTCTCCTGAGACAGTTCTCCAGGGAGACATAAGGTTAAAAGGTAATGAAAATATCTGCAGAAACAAACAAACTAACTAACAAACATATTTTGGGGATGCTCAAAAGCAACCTGAAAAATCCCTTGGATTTTTCTACAAAACGCAAATGCCTGCTTGCAGGCAGCTGCCACCAGGACAGACAGGTCTTGCTGTGTAGCCGGGAGCAGGCAGCACGGGGAGGCTGCTGTCAAGACAGGAAGAGAAACAAGCTCCTGGCTGCTTCTGCCTCCCTCACCTCCACCTCCCTCCTGCCTCCGCTGGTGTCAGCAGTTAGGAATGAAGGGAAGGTCTCTGTGGCCTTTCCCTTTTCGTTAGGAGCTTGATAACCATTGCTTCTAGACCTAAATGCTTTCAGCTTTAAATTGACAGTCTCTGACGTACTAAATACATACCTCTGAGTGGAGAGGTAGTATACACAAGCCAGTCACTGAGAACTATAGGGTATCTGCTAAGAGCTTTTGGGTCTAAAAAGGCAAGGATGCACAAAATACACAATATCTTACTGATGACTTTACTTCTATTTAGTCTTAAAGAACAATGTGAAAGAGTTTAAGGGCTGAATTCATTCTTAGTTGTGCACTGAAGTCAACGGAGTTAGACCAGGACTGCATTTGGCAGTATTTCTATATCCTGCAATTCAGCATGGAATATGTAATCATCTGACAGAGGGTTCAGTATGTTTAGTTGTATAACTGCTAGAACAGATAAAGGATCAGCCAGGCAAACAGTGAAATATGAAAACGGTTCTCGTAAAAACATCCCAGCCTTGGGGCATGCATCTGCCAAGACTACTCCGTGGTGACATGAATGGACATAGCATTTAACTACTCTCCAAGAAGAGAGAGGATTACAAGGAGGTGGGGAAAGCAGAAGAAGCCAGTGCAACCCTGCCAACAATAGCAGGTTGCAATACTTAATCTCAGTGCTTGTGCCAATGCGCTTCGAAGCTGCTGTTGTTTTTATGAGGAAAAATGCAGAAAAGACTAATCTGTGTATTTATGTCTGTCTGGAAATGTTATAAGTGCCGTGTGGTCATTCTGATTCCAGAACCAATGGGGTTGGTATTCCCAGGATGGGGAGACTTGGCCAGAGTGCCAGAACTCAGCAGCTACACGTGAGACCGAAAGCAGAGATTGTGTATATGGAGGGATTCACTAAAGTGGGAGACCTAGGCAAAGCAGGAACTTTATCGACATGTCCAAACAGCAGGGTTTTTTGGGGCTGTTTCAGCTCAATGCTACAAATCATATGCCCTTGAGAAGGTCTACAGCAACATCTTCAACCCTTTCAACCATTCCCTATTATGCAATTAATTTACTCATTTATTTTCTGGTGTGACTGCAATCGCTAGTGTTATTTGGGGGGAGTTTATGCTACAGAAAACACCCTGTGTGCTGTAAGCTTTAATTAATACACACAGCAAGTGCAATAAAGGGGCAGTGTTAGCATGAGCTTCCTTCTATACCAATATTTTCCTGTGTTTGTCAGCAAAACGTTATTTAGCTTAAGTGGCTGCAGCTTGTTATGTACTCTTTCTTTTCGCAAATATAACAGAGTATTTCTTTAGAAAATATACTTTTTTTTTTTTTTTTTAAATGATGTCTACTGCAGTTTGGTCCTTGGTTCCATGTCTCTCTTTTGACAGTGACAGCAGAAGTGGTAAGTACAGTGTTGATTTTTTGAGGCCACCAGGATCTATATTCAGATCACAGGCACATTGCATGGGTTATGGAGCGGTGTTGGTATAGGCCAGGCCTAATATGACTGCATTCTGTTCCTTAGCTACTGCTGTTACTGCTGGATGCTGGGGGAACGGGTGCTTGGTGTCAGGTTATGTCACTGGCGAGAGAGCAAGAGGGAAGCATGTTTTCTGCTGGCTGTTTGAAAGATCTGCAAAAGAAGTGGATTTGGATTCATTGGGACATGCATTCCCAGAGGAGGGTGGAGGAATAACAGAGATGATTTGCTGCTACTTCATACTACTCTTTGGTTACACGAAAACATAATATACTGATCCATCCTTCCTATCTGATCCTGCCATGGTAGTCTCCATGCTGTCTAAGGGTTTGTTTGATAATCTGTCTCTGGTGGTTTGCACAGTTATGCTTTAATCCAGCTAAAGCTTAGCTATGTTTGACTGGTAAAAGGCAGTGACATGTAGGAGTAAGGCTGCTTTGGCTTTCTTTGTTGGGTAGGACAGATATTTGGCAGCTGAGTTTCCCAGGGACCTAGGGATTAAAGTGAACCTTGAGTTTCTTTTTTACTTAGAAGTCTCCGTCACTCCAAACTTGACATTCTTCTTCTATATAAGATATAAACTACTGCAGGGAAGAAACGTTTTCCAGATGACAGTGCTCCATAAATGGTGTTGTAGGACATTGGTTATCTGTGATGGGAGTCACGTTTCTACAATACCCATAGGATCTCTTTTGCAATGAAATGGGTTCCAAGAGAAACGAAATGTACGTAGACAGGTAAGAAGGTGATAATTAACACAATCCTTTTCCAACACAGGTTAATCCACATTTATGAGTTTCAAGCAAGTTTGGTGAATTTGGCTAAACCAGGGCTAATCTGAACATGAAATGGTTTGCATCCTTTAGATGCATTTGTAAAAGCTTTGGTCTCTTAATGACTCTATAGCTGTCCTACAGATAATGATCCTACAGATACTTAAGGAATGAGAAGAACAATTCCACCACAGTTGTGTCATACCTACATTGATGTAGGTATGACACAAGTTTGTTACCTGCTAGAACCAAATCTGCCTGTTTAACAGGACTACCTTACACAGCAAGATTTTCAAAGTGTTCTGTGCTGATGGGAGTTTCAGCTGAGGTGCAAGACTGAAGCATTTAGTTTGGAAAAGAAGTAAATAACAAGGAAAAGAAGTTTGGAAAAGAAGTAAATAACAAGGAAAATGAATGTTCTGCATTGTAGGTGCTCTAAATAGAGAATCCTACATGTTCTGCTCTAATTTGCCTTGATGAGTCTGTGGAAGCCTTTTTTCTTCATGTTATCTGGGATCAGATTTCTCAAAGACACTGTGGAGAGGGAGAAACTGTACTTCAGATGAAAAAAAACAGACTAAGCAACAAATAAATAAACCTTGCATTCGTGTAGTCAGACACTGATACCGTGTACCTAAAGCTGTAATATCATATGAAGTTTATCAGCGGGTTGGAACACTCAGGCTGTTGTTCTTGCCAAATTTCTCTTGGGCAAATTACTATTCATCTTCCTAAATCCTCTTGGCAGTTTCTCTTGGAGAAAGAAAAAAGGTTTGCCATGTGCTGAGGCCCTGGACTATGCTTAGATCTGGGCTCATCCTCTGTCTCTGTGCGTACTCTCTGTCTGAGAAAGGCAGCTGTTACATGCTCTGTGGGTCAGTTGCCCACTAGGCTGATAACTTCGGATGGTTGATCAGGGAATAAATCATGGAGAGGATTGAAGACTCTCCGGCAAGGGCAGCCTTAGCAGATGAAAGTCTTCCCCTGTTCTAGACACCTGCATGCTGCTACCGTAACAGCTCCAACACTCACTTGCTTTTTCTTTCAAGGCTGTTGCATTTCACTTGTATTATGGATGGATGAAATGAATCTTGCAAGCATGTAGTGCAAATGAGTTGTGTGAGTGCCATAGTACATGGAAGAAATGTGAGTCATAAATCATCATTAACATCTGCTGGAAAACATATCAGTGCCCCAGCGGTTGTAGGTTACTCTGTCAGAGGACTTGACACAAGACCCAAGATTGGGATTGTTTCATACATTTGGGACGCAAGTCCATACAGATTGAGACTGCTAATGGCTGCTTTAGCAGGCATGTCAGTTTTGGCTTAATGAATAATATCAAGCAACTTTCTTCCTCCAAACAATGGTGTTGGTAATTCACAAGCTGTTATTCTTGGAGCCCCAGTGTAACAAAAGCCAGCCTCTCTGTCTGAATGTTGCTGCTTTCATATTTTATTGCAGAAATTACACAAAAATATTTGGCTTGTCTAATCAGGGCTTGACAATATAGTATATATTGCTGAAAATGTGTCATCGCATTATTTCTACAAAAATAAACTTTAGTGTTTTTTTCCCTTGTCCATTGGCATTTTGCTAGTTCAAACTGGGGAATACGGGATGTCTATGTAACTTGTCTAATAATACAAAACAAATGATTTGGGTGTAATGCCAGTGTTATCAGGGCTACATAGATCGTTCTTTTGAACTGATGCTTGTTTTTCTCCCTCTTTAGATCTATAGGTTTAGATTTGCACGCTACATTAGACTGTGCTATTGGCATCTGCAGTTTCAGAGGTTCTGGAACATGGTACTTGACCTTCTCGAATGTCCTTATTAATCCGTGTTCTTACATGTGCTAGATCATGCAATTTATTTTGCAAGAGGCCTTCAGGGCCAGGAAAGCTTATTGTGGTTATCTAATCTGACCTATTTCATTAGAGAGGTCACTGAATGGCCCCCACAGGATTTCCTGCAGCTGGGAGAGAGAGTACTTGAAGAAAGTTTTCCATCATGATCTGAGATGGCTGAAGGCTTTTTGGCAATGTAGGCAAAATTTCATTTCAGGGCAGCAGCAGAGTAGGCTGTGAGAGAAGGAAGGCTGGAAGGGGCCAGGGGATTTGGGGAGATAGGGGTGCAAACGCTGGGACTGGTCAGGAGGGCTCCAGTAGACAAGTGTGAGATAAGTGAGCTTTTTGGAGAATGTGAGTATGAAACAGGCTTAGAGAAAAACACAGGGGGCTGTAGAGGAGATATGAATGTAATTAAGATTATTTTGCGGTGGGTGTATGATTCAGGAGGAAGCCACAGGGCCAGGTGGTTTTAGGTGGAATCTTTTTCGGGTGGAAATGAGGAGAGGAAAGGTCAAGGTTTCCAGAGAGGGGATAGAACAGATTAAACTTTTGGAAAGCTCTCTGTGTGGGGCAAGAGAGATTTGTAAGAGACAGGAGGTTTAAGAAGGTTGTCCTTTGGGGCAGGAATCCCTTTGCTTCCCCTCTTTCCCCATCTAACCCCTTCCTCTCTGGACTTTCCTTATATCTCTCCCTCTTTGTTGGCATGAGAGTCCCACAGCCCTAGCCCATGCTTCACACAGCAGTGAACCCCTGCAGGAGAAAAATGCACTGCCATTTGTTCAGCACCTATTTGTCCTACCATGACTCAGGGTATGAAAAGAAAAAGGATGGGGACAGGGCTTCAGGCAGGCATGAGGTTAGAGGGGAGAGCCCCGTGGGCTCCCACCTGGGGAGTGGTGCTTTCTGCTTCTGCTGCTGGAGCATCAGGATGGGGCACGAGCTGCTTCCTGCTCAGGCTGTGCCCCAGCCACCATCCAAATCCTTTGGGGCAGGATCCCCCCCCCCCCACACACACACCTTCTTTTCTGACCACTGCACAAGAAGGCAGCTTGTGGATGTCCCTTCCAACTGCTTGGTGCTCAGCCCTGTCACCTGCTGCCACAAGTTGAGTCTGATCTTAAATAGAAGCCATGCAAGTGATAGAGAGTCTACCGAGGTTCTTAGTAAGTTGTTTTGGTGAGTGTTGTGAAAAAGGTATGCCATTTTACTAGCCTGAATCTATTTGCTGCCTGAAGTGTGGGAGAAAAATAAATGGGGCAGAAGAATTTTGGCAAGGCTGGTTGACTCCTGGGAAGAAATAGATGGCAAATAGGGCTCTTCACTATACACAAGGTTAGAAACACAGTCCAGAAGAGAAGAAAAGAAAAAAAAACAACTACAAGAATTGGGTTAGGCAGCTAATGAAGGATTGAAGCAGTATTTTATATTACTACTATGGAGGAAAATGAATACCTTCCTCCCAGGGATGAGAGATGAGGAAAGAAGTGGATATTTGTTCAGTGCAGAGCGCAGAAAGCCGACTGTTGTCTTGTTGGGCAAAAGGATCGTTGGCTCTGCGAGAGGGAAAGTGTGGAACAGTTAAGACCTTCAAACTGGGACCAAAGATTTATAAACTGTTCTTAAAAAAAGAAAGGAGAATTTTGCTTTGATAAACAGTATTTGTCAGATATTATATCTTCTGTGTTCAATGCAGTATTCCTTTCATGACACTTGGTTCTCCAGAAGTCAGTGTATTTTGTATAGAGCACACAAGCAGTAGCTCTGTCTTGTGGAGGGGTGTCAGGCCACACATGGGCATTGAAGTCCAATTTTGCCTGCTGACAACCTCTAATTCAGTCACTGTCTGTGTTCTCTGTCCCATGCCTAATGACATGAAGCTGTGTCAGGAAAGGTTCAGGCTGGACATCAGGAAAAGGTTCTTCACCCAGAGGGTGGTCAGGCACTGCGACAGGCTCCCTAGGGCAGTGGTCACAGCACCGAGCTTGACGGAGTTCAAGAAGCGTTTGGACAACATTCTCAGACATAGGGTCTGGTTTTGGGTGGTTCTGTGCAGAGACAGGAGTTGGGGTCAATGATTCTTGGGGGTTCCTTCCAACTTGGGATATTCTGTAATTCTGTGATTTTACTAGCTGTGCTGCTTGACCTGTGGCTGCAAGCAAAGTTAGTGCATTGCAAGCTCCCCGAAGGACTGTTTCTGTCACAACACTGAGCAGACCCCACAGAATAAGGAGGCAAGAGGAGACCCTAAAGCTAGACAATAGCATTGCTAGTTGGCTGCTGGGCAGTGCAAGGGACATAACCTAAGTGTAGGAGATCAAAATAGGATGACCCTGTGTCTGCTTACCTGTTTATTAGTAGCAGAGAAATACAGAGATGTCACTTGCTAAATGGAAATGAAAATCAAAATGTTTTTTTTCTTGAGAACTGATCCAGGTTCTGGCAAAGTAGTTGTTCAGCTTCATCTGTTAGGAAATCTGCCGCTTTAGGCAGTGTTTCGTTCAGTGTCTGGATGAAAGGGCTTTTTGAAGAAATCAGATTGTCTCAGTAAAGGAGAGGGGGTCCAGGCAGCTGTTTAGGGTGTATTGCAGGGCCAGTACACGTCTGGATGCACTAGGTGGCAGGGTCTGCCTGCGACAGCGAAACACGCCGTGGGATGGTGTTTGCATGGGACGGAGCTGCAGGTGGAGAGCATATTTCTTTGGAGATGCCAAAAATGAGAGTCCAAAAGATCTCTATCTAAAGATGGTATGCAATTCATTATCAAATGCAAAACAGCCTACTCCAGCATAGTTCACTGGTGAGCAAGAGACCTACATTTAGTTAATGGAAAGGGAAAAAGGGGAGTTTTGCTATCAAAATATCTATGAACCATGTCTTTGGGTAGAAAGAGAATCCCACTGCAAACAGCTTAGCAACTTCTTCCTCTGCTCTTTTGATATTCAGTAAATTTAAAATTGTTTGTTAAGTCTTGGGCAGACTGAGACTCATGTTTGCTCTCATATCCTGCACTTGGCTTGACAGAAACTGCTTTTGATTCTTGTTTGGAAATTGCGTTCAAGACTAACAAACTGCAGGTGTGTGCAACAGGAGGGCCTGCTGGCCAGTGGGGACAGGACCTGAGGTCTTCTCTACCGCAAGCCTCACCTCTTGTGAGAAGCTTTGATCCAGGCGAGGACTTTTCATGGAAAGGGTTTTAGGGGTGCTGGTGGAAGCTATGAGAAATAAGAGCAAAGGGAGAAATCATATCCCTGCTTCTGCAGAGTGGGATTTAAAGGTGATGTGCTTCGCCGAGGGCTCTACGGGAGGATAATAGCAAGGTGAAGACTGTCACCAAATGAACTCCCTGGAGCCATAAGCTAGGATAGTTTGACCACATCTGGAATGCAAACCAGAGTAAGGTTATGCTTTCTAAGTTATGGTCAATGATATTGACTGGCAGGAAGAAGACGATACTTGGGAATAGCAACAATCCTGACTGCAGTATATGAATGTGCTCACCCCAAAAATGTGCTTTGATGGAGAGACAGCTTCCGCTCTTCTCCACAATAAAGCATGATGGTTTTCAGCCTCCTTTTTGCAGATTGCAACATGTCATATGTTAGGTGTATGTTTTCTATATAGAAATCCATTCCTTCACTGGGAAAGTTTCAGGGATCTCCAAGTTAAAAGAGCTTGAAAACCACCAGTGTGGTTGTAGCCTGCTTCATTTGTACTTCAGAAGCATAAGTATTAAAGACAGGCCCAAAACCAAAATAGGGATCTTCATCTTCTGTCCCTGTGAAGGAATCTGAAAGGTCTTGTACATCGAACAGAGTAATAGCATGAACCCAATGTGGGGCTTTTAATTTTAGGCAATGACTACATGTTATTTAGGTCTTGACTTCATGTGGATGTCAGTTGTTTTGACTTCTGTCTGACAAGCAAATAGTTAAAATAAAAACACGGGCAGGTAGTGGACAAGACTCAGACACACTGCCCCTTTATGTAATTTTTTTGAAGAGTCTATGAAAAGGCAATGTTGCTTTTCCCATTGCTAAATTTCCCCATAGCAACCAACCTCTGGTCTATTGGTCTTGCTGTACATAATTAATTTTGTCTGTCATCATCTGATCCCCCTTCCCACATCACTTGCTCCTTATACCACTGAAATTACAGCCATTGTTTAATTTCTTCTGATCTGTAAAATATCGAGAGAAAGTATCATTTTCCCTTCAAGATCTGTCCCGACCAAAACGTATGTTTGATGTGATATACTTGGACTCACAAATAAAACCACAGGTAAGAAAAACAAACCTACAGATACTTTGCCAGGTAAGCAAAGAAGGAAAGTAATGCTGACCTCTTCCCTGCTTCTCTCTTCTTATAACTAAAAAGGAAACTTTCAGAAGACTGAAAATCAATGGCATATAGTTTAAGAGAGCAACTTTTCATTGCTGTGCTGATGCTTGAGGACCATAAAAAGGGGCTAACAGAGAGAGGGACCTCAGCTTCCTGAGATGATGTAAAGCCAGCAGTGATTGTATTTGGTGGGGAATAAAGTGGGGGCTGCATTCCTGATTCTCCTCACATTGTGCAGTGTGTGCTCAGGGCTGCTGCTTCCTCCTGAAGCACGGTGGCTCCAGTGTATGCCAAAGGCCTGATGGACTGTACGCAGGGATCATGAAGGTCTGTCAGGTCATGCATTGAGTGCTGAGGGCTTCCAGTGTAGTGAGTTTTTACTGCTTGGAGTCCATAAAAATGCCTTCATAAAAATTGGCATAACATTTGGGCAATGCTCCAAAATAAGGGCAAAGCAAATCCTCCTGAGCTGAAAAGCTGTATTTTAGCTGTATGTGACCACTTGTGCATTAACTCTACACCTCTGTCTTTTTCACTGCTTCACTGGATTCCCCTTTTATTGCCAATTACCAGCTCTTTCCTCTCCACCTACCCCAGTGAATCATGCCTCTTTTTCTTTTATTGGCTGATTTCACTTCCCCATATTCCACTTGCCTTTATTTTGTCATCCCATCTTTCCTCTGGTGCCTTACCAAGATCCTTTGCCAGTTAGAGTGCTCTTTTCATTAGCAACATCCAACACTCGTCTTCCAGCAGATGAGCCTGGAAGAGGCCAAGGCAAGTTCAGGAATGGCAATCCAAGTGCACCGGCAAAACAGACAAAACCAGCACACATGAATCAGTACGCAGTTTTGCCACCAAAATCTGGACCTGAGAACAAGAGAATGTTAGTAATCAGGGGAGATGGAGTATTTTTGGCAGCATAAGGGAATGAGGTCTAGTCAGGGCTTTCCAGGTACTTGCAACATACAGTTTTATTTCCAAGAGCTTTGTGAAAAGAAGATACTGAGGAGGTAATGTGGGCAGTCTGTGGTGATGCATGTCTGTCTACAGGGGGACAAGAGTGATTTTCTAGACCATGTTTACAATGGCCTATCTATCAGTTCAAGGAGCAGTCTGCTGCCCTTAGAGTAGCCTGAGCTGGTATCCAAACACGGCGGATGGATTTTCCTCTTGTAAATGCTTATTTGTTTCCAACAATGGTTCCACCAGACACCAGTCAGCCTTGACCAGGCTAAATTCACTCAGCAAGTACCTCAACTCAATCACTTGTTTTTGGATTGTCTGAAAAAAAAAAAAAAGAAAGAGAAAAAAAGAAATCCCAGGAAAAGTGAACATTTCTGAGAATGATGGTTGTTTGCTATTTCACTTCAATTTTATATGAACTATTTGGGTTGGCTACAGTAGAGCTGCCAGGTGGCTAAACATGCCGAGTGAGTGTGGTCAGTGCTTGGGACATGCTCAAGGCATCCAAAAACATATTTCTGACCTTCATTTAGTCTGCCAATCACTGCAGGCTGCCCTTACATCACATTTTTCACTAGCCAGTAACAGATTCATAGAAGTTAGGGATGGAAAAGACCCGTTAGGTCACTCAATCCGTTTTCCCCCCTCCATCCCCTCCGTTCCCTGAAGGTCAGCCCAGGGCTGTTCCCTACAGTGTATTTTCTAGTGCTTTGTCCAGTCTTATTTAAAATGACTCAAGTGGTAGGGCTGCCAGCAGCTCCCTCTGGGAGCCTATTCCACAGTCTAATGGGCTTCATTGTTAATTTTTTCCTGATTTCTAGCCTAAAATATCCCTTTGCTAGTTTTGTCCCATTACCCACTTGCACCACCATCAACAGTTCCTATCCTTCCTCCTTGTTCACAGTGCTAGTACTCCACATTGATCAAGTACCAGTTAGCTGACAATTCATAAGTGTTTTGTAAAAAGTAAGTGCTATTGCTTCCTTCATAGCCAGTACAAAAAGAAGAAGTTAAGGAGCTGGGAGAGAAAGTGAGTGATGACTAGAACCAGACACAGAACGCACGTCTCCTAACTTGTTTCATGGCCTTTGTAGATAAAAGCCTGTTCTCACCTCTCCAGTCAAATTTATATGCAGGGAGTTGAGAACAAGCAGAGAAGAGAAGGGTGGATCAGGGGTTTTGATGCTGATCACAGCAATCCCTTGACATTTCACTTTATTGAAGTGGTGACTGGGAAGAAGGCTCAGAAACTTTTTCTACTCCATCATTTTCTCCAGAAAGATGTCTTATTGCTGTTTGGACTTAGCAATATTCAGGACATTTGTTTTGAATGGGTTGAGGCAGGTTGCCAATGTATTCTGACGAGATAACATACCAAACCAAATTTCTGGATGTAAACAGATACCGTAGTAGTCTGACTCCAGCTCCAAGCTTCACAGCTGGGTCTTGTCTTTAATGATACATTGAACCAAAATCCCAGCTCCAAACAGGAACAGTATCAGATATGGATTATGAGTCTTGAACCTCTGTCTTGTCAAAGAAGAGATGCTTTTTCAAATACCCTTCATCAAGTGTTTTCAAAATTACTCTCTGACTTTTAGACCAAGTCTCATTACCTGAGAGACCTTTGTGAAGGTGCTTACTGAGTCAAGTTAAATTGCAAATATATAATAACATGGTTCTGGCTTTATCATAGCTCTTATATTAATGCTCTTTGAAGCAATCTGACATGGCATGGGCCCAACCTGCAAGGTCCCTTGAGGACTGGGCCCTCAGAAACTAGAGATGGAAGAGACCTACAGGATTAGATCATCCTGTTCATTCCCCCGCCAATACAAGTCTGTTCCCTACGGTACATTTTCCAGTGCTGTGTCCAGACTGATCTTATTTTTAAATGATTCATATGATAGGGTTTCCTCCAGTTCCATTGGTGACTGGACGGTTGCCAGAACAACTTTTTTTTTTTTCTTTTTTTTTTTTTTTCTTTTTCTTACTTTGACTTTATATCTTTGGATTCATCCAGAATTTTGAGGTCTGCAATTTGTACTGAGCATTAACTGACAGTAGACTGAATAACTACAGAGAAAACTTTACGGACTTTATCCCAGTTTCTTGAGACAAACAAATCCCTGAAAGAAGCTCAGTGAGACTTGCAGGGAAGAGTGTTGTTTCAGTGACTCGTAAGACTAGCCCATCAATGAACATCCCCTGTGAAGGACAGATGTAGGTTTGTTTCAAAACACCTATCCAAGCCTTTGCACTGACATCAGTTGTAAGGCAGACACTTTTATCCATGCTTTTGAACTTTCATGGATGGTGACTGGGATTGCTTTCTTCTCTGAATTTACACTTACAGTCTGAATTTCATGGGAGTGTGCTGGGCCAAAGATTAAATCGTGCTGGCCAAGGAGTGTGGAAGCAGCAGGACTGGCCAGGTACATTACTGTGAGCATGGCCACTTGCTTTGCCATTCCATGTCGTAAACACTTTGCTTACTTACCATCACATACTGTTTGCCCTCACAGTCGTGCACGCTCTTTGGAGTCCGCGGATACTGTAATTTGTGCCCTCAGTATCCCATCTTTAACAAAGAATAAATTACTGTCTCGGAAAACAGTTGGGATGAGCACTACAAACACATTTCCTGAGGCCTTCAGTACCCATCTGTGGGCAGCTGCTTTCTCAAAAGGACAAAGGCTCAGTAAGCATCGATCCCTCTAGCCCAGGAAAGAACTGAAGTTCTAGTAGCAAGATTCCCACTGTTCAAGGGCCAAGATTTCACCCCTTGTACTTTCTACTCCTTTTGAACACTGTTTCTCTGCTTCACCTCCAAAATTCTTTCTTTTCCTTTTCCAAGATGCTTCATTCTGAGGGTGGGGTGCAACCTCTGCCTTCAGGAACTGGTGCATGTATAGCTGCAGCTATGGGTAGATAAAGCTTAAAGATAACATTGCCAACAAGAGCTTGATCTGGAGCTTCAGTCATTTCTGCAGTATTATCTTCAGGCTGACGGATTCCCTGCAAAGGACACTTAAGAAAAAAAAAAGGGGGAAGGGGGGAGGAAGGGGGGGGGGAGGGATTTGGAAACTGTATATAAACAACCAGAGAAGGAAGGCAAAGAGGTGGTGGCCACTCTGAGCCACCTCCTCAGGGAACACAGCAGGCCAGAGTCCCTAAGAGCTTTCCTACCCTCCACCACAGAGCCATGGTCTTCCTCAGCGGGATGGAGTTACCTCCAGTGATAGGGCTCAGTTGTCCATCCCTTCACACTAGGCCCTGAAATACTGGGCCTAGAACTATTTCCACCTGGCCTATTTAGGATTAATTTTAAATTGCCAGAAATCACACATCACTGAGGGACAAACTGTACTCTGGTTTGATTAACCTTAGGAAAAGAGCTGGGTTTTCACCAGCATTGTTATTTACTTTTACTTAAAAGAGTGGCAAAACCTATTTTTTTTTTCTTTCAGCTAGCCAACTGCAATAGTCTTATCTAATGAAATCTAACAGCACTTTATCTTCTTGCTTGTCCTCTCAGAGATGTCTACATGTGGTTCTCATTCTTCTTACCCGTGGGTTTTTCTTGGAGCTCGAAATAATTTGTCTATCACTGTTAGACCAACACTGATTTTTGTCCCGTTTCAGAGGGATCCAGACTGCTCTGGATAGTAGAGTGACTTCCAATATGTGACATATATTTTTTTTTTTTTTAAATATTATTAGTTTTTAAATTTAATAGCTAAAATATGTGACCTTAAAATAGGGAACTGCTATTCTAGAAACCTATTGTCTTTTTTCTTATGTAGAGGAAAAGGTCATGGGGCAACCTGTATTGGCTTTAGCAGAAGTAAAATTATGGTTCTAAATACTCTGATCTGGAGATATGATGTACCATTACCAAATTATCTCTAGAATAAAAGTGTTATTTATTTAGGTTGAAATGGAAGGCTGACCAGAAAGTAAATAATGTTAATTCTGACACAAATTAGCCAAAGCAAGATGAACAGAAAGGAGAAGAAATCTAAGCTGGAAAATTGGCATGGATGAATTTATTCCAATTCTTTCCATAGTGCAGGTGATTCTAGATAGTTTCAGCCTGCAGTATATTTTGTAATAACCTGTCTCAGTGAATACATTCAGTGTTGGTGTCTGCAAGGGTAAGTTGTGTGGTCATCAATATGGTGTGGGATACAACTTCAGATCTCCTTCCTTCTCCCCTGGAAACCTACCACTCCTTCAACAGTGTTAAGATTTCACAGCTGAGATCACATTTGTGTTATTTGGCTTTTCTGTGTGTAAGAAATAAATCACATTCATTCACGTTTTTATTTTTTCCCTGCTTAAACTAAATTCTGAATGTCAATCACTACTGTAGACAGACAGGAGATAAAAAGGTGATCCAGTTTCACATTTACACGACACAAAACAGAGATAACCCTTTTTTAAACCATCCCACACAGCTTAAATTTAACAAGCTTCAGGGTAAAGTGAACTGAGTATTTATTTTATCTGGCATGTAACTGATTAAAGTGAATGTAGTTTTGGTCTGTTTAATTATAGCACTGCCTGTATTGTAGGTATGATGGGTTGCAAATTTTCTGTCACAATTTTTTTTGAATGGAAGTTTTGCTTTTGACAAAGAAATTCACAAGGTTTCTCTGAAGACATTCTGGCTGAAAACTGAATTTGTTTCATTTTTCAATTTTTGATGAAAAGTCAAAATTTTTCATAGTGAGAAAGGAAAATTCTGAGTAGCTTTAGCATGAGGTGTTTTATAGATAGGCGAGAAATAATCTTGCCTCAAAGGGAATATAATATAACTGACAAAAATCTAAGAAATTTGGGTAAGTAATTTTGAAGTTATGAAAGTTTAAATTCATCAGCTTTGCATGTGTTTATTAGAACATCTCCAGTGATGTGTTTTTAATGCCTCTGTTTGGGATTACCCATTTGAGAACATCTCATTCCAATCGCAAAGTCCTTTTCCATAGTGTTTAATGTCAGTAGAGACCATGAGATCATCTAGCTTGGCTTCCTTATGTATAATTCAGTTAACCCCTCTTTGAACCCAACGCTTATGATTGGCTGAATTGCAGATACCAAAAAAACACCTAAACTTTGCTTTCAGACAGTCTGGCTTTTTCATTTGTTGTTTCTTCTGTTGTTCAAACTAGCTAAGCATTAAATTATTTAAACATTCATCTGATAATGTGTTGGTTTGGCTATTGGCAGTAGTTATCCTTGTGTATTATCCAGTAGATTGAAGATTCATTGCAGTGGCTTTGGTCTCACCAAAGAAAAAAGGGGAATTTAATCTTTCTACAAAACATCCCCTTAAAAGCTTTAAAGATTTCCCAGTTCTGCAGCAGCACTTTTAAAATATTTTATTTTATTTTATTTTATTTTATTTTATTTTATTTTATTTTATTTTATTTTATTTTATTTTATTATTTTATTTTTGCCACAGCATGATGCTGGGACTTCAGCCTGGCCACCTCTGGCTTTTAAATCCATCTAATAATTGCTGCTTGACCAGAAGACCATTCCTGTTTTGTAGGAACAGCCCATTATTTTCTTAGTTATTTGAATTTATGAATTTAGGAAAATAAGTTATCTGAATAGACCCTCATTACCTAACAGTTCAGATCAACCTGGTTGTCCTCCCCACTTCCACCTGCCATTCCAACTGTCTTTACACCATCCAGAAAAATTATCATCAGTAATTTTATATTTCCTTCTAAACATTTGAGGATAATATAGCACAAGTCTCATGTTTATAGCCATTATTTTGTGACCTTCCTACAAACAGCCCTATTTAGTGACACTACTTACAAATACTTTGAGGTATATCAGTTAGCTAATTCTCAATATATTTTATATGCAGTTTCTTAGTACTATATACTGCTGATTTTTATATCAGAATGTTGTGTGGTACCAAGTCAAACAGCCTATAAAATTTTATTACATCTACACAGTTACATTTATCCAAAAAAAACTTCTCAGAGAATGAACTCAAGTTTGTTTAAGCAACACTATTTTCCATAAAGTATTTCATGTTGTCTGGTATTCATTATATTATTCTGCTTTATTTTGTTATCAGTCAAAATCCACATGAGCCTTTTTATTTTTGTTTGAGGTTGATGTCAAGATCAGTATTGTAACTCTGGTAGGTACAGTTTGCCCCTCTCAAATGTTTGCACAAGATGATCATTCGTCTAGTATTTTCAGACTTTGATATTCTAGGATTTAGTAAAAATAAGCAAAAACTGACCAGTGATTTCTTTAGGCAAGTTCTTTAGGATACTTGGGTTCAAGTTATCCAGACCGATGGCTTTAAAACATGTGTCCTTAGTAGATATCATTTCATTCCCTCTTTTGAACAGGTGAAATACAGTCTAATCATACTTAGTTGATTAAAACACATTGTTGTCGTCAAACAACAGCCCCACCCCCAGATATTTTTTGCTATCTTTTTTTTTTTTCATTACTACTATTTAGAATTTTGCCTTTGTCACTCAGAAATCTGCCTTAATTTTCTATGATATCAATATATATAAACTTCTGACACCAGCTTTTGCCGATAACTTTTTTCTTTAGGATCTTTTACATTTTTTATATACTCTCTACACTTTACAACTACTAATCTGTACAGTTTGATCTGTGTTTGCTATTTTTTCCTATTTCTTGAATAACACTTCTGAAATTCTTTCATTCAATATATCACTAAACCAAGTTGTTTTCTTTTTTGTTGATCATATGATGCTGTCTGGTCATCTAAAAGGTTCTTGAAGAACTCTGCATTGTCTTTCATATTTTTGCCTATGTTTTTCCTATTAGAAAAATTCTCTTATAATTTTTCCAGTGTCAGAATATGTTTGGAAGTAACCAAGTATTTTTGTTATTTGGACTGTACTGAGTTTGCATACATGAAATAGAAACTGGTCATGACCTGCAGTTTCTAATCAAGTACTGTTTTACTGTTCAGAATTCAATTCATCTTTATCCATCATAAAGTTACCACATACAATTACCTCATGGATTTGTTTCCCATTAACAGGCAGGTGCTTTGTCATTCCTTTTTTTCCTTTGACATTTCTGATGGCTCACAGCTTTCTGCCCTTTCTCATCAGAAACTTCCTTTGGACCTTGCTAGTTTTGTTGACCTATCAATGTTCAGGATCTTGCACTTCTGACATATTGAAATACAGTCACAAGTTATCAGAGATCTGAGTTATCTTATTTATCTGATTAACCAGCATAACTTATAGTTTAAAAAGTTTTTTTTTTTTTTTTTTTTTTTTTCCTGTTATGGTTGATATGGACTGCAACTCCACAGACTGAAAATTCCCATTTAAGGCAATGCACTTGGTCAACAAGGGAAACCTATATTTCAGATGTCTCTGTTAAGTCTGTTGGGTCTTTCTGTTGAACAAAGTACAGAAACCTTTACATTCTACCAGATGAAGCAGGAAGATTTATGAATACAACAACAAATAATTCACAGGCTTTAGAAATAACAAAAACAAAAGCTTCCTATAATTAATTATTGAAGTGCTAAGATTGAGTAGATGGTGCTCAGAAGGTATGACATTCCAGAGCTCGAATTGTTGCAGATTAACCCTGTTGCCTGCACATATATATTTTCTTTTCTAGTTTCTCCTTACATGCAAACTTTACTGTCATCATAACTGTACCATATTAAAGATGCATGATGTGTAACATAACCAGGTTGGAGTTCAATTGACAAAAAAACAATTTCAGTGCTTCCAGGTAATGAGATTTTGGGTTCAAAGATTTGGGGGTTGGAAGGGGGCCACTGCCCCAGCCTGTCTGGCCTCCCATGTGAAAGAGGCCACCAAATGCCAGGCGGCAGTTTTGCAGTGTGGGGAACTGGAATTATTTTACACTTATACAAGTGAATGATACTGTGGCTGCTAACTTGCCGTTGAACTACTACAGCATGTCACTTAAACATCCAATCTACATTTAAAGGCTCCAAACGATGATGAATTTACCACTTCCCTGGGTAGTATGTTCCAGTGATTAATTACTCTCTCACTGTTAGGAATTTATGTCCTATTTTCAGTTTACGTTTTTCTACTTTCCACTTTCAGCCAGTCTTGTAGGGCCTTTCTCTGATATGGCTATGGGGTTGCCCATGTTATGCTTCTCCACTTCAGAAGCTTTGAAAACTGTTTTCTCTTTCTCTGAGGGCCTAAACTGATTAAACTTTTTTACATTTCTCCTTAGAAGATGTGTTTTCCAGAACCTTTCCAACTTTTGGTCTGTTTTAAAATGCAAATTCCAGAGCAGGACTCATTGCATAGGGTTCTCACCAAACAGTGTGGAGGCAATATTTCTATGTTTAACCCAAAGCATTCCTATTTTTAGCATGGAATTAAAGTGATTTTTTTTTTTTTTCTTCTCACTGCTTTTCTTTTGCTGCTGTATCTGTCGCAGACCACAATCCCTGTAGCAGATTTTCTGTGATCCACAGTCCACCTCTGAGGTGTCAATCTTTCTGCTGTGTATACCCCTGCAGTTAACAAAGGTCGTTCTTGTGGCAGAATTCACTTCATTACAGCAAAAGTAAATAAAGCCTGTCACCACTCTAGCAGTGAGTGTAGGTGCTTACCTTGGAGCTGAGCAGAGTGGGTAAATATACACTGTCTTTAAAATGGCATGAATAGCCAACTGGATCCCATCCATGCGAGTGCGTCAGAAAGAAACTGTAACAGTCTATTGTTTCACTTGTGCCTGCATCTGTGATGATTGCCTGATACAAAGAAGAAAGAGCAATTATCAAAGGCAGCTTTTCAGAGTAACTTTACATATGGGACGCAATTACAGTGTGAAAGAACACTGGCTTCGTAGTGACAGACAGTGACTAAGAGATTTGATTACAGGGGAGCTAACTGCCAAAATCACATCCAGGAAAAAAGTGTCGGGGAAAAAAGCGTTCAGGCTGGCCTGCATTTTTGTCAACCCACAAAAATGGATTTGGGTATCAGCTCATGTCCCTCAGACACCTTGGTTGGAGCCTGGAGCATGGGACTGGTTGGAGGCATTGTATACCCACATCTCACCCAGCTTTGGAGCTGCTGAGAAATGTGGTGCCACATGCTTGTCCCGCTCCAAATCCAAAGCTGCCTGGGGCCTTGCTAGCTAAGGGCCCTGCACTGAAATTGCTAGCCAGGGGAAGGGACTAGACACTGACAGTTTTCACAGCTGACCCCTGGGCCTCCTCTCTGTCCCTGTTTCAACCACTGCTCTATATCTGCGTCCTTCCTAACTGAAGTGATGGAGGACTCTGGGTTTCAGTTCTTGTGCTTAAATACCCAATACAGTTTTAAGTGCTTGCAAAACCATGCCCATTGTCTCCTGGGTGCTGGCATTACCTGAAGTCTGGCCCTTGGTATTTAAACTGCCAGTTATTTTTCTCTGAAGTGATAACTCTTCTGAACAGTGTATATCATCTCCTCTGTCATCTTGGCTTTGCTCTGAGCCCTGAAGGTCCAGGACAAAAACACCACCACATCCTCGGGCCTCTCTGGGCCTGCTGTTCATTCCCTAAATCACCTCAAAGGGAGTCCATTTCTCCATTTTCAGTGCACCTCATGGTATGCCTCCAAGCTACCTCTTGGACTCTATATCCATTCCTTCTTGCCTGACATTTCCTTTTGGCCTCTTCTTTCTGCTCTTCTCCTGCTTTTTCTTGATGGTTCCCGGACTTGCTGTAACAGACTCACTTCCAAAAGCTTTTGCACTTTAAATTTACTAGTGTCCCCATTTATTTTTATTTTGCCCCTAGCCTTAGTTGTTAACATTCAGTTTGATGACAAAAGTGGTGGGATGGTGGTTAGGGGAGTAATAGGTAGCTGGAGCAGGTCTGGGAGTGGGAGAGATGAAGCTGGAGGAGATGTGATGGCACTTGGGGGCTGGGAATGATTAATGGAGCTTTCAAGGAGTGTGGCTACAAACCTGTGAGGGATCAGAAGTGCTGTGGGGGGCTGAGACCATCTGGTTCAAGGTGAAAACCTTCTGTTAAGTTGCCAGTTTGGCCTCTGTCATATGCCAAGCAGCTCTCCTACACACAGTTTGGTGTGGAAAGCCAAAGCCCTAATTTATTTTACTGGTATGGAGATAGTCCTGGTCTCAACGCAGCCCTGCATCTGCTCTGTGCTCGTGCCTCACCAGTTGGGAACTGCCGGCTCTGCTAATGCTCTCACTTGTGTCTGTCTTGGCTGACAAATCGCTCACGCAGAGTTGTGGCATCTTTACGCCCTGTTTTAATACTGCTACTTGTCAGTGGATACATGAGTCAGTACATTGTCAGCTGCATCCTGCCGTTCTCATCTGGGGCCCAGTCTCCAGGCTCTGATCTGCAGTCTATGCTGAAAAAGACAGCAGTCCTTATTATTTCCTTTTCCATGTGCCTGCCACTGGACTGCAAGAGATTTCAGATATTTCATTTCACTACGTGCTGTTTTTGCTTTCCAATGTGTTTCCCAGGTTGGCTCCTAATGAACAAGCAGGTCAGGTTCTAACTCACTTGGGAGATGGAAGAAGGTGTCCTCCAGGGCATGTGCTGCTGCACTGTTCTCTCTCTTCATAATGGTATTTGCGTCTGACCTGGTGCTGCGATTTCACTGAGAGATGATGCTGATCAAGGTGTGAGCTCTGAAAGATGCAACCCCTCTCCCTACATCCCCTGTCCCAGGCCAGGGACTGGATCATCCCAGGATGAGCAACTGCAAGGGCTCCTCTGAAAGAAACACAACTGTACACTAGACCTCTCAAACAGCAAACTTTGGTGGGCTGGATATCCATGTGGTGTTTCTCTTTTTCCTTTTTCTTTCTTTCTTTCTTTCTTTCTTTCTTTCTTTCTTTCTTTCTTTCTTTCTTTCTTTCTTTCTTTCTTTCTTTCTTTCTTTCTTTCTTTCTTTCTTTCTTTCTTTCTTTCTTTCTCTCTTTCTCTCTTTCTCTCTTTCTCTCTTTCTCTCTTTCTCTCTTTCTCTCTTTCTTTCTCTCTTTCTTTCTCTCTTTCTTTCTCTCTTTCTCTCTTTCTCTCTTTCTCTCTTTCTCTCTTTCTCTCTTTCTCTCTCTCTCTCTTTCTTTCCCTCTTTCTCTCTTTCTCTCTTTCTTTCTCTCTTTCTCTCTTTCTGTCTCTCTCTTTCTCTCTTTCTTTCTGTCTCTCTCTTTCTCTCTTTCTTTCTCTCTTTCTCTCTCTCTTTCTCTTTCTTTCTTTCTCTTTCTCTCTTTCTCTCTCTCTTTCTTTTTCTTTCTTTCCCTCTCTCTCTTTCTCTCTCTCTTTCTTTTTCTTTCTTTCCCTCTCTCTCTTTCTCTCTCTCTTTCTCTCTCTCTTTCTCTTTCTCTCTCTCTTTCTTTTTCTTTCTTTCCCTTTCTTTCTTTCTTTCTTTCTTTCTTTCTTTCTTTCTTTCTTTCTTTCTTTCTTTCTTTCTTTCTTTCTTTCTTTCTTTCTTTCTTTCTTTCTTTCTTTCTTTCTTTCTTTCTTTCCTTCTCTCTCTCTCTCTCTCTCTCTCTCTCTCTCTCGCTCGTTCTCTCGTTCTCTCTCTTTCCTTCCTTCCTTCCTTCCTTCCTGGTCAATTATGCACAGAATATCTTAAGAACAGTTTAAGGAAATAGTGTTTGGTTGGGGGATTTCTAGAAATGTAACATCTATCTTTTGTTTAACACTTTTGTTTTCCTTATTTTATGTGCCACAAATATTCTATGCTCACAGTTTACAATATGAAGCATATTTGTGGGAAATTTTGGTAATTTAGTCTCTAGTACACACTTGTGCTGCTTTGTGTTCCATTGACATTTTTCTTTTGAGTATCTCATGCCACTTGGAAACAGTAATATTGTCATTTCATGCTATATGCTGAGTTTTGGATGGAGTGGCAGTTTTTCGTTCCTGTCTTCTTTCACAACCAGCAGATTAGATCCGGAAAACACACTTTATATTCTGCTAATGGAGGAGGAGTGAAATCTTGGTCCAAATGAAGTCAGTGGCAAAACTCCCATTGACTTCAGTGGAGATAGTATTTCACCCCATCTTGTGTTGCCTTGCCTAAAAAAGGAAAAGAGACCTTATCCAAAGCCTATTGTAGTCAATGGAGAGGTTCCCAGCGATTTTAATGGGTCTGTATTTGGTCCAGCATGAGGTTATTCAGTCACCTCCAAATTTTACAGGGATATAGCACTTGTGTTCCTTTCTCCAAGGACTAATAACCTTTCCCTGAGTTAGACAAATTTCCATGCATTTCTTCTTCTGAAGCATATGGGTGTACTAAGAAGTGTTTTTTTTTTTTTTTTTTTTTTCCTCCTTTTTCTCCAGTCTTCCTTTTCAGACATTGGTTTGCCTTTTGGTCATTCTAAATAATCACAAACCAAATCAGCACTGAACAATGACCAGGATATGTACATTTGGCTTTATAGATTCCAGTTCCACGAACTTTGATTTAATAAACTTACCTCTCTTTGTAGCAGAAAGCACAAAACATAAGTGGATTGGTGAACTTGAAACCTGGTTCTGATTCTATCCTACATTTAAAAGCTAAATTTGAGTCTGATAAAGTTTTAAAAATATTGGTAATATGAAAAAGATGCTTCACTTTGTATTTTTAACCTTCTTTCCTATTAAAACTGTAAACAGTTTTATATTATTGCAGTGACTTCTTCTCTAATTTACTCCAGTGTAAATCCAGAGGAATGTTTCTGAGGAGAGCTGTTCTGCCTCTGCTGTTTGGTGAGCAACAAGAGTCTTTGACAGGCTGCTTCTGCCTTCCTCTTCCTCCTTTCACTGTTTGGGTTTGCTAACTCTGGGCAGAAGGTGTTGTTGGCAAAGTAGAGCAGGGGAGAGCAATGGGAAATGTCATTAAATGATACATTGTTTTTTTGCTGATAGTCACTGTCTTGGTGTTGTCAGGATCTAAGTGCTTGTGATACAACCAGAATGATGTGGGCTAAAAAATGTCTTTCTGGTGGTTTCTGTTTACTCCTCCAAAATCTCAAAATATGACTATTTATTTTAATTTTTCATTGGAAGAGAAACAAAACCTCAAACATTTTTGTGAATAGCTTTTTGTGGGTTGAAACATCTGTTTTCACCTCACATGTCAAGGTCTGATTTGAATCTTTCCAATAATTTTTGATAAGGCAGATGGACTATGTCTCTCTCTCTCTGTCTGTCACACAGAGTATATCTGCTTTGGATTTCAGAAACATTGGTGTCCAAACTTCTGTTTAAATTTAAAGAAATTTTATAAAAAATGTTTTGGTCCACTTCAGATGTTAGCTTTAAGCTAATGTGTCTGAATAGCTGAAGGAACACTGGGTTTTTGATTAAATATCCGTAGTTCGTTTTCTTGTATAATAAAATTATTTTCAGTGGATAATTGACTTTTTTTACCAAATATCACTCCAAAAGTGAAAATATTCTGTAGAAAATCTTGCCTTTTCCTAATTTTTCCCCTTCCACATTTTTCTACCTAGTTTTCCCAATAGTAGTCTATAAAAATAGTGAGGATCCAAGGAGGTATTTTAGGTTTTGAGCTAAATCAATATTTCTTGTTCACTTTTTATGCCAAAGAAGGATATAGTTCAGCTGTCTTTTGGCTGTTGGATTTTTGTATGGTTTATTGATCTAAACATATTGATCTAAACACACACCTATAGTTTGTGCATCTAGCCCAGCTGCATAGATCTGAAGCTGAATGTGTAAAATTGAAATATGTGAATATTTCAGCTCCCAGATAGGGTATTAGACATCTCCAGCTACCCTGCTGGAGTGTCTATTGTAGCATAAGATAAATTGCTTCTTGGAGGTGGCTACTTCTCTCTTTGACCCTAAAGAGAATTTAGGGATTAGTTCAAGCATAGACATCTGACTTTCAGATTTTCAGCTGTGGCAGCTGAATCCTACTCAAAGTCCATGGAACTGTTAATTGGCTTCCTGGGAGAATTAGATTATATCTTCCACCTGATGAAATGCTTCCACCTGATGAAATGCTTCAATCTGATGTAAATTCTTCTAAACATGAAATTGCAGACTAAAGACCCTTTGTGCTTTATGTGGTTTCTTTTCAGAGATAAGCATACAGTTTTTATGCCTACTCTATAAGCAAATTTTATACATGGCGGTTGCTTTCTTCTGCCTCAGGAAGATGGATTTTTTCTTGGGAAAAGTTGAAACCTGATCCAAAGTCCAAATCTCTTCATTGACTTCTGTGATCATGGTCATAAGCATTTAACATTTTTTTTATTATTATTATTTTTTTTTCCCAGCATGAAACACCCAAGGTGAATTTTTCCATTACTCAGAAGATGTAAGTTGTTGTTAAATATTAAGGACATTGCCATTTTAAAATGAAAAGTCGTGCAATTAATTATTTTGGGAAAGTTTTTTCCCTCTTCTAGGCTCACATGTCTAGAAGTCAATAATTGCTCATTATTAAATGCACATCTGTAGGCAACAGGATTACATCAGAAATGAAAGCATTTTTTTTTTTTTTTTTGTCCTTCACAGATTAGATCCTGGTTAGAAACCAATAAACAGAAAATAAGATCCAGTGAGAAATTATATTCATTTTTTGTTGTGTTGATCTTCTGTTTCTAATACTGCACAGAAAAAAAAAAAAGTTAATATGTTGTTTTCTCTAATGAAAATCATCATTTTGTTCTTTTAAAATCTTTTAAAGGCAGAAGTTCCAAAAGCTTAGGGTGTATTTACATATTTTTAGCAGCTTTCTGTAGTTAATTTTTGTCGTGTTATCAGCACTACCTTCTGTAGTTAATTTGGCTTGTAGAAAGACGTGATTAATGGGCTTTTGCTATAGCATTAATTTTCGGCCACAACCCCTTCTTGCCCTCTGGTATTACGTTAATTACTGGAAAAGAACCGTGAAATCGCGTATGGCACAGAGTTGTGGCATGGCAAAGAACAACAATCAGAACTGAGGTTATGAGATGTGTCCAAATGGGAGAATGGGGAAACATCTGACCTCACAAACAATCAAAAATGTAAGGGGTTTTAGTGATTAGTCACTTCTAGTTTATTCTGGACAAGCGTTCTATTTTACTGCTTTCCAATGCCAATGGTAGCTTTCTGGTTGGTCTGAATAAACTTGCTGCACTTTTTCGAAGTCCTTGAGAGGACACTTGTACTTAGGAAGCACTTATCTCAGCAGCTTGTCTCCCTGATCAGACTGCTGTAAGGGCTGCTGGTTCTTGATCCCAAACCCACAGATGTCATTGCAGTGATTTAAGCTTTAGATCTTCCCTGTTCTTGTGGAGACAGTAGTCCTAAAATGGTTACCCTTGGAGAAATGATTTGCTGTATGAAAAAATCAACACTAGTTAGTTATGCTGTGAGAAAACTGCTAGAGCAGCAAACAAGATAATTTAGTGATGAGACCAGAATTATTATTTGTTACTACCAAAATAAATGCAAATGTAAGTCTCAGCAGAAAAGAGAAAGATTTTCCTTCATGAGGGAAAATATTGCAGTAGCCACAATTAGATTTGTCTGAAAGATTTCATTAGGTAAATATCCATTTCCTCACCTGAGCATTACTTTAAGTAGAGTTAAGGCTGCAATGTTTCCCTATTTATATAAATGTTGCCAAAAATGTTAAGAAGCTTTGACTCCTAGGGTGGGTCTTTCAAGGTTAAGTAAGGAGCAGAGTTTGAGAGTGAGTCTCAAAGCCACTTCTGAAATAGGTGTGTGTCCAAAGTTTGTGGTAGTTACACACCCTGGATTTACAAATAAAGATACTCGGCACCTAAGTTTCTCATCTTGCAGATGCTGGAGTAGCCCAGGGAATTCTCAGGCCAAGAGGACACACTTAATCCCATAGATGTGTTCTGGCAGTCTGGCCATAAGCAGCCACACAGCTGTCACGACCAGTTCAACTAAAGAATACACAATGAAGATTGTGCTGCCTACTGCTCCTCATTTATGACCAGTGAGAGTAGCCAACCATGTTGTGAGTGACCAAGCCTACATCACATTGGGTCTTACATCTCCATTCCATGGAAATGTTGTACCCACCGGGCTGCTTGGGAAAGGGGAAATATTTTGAGACTGCTGCTAGAGGCAGAAAAAGATGCCAGATTCAGAAGGAATAGATTAAAGTGGGAACAGAAAGCAGATGGTGTACAATGCTCTTCTATGAACTGTTGCAATGGTTTGTGTTGAAATTCATAAGTAGTGGACAAGACCCAGGACTCCCCTCACTCCCTCTCCTCCCTCTTTTTTTTTTTTTTAATTTCACAAGAATACCCTATTAAATATGTTGTAGAGTCGTGACAGTTAGTACCCACACATAGCTGTTCCCACACAAGGTACCAAAATTCAAGGTGCCTGGGTGTGATTTGAGCTGTAGGGGTCAAGCTGGTTGTCATGTTAGCACAAAGGGTGATAGTCCCTGGTTGTGTGGAAGGAGTGGTGAGGGACTATGCAGTAACATCAGGCACTTGACAAGGCCTGTGACAGCCCTGTATGACAGCAATGATGGGCTCCCCCAGCCCAACCTCTTCAGGAGTGGCCTTGTGAGCTGATAAAGGACAAGTGTCACCAGCAGAGAGGAGGAGACAGGAGATTGAAGACAAAAAAAGTAGATATTGCACTGTGAAATGCTGGTTCTTTGTAACTTTTCCAGTTTAAGCGCTAGACTTTCCTCTCTGAAGCCAAGAAGTTTCATTTCAGTCTCTCCCACTGATGATATAAGACTGCTGCATGACACATAGCCTTTATAAAGCATCAAACTTCTAGCAATATGATAGTTGTTTTTATCACAACGCTCCCAACACATGGCACATGCTGTTAATATGAATCTATCTTTCAGCAGCAGATATTTCAGGCACTGTTAGTAACATAATCTCATGATGTTGCCATAATAGAGTAAGCTGGAGATCCAAATCTTACTAGAGTGAATTCTTTCTTTGGTTGTTTTCCTATAGTTCTCCTTGGCTTCAGTGGGACACATGCCCACATACTCTGAATATGCTCAGCCTTATTAATCTTTGTACAGTGCTAGGTGTCTGCTAGCCTGAATTTAGGCTCTGAGGTGTTGGAAGAGTACCGCAAGTGGGGGGCACCGTGTAGGAAAGGGGAGCAGCAGCAGGTCCAACAAAGAAATAAAATAGGATAGTAACAAGGTTGTGGTGCAGTCTGTGCTCCTAAAAAGAGTGTATAACAAGATACTTGAAGGGAGATTCAGGGTGTAGCAAACTGAGGGCAGTGGAATCCCTGAGATCCCAGTGCAGTGCTCTGAGGAGAGCTTGTGCTGTGCTCAAAAGGCTACTTGTGTTAGTGTTGGCTGGAGAGTATGGCCTCAAATAGCCTAACTTTCTTGTGCAATTAGCCTTCTCCCTTTGCTGTGTCTATACTAGTAAGTTAGCTGTGCCAGAGGTCTTGCCTTGGCCCTGAACTCTTGTTGTTCCTATCCTTAAATTGTTAGAGCAGTCCTTGGCATGGTTTTGGCTTGGGCTTACTGAAAGACTCTCATACTATTCCTGGGCCTGGTTCAGGAGTTAGCCTGGGCCAATGACCATCCAAAAGGCTGTTTGGATGCAGCCTCCCTGTTTTAGAGGCCAGGAGAGTTTAATAAATACATGTGGCCATGTTATGACAGCATGATTTTGCTCCCAGGGCCAGAGAACAGGGCCTGGAACTGCCTGCTTTATTGGTGGGAATGTAGTCATCATGTCTGAGAGCCTTCTGCAACTGTGAGGCTCTTGTTTCTTGTACTGTGATGCAAACAGCAGATGAAATAAGGCTGAGCCAGGCACTGATAACATTTTTTAAAAGGTCAGTTCTTCAAAAGTTATGTTTTTCTAAGTGAAGAGTGAAGCAGAGAAATTTAGACAACTGAGGAACTCAAAGAAAGACAGACATAGTATATTAGATGATTAAAATTTTGCATATATGTAGAAAATTAAGAAAGCCATGGAGAAATAAAAATTATCAGAAAGTCAATATATAAAAATTTGATAAACTATAAAAAAAGATAAACTACATCTGGAAGATCTACTGAAATTTCAAGTCACTATTGCCATTTAAAGCACTGTTAATATTCATATGAACATGTCTTAAAACTGTTAATAAAATACACATTTATTCCTGGTCTTTTCTGTGTATGCACTGTCTTCTGCCAGTAACCCCACTAATCTAAATGGATTTGATCAGACTTCTGAATTGTGCTCCATGCATGCTTAAGAACTACTCTTATGTTTGATGGTGCAGTCCAGGTAAGTGTCATTATTATTATTATTTTTAAGATGAAACACAGAGCATTTTAATATTACAACTTCACTGAGTCCTCTGCATTTGTCATTCTAACACTCTGTGTAATCCTAATTAAGATATGTTTCTAGCATATGTCTTGGTTGCCCAAGTTCTATTTCTATATAACACAGCTTTATGTTTTGTTATTTGAAAAAAAAAATCACTAAAACAATCCAAACTGACTTCACTTCTGTGGCCTGAGAAAACATTGCTTTAGCAGCTCCCTGTGACTGCCAGTAGGGATACATTTATGCTGACAAAAGAATTCTAATACTTTAGATGCTTTATTTTTTTTGGTCATTGCTGTATTACTTGAGTTTTACATCAAAACTCAGACCACTGTCTTGCTCTGACCACATTAAAGGTACAGTCATACTATGGTGTGGTCATCACAATTATAAGGTCTGTTCATTTATTGAGAACCTGGACATTAAATGTTGGAGAGATACTTCTGATGTGACAACAGCTGTGCCATCCTCAACAACTGAGGGTGCACTTGGTTTTGGCTATGGCATCTCTATCAGGCTTGGGGTGGTGGTGAGTGTGTGTATGCCTATCAAGGTCGCTTTATGCTTTTACTTTCAAATAAAATAAAACAAAGTATAGATTTCTCTTTCTCTCTCTCTCTCTCTCTCAAAACAGTCCCCTAAGAGTAGAAGTCAAGTACCAATTCTAGTAGTTTCTTAGAGTTTAAAACTTTAGTGGTGCTTCTAAGCCCTCCCTTTTCCTTTTTGCACCTCCTTGCCCTGGACAGCAGTCCTTTTGTAGACTCTGGTCTGAGTAGATCCAGTAAATCCAGATCATGGATCCCATGAGTGCTTCTGGGGGACACACTGGGTGTGCTGAGGCAGCAGAGATGGGAAGATGAGAACAGTATTTGTGGAGGAACCACCATTCTGGATATGAGATGTGTTATACAGCAGCTCCACCACCTCTCTGCCCTGAGCTAGAAAATGCTGGTTGGTTTATGTGAATTTGGGTCAACAAGCACGGTGGGGAGCTGCAGAATGAGAGAGGGGCCATGTCTGAGGTGCAGGCTGGGCTGGGGGTGCCATGAGCAACCCCCAGGAAACAACTTCACCAGGAGAGCACAACTCACACACCTGTGTTCTCAGCTCACACCAACTAACTTGAAGCAGAGCCCAAAGGAAGCAGCTGCATGTTGCTGATGGGAGTCCAGAGCACATCTTTTCCATGATACCTATGAGGCTCCAGACCAAGCAGTTCAGGGAATAAGATTTTTCCTTTCTGCTTCCTCATATCAAAGCTTGTAATTCAACATTATGTTCTGCCACGGATCTGAACAAAGGTGAAGTTTAACTGGTTCCATACTGCATCTCCTCCAGTCAGTCAAGGGTTTAGCCTGAGCCTGTTTGCAAATAAATCAATGCAACAGAAGACTTTTCTCTTAAATACATTTAAGTTGGAGCTGTAAAAAAAAAAAAAAAAAGTGAGACATCACAGAACCCATTCAAAACAGCCTGTAGAGCTAATGTTTTCTTTTTTTTTTTTTTTTTTTTTTTTTTTTTTTTTTTTTCCAGAAAGAAATGAGGCTCAGAGAAACACCTATGAAGTGTAATTGTACATGACAGTCCATGTCAGAGTTCAGCAATGAAAACTGAAGTATGTCTTTCCCATTTTTATTTTATTTTATTTATTTATTTTTTAAGCTGAGAATCATGCATCAGCCTAATGAAAAACAGGCTTTTGTTTGTTTGTTTGTGTTTTGTTTTGGTTGGTAGGGAGGACATGTTCTTTTGTTCTCACCATTTTATGCTGGCTATGGTCTCTGAATGCTACCATTGCATTGACTTTGACAGATTCAGCTGGAAAAACAGACACATTTTGACTAGCGGTGCCCAAAAAACAGCTATGTTATATGATTCACTTTGCGGAGGAGGAGAATGGTTTGTTTAAATTACTGGCTGGTTTATGCCTAAAAGACGCCTGCTACAGAGGAGGTTTCACCTGCTAAATCTACACAACCTGTTCTGTTTCTAAAGGGGTGTTTTTGACAGTTGTCACTTACGCGTATGTGCTTGATAAATGAGCTGAGGTCTTCCTCATACACTTTGAGTTATAACCACACAGTGGTGCTATTAATTGTCTTTGCTATCAGTTTGGTCAGAAGTCATTGGATTCTCAGGAAAGCAGCACAGCTTTTCAGACAGAAACTTTGAAAAACGCATGTTTCTTCCAGAGGAGAAGTGCAAATACTTTTCTCTTTAAAAGATGGTCTAAGTAAGAAGTCAATGAATGCTTTAAGACTTGTCTGTGTTCACGTACTTTTAGCACGTGGTTTAGCTAATACAGTGTGTTAGATGGTTGGGGAGGGTAGAGGACATACTAAGAGTCAGAACTGTCAGGATTTTAGTGGACAGGGAATGATTATTCATTGTTTATCATGAAGCAAACATGAGATGGCTTCTGAGAAGGTTATAGGATGGCAAGTTCAGAGTAAACAGTGCATAGTTCAACTGCAGCATTTATAGTCCAGAAAGTTTATGTGAATTTAAAAAAGCAATTAGATGAATTCATGGAAAAAAGATGTTCAACAGCTAATAGCATGAAGAAATAACCTCTGGCTTAGGAAGTTCTTATGCCTCTGATTACTGGCAGCAGGGAAGAAATGCCAAGAAAGGCATCAAGATTCATTGGCCCTGGGATTCTGGTCTTTCTCAGGCATCCTCTACTCAGAGTCCCAGATCAGTCTTTGGTTTGTGATGTTCTTGCAAAGACCATCAAAGACAATAAGCACAATAATGAATATAAACTGGTATTAAATCAAGTATAAATAAATTTGGAGTCCAACTTCGCCTAACATTGTTGATTTCGTGTTATATCTTATGAGCAGTTGGGCTTAACTTGTCTCAAACAAAATTCATGAAATAAATTTTCTTCATTTATCTTCTCCATAATTTTAGGTCAATACTGAATTCCTCCACATCTTTTAAACTCAAATGATTTGTAGTATTATTCCTTTGTTAAAATTATTACCTTGAGAGATTAATCACTTGGAATTCAAGTAAAGGTGAAAGAGTCTCTGTATAGTTCATGGCATTATAGTAACTAATTACCTGACAAAAAGGGTATAATATTGATGCAATTAGTAAGTTGCCTTTTTTTTTTTTTTTTGTTCTGATTATGAAAATTGCTTTAGAGTAATTTTCTTAAATGTCTTGTGAAGAAGAATTTGTCTTTCTGATATAAAGAATGGAGAAAACATTCTATAATAATGGGTATCGAGTAAATATTACAAGGTTCACAAAGTCTTTAAGTGGTGTTAACTAGTACTCAAAAGGTCTGACTCAACAAATCTTCAATTAGCACTCCAACTAGTTCATATACTAACATATCCTACTTATCCCTTACTTCTTACATGCATACATATATAGGCATCCACATGTGTAAACACACAGACATATTTTTATTCATACAGTATATGTGTATATGTATATGAATGATATATTAATGGTATATAAATTGCAAACCTGGAAAGAATATGAAAAAATATTACATATTACATATGACAGTGGATGACACTTCCCCTCAACATATAAAAGGACTTTTGTAATTAAAAGTATATTGTGTAAATACCTGTTCTCAAGATAGTGTTAGTTTGCTGACATTTTTCATCATAATTAAAGGCTTATTTATGTTCAGTCTTCCCAATCTCTTAACTTTGTCACTACTTTTTTTAACAGATAGCTATTTTGTTAGTACAGTTTCTAGCAGAAAGCTATCGTGCTATTGGCCTGATAAAGGGAAATGTGTCTGTTAACATGGCAAATTTTATTTGGAGACAACACATGCAATACTAAATGCCAGAACGCCAAGATGACCCATCTGCCCAATATGTAAAGTATAATAACACCATTATGAAGTGATGATATGTTTACATACCCTTGTAACAGGATTAAAGTTTTCTTAATTGTCCCCTGCTTGAACCTAATGTAATGTTTTTGGTGTGTCCTATAGAATAATATTGAAAGAATGAACAAATCAGTGGCGGAACCTTCTGAGATTTGCCTAATTACAACTCAAATTGTTCCCATATTGGAAATTACATGCATATAATGCCTTTTGGGGCACTGAATAGAAGAAGCATATGAAGGTCAGCCAACAGTGCATTGCAATGAGTTCTGTCTTCATGAACTTCTAAAATGTCTTTTTCATGCAATGAGACACATTAATTTCCTAGAAACAGATTTCAGAATTGTATTATCCGATTTTGGAAGGCTTATTTCTGCAATCCCCATAAACCTGCTGTAGAAAACATAAATTGCAGTTGCCGTGAATTTAGTTAAATCACTACAAATAGACATCACTCAGCTAGGTCACATGTGATATTAGGATGCTGCTGCAGCATTTCAGGTACAGGGTTAATTTTGAAAGATTCTTAGGAGTTTTACAGACCTGAAAACAGATCTTGACCCATGCATCAACCAAAACACCCCAGTGAAATGCAGGGATGTCTTGGATAGGTCAAGGAGTACCACCTGCATCTAGCTCTGTGTTCCCATGGTACAGTTACACATTTATGATAGGTGAACACATGCTAGTTTTTATTGCATGTTAGCCTTTTTGGAGCACATCCGCCTGTGAACCAACATGATGACTTCTTGCTAGCCTGGGAACTCTGACCCCACTGAGCAGAACTGCGTGCCTGAAGATAGACAGATACTTGCAGATTGACTAAGCCTTTGGGTATTGCTTTAAAGACCAGTGAGGTCTTGCTGAACTATTGATAAGGGCGAGTGCTTCAGATTGAAAGGAATCTTTCCTTGATTGACTTGATTGCTTCCAGTCCAAAAAAAAAATCCCCTTAACAATCTGCTTTAAAAAGACTGCTGTACAACAGCAGCATTATGCACTTATTCGGTGGACTGAAAATCATACAAAGTATTGAAAATTGCACAAAGCATTTAAAATCTGTTAGCTGCTATATATTACTGTTAGATGTCCTCTAACACCTGTATTCTAATAAAATCCTAGTTCCATCAATGCTTACCCTCACTGCAAAATAATTTTCTTCTTTTTTTTTTTTTTTCTTTTTTCTTAGTTTCTTCAAAGATGTGCTGCTGCAGAATCTGCAGAACTAAGACAAAGGAAATGAGTAGATATGGTGCATCATGGATGTGGGCCAGGAAAGAATCTGAGAAGGTTGTACTAGAGAATCTGTCTGGGACTTCCTCTGCAGTTGTTCAGTTCATGTATTGTGGCTTAAGATCTTTTGCTTTCATATCTGAGCTTTGGCATATGTTTATTTCGTTGGTAGCCTTTTTTCTTTCCAAGATCAGTGCTGAATCCCTGTGAATCTAGCTGTGAAAAGGGGCGAAAATGTCATTTGACAATGCTCCATGAGCTTTGTTTGTTCTTGCAGGGTACAAATGTAAACTATGGTATTTTTTTCTGAAAATTTTACTTTTATTTTCACTTCACTGAAAATTTAGCAGCTAAGAGAGCCAAGAGAGACTCTTCACATGGGTGAGATGGGACATGAAAATGGTTGAACAGAATATTCCAGGGTGAACAGAATATTTGACATACTGCGATAGCCTCATACCTGCATATCTTTTGACCTACCTGGGCAACCTGCTCTAGGGAACCTGTTTTGGCAGGGGGGTTGGACCCGATGATCTCTTGAGATTCCTTCCAACCCCTACAATTCTGTGATTCTGTGATAATAAATGATAAGAATAACATGGACTAGAGCTCAGTCCTGAAATCTGTCACTACTGAAGGTTTCTGCTTCATGTCATTGTATGGTAGAAATAGTTTAAACTTCTTAATTTACACCAAAGCTTTGCAGCTTTGCAAAGATTTGCAGCTTTGCAAATGTTTAGGTTTTGACTTGACCTATTCTAGCAGGGAGGAGTGGGCAGGGAGTTCGTGCTCCTACCCGCAGCACAAGTGTGGATAGCATTAGGGTTTGGACTCAGTCCCATAACAGGATAAATGCAGCCAGACTCCCTGGGGTGCTCTGGATGTTTTGTGCTGAACCTGTAGTGAAGTCTGGTTCTCACGCCAGTGTATCTGGGCCCATCACATCAGCGTAGTCAATGCTTTCAGACATGGAGCACTGGCATGGTCTCCAGTGGCATTCCTTTCTTTGTTCTTGGCTGGTGTGAGTCGGGCATGCCTTCGTGACATGAACACCTTAACGTTGCTCCAGCTCGTGGTGGTTGGTTCAGCCTCATTGCTTGTGATCAGAAAAATCAAGACTTCTTGCTGCTTCATTGGTGGTACTAACATAGGCTTAAAGTATCTGGGCATATCATCTGCAGTTCAGGCATAACAATTTCCAAAAAGAAAAATACTTGTAAACAATGTTATTTGTTTCTTGAGATTATTTATGTCTATTCTTGCCCTAAATGAACCTTATAGCTGCTACAGAAGTTGGCAGTTTGGTGGGTGTTATCTCAGATAATCAGCTTTAGTAGCAAAATCAAGTCTCAGAGCTCCCTTTGGCTTGGTTCAATGCAAAGGAGCATTAACAATTTAAGTTTAGTCTGAGCTATGGTTGCATAGATGGGGATTGCCAAGTTTATGTGCATGCTTCTGTGTAATTATAATTATGAAAATTGCTCTTCAGCTTGTGAAAATGTGGAGACTTACAGGCTTTTTTAATTAAGAGGCTGTCAAAAATGTATGCTGTTCCAATGCACAATGAACACTTAAAAAAATATTATATTGAATGTAGAGACCCGAGGCTCCTGCTGTACAAATATATTGTGATTAAAATAATATTCATATGAATTATGGTAATTCCAGTTAAGAACACGAAAGAGATTTTATGAGTAACTATAGTCAGAAGTTACATTTGATTTCATGGTATTACTCATTAATAAAGAACTTCTTCCTTGTCCAGCATCACAGTATTAGAGGAGGAAATCCTCAGTGTAATGTAGGTAGAATTTAGGAATCACACTTGGAATCATGTGTAGAAAAAAGCTATCTTTAATCTAAACTTGCTATAGGGAGTAGCTAGGGGGGAAACTCCGGAGTTCAATAACCAAGTATGCTTTTGGTTGTTACAAATTTAAAGAAATGATGCCGAGCTTTCAGAACTTCATCTCCAATCTGTTCCTTCATGTCAGAATGAAGATAAAGTTGGTACAATGCAATCATTACCAACTTACCAGGATCATTAGTCCCTTTAAAATATTTAAAACAGGAAAAAAACTTGGTCCAAAGAGAGACAGGCAGCTGGGTTTAACAGCCTGTGTTATTCATCAAGTTGGAGGGAAAATCTTAATAGTCCCTAAAGGTCTCAAAGTCTGTGAATGCAAGTGTTTTAGAAGTAACTCATTTAGAGGTGTAAAATGTGTCTTTTGTAGTTACAGTCTAATTTCCATGATTGCTTTTCATTAATTCAATAGACATCTTCCTTTCTCTCTGATTAAAGCTGTCTGTAGAGCTATATGAAAAATAGTGAAAAAATTGCAAATAGCAAAAAGGTTGGATGTAGTGAGTTGAAGTCCTGAAATCTGGGAGGCTAGAGGGAAATCTGAAATGTGAGTCTTGAATGACTATGAATCTGTGTAGTAATTAATAAAGGCCAGGACCGTGCACTAATATAAGTCAGTTACAGCCCACTGAATCCAGCCAGAGCAACACCTGTCTTTAATATATAGAAAGAATAATTGTCATAAGGGACTTGAGTCCAGGATGCAGTGATGGAAGATCCACTTCATGCAGAGGGTAGTAAAGCTCCTAAAAATGATGGATGATAGATGATGGTTTTCTAACACAAAACATACTGGGTTTGACAATGAGTAATTTTATGCTGGATATTGTTCTGATGGATATAGATGAATTAAATGCTATGCAGCAGCCTTTAATGGGTATGGGTCTGATGATCATGATCTGATTGCAAGTAATATGTAACTTATACTTAATTTATTAAAAGAGAACAGTCCCAACAACTGGCTTATTTGTGGAAGCTAGGGAGAAGTGATGAATAAACTTGCCCTGGAGGAGAATTGGGGATGTAAAAATATGAATGAAAACAGGGAGTTCCTCAGCAAGAGTTTATTGCTTGGCTAGTAAGTCCTGATTCCACATTCAGAGGATATAATTTGGTAAAGTAAGGTCTGGTCAAGAAACAAGGCTATAATCATCTTCCCCAGATATATGACATAGAGGAAAAAAGAGAAAAGGTGAAAAAAAAAAAGTGTAAGATAGAAATTATGAAATCTATCTAATCAATAAGAAAAATTAAGCCTATTATAGAAAAATCCCTGACAGGACAGGGATAAGGGTATTAGAACAGAAGAAACCTTAGAGAAGAGATAGGCTTAATACTAGAGGAGCCAGAAAAAACTGACAATGATTAAGTAAAAAAGACAGAAGTTATCTCCATTTGGAAATATGTACTGTGACATACTTTATCACCTCCCTAGCTCATCAGTACTGAAGGAAGGCAACAGAGAAGATCTATTAGGGAAAAACATTTTTATATCATTGGTCTTGGCTAACTTGCACCTAAGAATCCTGAAAGAGTTGGCTGAGGACATCTCTGTTTTTAAGTAAGTCCTGAAATTTTGATCCTCCTGAAAAAAGTAAGAATTACAATATTGTGCCAGCAATCAGAGTGGAAGTGAGATGATCCAGAGAGTTGTACGCTGGTTCACTTGGCATTATCTTCCAGCCAAATAATGGACAATCCAGTACAGGATTCAATTAACAAGAAATTAATTTTCACATGAATGTAACCAAAGTCTGAATGTATGATTTACATAAATAAGATAGGTTTTTGATAATAGTAATACACAGTAATAAAAACAGAAAATGGTATATTGTCCCCATTTGAGAATCCAAAAAGTCCAAAGGATTTTGAAATTATGAAAATGTTATTGTTCACACAGCCAATCTTTTATACAACTCAACCATACTGTTTTAACTGATTTTTGTTTTTAATATTGAAACCAGTAATATTTATGACTAAAGTTTAGTTTCTGAAAAGATACTCAGTCTTGAATCAGTCTTCAAGATGAAGTAATCCATCATTATCCTTGGTAGATAATTTCAGTGTTTATTTACTCATACTTTTAGTAAGATGCACTTCTCTTTTACTTTGAAAACATCTTACTCTTGCAATCACCTGTTGACTCTTCTCATTACTATGTTACAATAGTCCTTTAAAATCTGTTGTTCTTCTTACCCATGTTCAATTTTACATATTTTAGTCAAGTTGTCACTTCTACTAGACATGCAACCAGAAGAAGCCATCAAAATTAAAATGAAGAGGTTATTACTAACCCAAAGACCCACTATTACTAACCCGAAAACCCCAGGTGTTATATAAAAAGAAATGTTATTTGAGACTTGGTACTTTGGATGCCTTCAGTTGCAGGTTTCTGAAACACAGATTCACAGAAAATAAAACTGTATCAGAGAAACCTCCAGGGGCCATCTTGTCCTGTGCCTGAAGGCAGAATAAACTAAGCTTATGTCATTTGTGCCAGATGCTTACCTAACCTGCTCTTAAAATTCTCCAGAGATCCTACAGCTTCCCTTGAAAATCTATTCCAGTGCTTCATTACCCTTATCATTAGGGAATTTTCCATAATATCTTATGTGAATCTTCCTTTCTGCAATTAAAGTCAGTTATTTTTCATTCTTGAAGACAAGGAGAGCAGATTATTACTGTCATCTTTGCCTCAGACTCTCCAATTTCTAAAGCTGGTCTTTTCTTCAAACTTCCCTGTACTAAATGATGCCAGGTCTGTCCATCTTTCCTTGTAGGTGATGGTTCCTCAGCCTCTGCTCATTCCTGTTCTCTCCACAATCTTGGCTTACCTTCAAGTGCCTCACACTAGTGAACACTAACTAAAACCTTGCTAAACTGAATGGAGAAGTATTACTTAAATGATATATATATTCCTATTGATATATAACCTTTCAGAAGATATGCAGTCAGATACTGACCGCTGTTCTTAAAAATACAGAGTATGAACTCTTCAGTAACTGATGAGTTCATTTGTCTCTTGGAGTATATTTGGGTTCTTATATTGTACATATTACCAGAGCTACATGTCTTTAGGGATTTGAGATGGCATGAAATGTGGTTGAGACCTGTCAGCCCCACTTTTTTGGTCATTGATGTCTGGTGTGATAGTAACCTTGTTTTTTGGAAACATATTTTTCACATTTGAAAATGTCTGTCACAGTTTGGAGCATCTCGCTAGATTACCTCACAGTGGCATGAAACACACAGGAAATCTGAAAAATATGCTACATTGAACTGCCCTTAAGGAAACTGTGGTATTCAAAATATGTTTTAAATATGTTTTAAATCTTACTAGCTTGTTTGTACAACTGGGCTATGCTACATAAACCACATTAAAACTTGGAGGTTGTGTGTAGTAACCAGGTATCTCAATGTTTTAGGATAAGTTCACTCACATTGTCAAGCACTCAGTTTTGTGGTAAAGGGAGCTGGAGAAGATGGTGTTTTAACCTGAAATAAGTTTTTTGCCAACTGTAGTTCTGCCTGATTGATAACGGAACTGGGATACAAAAGAATGAGACATTTATCATCTGAACTCAACTCAATTTAGCGAGACTTTATTGACACCAGAGCTTCTCTAAGATTTGCCAAGGAATGTTAATCACTGTGCTATCTATCAAGAGGAAAAGAATAGTTCAGTATAAAAAGCGCCCCTTATTATAGTGCAGATAAATATAAATGTAGATAAAACCAATGTACTTTGTTATATTCATCAGGGACTGCGCCCTTTCTGAAATTTTGCTCATCATTGCCAAGTGGTTAATTTACTTGTTTTAAGCCATAAATTCATCGCATACTCTTCTTTACAAAATATTGAGAAGCATTGAAATCCACTTGATTTTAGATTTCAGCAGTACTTGGCCATATCTACTTTGCCACCCTCCATTCACTTAACCTCAAAGGAAAGAAATAAGCACTTATCCCCTGAGTTACCTCCCCTTATTCTCTTTGTTTCCTCAAACGCTCTCACCTGCAGTCCTCCTCCCCTCCATTTCCATAATGTGAATATGATTAGAAGATGCCTTTGGCATGGACTATAGCATATCACATTTCTTTTAGGGGAGGGCAGTCTTTCACTCTCTCCCATGGTGATTAGCCTGAAGCCACTCTGATCAGTTTTAGAACCCTAAACTATTACACTCTGAATAGCAAAAGTAAAAATAACACACAAACAAAAACTGCCAAAAAATGGAAAGGTTAATATTTTATGTTCTTTCCTTTTGAAACTAGCACATTGTGCAGGTTGGGTTAGTTTCAATCATTTTTTGTTTCTCATTCTTTAAGAGAGAAGTGGATTGTGGCCAGGTTTTCCTATCACAGCCCATCTGTGTTATGTGCTAGGGAGACAAAAGAAAGGATTAAAGATGTTACTGTGTAAAATATTTTATATTTTTTGGGGGGTGAGGGGTGGTTAGAGGAGCTGTGGAAGATAGAAAATTATTTCCAGCAGTTGAAGATTGTACTTAAAAATGATTATCATCTTTTGTTGGTTTCAGTTGTGTGGGGAGCTTGAGATGAATGATGCCACAAATTGCTGATCAGATGTGTCAGAATTAATTGCTGCTTTCCACGTTTTTTTTTTTTTTTTTTTTTTTTTTTTTTTTTTTTAATTTTTTTTTTATAAATCTTGCTCTGGTTGAACTTTGGGCTGCTTTCCTTAGGAAGTAAATTTATAAGTGGCTTGACACAGAGGTGTAAGTATGGAAAAATGGACAATAAGTGCTAATGTAGTACTAAATCTGTATGTCCTAGAAAATAAACTCCCACTAATAAAAGGAAAGGAAAGACCAGTGTGTCAATCCATTTTTTTCTCAAATGCTCCAGAGTCTTTAAATGCAAATTAACTGCTTAAAGTTATATTAAAATGATATTATTCAGGTTACAATGTCAAATACTCAAGCGTTCAGAAATTGCTTGTCCATGCAATGTCAATTCAAATCTCATGTACATATGATATAGACACTAATTGCATGGTCCAATATGTTTTGTTTCGGTGGGACCTTTGCCACTTTTAGAGGAGGGTATGGCTGTTGCTGACTTAGGGAAGAATTACTCCTTAACATATGGCTAAATACCTATTCAAACCATGTAGACAGAATTATTAACTTCCTCATGTTCTGTTCTGTTCTGTTTCTGACTTTAAAAGCTGGGGCTTCATATACTTAAACTTCAGGAGACTTAATTATCTCACACCCCTTTCAAACAATGTTTTGCAGTACCAGAAAAACTCTGAGATACTGAGGTAAAATACATGTCAAATTTTAAATGCCTATTTTGAGATCACCTGAGTAGATTTATTGCAATATTTAGCTTTGTATACAACAGTATATGTTCAAAATACAGGTCTTTTTGTCTTTATTGCCAGCTGTGAGTCCTCAGCAGTTATGAATATATTTTGGTTGCTCACATAATGAAGAACTCTAACAACAATTGCCTAGGTAAAGCTTGATATAAATGGCTTGCCTCCTTTAACAGAGATAAGGCTAAATGTTAAAAACCTGAGTACGGTCATACTGGTGAAAACAAAGGTCCTTCAGATGCTATTGCTTATCTCCAGAGATGACCAGTGGAAGATGGATAGTGTTTGAAGTTTCTGAATCAGCAGTCTTGACCTCAACCATGAGAAAGAGCACTGAGTGCTCTTTGCCTTTACGTACTGTACAAAACATGAGGCAGGCCTCTTGCAACTTCTTTCTAATTTTGCCTCAGAGCATGCAGTTTTGTATTATTCAGTCAATAAACTGTTAGAGGTACAAGCTCTTAGTTTCCATTCTCAGCAGCTGAGAGGAAGAACACATTTATAGCCCAGCTTTACCTCCTCCAAAGGGGTAAAGGGCTTGTTCTCCCTTGCTCTGCAAAGACTGGCATGCATAGGTAGGAGCTCTGAAGAGACTAAAATTCTCACAGAGGATGAAGATTTCTAAGATGGTAATGCTAAATGTGAGGCTATTTTTGCTAAGTGTAGGCAAATGTAGAATGTTTTCTGAATCTTATTGTCTGACCATTTCTGTTTCTTTGAATGTCCAAAATCACACACTTAATATACAAAACTCTCTTTTATACTAGATTCAAATTAATTATATGGAAGAAAAAAAAATTATAGTGTTTTTGAAAGAGATTTCAGACACTTATTTCTCTATTTTTATTTTTGAAAATTGCTAACCATACTAGCTGAAAATTAGAGGAAGCTTGTGATGGAGACCTCTGTTAAACTGTAGATGAGAACCACTGAACAGAGACTCAAAATGGGAAATCCGGGGGAAGTTTCTTAATAGGCGGTGTCACCAGTACCATGATAAGAATGTAATCCAGAACTAATTCAGGCAATGTGTGCCTCTCCTTTGAGTTTGCTTGTTTTTTCCTATTCTTTTAAGTTGAAAAATTCAGTGATTCCACCATTGCTGTATATCCTAAAAATAATACATTTCCCTGATCATCCATGTAATTATAGCAGTTTACTTAAATGGAAAAGTATCACCCATGCTTTGCCCTTGAGAAAACTGAGCCACATATGGGCTAGAATGAATCAGTGACTTAGTCAAGATGAGAATTTAGATCAGGTTCTGCAGCTGGCACCCTTTTCTTTGCACGACTACCTCCTCCAGCAGTGTTGGTGTGTCAGGATTTTTTGTTCCAAAATGTCTTTTGGGAATATACATGACCAGCAGTATGCCTTGTGGATTCATTTCTAGTTACAATTCGTGAGTTGGTTTTGACAAATAAAACACTAAAGTTATGTTGGTCCTCCTGACATGAGACTATGTTTTATTGTGTTGCATTACTGTATATTAACAAGATGTTGAAGAGGATGGTGGGTGTTTTCAATAAGCCTTAATATAGGAGGTCCTGAAGCTGGAGATATGTGCTCTGAGGTATCAGGAGTATTGGTTTTGAAAATTTAGAGTCTTTCTTGACAGTTCCTACTGGGTTAGCTGAAAAATCACAACTAAATTATTTCTTAGAGTTTAACTCCCAGTATTGTATTTAGGCCTACAAGGATATTTCAAAGGTATGAAGAAACTGAAAGCTTGATTTGGTCTAAAAAGAGAGGAAATGCAGAGAAGACTGAAGAGAAACTTTACCAAAAGTAATGTACTTAAGCATGTGTTCATAATCAGTGTGTGATTAGAGCTACAGCTGTCACTGGAAATACTCACCAGCTAAAACCTAAACAGACACTTAAGCATTTGATAGCGTAGAGCCTTCTGCATATGACAGAATTATGGTAAAACACAAAAAATGAGATCAGACAAGTGAATTTAGGGTGTGAACGGCAGGTGTTCCAGAATGCAAAACAATGTAAGAAAGGGCTAATGGGCAACAATTTTAGAACGCTTTTTATTTAGTAGAAAATGGTTTTGTTTCTAAAGGCCTTATTTTGCTTCTGCACAGAAAATTTTGAGACTATTTACATTTTACTTAGTGAAGTACTCTTAACAGGTTTTCTTCTTCTCTCCCTCCCCTCTTTTTTTTTTTTTTTTTGTTAATATGTAACTTAAATCTCTCAAGCTTATTTCAGTGAGAAAACTCCCCTCATAATTATCTTAATTACTTTTCAGTATAAATAATGAGAACAATTAATATCAATGGCAACATTTCCGGTTAAAATATCCCAGATTTAGTATGAGTTTTCTCTGAAATTCTAGCTATTCCAAAAGAAAACATCCTTATTTCTAAACCTCCTCCATCTTCATTTTCACTCCTTTAACAGAAAATTTCTAGCAATAGTTTCAGTACAGTTGAAAAATCAACTTCCTGAGCCTCAGGAATACTAAGATGGAAAAATAGTAATTTGTTTTGGGTTTCAGAACTTAACAATTGATTTTTAGCATCCTCAGTCTTTAGCAGCAAAATCAGTTGCTCTCTGGATACCCAGTACCCTGAGCTGGTGGAAGGGGATAGGGAGCAGAATGTGGCCCTCACTATCCATGAGGAAATGGTTGGCGACCTGCTATGGCACTTGGATGTATGCAAGTCGATGGGGCCAGATGGGATCCACCTGAGGATACTGAGAGAACTGGCAGAGGAGCTGGCCAAGCCGCTTTTCATCATATAATAACAGTCCTGGCTACCAGGGGAGGTCCAAGTCGACTGGCGGCTAGAAAATGTGACACCCATCTACAAGAAGGGCCAGAGGGTAGACCCAGGGAACTATAGACCTGTCAGTTTGACCTCAGTGCCAGGGAAGCTCATGGAGCAGATCTTCCTGAGAATCATCACACAGCACTTACAGGGCAACCAGGTGATCAGGCCCAGTCAGCATGGGTTTATGAAAGGCAGGTCCTGCTTGATGAACCTGATCTCCTTCTATGACAAAGTGATGTGCTTAGTGGATGAGGGAAAGGCTGTGGATGTGGTCTACCCTGACTTCAGCAAGGCTTTTGACACCGTCTCCCACAGCATTCTCCTCAAGAAACTGGCTGCTCGTGGCTTGGACTGGCGTATTCTTCGTTGGATTAAAAACTGGCTTGACAGCTGGGCCCAAAGAATTGTGGTGAATTTGTGGTGAATGGAGTTAAATCCAGTTGGAGGCCAGTCACTAGTGGCTTTCCCCAGGGCTCAGTGCTGAGGCTGGTCCTCTTTAATATCTTCATTGATGATCTGGATGACGGCATTGAGTGCACCCTCAGTAAGTTTGCAGATGACACCAAGTTAGGTGCGTGTGTCGATCTGCTTGAGGGTAGGAAGGCTCTGCAGGAGGATCTGGATAGGCTGGATGGATGGGCTGAGGTCAACTGTATGAAGTTCAAGGCCAAGTGCTGGGTCCTGCACCTGGGGCACAACAACCCCAAGGAGAGCTAGAGGCTGGGAGAGGAGTGGTTGGAAAGCTGCCTGGTGGAGAAGTACCTGGGAGTATTGGTGGATAGTCAGCTGAATATGAGCCATCAGTGAGCAGTGTGCTCAGGTGGCCAAGAAGGCCAACAGCATCTTGGCTTGTATAAGAAGCAGTGTGGCCAGCAGGGCTAGGGAAGTGATTGTCCCCCTGTACTTGGCGCTGGTGAGGCCGCACCTTGAGTACTGTGTTCAATTTTGGACCCCTCACTACAAGAAGGACATCGAGGTGCTCGAGCGAGTCCAGAAAAGGGCGACGAAGCTGGTGAGGGGTCTGGAGAACAAGTCTTACGAGGAGTAGCTGAGGGAGCTGGGTTTGTTCAGCCTGGAGAAAAGGAGGCTCAGGGGCAACCTTATTGCTCTCTACAGGTACCTTAAAGGAGGCTGTAGTGATGTGGGGGTTGGTCTATTCTCTCCCGTGCCTGGTGACAAGACGAGGGGGAATGGGCTAAAGTTGCACCAGAGGTTTTAGGTTGGATATTAGGAAGAACTTCTTTACTGAGAGGGTTGTGAGGCATTGGAATGGGCTGCCCAGGGAAGTGGTGGAGTCACCATCCCTGGAGGTCTTTAAAAGATGTTTAGATGTTGAATTTAGCAATATGGTTCAGTGGAGGACTTGTTAGTGTTAGGTCAGAGGTTAGACTCAATTTTCTTGAGGTCTCTTCCAACATAGACAATTCTGTGTGATTCTGTGATTTAAACATGACAGATACAATTTTGATGTCAGAAGCTAGGGTACACTGGGCTTATATGTTACTACAGAGCCCAAAAGAGTACCTCAGCTATCCTGACATATGCAGATCCTTGGAGCTACACTCCAGGATCTGTAGTTACACAGAAGACAATTTTCTAGGTGAGCTGGAAGAAAATACCCCCTAGGTGTTAGTACCACAACTTTGCGGGTCAATTGTATCCAGTTTCCTGGAGCTTTAGTTCTTTCTTTAGTTACCTGTTGCTCTTCTGTGGCACCAACAGGTGCTGTCTGGGTTTCAACCCCCAGAAGAGCTGTACTGTGAGCTATGAGGGTGGGACCGCCAAAAGTACTCTGCAGCTGCAGTGACCCAGGGTTGGTATGGGTCTAAGGAGGTATATCTTTTCTGGTTCTAACTATAGGAAGCAGAAAAATGAACTATGGACACTTCTGGCACTGAGGTAAGCTGGTGTCATATAGCTCATGTACATACACTAAAACTTGCTGGCCTTTCCCCAGAACAGAGTGGGTACTGCTAAAGTGCTTGTGAGGAATGGTCCTTGGCTGTGCTAACCCCTGAAACATCCTGGTGGTGTTTGGGATAGAGCTAGCTAGTACAGGCCAAAAATTTGCCGAGGAGTACTGCTAATGGTTACCGGTATGAACAAACTTCTGACAGTTCTCTGTCCCATACTTTGGCCCTGTTGAGTTTATTAACATAGATACTGACTCTGTGGATTGGCCTAGGTTGTGAAACCTGGGTATTAAGATTTGCCTTTACAAGTCTTAGAGAGGTAACTTTCCTTAATCCTGCTATGCAACCTGTGTAAAGATGGGGCAATGAGACTCAGCATCCTTCTTTGCACAAGCCCTGTGATGATCTCAGCTCTTGGTCAGGTATGCTTAACTTCATGCTTAACCATCATGAAAAGACAAATGTCTAAAGAGAGTGAACATGCACAGCTCTGCAGGCTTTACCTGCTCAGGTGAAAAATCTAGTCCCTGCAATAGCTATTTTTTGTTGCCTGAATTTTAAAGACGCTTACCACTATGCCTGACTGTGAATGAATTCCTAAAACTGAAGGTCCCTCTGAAGATCTCCTTTAAAGGCCTGTGTATCATACCAGGCTGATAATAATGCAGCTCCATGGATCTTAGAATAGAACTTTGTTCATCTTCCTTATTGAGTGTGGGCTGCTGGCTGGAGAGGAGTGCTTTTTGGTGCTGGGTAACCATTCAGCATAATGGCCTTTATGAATTTCACTGGTATGTACTGTAATAACATTAATCACGATGAACTCATTTGGCACTAATAGGAATGTCATATGTACTTGTATAAGAATATTCACTGTAGTTCATCATTAATTAACTGTGCTATTATTTTAAAGTGTTACCAGACATGGTATGTAAAAATGGTTTACTTTGCAATCTCCTAGTGTTGAAATCATGTAGGCTCTTTTGCTATGGTTTATGTCAGAGAAAATCACAACAGAAAGAGCAAAGAATCCAAGACTAAGATAATACATTTCAGCTGTATAACCTTTGGAAATGTGAGAATGTAGAACTTGCCATATAGTCAAAGAGCTATGAATGTAGTGGCCTATCTAGCCTAGTATCCTGTTTTTCAACATGCCCTGTGCCAGATACTTCAGATATGAAGGGGGAAGAACACAAACAGTGAATTATATTCTGAAAAACAGAATTTTGGTAAATTTTACTATTAGTTTTTTGCTGTAAGTATGAAATTAACATAGTAGTCTTCTCTAAGGGTCACTTTCATTATTATTTGAACATCCAAATAAATAGTATCATCTGTTTCTTCTTTATCCATTAATTTGCTGTCATGCTTAAAGAATTCTAGAGAAACCGCTTCTGATTTAGGTAGAGGGGAAAAAAAAATAATAGACCTGGAAGAAACTCCTGGCTCCTCATACTTCATCTGATAGTCCAGTTGACCTTTCATAAATGGATTAAACTTCATCCTGAAATTAGCTATGTTTCTGGCTACTGGAAGACTATTTCAGAAACCCAGTCTAGCTACAAATCTTCTTCTACTTGCCAAATGTAATGCATTTGCTGCTAATTAAACCTGAAAATCAGTGCTACCACAAGAAACAAATTGTACTTATTCCTCTCTGGGTTTACTCTTCTGATGTATTTGTGGAGCAGGCCACTCTAAAACTTGATTTGACTAAGCAAACTAAGCCTTTTAATTTTCTCTCATAAGATAGGTTCTTCTTTTCTTCTTAAAGTCCTAATGACTGCCCTTTCCTTTCTTCTCCAGCCATAAGTCACCTGTCAAGAACTTAAATTATGTTTCTGAGTCAGTGGAATTGTAGGCAGTACAGTATATGTTGTCCTGATGCTGCTTTTGACAATGGTATTTATATTTCTGTATCCTTGCATGGAATACCTCTCCTTTTACATCTTAGACCATAATATTGCCATTTAACAATTCACCCAGATCTTTTCCATTTCAGACATTTCCAGCCAATGCGCCTACAGCTTCAAGCAAGTGATTCTGATGATTCTGATGTACAGAACAAACAGGGCTAGTTATACTAATTGCCTTAAGTTATTTATAGAAGTCTAGATTGTGTTCAAGGGACTATCAGGCTTTTATACAGTGAACAATGAGAAGCTGCAGGCTCCCAAATTGATTTAGAATTCCAGTTAACCTGGGTTTCCAAGAATAGCACCCTTGCCAGTGTGTGACTTAAACTTACTACTGATTGCTTTCATCCTTTTTGTACTACTCCTCAGAATTACCCAGTAGGAAAATTTGCACTTATAAAATCCTCAGCTTTGTCACCTGAAGCTCTAAGACAGATTTCAGTTAATGACTACTGCAAATAGAATAGGTCCCAAGACCTATTCTTGAGAGATATTCAGTGAAAGAATAAAACTGACAGATCATTCTCTCTCCCCCCCTTAAAATTAATAATCTTCTTTTTTGGCTAAATAAGTACTCACCTAAAAATTGCCAGAACCTTGATATCTCTATTATCTCTGTTGTAAATAGTAATCCCCAGCGTGGCTCTGATTTATTTTATTTTATTTTATTTTATTTTATTTTATTTTATTTTATTTTATTTTATTTTATTTTATTTTATTTTATTTTATTTTATTTTATTTTATTTTATTTTATTTTTTTGGTCTTTACCTGTTTCAGATACATCCTTATGCATTTCATTCTGTCCTTCAGCTTCTGTTCCAGGTCTTCACACATTGTTTTCTTTGTAATTCATCTGTGTCAGTTTCCAGAGAAGTGCAAAATTGTCTGAGAAATCTAACATACTCCATTCATCCAGTTTGATTGTTCTACTTTTATTATAGCTTTAACCAGCTTTAAATTTGGTGCTGAAATCTCTTTCATTTGATCTCTGTAATTTCCAGGAACACCTTGGCAAAACTGCCTTGCATTAAACACCAAAGCCTTGAAGAGCTATGTGATGTTCTGAAATGAAAATTCCTCCATACCAAATGGATGATTTATTCTAATAAAAGAACTTTTTCTCCTAGCACAGTTGTGGATTCTTTGATTAGGAAGAGAATTTCAAGGACATAGCCTGATCACAGTTACAGAAAAAAGAAAAGGATGTCCAGTGATGGAGGGGCTAAAGGTGTTTATAATATCAAATGTCCCGTTTTGTTCAGCTCTTGCATTGAAATATATTATATTTCTAATTTCCCTTTTCACAGATCTAATTGCAAAGCCAGAAGAACAGGGTTTAACTTGCCCTTTCTTTGAATTAGTAAATTAAAATGATATATATGCATGTGGAAAATTCCTTTGGAGCAGTCATTTTCTTGCTTTGATAGGTTTCCTAATGTAGAAGGAGAAATAGAGCTCATTTTTCTCATTCCACACACATTGCTGATTTTAAAGAATCAACAAACTTAATCTAAATGTAAAGGTAAAATTGCTTTTTTAGATTTATGCACTCAGTAAAAAGATTGTTTATCCCCATGAACCAGGTGGCCTTGATATAAACAAAATCCAACAAATGAATATACTGATAAGTGAAGTGAAGCAAGGCACTTCAACATTCAGTGGGTAATAAGTCAAGACAAAGGCACTCTGAAGTGTTCTACAAAGTATGCTCCAGGTCAAGGGGAGACTAAGTTCAAAACAAGTGTTGTAGTAGATTGTGGTTGCTCCTCAGCTCCTTGCTGTGTGCATCGCTAAAGCTTTGACATTATCATATCTGCCAACTTCAGCCAGAGCTTAATGGTAGAGAAAAAAAAAAAGAAAATAATATGGGGCAGCTCTGAACTACTGATGATGGACTGTCAAATTGCCCAGGTGAGTTGTTGGGTTCTCTGGAGACAGGATAATGCTTCACCTAGAAAAGTGTAGTCACTCCGGTTCTCCACTGGTGTTGGCTCATTTAGTCTGAAGATGAACAGGCTACTGAAAAGAAGGTTATAAGCTGGAAGTACCTCTTCAAAGACCATGCAATGTATTCAAATTAAAGAAATAATGGTGGAGGACCAGAAGGGGTCTCATAAAATACTTTCAGAGTGGTGCATTCTCATAGTGGTAAAAACACTAAGACCTTTCCTATGCTGCCTCTTATAGCCTCTTTCTGTTAAATTAGTCAGTCCTGTAAAAAACTCCAGGAAATGTGTTAGTCTACAAGCAGCTCTTGACTTTTAAACAGGAAAATGGTGTATCTGAGCAACATTTGAAAAACAACTGCCTAACTGTAATGATGGGAACATCTAAGTTAATTTTATATATAGTTGGTGTTTTCCAAGGGGGTCAAGATGCATCATTCACTGAAGTGACAGTTTGGAGGTCCTATAATTCTTTTCAAGAGGACTAAAAGATACAAATGTAGGGGCATTAGGGGAAAGAGGGTATATGTGTAGGTATATGTGTAGGAAAGACATGATTATCTATTGCAGTTTCTGTCAGTGAGAACAGTCATCTGAAACTGGTTTGATACCTATGCAGCTTGCCTTGCTTGACCTGTGCTTTGGCTAGTGTTTTCAGAAGTATATCCTTGTCCAATTTTTCTTTCCCATTGGAGAGGTGTTAACCACTACTTATCCTCCCTTTCTCTGCTACTGTGCAGTGTTAATTATTTGACCCTCAACTGGTTTACTATGAATGCTGTAATTCTATTATAGCTCAATCTTAAGGAGAAAAAACACATCATTAAGCAATTCATCATGGTTTATAAAAAAGATAAGAGGATTCAGGTTTGCCCCATGAAATTTGGTAAGAATTTTGTGGGTTTTAGTGGTTTTGTTTGGTTTTGTGTTGCTGCTTCTATATTGCTTCTTCTTCAATCTATCAGTTGATAGAAGGGAGGCTTAGGGTAGCGGAAATGGATTTTTTGAGTTTTACATATATTGCAGCCAGGAAGAATCTTTTGTTTGTCCTGAATGAACTAGGTCATAAGACCCCCACAGGGTAGTCCCATCACAAAGTACAGAAATCTCCAACTGAACTGGAGAATCTGTCTGAGGAAGATATCCAGCCTAGATGTATCATGGTCAGGGCACGTTTTTCTCTATTAAGGACAGTCAAAGTTATCCCATTGCACATTTGCACCTCCTTTATAGTCTGCATATATCTAGTTACAACCAGCTGTGTTGCTCACAAGCACAGAAACTCTGTGTTGGTGACAGTACTAGAAATCTATCTACTGAAATATTATGAGTAACATAGCTCATTGTAGATGAGTAAAAGGCACAAAAGCTCAACAATGAACTGTTGATAGAGATGGAATTTCCAGACTTCTAAATGTTCTTATAGCTTTTTTTCCATGCCTTATTTTTTAAAAATAATTGTCTACCTCTTTATCAAAGTTCTTGGGATGGTCTCACCAGGACTTTATGAGCTTTTCTTCTATGCACCCCTGCTTAATCTTAAAAGACCACATTATTTTTCCATTATTTTATTCCAATTGTCAGGAAAAAATACATATCCTGTGCCTTAGATGCTTTAATCATATTAAAATAATACAATCTACAAAATGAAGACCTTCAACTTGGATTCTTTCCACCTAACTTTAGGCATGAGACCAACTTGCCTAGGGGTTCCTACTCAGCTCCCTATACAGGCAATGAGCGTGTCTGCCTGCATCTGTTGGTTATAGATGAAAAATAGGCTCCAATTTGGATATCTCACTTTAATGTCTCAAATGATGCAAGATGAAGCAGGGGAATAGTCTATAATCCTAGTTTCCATGACAAAAACAGCCCCTAGGCAGGATGTGCTAACCTTTTCTAGAAACTCAGCCACATGTCATTTCTTTACCTTGCCCGTGAACTAATGAGACTCACCAGTATATGCATACCTCTAAGTGCATTTAGTGTGGGACACAAGAGAAGAAAATTATTTTAAGAAAGATCTTAACAATATACACAAACTCTTTTATAACGTTTAGACAATTTTTTTGTAAGATCAGGTAGGAAAGACAAGGGGTGGGGCTGAAAAGTATTAGGGTGATACAGTATAGGAACACACCATAGGTTTTGGCTATTTGCACCAAATAAAATCCAGAATATTACCTAGCAGAAAGCTGTAATGAAGCTGGTAAAATGAAATGCAAATATAAAAGAGAAAATGCCAATGTGGTTGTCGTTAAAACTCTTTCAGAGCTATAATCCATCCTTGACTTTTCCTTTGTTAGATTTTCCCTTTGTGGATACAAGCCAGAAAAAACATAGCTGTGCAGGCTGAAAAGGAGGAAAACAAATAGTGCTTGTGTGTTCTTGGGTGAGATGGATGAGAGGTGGCAGGATGGGGCTCCGCTTGGAAAAGATCCTACATACAGGAGTCCGACTCATGCTCAGTGTGAAGGACCCTATTTCTACAGGGCCATTTCTTTCATGGAAGCTGGCAGTGACTTACACCAGTTCTGGGCTGTTGCTTCAAATGTACAGCTCACAAGACATGACAATGTTTTAACATTTCTGTGCAAACTGCTTGTGACACTTGATTCCTTCTAAAATCTCTCTGTGAAAGGAAGATAGAGGGAAGCTTGTCCTATATTTTAGGACTTGAGTCTCAGCATTTCTACTTGCAAGTTTGACATAGTCTAGGCATGCGATGTGGATTACACTTTTGGAAGTAACAGTGTTATTTTGTAATTTCACCTGAAACTGGATTTTGAGGATGCCCAGCTCACTCATGATGCAGTGGAGAGGCCCCTGAATTTCTGCACACAGAGCATAATATGTTCTTTAGTTTCTTCTCCGATAAGACAAAAATTGGTGACATCTCCTTGAGAGACAACTGCAGAGCTCAGGTATGTATTTGTGTTGGCATAGATGGCCAAACTAAGAGTTATGGTTTACCTACATATATTATGTTGTAACCAGTCAGTGTGCAGTACTACATCCATGTACCATAATGCTATACAGAATGTCAGTATGCTTTTATCATGAAGGCCTCAGAACTTTTTACAGAAGCTTGTTCATTGAAGTGCAACTAGTTTTCCACATGAAGGTCACAAAAACAAACAAACCAACAAGCAAACAATCAAAACAAACAAAAAACAAAACACCCATAAAACTATACACTTCCAGTATGAGAATCAGGACCCTTATGAGATTTCATTTCTTCAAAGCTGCTGTATCCAGTAAAGTTGCATAAGATCTTGTGTTTGGACTTTCCTTGGATATGTCTACACTAGTAAATTGGACTGTGCCAGAAATTTTCTTTGCACACTGGAACTTTATTGTTTATAGTGTTACTCAGAGCAGTCTGTGACATGTTTTCAGCTTATGCTGACTAGCACTATACTGAACAATTCCTAAGCATTTCAGGAATTAGGACAGTATTATTCCCAGCAGACAGTCTGGTTGTAGATATCCTGATCTAGGGAGCAGAAGATTTGGAGAAGATGGATGTGAAACAATCCATGCCAGTTGGCCCCTGAGCTAGAAAATGGTCCAGGGTATATTTAATGTCTAAAATGTTTCAGATGTAGCCTGAAGGTCTAAGATCTTGCATGTCCTGCAAGTATCATAAAAATTCACTGACATTTTTGCCAGGGTAGACATTTTTTCTAATATGTCATTCTATCAGCTCTACAATTCCTTAAATCATATTTAAATCTAATATATCTGCTATATTTTTTCCTATATAAGGCATAAATGCTTGAGATAACAGGTTTTCCCTTTTGGATTATGTGACAGAATTATATGGACCAATAATTCACTAATTTTTTGCAGGCCTGTACCAAAATCCAATTCAGGAGCTGTTTCCTTAGCTGTCTGTGGGGTGCATTTCCTTCATATTACACGTTACTCTTCTGTGAAGTGCTATCAGTAGCAAAACAGGGCCAAATTCAAATAATCAGATTCCCCATAAAAGCTGAAAATAACTACTGCTTGAGATCCCTATCTGGAAGCCCAGGGTAAAGAAAAAGGAGTTTCTGTGAGTGCCTTTCCAACCAGTGATATTCATCATGAAACACCATATAAGATAAAGAAAATTACACTAAAAAGGGAAACCCTTTGTGTGCAGATAATCACAAAGTTTTCGTTGAGACTAGTAATAGGCAGCTTAATTTCCAGCCTTTCATGGAAAGGCTCTGGGGTTAGTGTTGCCTTCGTGCCTCCCTCCTCCTGCTCCCCTTCCCCCAGAGCACTGATTTTGCAGCACCCTGGTAGGACTTCCAGTGACCACATTCGTGCTCCCTTGTATTATCATATTATCACCGCCCCCCAGACTTGAGGCAGTATCAGTGATAGAAATTGCATTAAGGGGAGCAGTGATAAGGGAAGAAAGGTCATGAACATGCAGACGTGGTCTCCCCAGTGAGTAGCAAAAGGCTGCAGACCTGTAACAGATTTACACCAGCAGTATTTGAGTTCAGGGACAGAAAGTATGAAATGAAAGCAGTGCAGAGATAAAGCATTGCACTGTTTGAGCACAACTTTTTTTTTTTTTTTTTTTTTTTTTTTTTTTTTTTTGGGGGGTGCGGGTGCTTGTGTTACCTGTCCTTACTGCCATCTGCTTCTCCTCTTCATCACTGCTGTCACCACATTAGCACTTCCATTTACAGCCTCAGGAGCTTTTATTTTCACTGAAAATTTTACAGTTTTCATTTTACTTCAGGCAAGCAAGTTTCCTTGTATTTTAATGTTGAGTTTCTGCTGAAGGCACTGAGAGATGTAGCTTGCACACAGACAAGGAATGTATTGCCTCTCTCTGTTATGGTTCTGTTGTTATCAACACCAATTTGCTACATCCCCAAATTGACTTGCTTTCTCTGCTGTGCTTCCAATTCCCTTGACACACTTTTGCTTCAGAAAAAGATCCTTATATAGGGGTCCAACTCATGAGCATATAACAAAAGCACTTCCCCTTTTTATCTGTTTTCTCCCCATATTTGTTAAAACATACAGTATTGCTCTCCATTAAGAAAGGAATAGTGCTTCTCCCCAGTTCCTTTTCAGCAATAGCCCCACAGTGGGAATTAAGATTGAAAAGGCAGATTGAACATGCCATTTGTGTCATGCAGCTGAATCAAGCTTGATGCATGTGTCCCAAAAGGCACAGATGTTTATTCTTCCAAAATAGATTAATATTGGATTTTTTTTTCCCCTCCCAGAGGTTTTATTAAAACCTTTACTAATAAAGCATCAGTACGACAAGTAATGCAAAAGGAAAAAAAAACAGTCTCTCCAAACTTCAGATGTGCTAGTTTGTCCATATTTCTCTTTTGTTAGCAAATGGAAATGTCCACAAGGAGCTCTTTAAATTAAATAATTAGTTTGCTTTCAACTGTTTCCCTCTTACTAGTTGACTAAAGTTAAGAATTCTGCAACACCCAAAAACCTGCAATACCCAAAGCCTCATGCCAGTGTGAGAGACTCTCCTGGCTTGTCTATGATCTTTCAAGTGCTAAATACAGAGAGGGAATGTAGCTGCATCCTGTCGTGTGCGGTGGGGAAGAGTAGAATCATAGAATCATAGAATGGTTTGGGTTGTAAGGGACCATCAGGACCACCCAGTTCCAACACCTGCCCTGGGCAGGGACACCACCCACTTGACCAGGTTGCTCAAAACCCCAACCAACCTGACCCTCCCAGGGACAGCTCCCCATCCACAGCTTCCATAGACAAACAAAACCACAACATATTACTCTGAGTAAACCCATATACAAGCTACTGTGAAACAGCACAGAGAGCTTAGGCATTTACCTACTGCAAAACGTGAAATGATCCAGGTGATCATCTGCGAAACAATTATTAGTCATTATGGAGAAAAGCTACCAGAGAGTGCCATGGGGAAACTTGATTAATTGCAGCTCTGTATTATCTCTGTTTTTGATTTCAGGTCCTTCATAGGGTTGTCATGTGCCTTTCTTAGTACATACTACTTGCTCCTTAATGTTTTATAAAGTGGTAGTTACTAGTGGTCTGGCAAGTTTGGGATTTTTAGGATATAAGTCTGTATAAACTTAAAATAAATGGCAAAGCTATCCTAGGTAGCTTACCATCCTATCACCATAGTATGTTGGTATAGGTTGCAGCCTTTCCTTCGTGTAAGGTGTCTCTAGGGAGTTTCACCTTTGTGTGAATGCGTATTTTTGTCAGACTTTCAGGATTCCACTGACTGTTGCCATTTCTACACCTGGGTGTGAAAGTTTCAGGGGGATGGTTGGAATACAGACAAAATCTTCAGTGGCCTCATTTTCCTTGAAAACTGGAGTAAAAATCAGTATGGATTCACAACCTTGGACTGGGGGTTAACAAAGAGAATGGATTTCCTATGGGCATTTCAACACAGTCTTCCAGAGCTGCTGGGATTTCTTTTCTAAACATTACTGGCAGTTGATTTTTAATTGCTCCTGTCAAAGATTTTTCTCACCTTGTACCCAAAGACAGTTGGTTTAGGTCTATCGACTTGGCTGGCTAGAATGGGTCACCTGTTCTCAAATAAACAGTCTTTCTCTCAGGGTGCTTGCTTTAAGGTTGTATTTAGGTTTAAGAATAAAACTAAGTAATATGCAATCCTTAGTTACTACCTCTTATGCAAAATTGGGGTCCAGTTTTACCTCATACTTTCACATACACCTATGTTTAAGAGAGCAAACAGTTCCACTGATTCACTCAGCTACTCATATGGTTAATGTTATGCATGTGCCCAGGAGCCTTGCAGATTTGTGGCCTAAGGTCACATCTATTAAAGTGCATAACAAAACACTAAAACCTCTCCTACTTATCCAAACCCTGTTAATCTAAACTACTTTCATGTCTCTGTTCCATTTGGCTAATCAAGGTTTCAGTAGGGTTGTTCTGTAAGGATAAATACCAAAATTGGTTGAAGTCTGCCCTCGACAAAGTACTTCTGGCTCCTTGTGCCTTTAATGAGAGCCCTGAGTGTGTATCTGAGGTTGGAATTTGGCTCTAATGGAAGGTGGATTTTTCAAATCTTCTGTGAAGTGCTTCACAAAATAAGGGGTTTCAGTTTTTATACCCACACATGATATTATACTCACAGTTACCTTTGGCTGAACGATTCTTGGAATTTCTTGCTATCACATCCAAAAAAATGACACATTGAATTGCGTATCAGCTGCATATATAAGAAAAGATTGTTCTGCAAGACAACATAGTGTTGTCAAGGTTTGTATTGAAAATGCTGCTTGGATTCTACCTTGTGTCTCAATTTCAGTACTTTTTTTTTTTACTTTTTTTCTTTTCTTTCTTCTTAAACGACTGTGTTTTCATGTGTATTCATTTGCTTTTTAGTAACCTTGGGGATAAGAGCATCTCTAGTTCTTTTCTCTGCTGTGGAAAAAAAGGGAAGACAGCCAACTGTCTAAAAAAAAGAGTTCTATTTTTCTTGTTAAGGAATGATTTTTCATTGACTATGGAAGCTTGACTTATAATCACAGAAAAATATCTTCAACTCCTGAACTATGAGAAAAAAGTCAGTTTAAATATATTCATTCTGCTGGTGATTTACAAGCAAGGTGTGCTCAGATGTGGGACTAGACTGAGAAGATGCTGACAGTGAAAAAAATTTTGTACTCACAGTTCAAAAGCACCTCTGTGCATTCAGTAGCTGAATATATTTTCAGTAGTCATATTGTGAGATTACAGGAGCTGAAAGTACTAACTGCTAGGGCCTCACTCTGCAAAGCAATACAGAAGTCTTTTCTTTCAAAATTAGTTAAGAGAAATTTCTAGGATAAATGGAATGAATTCCTCCCTGGATAAATTTATCTCTTTGCATGGACTTCAGAAGGGAGATTGGTGACTAGTTTAGACTAGGCATCTAACTTTAAAGGGTTTAAAATTAATGGAATAAATCCCAGACAAGGCTATGCGTTGGAGCTGATTTCCAAAATCTTAATGTCTTTGACACCCAAAGGGGAAATACCCAGGCAGTTATTGCTACTGAAATCAGAGGGAGTTAGGTGTCTGGTGGTATTCTTATTCCTCTTAAGGTGCTAAGATACCTAAATCTCAGACACTTTTCAGTCCTCAGCCATCATGCCTGAGACTCTTCTTCAGCACTGTTTCCTGGCATGGGATGCCAATGTTTGCACTAGTAAACCCTGGTGTGAGCTGTTACCCTACAGGACGGACCTATGTGAGTGGTCCTATAGGGTCAATGGTTGTGTCAGCCCCTACCCTACCAACAGCAGTCTTACAGTCTTTGCTGTCTGGAGATCCATGTTTGAGAGAAGGATGACGCCAATTACTGCCCACTGTACTGTGTGCAGTTCTGGGCACCACAGTACAAGAAGGATATTAAACTGTTGGAGAGTGTTCAGAGGAGGGCGACGAAGATGGTGAAGGGCCTAGAGCAGAAGACATATGAGGGGCAGTTGAGGGCACTGGGCCTGTTCAGCCTGGAGAAGTGGAGGCTGAGGGGAGACCTCATCATGGTCTACAACTTCCTCCCAAGGGGGAGTGGAAAGGCAGGTGACCTATTCTCTGTAAACACCAGTGATAGGACCCATGGGAATGGTGTTAAGCTGAGGCAGGGGAAGTTTAAGCTGGACATCAGGAAGAGGTTCTTCATCAAGAGGGTGATTGCACACTGGAACAGGCTCCCCAGGGATGTAGTCACTGCATCAAGCCTGTCTGAATTTAAGAAGTGATTGGACTGTGCACTTAGTCACATGGTCTAAACCCTTGGGCAGACCTGTGTGGTTCCAGGAGTTGGACTTGATGATCCTTATGGGTCCCTTCCAACTTGGGATATTCTATGATTCACTTTCACCACTGTTTCTTGAACCTTGGGCAGTCTCTGGGGAAGCAGGTAGCTATTTTGCAGTTTTGAATGAAGGTTCACTCAACCATGCTCCTGTCACTGGCAGTGTTAACTAAGACCCATGGATGCAGATAAGCTCCAACACTGTATGGATGAATCATTCTCTGAAGCTCCAAAGAAACCCCATTTTCTCCGCTAAACATCAGTTCTTAACTCTTTCTTGGTCAGGAGTTTACTTTTTGGGTCTAATGGGTGTTGGTGTTAAGTGCCTTAAGTGCATAGCTTAGCTATAGGTCTAAAAAGGTTTTAAAAACTGTACCTAGTATTTCCAAGCACTCAAACAAGATTACTACTGATTTCTAGTGCTTAATGACTGCTGAGGCTTTTAAAATGGAAATAATTTAAAGAACTGCAGTTTCAGTCTCTTTGCATTTAGGTTGCTATGCTAATTTCTCAGTGAGATAGTATTTCATTTCTCAATAGGAATATGCCTTAATCTCTTAATCTCATGATATGAGCTGATTTCTCAGTAAGAATATATTTTTCAGATCTGACTTTTTTTTTTTTTTTTTTTTTTTTTTTTTTTTTAAGTGGGGTCTCAAAGGAGTTTAAGCTTCCAAATTTCAATGCAAGCTAAGTGCGTAAGTACTTTTGGTAATCTGGGCAAGAGTCAATGTTTAGTTGGTTTTGTGGCAAGCTCTTATAATGCCATTTTTTGGATCACAAATATTCCGGGAGAATTTTAATGGATATTTTATGTGAGAAGCTTTTTTATTGCTGGGAAAAGTTTCCTATCAAGCACAGATTTTGGGTTAGAATCAAAGAAAACTTAACAATGTGTATTCATAGTTGACACTTAAAGCACAAATTCATCCTTTTTCAGTGAAGGTAAAAAATATTCATTCTTTTAATGGACAGATTCTTTGACTTTGGAAAGAGATTAAGACAATCCTTTTACAGATTTATTTTTTGTCTTCAATACTAGCACAACCTTCCTCCCCTTCCAAATTCTTCCTGTCATCACAGCAATTCAGTGCTGCTGATTTAGTGAATCAGATTGAGGGAGACAAGCAATCCAGCATGTTGAATTTGAGCTCTGACCTTCCCTTTACGTTACTGCACAACTTCTTAGTTTTGCTAATCAAAAAGCATTCTCCCTCCTCCTCTTTCTTAAACGAGCAAAACCTAGAAATGTAGAGGGACAGGTTGGTTTTGGAAATGATCAGGAAAAGGCACCTGTACATTTCTCTGGTTTGGCTTTGTGTTAAGCATTTCTTATGGTTCTGAAATCTGATATTATTTGCATTGTTCTTCAGATATCAAGACAGGACTAAATTCCTTAAGATTCCTATTATGCTCAGACACTGGAACGTATCCAGGCACATGCCTTCTCATACACTGTCTTCATCAATACTGAGTTCTTGACATATCGTTCATGATAAATTGAGATGGACAAGAAATCAAGTGCATTTTAGCTCTACAACAGTTAGATTCACAGAGACTTCCAGTATGGTTGTGCACACTGTGAAATACCACAATGCTCTTGCTGGAGCTGTGGTGAGTTTAATGCTTGCTATTATTCTGTTAGGTCATACAGTGGGAAAATGTACAAAAATAACAAACTTGTTAGTCCGCTAATTGCAGGCTTGTTAAGTGATATTCCATTTCTTTTTTTTTTTTTTCTTTCTTTTTTTTTTTTTTCCCGCTATTGCTCTGATTACTGATTATTCAAAACAAATACAAAAAAAAAGTCTTCTGTAAAAAAAAAAAAAAAAAGCACATTGCACCTGAAAGAACTTTTACCAACTATTGTAATGCAAACTATGCATTTTGATATGTAGCTACAGGACTGAAAGCACCACTGATGTGTTCTGTTTGATTTATTCATTCAACTGATATCTAGCTTTTGAGAGAAGCATCAGCTGTTTTGTGACATTGGTGTTCTGCAAATTTGACCTTTTTCCTTCCCTGCCTTTCCCTGCCACAAATTTTGTTTCTTATTTTCTTTTAGGGTAAGCATTGCCTGTGTATTTGGGATATTTCCCTTCCTTGTGCTCTGTGACAGGAACCTGAAAGACAGTGGAAAGGTTCCCACAGAATTTGAGGACTTGTAGATAGAACTGTCATAGTAGGATCTCTCAAAACTCTTGTTTTAGTAAATTATTTTCTCTTGGTACCTCATGAGAGAGGGCTTTTGGGAAGCCAATTTTGTTTTCTTTTTGATTCTGTTGTGTTTTAAGAGCCTGGAGATTTCTGAAAGCAAGTAATTAGAAAGCAGCATATGTTATTATTAAATATGGACACCTAAGTTGTAAAATTATAGCATTTTGTGTTTATCTGTTTTCATTATATCATTGATTGAAAATGTCTACATTTCAAAAAGCACCATCTAGGAAATCACCTGAGCCTTCAGAGAGCTCCTCAGCTGGATCACAGTGGCTGGTGAAGAAAGCATAGAACAAATTAATTACCATTTGAACGTTTTTGCTTCTGGGTTACCAGGTCAGATCCAGGACCCATTACACAGGGTGAAAGTAATTGCAAGAGATGTTTGCAAAACCTCACAAAAATTGCCCACAGTTAAGATGGAGAATATTCTGAGCAACCTCCATAGCACACTTCCTACAGAGGATAGGAAAGTGCCACCTCCCACACTGTGTAGACAACTCTGCCACACTAAACTCGGCAGGCTTCCCTGCTTAAGTGCAAAATACTCCTTCAATTCCACCAACAGCCAAGATTTCACATGTCAAAATCTCAAGTGTTGCTACTTCAAAATAAAAGATTTTTTTTTTCTCCTTCTCTCCATAAAACCGAAGTCCTTTCCCACAGAATGGCCTCTGTTTCACAGCAAAGGCCAAACCACTTTGCAATTTTGCTTTCAAAAGGCATTCAATTATGACACTAAAATGAAATAGAGGAATTTCACAAAAATCTGGCTTTTGTCAGAGATTGGACTAAGCCCTAGTCTGTGTTGTCAAATGCTTTACTCCCTGCTGGTGGTCTCCACACAGATCATTGCAAGGTCCTTCTTGCAAATCATGTAGATTACACTTCATGCAACTCATATGTGCATTTGTGAAATATAAGAACGAAGAACCGGAGGTTAATCTTTGCCATGCAGAGACATTATTACTCTTTGAAATGCATGCAACTGGTGCTGTGGAAAGGCATAATGTTAAACAGTTGAAAATAATAATAAGGGAGAGCTCCAGAACTAACCACTGCAACTGCAAAGACACTAACTAGCAGCCTCTTTCCAGCTATGCTATTCGAGCATGTCTGCAGCCTAACGAGCCGTTTACCCACTGTAACTTTACCATTCCATGAGAAATGACTCACAGATGAAATTCATCAGTTTGCCATGGAAAGATGCCATTTATGGGCAGAAACTATTTTTTTTTTCCATCTGGGGACAAATTTCCTATTACTTTCCCAATTGCAATTTGCTATTATGAAGCTGTGATACTCCTGGCTTCTGTAAACCAGCAGGGTTCATTGATTTCAAGTCATTAGGTTATTTCTTTGAAAACTTGTAACCTGATTAGAATTTTGACTGTGAGAACATAAAGTTATGTCCTCCCACCTAAGTTTAGGTACCTGGACTGCCCATAGCTCACGGTGAGAGATGAACACCTCTGGAAGGGTGCCTCACCTTACCTAGCTTAGATATCTACCACCATTGACTGTTGGTGGTGTCTGAGTGAGTAATAGGACAGCCTGTCCCATTTGTACATGGATTTACAGAGATGAGAGAAATGCCTCGTAATGTTAGCAGAAAACAAATAGACTCATGATGATGGAAAACATTGAAAATTGATCCTGTTTTAAATCAGGAGCAATACTATTTCAACATGAATACTAGGTCTAGTGCACCATCTCTTTCATTATTAGGTTAGATGGTGTGGTTTTCTGCATTGTTCTCTTTGCCATGAGAATATCCAAGAAACTTTTGGGATTAACTGAAGCATTCTTTACAGTTTACCTTCTATCAGAACCCCATTCATCTCTTAATTACTCATTTTAACAAGCTTCTGTCTACTTTTTATGTAGTTCCCAGTGCTATTTATAGTTCAAGGCCTTTTTTTTTTTTTTTTTTTTTTTTTTTTTTTTTAGGCTTGTTGCACACAGTGTATAACACTTATATCCTTGCTTAACCAAAATGGCCTTTCTTGCCCTTTTCTGTGTTTAGACTATAGCCAGGATGAATTTCACTTGTGGCCTTTCCATCTGTTTTTTAAGTAGTTCCCACTTTTCTGAAGTAAATTTCCTTCACATTAGAAGATTCCAGTCCAAATTCCATAGGGTATTTTGCATTCCCTTTAAGTCTGCTTTCCTTTATGTTTCCCTTTCGTGGGTCCTAGCTCATATGAATCCTACAAATGCAGTGTTATAATTAGAACTATGTGAACACAGCACTTCCATTTCTCAGAGGTTCCTGCAAACATTTGCTTTGGGTTTCATCCATATGAGCTCCCATTCCTTGATATTTTTTACTTTGAATTTCAGATGTGAACAAACCAAACATCAATGAGCTAAAACTCAGCTCCAGTGTTCAATGTTATAGATCTTTGAAATAAACAAACAAACAAACAAAAACAACGAATTTTGCTTGGTTTGGGGTAAAGTCCTCAAAGTCTAAATGTTCACATCAGTACTTACCTGCCCATAGTGGCAGGTAAGTTAAGGCCTAGAAAATCAGAGCTTCACTTTTAAAATATAAACAGTTGACCATTTTAAGGGCTTCACAGCTTACTTTTTACCCTGGAGCAGAGTACCTGAGAGCACCTTTCCTCCTTGACAGGCTGGGTGAGAGCTCCCCCTCCTGTTTTAAATTGTTTTAGACTGTGGCCTTGGTTGTGACCCCCACATCTGGCCAGCTAGGTTTTCCTAGTATCATACCCATCTCAGCATGATCATATTCCAGGTTAAATCCAGGTTAGCTTCGACTTACGTTCCTTTCACAACAAGGAACGATTTCACTCTCTTTCTAGTTTTTATTTCTGTCTCTGGTTAAGGAGTAAACTCTGCTCATGGTGATTACCCAAATTGCTTAACACCAGACCAAGCAGTCTATGTTGCAAATGTCTTTCAGTACAGACTGGAATCACTACAGGGTCTTTATTTCCATTTTATTTAAGTGATTGTGGCTTTCAAAAACAGCAACAAGAACAAGAAATAAGAGAGAGAAATTGACTTTCCTTTTTTTTTTTTTTTTTTTCTTTTTCTTTTCTCATGACTTTGTAGGAACAAGATTGAAAGATTGACAGAGACACATGAAGCAAGGGGAATATGAATATTTGCACTGAAATCATTAAAATGTATAATGCACTGTTTTAAAGACGGAGTTGGTCACTTTGCTAAGATCTTTCAATAGTTACACATGTATTGAAAGCCTAATGCACCGAGATTTAAAATATATTTAAAATATATTAGTACATTTTCCACTGCAAATCTGCTTCTTGAATCACTGCAATTGCAATTGTGCTTTTCTCTGTGAAGCAGACCAGCCATAAAGAAAACAGTAATTGCTCAGTTAATCTTACAGTTATCAGTCTCTTATTCTTAGTGTGTGGACAGGCCTAGAGATTAAATGTCATCTCCTTGCTGCTGAGTTTGGCACTGGTTTTGAGTTACTGTCCAGCCATCCAACCTAGTTTGTGGTCACCGTGTTTTGGAATTGGAACTTGGTAAAAAGGTTGGATTTGACTTAAAGCTTTGTGTTGGTAAAACTGTATCTCATTTCCTTAGAAAGAGGGTAATGAAAGGGCAGGGGGTTTTTAATTTATCTAGTGAGTATTGCTGACATTTTTTGCATTAACAACATTAGGAAGCTGTTGACAGTTTGTTTTCTTTATTTTTTTTTTTTTGTTTTGCTTAGAATTCTTTGATGGGGAGTGAGTATTTCATGCAGAATGAATGCAAATTGCAAGTCACAACAGAGTACAAGAAAAGGTGGAATTTTCCTTTCCAGACATGGCATTTGCTGGAAACCATAAAAATGAAATAACAAATTACAGAATGGAGATAATAGCATTTTAGAAAGCCACATTAAATTAGAACAGTTGAAGGCAAATTCTTTGCAGCCGCTAACGCCAATTTGTGGATAAAAAGCCAAGAGGATTCTCAAAGATCTGTTTCTTAATTAATTTAACATTTTCTTGTTGGTCTGCAGGGTTGCCAGTGTGAATAACTCGTGTCTTTCTCATGGGCTATAGCTGTCTCATTTGTTTAGCTTCACGAAGCCGTGCGGGTTTTCCCGCTTCGGACAGGTTTGAGAATGCAGAGGCACGGTCGGTGGGAGCCCACTGGAGGGCAATCTAGCACCGTCTATCTGACCTCAGCCTGCGCTTCTGCACGACCCTTGTTAAAGATTTTTGATCTGAACTCTAATAACAGTTTACATTTCCACGTCCGTATTAGATCTGGGGTTCCATAAAGAGCGGCCAGCGCTATATGTTTTTGCTCTCTCAAATATTACATCTTCTATTTATACTGTGTGTTTTTGTAGTCCATGATGTAATATGACAAAATTTCAGCCATGTGCATCACACATGCAAGTTCGAGTGCAGCTGGGTTGTGTAGCACGGCTGAGGTAATGTCAAGAAATTTCATATTATATTTAAAATGACACCTGTAAAAATAATCTTCAATTTGTAATTTAAATACTGTAATACTCAATTATGTGAGCTGACAGGAAGTGTCCCAGTGGTTTTGGAAAACAACATTCTTTTATCCATCGAACCTTTGATGCATTTTTGAACAGCCTTAATGGAAGTTCAGATCATGACCTTCTGCTTTGAGAGAAAAAAGTCAGCGAGGATTCAGTACTTCTCCTACAGCACAGTAAAATCCTGTCTTCATATATATTTTTGCTTCCTTGGTTTGAAATGTCAGCCATGCAGGCTTTATCATTATCCAAGCCAAGGAGAGCTCCAAACTGTAAATCTAGCCTCACTTCTAATTGTGTGCCTTGCTTATGGCAGCACATGCATGTCATCTGTAAATATATATCCTGCTTTACTCCTACAGAGAGACTTCGAAGGTTTTCCTACAGTCTACATCAGTAGCAATCATATTCTATTAATGTGGGAGTGAGGTTTGTGACTTGGCCATTGAAAAGGCTCAGAAGTCTTCCAGATGCAGGAATCAGTTTTGGAAATCTACTGAGCTGTTTCCTAAGTATGTCTCTTTGCATATCTGGGGGGAGGAGTTGGAGGGGAACAACAAGACATAGGCTTTGTGCATGTATGTTATGAATGTGATAGCGCTGGGATTTCTCCCACTGTAAATTACACCTTCTTCCCTAATTCCATGGCATTTCCCTTATCTTAGCTATTTCTTCAGGCTCTCATGAGCCTTGAAACACTGTCCCCCAGACTTGTACCTGATATTGGCTTCTGCAGAATCTGAGAGATTTCTCCTATGCCCACTTCCATCATGTACTTTCCAAATACTGAATGTGACTTCCAGAGAGCTGTGTTATGTGCCACTTAAATAAACTCTGTTCTTTCCATTCAACTCTGGTAACTTGATACTGCACAATAAATGCTAATAAGTTTCCTGCAGAGTAGTGCTCTTAAGACAGCTTATTTTTCATCCCTCCTTTCATGTTGTGCCCTTATTGATGACTCAGTCCATACCACAAGTGTTCTTAAAGAAGATAAAATGTAAATAAAAGTGAAAGATGCAGGTCTGATAAAGCACTCAGAAGGATACAGGAAATGCTTCCTAAAGAACATTTTTTCCTCCATCAAAAGTTTTCCCATTTTAAGCTGTAGTTAATAGCTACTACTATTTGTAGGAAGATAAGGAAAAATGTATTAAATGATTAACAGCCAATTAATAATTTGGTCTAGTGTAAATCAAGGACATGTGACTTTACTGACCATATTAGAAGTTAGAAATTGTTTTGTTTTCTAATGATAAAACATTTTCCTAGACATATTCCTCGTGGGTGAAATTCATTCACTGTACTGCAGCAGGAGAAGGCCTGAATGACTCTTGAGGATATCTCCCTGTGGGGGAATCACGAGTGAAAAGTGCAGGAGGATGTTGGCCAACATGGAGAAACTCTGCAGACGCAAATGTGCAGTGACTGCCTGACTTGCCTGCAAGTACAGGATGCTTCAAAGATGAGGTCTTGTTCCTTGTGTGGTCCATAATAAACAAGGGCATCTGAGGCTTCCCTTGACCACATCATGTCTTCTCCCTTCTTCTCATGTAGCTCCTGTGTGCAGCCCATGGAGAGGAGGGAACAGCTAAAGGGGTCACCTGCACAGCAAGAGAAGTGGGTGCAGAAGTGGAAGCGCTGCCCTCTGGGTTGGAAAGTGGGGGCAGCTGGGGTCTGCAGGAAACACCGGGCGTGCTGCCCTGCGGCGAGAGGTGTTTGATGTTGGTTCATCATTGTGTTGGGTTGAGCGTGGAAGTGCTGGAGGGCCATGCACCCAGGGAGCAGGGAGAGCAGTAGATGGTGCCTGCCCTGAAAGGCTTCCAGCGCTAATTCTTTAATGCAAAGAACAACACAGCTGGGCCTTTTTTAATGCTTGATGAGGAAGGTGAGCACATCTCTCTCTGTACCCTGCTTGCCTCACACGAAAGACAACAGGAAGGAAGTGCTCTGCTTATAAATTTATTTTAGTCTCACGTTTTGAAAGTGCAGGTCACTTCAAAGTCCTGCTGCAATATTACCACATGCCATCTGCTCGTTACAAACATGCAAGGGAAGTTATTGGTGCTTCTGCCTTATTTTTCCAAATGTATATATGTGGCAATTATTTATTTTATTTTTAAACAGGCATGTTCAGTTGTCTCCCACTTTTCCATGCTTCATACATTGAATGTCTTCTTGGGCTGTCGGCTCTTGGGGTAGGAGACCACACGTGCCTGCACTGCTCTGCTCTTGTGTGTGTTCAGATGTAACAGCACCGCTGTGTCCATGAGAAAACCCAGGGAGGGCAATTGTCAGGTTCCATGTGGTGCAAATGTGTTTTCTGTTCAAGCAGGCTAAATCCAGTGGCTGATATCATGCAGGTTTCCTGCCAGTTGTAAGCCATAATGCAGCTCAGGGCAGTGGCCCTCGTTGTGCTGTTTCCAGAGCTGATGGCAGGAAGACCATTGGATTGCCCTTCTGCGTATCCCAGGCTATACACTTATCCAATGCTCTTTCACCCATATGCTCTTTTAGCAACCTTTTTTAGATAAAGTCTTTAAATCTTCAGCCACTTCAGTCCCATTAAAGCTTCTCATTAGAGCTGAGAGGAGCAAAGTTCTTGTTCCTGCTGTTATCTCCTGGGGTGTTGCTCAACTTCAGGTGTCTAGTCTGTCAGTTAATCGGATTGTATCTACAGTCAGTGCAGAGATATCTGCACCTTTAAGGGGCAATTTTCCCCATTATTTGGGACCTACAGTAGGATGGGTGGGACATGAAAATCTGTCTCTGTTATAGAAGGAGGTTAACTGAAAAGCTTAGATTTTATTGTCAATTTTTATAGTGCTAAAGGTGGCACAAACCCCACTTTTAAACCATCAGACTTCTCATTTTGTGAACACTGGATAATAATAAAACCTCTGAGAGAATCCTCCTACTAGGCTAATGGAGCATGATCTCAATTGGAGTCTTAAAAATGCTTCCTTTATAGAAACAGTAACTGATCGCAGTGGGGTTATTCCTGATTTATGCCAGTGTAAGGGAAGGACTGGTTCTCAGGTTTCCTATTGCATTCAAGCTAGCTAATTTTTCTCAGGGCACATTCATACCAATTTAGAGCTGAATGCTTTACTCATTTGTATGATGTATACATTTATTTTTAAATAGTACTTGTTAAAAATAAACTTTTCATCAGTGAGCAGTCCAGGGTGGACAGATGACTCACATGTGCTACTGGGAATGGGATGAATCAGCAACACCGTTTGATTCGTAGCACAGTCCCAGATCGAGCAGCTGTGTTTGGAGGGACTGGACATGCTCCATCTTTCAGCTCATTGCAGACTTGTCCCCAGCATGACTGGCTTCCTCAGTTGGCAAACAGAGCGGTGGGGCTCGTTGCCTTGTGAGGTGCATAAGGACAAACACCCAGGCCAGCCCTGGATACACTTTAAGCTCTCTCTGATAACAACACTTGCTTCTCAAGGCAAATTGATATGTCCTAGCAATGCTGGGTTACCAGTCCCTCTTCAGCTTTAGAGTGAATTTATATGATGCATGACACCCCATCAAGCTCTACACTTATTTGGGAGCTCTAAAACTACATGAGAACTGCTCCTGGGGCAGGTAGCCTCTCCCATCAGCAGATCATCCCTTGGCTACAGGCAGCACTGACATGGCCACCTCATAAGTAGCCTTGGAGCTGGCCAGGCTGGGTCTAGCTCAAGCTTCTCAGTGCTGTGCTTCTGCACAATGCCAACCCACAGGAACCCAGGGGAAGTGGGGTGAAGGTGTGAGGGCTCAGCTTCTGTTTTGCACTGTGTTTGGTGGTGGCCTGGACATTGACTTTGCATGACCTCCACTATCACACCTGCACCTTGTCTGAAGCTGGTCATACCTAACTGTGAGGAGAGATCAGCTTTTCACCTCCCCAGATTTCTTGGGCATTTCCAGGAGACAAAGAATTCCAAAACATGTTGTGGCCATGATCACAGCATTATTACTGAACATTTACAGTTATATTGAGTCTACAGATATATATATTTATGCCCTCCTTTTAGCTCAGCTTTATGTTTTTCAGGGCTTAAAGCTGCAGGCCATTTTTTATTTTTGTTATTGAGAGCAGATGTACCCAATTCCAATCATATTCTACTGAAGAATGTCAGGGTTGTGAGAGGTCGGCTGGTGAATGCCTTTCAATCTCCATTATTATTTCCTCTACTCAATTGCCGCAGCAGGGCGACTACAGACATTTAATAGAGACCTTCAAAACATTCAAGTATATTACAGATCAAAACGTTCCTTACACTCTTTCAGTGGCCTTCTTCCACTCTTGAAAACATCTCTGTTTATGCTGTTGCTTTAGCCTGGGACTAGAATCACAGAGCTGAGCTTTGTCCAAATGCACCAACTATGGACACTGGGGCGACGCTATCTTGGTTTATAGTGTCATCTAACTCACAACCCAACCGCTTTTGGGAAGGTGTGAGCAGGCACACTGCTGTGGTATGTCCATAGGCACACACAGTCTCTCTGCCTGGTCTTTGCCTTGCTCACTTGCCCACATCAATCTCTTCATCTTTGGGTTAGAGCACTCACTGCAGGCTTAAATGGGAGGTGCCAAAAATGTGGTCAGATAGTTTATAAAGATGCTTTCTTTCTGAAATCAGCCTGGCAATCACTAAAGAGAAAGGGAACAGTGCTGGATGGGGAAGGGGACAAAGAAAAGCCCTGTACATAAGCCCAACTCAGAAATGCAGCCTCAGTTTCCCCTGCTGTGCTCAGAAGTGATTCGGGATGTATTCAGGTCTGTCACAGGCCCAGTGGAAACACCCACGCTGAAAACCAGAAAAGTCCAATTTTAGAGCTATGACAGGTTCTTCCCTTTCCTTCTGGGGCCTTGGAAGGAGGATTATGGAGGAACGTGTGATTAATGCCCTCTCTCTGGGAGGAAGAAAACATGATTGTGCATTCTTTCCTAGTCCCGTCCATCATCTTCAGTGGTGCTCATGGGGAAGCTTATTCCTTCACATGCAACATTTGCAGAACTAATTTCCAAAGAAAATGAGTGGTTTTAAATAAAGCAAACATCGTTTTGCAATTATCTCCAGTGCTTTAATGTTTACTGATTTTCTCACTCAGCCACGGATTTTTTTTCTCTCTCTCCACAGAGCAACTTTTTATACATCTGTTCTTTTTTCCTGTGGGACTTTTTACACTGAAAGTGCTCAGTGGGTAAACGGCTGTCCTCATGATCTAAAAGTAGGGAGTTGGAAGTGTAATTGGGATAATTTAATGAATCTGTGGGCTTTGCTACCACGTCTTGTCCTTTTCCAGTCAGGCCCTCTGTCTCTGCTGAGTGCTGCAAAATCTAAATGTTTCTTCTTTTGATTTCCTGAGTTTCTAACTGAAACAAAAAACAGGCACGGAATGAAACTCAAAAACATTTCCAGTTTGGAAATGAGATGTACGTAAATGCAATATCCTGGGACAGGAGGCTTCTAGTGTTCAAGAGCACTAATAGTCTTGAAGGCAGGACTGCCAACTGGTTTTAGTGCCTTGGGCGTGAGGGCAGGCCTGCGTACTTTCTCTCCAAATCAGTGGTTTTAAGGGGACTGTTAGAAAGCACCACTATTCGGAAATTGTGCCAGATGCAAAGCTATCAAATTCAACAGTTGCCACTTCATCCCTTCCTCCAAACATGAAACTCCCATACTGTGCTTCTCTTGCCGTGCTAGAAGCCCTAACCTAAAACCACTGTGAGCTTACATAGTGCTGACAGGATGCTTAACGTTACACTGAGAAAATGCAATAGCTTCGGAAGGGATCCTAAAAAGAACTGCCTGCCCCTTAGTTTATTCAGAAAGCAAACACAAAACAGGGGTAGGGCAAGGAAGCAGAGGGGGTCTCTGCACTGACTCACTGCAGTCTGAGGCAGGCTGATCATTATTGATAAAGGCAGGAACTGCTTCATTTTTCACTAAGTATGATAAAAACACAATTGGTGAGCTCACCCCCTGACACTGGAAAACCTTGTGACTAGCAAAGGCACTCTGCCTATCTGAGATAGTGCTAAAGCCCTGAGCTGGCCTGATGGGCCTTCCAGTGATGCTGGAAAGCCCCTAAGGCTACATTTGACCAAAAGGTTAAGTTGGGCCATGGCTACTATGAGGTGAACTCTTTCCTACAGGCAATATCCCTTCTTTTACTGATGCAAGCATGACCACCCTAGTGAGCCACCCACCACTATGGATGTGGGGAACTCTAGGACTGGACGTGAGCAACCTCAGCAAGGGAAAGGCTGGCATGTTTTGGCAGCAGTTGTTGCCTTACAGTGTTCACTGAGAGACATGCTTTATATACAGATATATGTATCTATATTTGCAGATGACACCAAGCTGAGTGGTGTGGTTAACACACTGGAGAGAAGGGATGCGATCCAGAGGGACCATGACGGGCTTGAGAGGTAGGCCTCTGCGAACATTATGAAGTTTGAAAAGGTGAAGGGCGGGGTTGTGTGCCTGGGCTGAGGCAATCCCAAAAATGAATACAGGCTGGGCAATGAGTGGATTGAGAACAGCCCTCCAGAGAGGGACTTGGGGTTGTTGGTGAATGAAAAGCTCAACATGAGCTGGCAATGTGCACTTGCAGCCTAGAAAGCCAACCATATTCTGGGCTGCATCAAAAGAAGTGTAGCTACCAGGTTGAAGGAGGTGATTCTCCACCATTCAGCTCTGGGACCCCCAGAATAAGGGCATGGACTATTAGAGAGGGTCCAGAAGAGGGTCACAAAGGTGATCAAAGGGCTGGAGCATCTATCCTATGAAGACAATCTGAGCAAGTTGGGTTTGTTCAGCCTTGAGAAGTCCCCAGGGAGACCTTACAGTGGCCTTCCAGTGTCTAAAGGGGGCTACAGGAAAGATGGGGAAGAACTCTTTGTCAGGAGGTATAGTGATAGGACTGAGAGTAATGGCTTTAAGCTAAAAGAGGGTAGGTTTAGATTAGATATAAGGAAGAAATTCTTTACTCTGAGGCACTGGCCCTGGCTGCCCAGAGAAGCTGTGGATTCCCCATGCCTGGCAGTGTTCAGGGCCAGGCTGGATGGGGCTTTGGGCAACCTGGTCTGGTAGAAGGTGTCCCTGCCCATGGATAATCTTTAAGGTTCCTTCCAACTCAAACCGTTCTATAATTCTATGTGTGCTTAGATCTCTTTTTCATCAAATAGTGATGACAGCCAAGCCTCAGCTTACAGAAAGGAAGTGTCTATTACAGAATGTGAAGCATTCAGATGCTGCAGCAGTAGGGGCATTGAGCTGCATATAAATATGTGTTTTAAAAGCCCATACCCATGTCTCAGGGTAAGCTAATAGGAAAGCTCTCACCAGAAGGCTGCTTTCTTTGATAGATGAAGGACTATCCAGGGAGCAATCTGAGATGTACATTAGGCTCTCACACAAATCTAGGGAGTCATTTTAGTTGGAGTAAAACTGAAGATTAAATATTACAGTTCACTGACGGGACTCTGAGTGGCAGTGAAAAAAGCCAGAATACAGTTAGCTAAAATCTGACAGCAAAAACAAAATATGGAGGACAGTGTTTAATTAACCTGTTTCTCTGATGCCTCAGGAAAAGCCAAAGTGTTTGCTCCTTTTTTTTTTTTTTTTTAAACATTATTGAGCAGTGATGACTAAAACGTATTCAAGGCATGAAATTTATTTTTGTTAGGACCAAATGGAGGATGGCCTTTGAGTAGGCTTTAAGGGTCAAAAGTAGAGAGTGACAGAGGATCATCAAACAGTTTAGCTGGCAGGGAGCAGATGTCTTCAGAAGGCACCTGAAGCTTTCATTTCTGAAAGTTAACGTTTGTAGCTATGGCCTCTAACTTTTGTTTCTTTTTCTTTATTTTTATTTCTTTTCTCAGAAAACAAAACAAAACAAAAAAATACACAATTTCTCATCTTTCTTATTTTGGTGTCATTTTATTATAAATTATTTGTGTTTTTGTTTCCAGATCCATTCAAAAGCTATTTAGAATAATACTGTTTCCTGATTATAAAAGAAAAAGAAAGTTGAACAGTTTTTACCATTCACCTGACAAGCCTTTTCTTTTGTAGAAGAACCAACACTGAAGGGGAAAAGCTACTTTTTACCTCAGGGTAGCCATTTGAGTCTCATTTACATGAAGCTCTGGAGCTGCCAACAGAACTCTATATTTTTATCAAGGATCTGTTCTGAGAGTAGACTCTTCAATGTCAGAGCAATGGCCACCCAGCAGTGGTGCCAGGGGACAACTACAGTGGTATCAGGAAAGCCCTGAATGGATACTTCATAAATGCATGAGTTAATTGGGAAGCAACATCACTACCCCACTTAGTTTCTTTTATATGTTTGGTGTCACAAGGGAGCGTGTTGATGGATAGACTCCATTTTTTCCTCTCTCTAAACTAAAAGGCTACTTTTCAGGGTTGCTTAGAGCTACTGCTGGCCTCAACAGGCCCCAGCAAGGTGAAAGGTCCTTGTTTCCCCAGAGGACTGACACATTATGATGGCTTCATTTGATTAAAAGGGGATGTTGATCATTAGTTATGACCCAAATTTCTTTTTTTTTTTTTTTTTTTTGGCAATCATTCAAAGTGTTCCCAGATGCCCATGAGGCTGTTGTTACCTGCAAATAAAACATATCTTTATAACAAGGACATTAATGTTAATGAATAATATCAAAATGTGCCATGTGCCTTTCCCAGGCCTTTTTTGCATTTTGATAGATTGAATGATGGAAGGGAAACATATGCTTTCCAGATTGAACCCAAAGAGCTCACTAATTCAGAGTCCATGCTCCTTCAAGCTGCAGCCAAGCAGCGAATAAATTGCATAGCATTTGTCATCCACTTGGGATTAATTATTGAGTTTTAGAGGTAAGTAGCTGCACCAGTGAAGCTTACCAGTTTGTTCTTTAACATCTAGTTAGAACACTGAAGGAACTAGGAGGGGGGATCTGGCCAAACACAAATAACTTGGATATTTCTGTCCAAAGTAAACTGGGCAACAAAGAAGGAGGTCAAACGTTCAGCTCATGAAATAGTATGCACATATGCACTTTTGTTGGTAATTAGTTCAATTGTATGAGGAATGGGTACTCCCATCAGGTTAACATTAAAGAGCAACAGGAAAAGTCTTTTAAAATTATTTTATTATTTATTTTAATTTTTATTTTTATAGTTAGTGCCATAGGTGACCTGGAGCTGGTACTGGCTTGGAAAAAATGAATATTGTTCCCTGAAGGACTCCTGTCAGCCTTGAGCTTTGGACTTGTAAGAACGGAATCTTCTGTCTGTCAGACAAGATAGGGTTAGGACACTGGTCCCCAGGGTCCTCTCTGATTATGTGATGATGTTTAAAGGAAATTAGTTGATGGTTGTGATAGGGAAAGAGCTGGATATGAGTTAGAAAATTAGGCAGTTTTTTGTTTCATTGAACACACATCTTAGCAGGAAGTTGAAAAGATAAGATCAAGAGAGGAGGGTTGTGCCAGGGGTGTCGGTGAAAAGGTGATGGATTAAAATATAGTCTGGTTTAGCTATTTTTGGGATGAAATGAGACATTTGAAAAATGAGTTAATTAATCATCACGTCTTAACTATTTAAAAAGCATTTCCAGTGATCCAGAAGGTAGCTTTTCATATTTACCTTGGTCACAATCTGCAAAATATTATGACCCTTTGGTTATTTTTGGTCCTTCAGCAACATTGCTATAGGAACAGGTGAGGCCAACTGAGACACTGTGAAGTGTAGTACACTTTCAAACAATGTTATTGTTGTTGTGTTTGTTTAATCATTTTGGCTTGAAGCAACACTGGGCTTTGGAAGTGACTCCCTGGATTGTTGAGCTTGCTGTGTGTGGTTTCCACCCATAGAGCAGGATTCATGTGCATATGTCTTATTACACTGTGATTTCTTTTGGAGGAGACTAAACTGGAACCACTGCTTTAGGTTTGTACTAAGGGCTTTCTGAATCCTAAGAGGAACATACAGATCCAAACCAATCAGGAGTTCTTCACAACTTCAGACCAAATGTGCAATAGGGAAGTTTGGTCCATGGAACCAGCCTTGGCCTAATCCCATGTAAACCTCTGAACTGTATAAAATAGAGATGCAGAGGTCTCAGCACCAAATGATTTATGCTTTATGCTACATATTTAACTCAATGTCCTCCTCTTCTGCTTTTTTCACTACCTGTAACTTGATGATCTTTGCAGTTACCTTGTGACTGCCTCTCTGAAGCCATCTCTGCTCTCTTAATGATAACAAAGCCAGGAAGACCAACATTTGCAGCCCAGGCATCAACCGTTGCTTGGCTTTGGTGGTGCCATGTGATAACATGTTCATGTGTGAATGCAAGGACTTGTTCTGCTCCATGTGTAGCAAATGGTGCAGTGTGATGTTTTGCATGTTCTCTAGTGAGCAGTGATATAGCAAGTTTTTAAGCACTGCCTGCATTAAACACTGCAATTCCTTGAGTTTTGCATTCACATCTGAGTCCTGACTGGCTTGTTTTGCCAGCTAGTAGAGAAAATGCGCCATAATAATACCCAGCCTACCTACTCTGTTCCTCTCTTAAGCTCCAAGTCAACATCCAAGGACAAAACTAGACATTGGGAAAAAAGCTCAGTTAACCGTTTTTTTGTGTGGTGCCTCCTCTCCCAGCCATGGTTATCCTTACCCATCTCCTTCTCCTCTAGCCCCAGTCTGGTGCATTTTTATTTTTTTTTTTTCCACAGATGTTAGATGTGATCAGTGCTCTTTCAGTATTTTCTGCCTCCGTTCAAGATGAATATCTCAGCAACTTCAACTCAGATCCCTGAAGGCTGTTTGTGAGAATGCAAATTCAGTAACGTTTCCTTAAGGGAGAATGCATCTTTGGGAAATGTAAAATAAACCCACACTCATGCTGCCCTACAAAGTAAACTTCCCAAGCTGCAGTCAGAACTTTAATTTCAAGCATTAAGTTTTTTGTTTGTTTGTTTTGTTTTGTTTTCTTTTGTTTCCCTTTTGGCCAAATTGCATGTGAAGTAAGTCTGCCATCTCCTTTTCCTCACCCACTCCCCCTCCCAAAAAAAAAGAAAAAAGAAAAGCATACACAGTAGAACTACTGAAGCCTGTAAGCTATTTATTTTCTATGTATTTAAAGTTTAAAAAAGATTCCCTAGAGGAAATTGCAGATGAAGTCTGCAGACGTGTGGCCATATACTGAACTTGGTGAAGCTCTGTTGATGACAGGATCTGATGCAATTGCATGTTTAGCAGGAAAAAAAAAAAAAACCCTCATCCAACTCTGCCCAGGAGAGAGTAAGTACAACAAACTCCCCTCCTGTTTTATTCTTGCATTTCTGACTGCAGGTTTTATTTTCTCTCCCTCACTAGCAGTGGGCTAGAAAGCATGAAGCTTGTAATCACATCTTTGTTAACCATTCAGTGAAAATAACTAAATTGTCAATATTATTCTGCAGTTGCTTTCTCATGCTGGCATGTCCTAAATGAAGATAAGATGAATAAGACACTGGACATTAAGCACTGGACACTCATGACAACTTGTCATATGTGGTCTCAGTTGCCTACCTGATTTTCTACAGCACTTAATCCCAGAAAGACAATAAGGCTGCTACAAGTGCAGGTGTGTTCATGGTCTGAAGAAATTTGGCTAGATGCACCGGTAATCTTGGAGAGCTCCATTCAACTCATCACTGACCTGAGAATCATGACTGAGAATAAGGTAGTTTTAGAAGTCAGTAATTGCTTTTCTCCTCTCTCTTCCCCTTCCCCTGGAGTTATTTATAATAACTTGCAAATAAAACTACTGTAAGCCAAATGATCTCTGTGAATTGTTTGATCTGCAGAAGGATCTGCAGTCTGGCTGCTACAGAGAGAGATAAACACTCATACATAGATTTTTGGTTGTGTTGACAGAGTTGATGTCTTTAGAGACACATTCAAATTATGAAAGGGGCCAAGGGGTACAAATCTGTAATGAGTTCTTCCAACAGAGTGGAGGCCAGAATAGCCTCAATAAGGTTCTGAGTTACTCAGTGCTGATCGTGAGCTCAAGGACCAACCTTTTTCTTACCACCCCTTCTCTAAATTAGAGATATTCACTGAAGCCTCAAGTTCATATCAATGGAAATAAAATTTTAATAAGGTTCATGGTACAGAGTCTTTCTTATCATATTTTGTGTGTATGTAGTAGAATAAATCAGTTTGGGAGGAGTTGAATTATTTTGCTGAGCCATGCATATACATGGTCCAGCCAGGCTTGTTGTGGGGAAGAATGTGCTCTCTTAAATGCAGCTACGTCAACCAGTGCAGAGGTGGCACCTCCTGCCTCTGAGTGAGGTGATGTAGCAGCACCTATGAAATGTTACACTAGCTCAGGTGAGGAGCTTGCTTCTGATAATTTTCCAAAACTTGTCACTTAGTTTTGTTCCCTCACCAGGAAAAGAGTAATGAAGCAAGATTCAGGCATTTGGTCTTGGCTTTGTGAAGTGGAAATTCTTTGATAATAATCTGTTTCTTGAGAAACTTTCAGCAGAGAAACTATAGAAGACATGAGTGAAAGGCTACAAGTTGGGATATATATTTCTAATTGTTACAGATGAACTTTAAAGTGTTGTCAGGGAAAACGAAATTTGCTTCCAACAGCAGACTTACAGGTCATTTAAAATATTTCATAGTTATTTTAGGCCTCAACAACAAAGATAAATCTTTTTTTTTTTATTATTTTTTTTTTTTAAGGAGGTAAATTTAGTATATCATTTTTGCAGTAAAATTTGCTCTCTCAAGAAGGTTAGGGAGATGCCTGCCATTAGTCATCAGATGAAAGGTGTGGAAGCTGCTTATCCAAGGAGATAAAACTCTCACACAGAACAGAGGGAGATCTGGAAAATCATAACAGAGTGACTGTGAAGGAGCTCAAATCTGTTTCCATCTAGCTAAAAAAGATTTCATCTCCATATCAATTTATGGATTTGCCTGAGCTTTTCATAATGAATTTCCCAATGAATTTATTGTTTATGTATCCTTAGTTTAAGAAGCCTGAATTCACAGAGAACCTGTTTCTTAAAAAGCTATACTTTCACACTGTTGTTTCACACTGTTGTTTTTTCACACTGTAGTTGTTAACTACAGCCATTAGAAAGGTCCTCCTGATCCAGGGACTGCTAATGCGCCTTACTGATCCTGCCAATCAGTATAAGGAGCTTTAGAGAGAGATGCAGAAAACACCATGTTTAGCAGGGTTAAGCAATGAAGCTAAAGTATTTTTTACAACGAACAGTTTCTTAATCTCAAATTAAACCCATACAGATAAATTTATAGCACCTTAGAAATGTGTTGTTTAACTTTAGCGGTTACAACTCTGTTAACCTAATTTTTGTTAACCTTCTAAGCAGCTGAACAATCTTTTCTGCCTGTTTTTTTTTTTTTTTTTTTCAGTGTTGAGCTGGTCAGTTTCCTCACTCTTCTTTGCTGTGAGCACCAGGAAGCAAAAGCTTGCTCTTGTGGTTTGTCTACACTGTAGTGGAAAATTTGAACCCTTCTCCTTTAATTTCAGGTGGGATAAAACTTTCTGTGTTGGGGCATTGTAGGTTTCCAACATATATTCTACCATCATTATTAAGATCAACAGACAGAGCTAGGCCGGAGCTCCATTCTGGAAAAAGGACTTTTCTTTCCTTTCATGAGGATCAAATTTCTGCTCTACTGCCTGTTTTTCTTTAACACGCTTATAGCTGTTAAATAACAATAACATATAAATACTGTGCTTTGGATTTTACAAGCAAAATTAGTATTAGTCATATTTTCTTCCTCAAATGTAAACAGGCTCAGGTACAAAGAAGAAATGTGTTTAGTTCCAACTCACTGTGCAAGTCATTAGCAAAGCTAATGAAGATGGCAAAGAACCTGTACCTGTTTATACCAGATGGAGTGACTTAGTACATGCTTTTTTATTTTTATTATTATTATTTTTGACTACTTGCTGGACCATAGTTCAATGAAAATGGAATGAAGTGGTGAATGCTTTACTAAAATAAGATCATCACTCTACTTTTAGGTAATAAAAAACATGTATTTTGAGCATTGATTTAATAAGTTCTATCTCTCATCGTTCACAAGCAGTAGGAGCATGATGTTTTTTTGATGAAAAGGCAATGTTGACCACAGTCTGTATTTGTATCATGTCACCTAGGAGGTGTAATTGTGGATTGGCAGCACAGTGTACTGGATGCAGTAGAAATGCAGCAGTAGATGTGCTCCATGTCACAAAGAGTTTACAGTCTAGGTGTTGCACAAGAGATGGTAAAAGGTTATAAACAGAATGGTGTGAGTTTGTGGAAAGACAGGACAATATTGTGAAGCATGATGGGCAGTCTGGCACTGTGCTGTCTTCTACCAAGGTCAGTCAGGATCTTTACTGGTGCCATAGTAACTAATGGAAATGTGGGATTGGAAGGTTTTGTGAATAAGAAGTCTTGGAAACTGGTTCTAATGGGTACTTTAAAAAGTTCTATCCCCATAGTGTGTTATTTGAGCTTGCTGTAAGGACTGTAGGTTAGCAAGGTCTATAGGTATGACATTATCATTTTCCAAGTTTTGCTCCTTTCTAAAACCCAAGGAATTTGCAGAGGCTGTGCTGAGCCACGTGGGTCTCCAAGGAGCTGGAGTTCCTTCCAAGGAAGATGCTTACTTTTGGTGTTCTTTCAAGGTCCTTTACTATTGCTACTTTCACAAAAAATAAATCACTAAGAAGCTGCTGCATTTTTCCTTTCATTAAAGAATGTAACAAAACATCAATCGTATCCCATCACACTATTTAATCTGTGATTTAAATGATATGCTTTGTTTGCAGATGATTCTGCATTAAAAGCTTAATCATTTTACATGTTGTTGATCGAAACCATACTTTGTATGAGAAACGTATTTGTATTTTTAAACACAATTTTGAATTCTGATACTTGCATACCAAAAGAACAGTGTTGAAACTAGAAATGAAACAAAATGTTTGGCAAAGTATTCACAAAAGCTTAGTTTATCCATTAAAATCTGAAACTGCAATAAAACTTAAATTAAAAAAAAAATCAGTATTTCTGCTTTTTTATTGTTCTACTACTGAAAATTGGCAGTAGTAATTCACTTCTGTCATTCTCAGTTTTTAACCTCTTGGGCCTTGTTAATGGATTTTGGTCTAAGCAAAAGAAATCAAAGCAGATGTACATAAAGTTGCAACAGGCACTTCAGCTCAGTAATCATACATCAGTTTTCTGCCGAAAGGGTAAATCATATTTGTTCTCCTTTCCTTTGCTCCTTTTGGCCTGGGTTATTCACAATCTGAGTAACTTGCATTTGTTCTCAGTGCTACTGTTTTGTACATGATTGCTGATTTTCACCTTGTATCCCAGAGTTAGACTGTTGCCCTGCCTGAAAATATATAGGAAAAAAATACCACTGGAAGGCCAATGAATAAAACTTTCAAGGTCACAGCAGTGCTTCAAGACTGTAAATCCCATTTTTGGAAGCATCTCTGGCTCTTTGGTGTTCATTTTGGAGTTGTGACTGCAGTGTAAGTAGTCATGCTTACCCTCGCTGTAGGTGCAGACAGGCAGAGGCAGTGAGGGTACCAGCAGGGCACACAGAACTGGCAGTCAGTAGGGGGTTTACACCAATGTGGAGGCTATGCTACGAGGGATCCTGGGCCACTGACATCCTCCTTCCTCACATGCAAACTGCTCCAGAGGCATGTGGCGGTCAGCAGTCACTGCTCTGCAATGTGCAAAACATTTGCACATTGGTGCCTGCATTGCTACTGAGAACATCCTTTAAGAAATGTGCAAGCTGGTATTCTAAACTGCAGTAAAAAGCAAAATCAAACACAATCCTCAGTTTTAAACACATTACACAGACTTGCTCCAATCCCTCCTCTTTGACCCTCTGTGCTCAATTCCCTTGAGTGGTACCACTCTTTTGGTCCTGTCATAATATCTGCATGGTGTTTTTCTTTCTCTCTTTTTTTTTTTTTTTCCCCTGTAGTTTCTGCTCACGGGACTCATTATTTCACTGACAAGCCATTTCCTCTTAAAAATGTAAGCGACGCTTCTCCATTTCTTGTGAGCAGCATATGGATGCCAGGTCCTGTGGTCAATGCTGCACAGGTATGGCCTGGCAGGATGACCCCATGCTGGTCGCTGTGCAGTGGTTGTAGTTCCACCATCAAACCAACTTCAGGCTCAGAGGTGATTAAGAAATGAGAAGGCTTGTTTCTAGATCAGAGCGCCAAATGCTGCTAATGTAAAATGAAAGTAGAAGTGAAAAGAAACAAGCCATGTAAGTATGGGAATATAGTTAATTTATTATGGCAGGTCTATAGCTTGGCTCTAATCCCTCGTTTGGAAATCAAAACCAGACTGCTGGAACCCACCTGCCAGACTCAATCTCTTTCATAATTACCTGTGGGTTTCTATTTTTGTTTACCTTAATAGCACAGTAAATACTGCTTCTGCCTTTGTTTATGACCCATTTAAGTGATGCAAATGTCTTGAAGAAACTCTGTTTTTAATAGCGCTCTAGTGACTACCTTCTTTCACCTCCCAAAATAGAAGCCAATGGATCAGCCCTCCAGCATCAGCTATATTAGAAGGGGAAAGAGTTTTTAGTATGCTGCCAAGCCTGATGTTTATAATGATCTTCAATTTTCAGTTGCTGTAAATGATTAGAAAACATGGGAGATTTTCTTTTAGTTTCATTTCTCTTTTAAGTACAGAGCCCATTTCTGTAGCGAAAGGTCCAGTAGTCAGATGAGTTACTGGTAAAACTTGAAATCTAATTATCATTACCTGTTTCTTGATAAGGGTGTAAGAAGGGACAAAATCTTTCTCATTTCTGGCAGTCCTACACACAGGAGGTGTGTGAGGTAGGATCAAACTCACATGTAAAGGAGAAATGCCTTGGTTGGGCCCCCTGTATGTATGTGCTCAAAGGTTGGAATTAGCTCTGTCTCCTCCCATTATATACTGTGAATTGCAGGCTGGTTTTACCACATGTTGGAGAGAGAAATTCTTTCCTCTCCTGGGCTCCATCGTGTCTCACTGATCTTAAATGTGGAAGTAGTAACACAGTGGAGATAGAAATGTTTGCTTTGCTCAGCAAACATTTGCAGGTGATGTTCATGTTCTCCTGTTCTTTTTTTTTTTTTTAAACGTAGCTATCTTTCAGAGTCAATGTGATTTTCAGCATTAGAGAGGATTCCTCTATTGAATTGTTAACTCAGCAGTGACCAAGGAGACTTACAGCATCACACAATTGTCCAAAACAGATGTGTTGTGGCAATCTGGTGAAATGAACCCATCTGTAAGAGAGGAAAGGGGATTTCAGAGAAGTTTGGGCTACAGGTGACTTAAAATCCAGGTTACAACAGCTAAAAAAAGAAGCATTTGTGTGCAAGGAACATTGTGAAACTTCTCATCATAGCTGCTTTTATACCTGTGTTGGATGAGGTAATTATGAACCTAGCCCAAAACACTTTGCACACTAAAATAGCTCTTTTCCCTTTGGAAAATGTTACTGAAATGCTACCAACTGTAAACAAAGTAAAATAACCCAAATTGCAGCTCTGAGAGACTATTATCTTGGGATTTGGTCATTTCAGGTCACACAAAGATCTGCATTACGTCTTGTTTAAGGTGATGTAACCATCACTATAGTATCCTAGTGTTGTCCAAGTAAAGTAATACTAATAAGCTAATAATAAGGTTTTATAGAGTCTTTACCACTTCTCTCTTCTGGGTGGTGGTGGCATCAAAACAGATATTTTCATGAGAGAATCAGAAAACTGGAATGATTTCCTTTGTCTTATTTAATGGTTATATTTTTTGAAGGTGGTCTTGTCATGAGTTTTACTTAACAAAAAACTTAGCAGTTGCTGTTTATGAAACAAGAGGGAGCTGAAGAACTCTTCAAGTTTTAAAACAGCAGGATGCTTTGCTGAGTGGCCAAATTAGGGCTGGGTTTCAGAGTTTGATTTGGAATACATTACATTTACAATTTTGTATATTTTTAAAGGAGACACTTGAAAAGAAATTATGGTACTTTGATAATATACAAAAAAGCAAACAAACAAACAAACAAACAAAACAAAACACAACCCCACTAGTTTCAATTCAGTGCCTTACTGATGTATTTTTCTCATAAAGAATGAAAATTACTCTTGGAAACTACACTATCTCTGCACAGAGAAAATAATGGCAATTTCCAACAGTTTCAACTGGAATAAAGGATACTTTAAAGTCAAAGGGAAAATTTTACAGCCTAATATTTTAATGGGTTGTACCAATTCACATTTTATAAAATCTGTTCATCTAGTTCTATGTTTTTAACTTTATAGCTACACTTCTTTAATTTGAACTTAGAAATCAGAAAGGATATAATCAATTTTATTAGTCTTTCAATTTTATTAGTCTTTCAATTTTAAAAGGCTTGTAAAGATTATATTTGAACCTGCAATTGTAAATGATCATCGACTTTTTTCCTTCCATCTAAAACAAATTTTAAAATGCCATCACTAACATTTGAAATTTTACAGAGGAAGGATAGTTGAAAACATATGAAATGTAGCACTTGTAGACAACTGGTATTCTTTCTTGAAGTCTTATCTGGCAAGCTATCAGAACTGAGTGTTATAAAATCATATTTTATTTATGAATCGTTTATGAATTGTGACCTGTATAACTAATCTAGTAAGAAAAAAGAACAATTAAAATACAAGACTGTTACTTACTGCTGGTGCAAAGATTGATGTCAATAAAACAGGAAGACCTATAGGGAAATAAACATATATATATACATAATAAAAATTCATTAAAAATAAAAAGAAATTCCTTCAGTCCTAATTATCTTTACTATGTCTCTTACCTCTGGCAGATTTTGCTAGTGTTGGAAGCTCTAACGATTGAGATTTTCACTTCTTAAGAGGAGTGATAAATCTGAAATCAACAACTGTTAGCATGATTGGTAGGTTGCTGGAAGAAAGTGCTTTTTGTGCAGCATTTTGTCCAAGATTCAATCAGGCTTCAAACCAAAGCATTCCAGTCAGACAGTTCTCATGGATTTTCAGTAATAAGCAAGATGGGGTGGGTGGGGAAATATTTACCAGTGTCTCTAAGGCTCTTGAACTTTATGTTCCTTTGCATAGTTGATTTACTAATCTTAATTATTACGGTTAGGATTTTTGTTATATGGCTTCTTTGTCCTTATATTGTCCATGCAGTGTGTGGAAGGGCACAGCCTGTGCCAGCAAGCTCTGCTCTTCCTACATGTTTACATGTGTCAAGTTACAGATTGATGAAAGATGAACTAACTCTCCCTAAACTATTCATAATGAGGAGCCTTTTCAGGCTCTGAAAAGGTTTAATCATTCTAGCTCCAATGACATCAGGCCTTAAGAAATACAGATGCATACAGATACACAAGCGAGAGAACCAAGATGCTTCAGCCTCCATGGTGTGAAAATTAACATTGGGTGCACTTCTGGAAGATACAGCTTGAATTCACAACAACAAAGAAAGACTAAAGAAAATCCATGAATCTTCCTATAAATAACTGTGAATTTGTGGCCATTTTCCAGGACTTGATATTGAAATAAACATAATGAAAGAATATTTTAGCAGTTAGCCTTAATTTGAACATGTCCATTTTGACACTTGATTTTAGGCTGATATTCTATATGAGAAAACAACAACAACCAAGCAAGAAGAACAACTGAGATTAGACAGTGTGGTTAATTTCGAGATGTCTTTTTGTCAGTGTGGTACTGATTATTCTTCCCTCCTGTTAACAATCAAGGCTTGGTGTCTATCCTAGACCCTTCACTCATTTTCTGGCCAGGTAATATATAATTACATACCCTCAAGTTGCATGGGTCATAGTTTTCTAAAGTGATGGTTGCATGTTTCTGTGATGAAGCAGCATAGTTTACACAGAAATGTGCAAAACAACTGCAGCTCCTACATTCCAGGAAGAAAAATGCGGCTCACTAGTAAACGGCATGGAAAAGAACGAAACCTGTCAGCCTTTGCGTTTATTATACTTATTCACAGATCTGCAGCCACAAATTCTGCCTCAATTATTTTCTTGCCATCTAATTCCTCTACTCACATGTTAGGAAATGTGTTGTTACTGAGAACTCTGCAAAAATCATTGCTATTAACCATTAGTTAAAAAAAAAAATCTGTTGAAAAATTTTCCCATAGACTGAAAATATATGTTATACTGGTCTGTGGCAATAGAAAGTGTATATTAACTATTTTTTCTTTTTTGTTTGGCAAGTACTGGATGTTCTGTTTAAGTGCCTAAAGAGTCTACAGCTCAGCACTAGAAGAACAGCTGTTTTAGAAAGAATCTAACTCATGTTCTTGCATCTTTGACAAATATTACATTTAAATAATTTGTTTGTAAAAGACTGTACAATATGAATATGCAAATATATAACAGCTTACCTCCTAGGAGAAAGGTCAGCCCAACAGCAAAGGCTCCAGGGGAGAGCCACTGATATATGGGAAACATATTTACATCAACTAAGAGGTTGCTAACTTTGCATATTGATTGTATTAAAGTAATGAACCATGGTGTAAAATGAGAGTAATTCAGTTTAAGAGGGTAAAGCTGTTTTAGATTTACATGAGGATTAAACTCCAGTATGCATCTAGCAATCTATGAACACACTGTCATTGCAACAGTCTCCTACTAATTTTGTGTTAAAAGTCTGTGTTTCACATGCACAGATTTATATTTTAAAATACAAAATGTGTAGCAAATTCATGCATTTTAACTCTGGCATGTGACTGAATGCCTTGGTGAATAAGAACTTAAATTGCTTTATCTTCTTTATATGTATGGTAGCTTAGTGTGTGTGGGTCTTGGAGAATGTTGAACTAACAGGATTTTAGCAAAAATGCATGGACATTTTTGTGAAGACACCTGATGATGATTGTTATAATTATTTAACAGGAAAAAACCATAACTATATATTTTGAAAGCTTGTACTTTGAGATACAACTCAAAAGCTTATCTAAAAGACAAAGCATCCCTTATGCCTGGGAGAACGGAGAGGGAGGGAGAAGCTAGGACTCCCCAAAAAATCTGCAGCCTCCCACTGCTCCCATGAACCAGAAGACGTGGCAGAACCTGCAGTAAAAACACATAAGGCAAGCTCCAGCACCCTTCAGCCACGAAGCAAGATTAGCTGCACAGTGCCAGTCATGTTATCCTCCATCGTGAGATAAGCTTTGGTGAGAAAAAGGGGAACTAAAGGCCATAGCATGCCTTGCCTCTAGTTTTACATCATATACAAACATTTCTTTTAGCCTTCATTTTGGCTGTATAAAATAAACAAATGTGGACTGCAAAAATGTCAGTTAAATAACATTTAGTGCTTTTAGTGCGCTTCATAGAGAGAAGGACTGGATTTGCATTGATTTACACCAGCTGATGAGCTGGCACAGTGTGTATTTTCTGCAGCTTTTATGAGATAATTAATGAATAATTCAAAATTGCAGTGCTTTGTGTGCTGGTTGTGTCTCGCAGAGGGAATGGCTGCCATCACTATGTTAAGAGAGATATTTCACAGTCTCTTTACTTTGATTGCAAAATTCAGAAATGTTCATTGGAAGAAATCCAAACAAACCCAAAACACGGCAACTTCTGGTCAGATTCCCACCCAATTCCAGCATTTCAGATCTGAGCATTTTTATGTGTCAAAGCAATTAATGCTCCCTCACCAGCTCTTCAAGATGACATATGTAATGTCATCAACATCAGGCATCCTCCTCCTCCCAGTTACTGCTTTTCTCTTTAACTTTTCCAATGCAGGCAATAGTCCACTTGCTGAACTCTATTTGGGATAGTAAAAACCTTACCTTGTTTAGATGGCTTGTTCCCCCCTTTTTCCTAGCAGGATGAATGGATAATTTTGGACAAAGCATATCCCTGGCCTTAGGCTGACCCCACCAAGGGACCAGCTGTAAGACACTCCACTATTGCTGAGAGCAGATTTTGACACATCGCTGAGGATCCTCGGACTCCTGTCTTCACCCACAGAATTCACGCTCTGGCATAAATAATTTCTAATAGCAATTGTAAAGCAAGTGTAATGATGGTGAGATATGCCAGTTTGACAGATCTGGAAAGCTGCAGCCTGCAAGCTCTGTTCTTCTGTTTCATGAGGATACAAAGCAAGAATTTGATCCCATCCCTATCTGCAACATCTGCATGCACAGATTTCTCCCTGAGCTGGAGAGATCAGCTCTGGAGTTAGCCAGATAGTTTTCAAGCAGGGTAAATATAGCCTTTGGAGGAAGTTTTCCTGTGTAGGGAAGCCAAGGTTGCCTCTTTACAACTGGTTTCCACAGTTCAAACACCAGTTTTCTCTGTTACATAAATTATTCTACTAGAACACTTTAATATTCAGTAATATTTTATTAAACAAATCATGCAGCTGACAGAAGGTTTTGTGTTAAAGAGGTATACAGCTGTAAGGTTGAAGGGACTATCAATGGGTGGTGTTTTCTGAAACTCTCCCTTCTGGATTCTTTGCTCTCTCTGCAAAATTGGGCAGGGATTTAAGATGTGGCCTTGTCAGTTCTGAGAAGGGGGTGAATAAATACTCCAATTTCTTTTATGGAACAATCCTCTTAGTATAGCCTAGAGTAAGAATTGTTTCTTCTGCAAAACACCATGTTTGTCTCGTCATGAATTTGTGATCCACAGTAATTCTGCGATCTTTCCTGCTGAACTGTTGCCCAGCCACAAATATTTTCCACTTCATATCTGTGCGTTTCAATTCTTCTGAGCTGGAATTTATCTCACCTAACAAAAACCACTCAAAAGCTAATCATTTTGTCTACACAGTTCCCTGCGCTTCATCTATTTGCAATGCAGAGACACAGGCATCCCTAGAGAGCAATTCACCCTGGCTGTCCAAGCTGCCTGGATTCCACATGAACTTGTCTTTGAAGAATTTTGTCTTGTTGATTTTGGAGTATTTCTTCACTTTCCCAAGATCACATTGAATTCTGATCTTGTAGCCCAAGCACTTGTCAACTTTTTCACCTTGGTGTCATTCATGTATGATATAGTGTTTATAGTACTTGTCTTTAAGTAGTTCCCTACTAGTTATTGATAAGTTTGCTTAGTATAGGGTTTCCAAGTATATGTATATGAACTTATGGGTGTTTTACCTACACTCCACTTCCCTAGTTTGCTTGTAAGAAGTAGTGTCTGTATCAGGTCATCTTGCAAGGACTATTTCTACAATTCCTAAATACAGGAGGTTGGCAATCATGTCAGAAGAGGAAATTTGGTGAGCTTAGTATGATTTCTTTTTCAAACGCCTACAGAATAATCTTACTAATATCCTAATAGCTTTCTCTATGCATTTATTTTTTGGGGAGACTGAAAACTGTTCTCCCTGGTCCTGTAACTCTGACTTTTAAACTGTGGAAGGACTGACTTTTCTGAGATTCATGCAGCCATCTATGAATCCTCAGACATAATCACTACTGTTTCTGTGGTTGCTTTATCTAAGTTCTTAGCAAAGAATTCGATAACTTGATAGTATGCATTTTTAAAAAAAAAAAAAAAAAAAAACACAATTTTTCCTTTCCAACCTCTCATTTTTTTTCCTGTTAGTTAAGATCTGATTAATTATGTGATTAATATTGAAATAAAAATTCTTGCAAACAGTATAACAACTAACACTTAAACTTTCTCATTTTTTTTTCTTATTTATTATTATTATTATTATTATTATTATTATTATTATTATTTTTATTTTTATTTTTATTTTTATTTTTATTTATTTATTTTTTTTTTCTTCCTGGAAAGGAGTGTATCTCTGCCTTTCTGATTTCTAACGTGTAGCTAGCTTTTGTTCATTTCCTGTATATTCAGACCATACCTTCTCTGATATCTGTGTACTTTTTGTTCCCATCCTTGCTTGTTCTGGATCTCAGCTTTAACATGATTTCTTTTTGACTTTTGGGTCTTTTAGAAGTTCCTGATGGAGCCATATCAATCTTTTAGTGTGTTCCTGAACTCCATCCTCATTCAAAAACACTTTATTTGCTTTCCGGTTCCTTTCTTCCCAAAGATCTCCCAGTTCCTTGAGATTTGTGTAACCCCACTGGGTTGTTTAAAGAAAACAGTGATTCCTGATCTGATCTTTCTCAGTCATAATCTAAAATAACCTCTCATTATCTATCACATTTTGCTTTCTGAAGTAACCAATTGTTCTCCAAATATGGTGCAAATCTACCAAATTATCCCCATCCCAGCTGATAGTTAGTTAGATTACTCATCTCCAGACGATCCTGCTCTTTGGGTTCTTCAGATGTTTGCCTTCAGAAATTATCATTTACTACTTCCTTCTTACTAGGCATTTTATAGCATGTTGCAGTGTTGACAGTCCCCTTTTCTGTTCTTCATTTCACCAAATATAGGTGACATTCAGATCTGTTTCTTGCCTCTTGTGATTTTCAGAGCAAATATATCTTTGTTCTTTGTGTACAAAGGAATCTCCTCCATCCTTCTGCCATTCCCTTTTTCCCCCCAAAGTTTCTGCACCAGTATTCAAATCTTGCAGTTAGCGTACTCTTTCTTTGCAATTACATTTTCCGTTAGAAAGCCTCAAGGTGTCACTTTCAATTTTATTCTTCTCAAAGAACATCTTGCAAACACAAAACACTTCTAGGACCAACCTTTAATGTCTTTGGGAGCTACTCAGTTCACTCTATTTGAAACACGGAGCTGCCGTTTTACCCACATGGAAAACAATGTATGACTCTCTTTTTATGAAGCATAATGTTTGTCACATTTTGCCTCATCTTCATTTTTTCCCTTCTCTGTCCCACTACATATAATGTGAACTCAGTGCTAGTAGGTTTTTTACATTACTCTAGAACTGGCTGCTTGGTGCCTACAACACAAATTGGGACACTATACCAAATTTAGAATTTAATGTAGAATTTTGTAAACAGTACAGAAACTCAAGGCTATTTCATTATCATAGAATCAGAGAATCATAGAATGGCTCAGGTTGGAAGGGACCTTAAAGATCATCTAACTCTTCACCTCTCCCCCTCTCCCCCCCCCCCCACCCACCAGGGATGACACCCACTAGACAGGTATGACACCCACTAGATCAGGTTGGCCAAGGCCCCATCCAGCCTGGCCTAGAACACCTCCAGGGATGGGGCATCCACAGCTTCTCTGGGCAACCTGTGCCAGTGCCTCACCATCCTTACAGTGAAGAATTTCCTCCTAACTTCTAATCCCTCTTTTAGTTAAGACAATTCCCCCTTGTTCTACCATTATCTACCTGAGTAAAGAGTCCTTCTCCATCTTTTTTTATAAGACTCTGTTAGGTATTGCAAGGTTGCAATGATGTCTATCCAGATCCTTCTCTTTTCCAGGCTGAACAGCCCCAGCTCTCTCAGCTTTTCTTCATAGGAGAGGTGCTCCAGCCCTCTGATCATCTTCCCGGTCCTCTCCTGGACCTGCTCTAACAGCCTCACATCCTTCTTGTGCTGGGGGCCCCACACCTGGATGCAGTGCTCCAAGTGGAGCCTCACAAGGGCAGATCAGAGGGGGATGGTCACCTCCCTCCACCTGCTGGCCACTCCTCTGCTGATGCACCCAGGATGCAGTTGGTCTTCTGGGCTGCAAGCACACACTGTTGGCTCATGTTAAGACTTCTGTCCACCATTATAAAACTTGCTTTTCTGTTTTCATTTCAGTGACATTAGAGGATGTTCCACTGCTAATTTTTCTTCCATAATTTTTATTCTGGATTGTATCCTCATGTCCACTGAAGTATTATTACATAGTATAAACTCTTCACATGATACACAATATATATATATATCTACATATGTATATTAAAACAAACAAACAAACAAAAAAAGAAACAAGCCTTACAATGGAATACTGTATCCTCTGTAAAGCCTTTTTCTCCTGTTGCTAGGGATAGAGGATGCGCAATGCAGAACAGTTGTAAAATAAGTTAGTTTCACATACGCATTTCTGCAGAAATAAATCAGTCACTAGGGAATCATTCTCTTGGAAACCAAACAGTGCGGGTGAGTAAAGAAGTAAAGAGTTTTGGGAGTAGGGATAATCAGCCATGGCTACATCTGCACAGCAAGGACCAACAATAGACTATCCCAGAGCATTGCATAATACAACAAAAGCCTCCCCCTTAACCTTGAATCTGCCTTTGTTTGAGTGAAGCCCATATTTAGTTCATTGTTCCCAAACTCACAAGTGTTAGTTTATGAAAAAAAAAGGTCAAACTGAGTCCAGCTGACCTTTTCTCCTTTCTTGTTTCTCCTCACACTCAACTCACTCGACTTTTTTTTTTTTTTTTTTTTTTTTTTTTTTTTTAAATTCAGCACTGTAACAAACAATTCATATGTGATCTGGACATAAGCAGATAAAGGATGCAGCATGAACTTTGCTGCCATTTAATCTTCCATTGTGCTTCCCATGAGACCAGACTCCAGCTACAATGCCATAATTAGATAAAAAATTATGAAATCCCCCCCTGCCTCTGCTGGAATACTCCCTCTCTCCTCTAGTCTACTCCTGTGAATATTGGTCAGACAGCACTGAGTATCCACAAGAAGGTTTGCCAGCATTTCTGACATTGGAACTCAGAGTTTATTTTCTGCTGTGTTAAACACTTTGTTCACAGGTCATTTATGACTCTCTTGTCCTACTCTTTTCTCTGTCTTTGTGCCTTTTTCCAGAGATGCAAAGGGAATGGAGGGTGGGAGCTTCTTGAAGTACTGCACCCCCTTGCCAGCTGCTGTGGTTGATGTTGCTCATTCCTGGCTCTCCTGTGTTGACAGAATGTTTCCACAGAGCTGAAGCAGGCCCACGTTGTCCTGTGCTCTGGTCATGTCAAGTTGGGTAGACCATTACATAGTCCACTATTCATTGTGATGCAGAGCAGATGTTGGGGTTGCTTTTTTTTCTTGCCTGATTAAACTATTTTTTTGGAGGACCAGAGGTGTAGCCTCAAGTTACATGCTTGTCTCACATTTTGTGCTGGACCAAGAGATCTTGTCCTACCTCTCAAAAGGGATTTCTCTATTTCTGCCATGGGGCAGCAACATTGTGGCATACTGAGCATCTTTGACCTCTACTAAAACCAACTGAGGCCAGTCTGTTAGTGAGAAATATCATGGAAGAAAATGAAAGCTTGTTTTTTTCGTGTAATAATTTATTATGGCTATTGTCACCACGGTAAAAGAGAAGGCAGCATCCATTGGGATTTTCTTTGTATATAAAGTGAATTAACAAACAACAAGCACATTTATGGACCAGTAGTGAATACAGTGATGAAATACACGGGAAAAGTATCAAGCTCCGGAGTTTCAGTTTCTATCAGTTCTTAGCACCAAGGATGGCTTTGAGCTCCAGTGGATGCCATGTCCCATATGTGCATATCAAGCAGTACGTACAGATGCGTAGTATTTGTTCATATATAGGATATGGCATCCATTGGATGGATCACACATTTGTGCCTTCATATTTAAATACTCTTTCCTGATTTAAGAAGAATGCTTTGTCTGTGGTACCACAAAGGAGCACTCTGGGGCATTAAAAAAAAAAAGAACAAAGAAGATCTCTGAAAACCATGATTTCTTGGATGTTTTTGCCATGTCTTGTAAAGAAAGTAACACTTGCTTAATTTTCCTTCTAGAAAAAAATATAAATCTTCTTTCAAATAATTCAAAGAGCCACAAAAGTGTTGAAATTGAGGCTGCTTCATTCAGTACTCTTTTTATTTTAACTAGAAATTTTGCTTTTCTAAAAATAAATAAGGGCACCTAGAAGCTTTTTTTCTGTTATTTCTTTCTTTTTCTTTTTCTTTTTTTTTTTGAACATACTCTCTCCTTTCTTTGCCAGATCACATAGAACAGCTGCAGAGTTTATAACATTATATAAATGTTCAGACCGGCTATAAAAGATTAAATATATAATTCCAGTGTGTAGAACAACTGGTAAAGAACAGCAAAATTGAACTGAATGAAGGCCATTCATTTAATCTACCTTTGTTAATTGGAAACTTTATCAGGGAACAGAAAGAATCTGTTTTCCATGCAAGGTGCCGTGGTGGTGGTAGTAGTTCTGGAGAAAAAGTACAATGCGAGCAGAATTCCCTTTGGAAATATCTGGCTTGAGAAGAAGACAAAACTATAATTTTACTTTAGCTCATGGCTCCCCCTTAAGTAGGTTGGGAGTTGGGGAATTCTGTAAGAAAAGAAAACCTGGAGAACATTCACTGTTTTGTTCCAGCTCTGCTGTCCCACCGGACTCAGCTCTGTGCCAATATCATAACAGATAAGACAGTGGAAAGAGAGAGCCAAGAGTGAATAAGCTGATAGCCTGGGGATACTGCACTAAAGAAGATTCGTCTTGCGACATGCACTGTTCTATCCTTTTTGCATCTATGCTACATTTAACAGCATGTGATCAGTTTTCAAGATAGTTTCCTTCTGGAAGTCTTTCTTGTGGCTGGGTCCTGGGAGGTGTTATGTACCTTGAACTTCCACTGACGGCACGAGCTGGTTGTGTGGCAGTGGGCATGGGGCCTGCTGCCCTCTCCAGTCCTTGTCCCAGCAGCTCCAATGACAACTAGAAGGTTGCAGGAGCCAGCCTGTACCTTACATCCAGTGTACCTGCCACTCCTCTAAAGGCTGGTGCTCTCTGCTTACGGTTGCAAACCATTCTGTGTCACAACTGCTGAGTCCTGAGCCCAGTTATTTATCTGTGTCTCCCACTAAAATCCAGACAGTCTGCTACCCACAGCCTTTAAATGCAGTCCCTGGGCTTGCTGGAGTCTCCCATGGGCAAACCATTGCATGTGCATCTGGAAGAGGGGAATGACGAGGGCTTTTCATGCTGCCTGCACCAGTTGCTGAAGTAACTGAAGGACGACACTCATTTCAGATGCTTCCTTCACGCATCCCTGAATGCCCTCCCTTCACCACCACAATGCTCCTTGTTTGTCTTCCATTCCTAAGCCCTGCTTGAAAACATAAAGGGGCTGGCACTGTTACCACCTGTTGGGAAGGTAAAGCAGTTCCTCCATGAGTAGGTCCAAAGAGGAATAGATGCTCCGAAGGAGAGGAACAGATTGCCAGCATCTTCTGGAAAAGTGAGAAGGTGGCTGGATAGCTAATGGACTTATTCACATTTATTTGATATTACCCTGGAACTTTTTTTCAAGAGTTTTGCCTGGGTGAGAGGCTCTGAGAAAGACCACAGAGCAGAAGGAGGAGGTGTGGGAATAAGGCTCTTAGAGGCTCTGTGCTCCTTTTGGCGAAGAGAAACGAGTGTGTCACTGTCCCACAGCTTCCTACTGCATTGCCCACGTGCTGCTGAAGCATCAGAGAGAAATGGTGACATGAGGCTAAGCCCAGAGGAGTCCTGTTCAGGAGCTGAAGCACAACCCTCTCCATACAACCTGTACAGAGAGACTTTTACCTCCTGGAGAAACTATTGCCATCTGTTCTTATTTCTGACTAGTTGTGCTGAGCTGCACCCCTGTCTGAAAAGCTGTTAAACCCCCAGCAATCCTCTGATGGCAGGAAATGGAGCTGTTCTGTTTTCTTGGTCCTTGCTTGTGTCTCCTGACTGGTGATTTCAGCTAAGCTCAGTAGTAAAAGTCATGGAAATTGCATGTATGCCTCCAAGCTTGCTCACAGGGCTGGAAGTGGTATAACAAGGAAGGTATGATAACAACTTCCTCAGTAGCCAGTCTTCGTTTTAGGAGAAAGAAAGGCTCAGTGCCATTACTGGAGCATCTTGCAAGACAAGAGTTTTTTTTCAGTTATTAATTATTCAGTTTTTCCTAGCTAGTGTTATGCTTCTCTTCTGTTGCCTGTTTTCCCCCTCCCTACCCCACTCCTTAAAGTTCTGTTTGTCTAAAATTATTGCTTATGAGTGGGGAAGCATTGCTCTTTCTAAAGTATCCAGATGGTGCAATTTAGGTCATGTTGACCAGATGCAGAGATTCCAGGACTAGCAAAGACCTAAGCAGTGATTCCACATGTTTGAGCCCATCAGCTGAATGGGGAATTATAAGTTTGAGTATGGAAGTAGTTTAATCGTGTACACTTGGGGCTGCATATGAGCTATTTAATCTGTCTGCTAGACTTGCACTGCTTGGGCACAATACTGCACAAGTGGGAGCACACTGCACCTGGAGCAAAAATAATTTACGTCCAGTCAGGTTGCATCTCTCTTCATCACCCACCTGCCCACTCATGATTCTGGCATCAGCATTAACAGAACAAGCTGGGTCTACCTGCTTGTACTACTGCTCTTCATTTCCTGTTTTCTGGGGGAGACAGATGGATCTGTAGACATTAAAGACTTCATGAGCAGAGACCCTGTGACATTATTTTTGTCTGGCAGCAGTCTTACAGAAGTCCTAAAAACTTTTCTGCATCCTGCTTCTCACCTTTCTTCTCTACTCAATGTTCATCACCTTCCTTCATCTCATGTTCTGCTCTTTCCACCTTTCCCTCCAGATACTCTTTTTTTTTTCTCCCTTTCTTCCTAAATGAATAAGTTTAGATACTGACAACGTGAGTGCTTACATATGGACTTCTTTTACAGTTAATGAAAGGAAACTAGCGCATTTAATGTGCAATTCATCATATGTACCTTTAACTGTTTGCATTAGGATGAGATTAGTGTCCTAGAGGTATGTACATTTTCTCTGATGAATCCTATCCTTATTGCCTAATTCTTTTGCCTTTGAATGGGACTTTGCATTTCTGGGTACTCATTTCTTCTCTCATGTTTATACTGAATGAGTCATTGAAAAAATTCTGGAATTTCAGAGTTTGGAAGTTCATTGTTCTTCATGAATTTGTCACATAAACTTGCTGACAACTTCACATGTTATTCTTCTTCAGCATCCCTCAGTAAAACCCAAATGGAATTTCCTGGAGTGATAAACATCACCCATCTCTTTAGTGCAATACACTCACCTCTGCTTAAGGTTAAAGCTTGTGGTAGGCAATACAGATGTTAATTTCTGAAACTAAATGGAAAAGAAGCAACACAGCTTATGTTCCTAAATTGCTTCAGTCCTAGACAAAAGAAAATGTTTCTTTTCCAGTCATTTCATTTGTCCCTTTATTTATTTATTTTCCTTCCTGTGTCATTGCCTCTCTCCAGAACTAAGCTGAACCATTTTTATTTTTATTTTTATTTTTATTTTTATTTTTATTTTTATTTTTATTTTTATTTTTATTTTTATTTTTATTTTTATTTTTATTTTTATTTTTATTTTTATTTTTATTTTTATTTTTATTTTTATTTTAAATTTTAAGAAAGCAAACAACCTCTTTTGCTGGCATGTGATAACCAAGTGGGCAGATTTCACAAGAGCACAAACCTCAGTTCAGTTCTGAATGAAACATATTTGGATTATTATTAACAGCACCTTCAGGTTCTCCAACATGTGAGATGGAGAAGGAAAACGGTCTCATGACCTTCTAATTCATCCCAGCATATCCATACTCCAACACCTCATGTGGCCCCAATTGCACAATAACATGCTCTGCAGCAGCATCAGGTGGAAAATTAAATTTCCAAACTTCTTAGAACATCAAAGAAATTTATGTTCACATTACTGATCTGAACAAAGATTCAGGGAACTCTTATTTTATCTGAACTTTTTTCACCTGGCTTTGAAATAACACTGTTGTTTCTATTCTTTTTTGCTTGAGAAGGAAAAAATTCTTAGCATGCATGTGACTCAGAAGAAAACTTGTTTGTTTTCTGCAATAAGTAAATGATGGATCATTGGTGGCTTACCACATTTATTTCACTGCACCTGAGCTGTGTTGTCCAGTTAAATTTGGAAACTCTTACTTACTACCTCAAGGCATGATTCTGCAGCCCTGGCTTGTACTGGCACCTACAGAGTAGCCATCTGTAGAGAAGTCCATCTGAGGTGTTAAGGAGCCAGTGTGTTCATTCCTATGCCATGGGGTAGGGCTGCTGAATTTATCCCTCTAGGAAGAACAACTTGCAATTAACAACACAACTTGACAGCTTCAAAAAAGGCCTGACTGGAAATAAGAGTATATTTCAGAAACTGGAATAAGCTAACATCCCGGTGCTCCTCCCAGAGGGAGAGGAGATTGAGAACGAATAGACTGAGAAAGCTTATATGTTTCAGGACACAGAAATCCAGCTGTAATTAGCTGGTCTCAGCAAGGCTCTCTGGCCATCCTTCAGCAGGGCTGCTGCACAGGACTACCCTGGATCACCATAAGCCACCTATTCCTCCTGCTGGGGTCACACCTGTGGCTGTTAACTTTAGATGCCTTCTCTTCATTTTAGGAAAGATTGTTTAAAGCGCTCATACTATAATATACTATGGGGAACAGGACTATATTGGCAAAAGATGGACTGGATGACTTCATAGTCTCTTTCTATCACGCATTTTTGCAATTTCTTCTCCATATTTTCCTGTTAACCCTCCCAGTGCCCAATTGCATACAGCAAGTAGCAGCTCAAAAATACTAATACAAGGTTAACACTTGTATAGCATATATCAGAAGAACATGGAATCTTTTCATTCCTAACTAAAGAAAATTGAAATAAAAGTGTAATCTACTTTGGATTTTTTTTATTATTATTTTTTTTGATAAAGTGGCAGATATTAAAACCTTCCAGTAGGCAGGAATCCTGGCATGCAAATTCGGTGAATGATTCATATTATATTCAGGAAATGGTCAAATGAATTTGGATGAGCAAATAATTAAACTATTATTTGATACAACCCTTCAGCTGATACTCAGAAGATACAGGAAAATGCATTCTAGAGAAAAGCATTAACAATTTTCTTACACTTTGTAAGTTTTTGGTGACTAATAAGGCCTGAAACATCAAAAGACCATCTTTGGTAATTCTCTATTTACTTTGTAAGTTCTTACAGACAGAGCAGGGTCAGAATCCATGCTGCATGCTTTTTAATCTAACTAAATTAATGACTTTTGAATTTAGCCATTAATCCAGTAATGAGAATGATGAAGCTTGATGAAGGGATGAAGGATAAACTAAGTAGAGCTTTTTTTTATTATTATTATTATTTATTTTTTTAATCAAGCTAGCTGATAAATGGAAAAGAGATTTCATACTGTAAATAATGATAATAAAGAGGATGAAAATCATTGGTATCTGGTTGCTTAATCATTATGCCATATGCTAGCAAACCTTCAGAGTTTATATATTTGCTTCAAAATGTTTTACCTGGATAAATGTATTTAAAGGTTTAATGTATAAGATTTAGTGCCCTACAAATCTTCACAGCAGCTGACAGCTTCCTTGCTGTTCGAAGAGATGAGCGTGGAAGATGGAAAATAAAGGTCTCCCTAGGGAGAGCAGATGGGGTGAGAATGATGAGGGAAAGGGATTTATCATTAGATGATTTGAGCTGAGATTTAGAGTGAAAATTACCAAACAAGATAGGGACTTACAGATGTCACTTCTACAAACCAAGACAATCAATAAAGACTTAAACACCAGATTCCAGCAAAGAAGAAGGAAAACTGATTTCTTCGCTATAGAAAACTACTCTGGAGTTTAACTTGATTTACCATACACACAAATGTAGTTTGAGAAGTGTGAGGGACTGGATGGGAGGAGGTAAAAGGAACTTCAATGCTCTGAGAAACCTGAAAAAGTACAAGCTCAAACTCTGTGTCTTTCAGAAAAAAAAAAAAAAAAAAGTCATCCAAAGAGGAGTTGAAACACTAAACACTCCTCGGACTACTTTCTGATCTTTCCTTAGACTCAGAGAATGTCTTCATATATGCTAGCAATCAGGTAGTCACAGCCAAAGTGCTGGTTTCTCTCATGGTTAATCTCTCCCTTACCTCCAGCTCTAGCCCTACAGTGAAGTCATGTTAAATCTCTGACATCGCAATAACTTCCATAGCAACAGAGCACGGTGTCCTAAACACAGGATTAGGTGTTCAGGCAGAGCTGCATGAAGGAGGAAATCAAGTTGTGAGGGCGAGGACTGTCAGCTGGATGCACACGACATCTGCCTGTCCTGCTTGACTGAAGGAAGAGCAAAGCCATGGTGGTAAAAGCTGGAGAACTGAGAGCCAAGTTGGTGATTCACTTTGTGGCACTCCAGGGAGGGGTTGCTGGAGCCCTGCTATCCTTCACAACTAAAGGCAATTTTTGTCTGGCTTCCTTCTGCCAAAGTGCTGCATACTTGAGCTGTCTGTGCTATCCCTTGGTAGGCTAGGCTTGAGCACTGACAGAAACAGCACCATAGCTAAGCAAGGCTATAACGCTTCCTGTACTCAATGCACTTCAGCCAAATTCAGGGTTAGTTGTAACTTAAGATGGTCATACAGTAATTTAGACCCCCTTGAACTTACATTCCCATATACAGTTAGATTTCCTGAAGATAAAGCCCTGTTGACATGGGAAAGTTCTGCTGATTAAATAGATAAAGTTAAGCTGATGTAACTACACCCCAAATATCTTTGAGTGTGTGGAGACTTCTCCAGGTGCAGAAGTAACTTTTTCAGCTTAGCCTATGCCTTTTGTATTAAACCAGAATATTCACACTGATACTGTATTAAAGGGATATTCACAGTACTTGGGCACAGCTTATCAGCTTAACTGAGCTGATAAGATTAGGAGCCCAGGAGAGTCTCTAGGGAGAGGTGGGTGCATCCAGAAGGTGACTGAGACTTTCATGAACCTGTGCTATTGCCAAAATGGTATGCTCTGAATAGTTTACCTACTGATTGGCTTTTTTCATCAACCATGTAACTAGTTACTATAAGCTAACTTGAACTGAAAATAGGTGGTGTATCAAATAGTACAACTTGTCTGACCTGAACTAGATGAAGATTGATATCAGCATAGTCTAAGGTGGCTGAGGACACTTTTTGTAGTTGCTAAGGGAGACCACCATCCCCAGAGGACAGTCAGAGCTGTTGAGAGGAGGCATTTTCTTAGGGGAAGCTGAAAGTGTATTTGTGATACAAACAGTACCTGTCCTTTGTCCTTGTGTCTTTTCACAAGGAGGAAGGTGAGAGTTCAACTACTGAAAGAAGAAAATCAGACTTTTTTTTTTTTTAATGTGGACAAAAATATCTATTTTATTTTGGCTGAACTCTTGGAAATCCTTGATGTCTTTTGGCTAAGAAGTTTCCAGTGGTTTTCCAGTGGCTAAAGTTTAGTAATGTTCTGGGCCACTGAAAATACTTTTATGATGGGGAAATGTTGGACAAACTTAATTACAGCTGATACTATGGATGGTTTATAAAGTGAATTCTCATAGTTGCGTAGAAGTTATTTTCTTGGTTTATAGATGTAGATATTCTTATTATGCAGTTACAGCTCTAATCCTCCCGGAATCTCTGAGTTTCTGGCATCTGTCATACCTTGTGATAATCTTGGTAAATAGACCTCTGATTAGTGGTATTTTTGTTGGACCTTGATGTCATGTATTGCTTTCTTTTTCATGTACTAAGCAGGCAGCTCAGTGGGAGTCTGTAGCTAAATTAGTTCCCTTATCTTGATCAGAAATCTATGTTATACTCAGTTAGCCTAACTTAGACATCTAACTTGTATTTATACTTTACGAACCCAATGAAGTAGCTCTCCAAAAGTAACTGTGCCACTGGCTGTTGTATTCAACAGAAGAGGACAGGTGACTTTGAAGGTTTCCAGAATAGAGTTTGTCTAAATGAACAGACCCTTTCCCTCTGCAGCCCTTCAAAGACACCTGCTTTTCTCCTTCTGACTATACAGGGAATTTAAGCACTTAATTCAGTGTCACTAGCTACCTAAAATTTAGGTGCCAAGTGAATGTTTGAACTAAGCTGGTACAATTCTCTTTGAGATTTATGCAGTCTAACACTGTATGAATGTACACATGTGCATGAATGTATGAATGTACATATGTGTATATGTCTTTTTCCAATAGGCATGCTTCTGTTAAGATTTTTTTTTATATATATATAAATTTCAAAAGTTCATTGGTTTTATATTTCCAGTTTCCATTTTGACACAGTTCACAGATTCCATGTCTCCCAGAAGCACTAGCCCTCATACCTCTCATTAAGTTCACAGATCTGGCCTTGCTGTGTCTGGTTTACATTCCTTTTTAACCATCAGAAATTCACTGCCAAAAAGTAGCACATTTCAAACTACACAAGTTACAGAAGCAACAGTAGATGATTCACTGGTTGAGCTTTAACTTGAGAACTCAACAAGAAAACACCAGTGGTAAAGTGGTAAAAGGGCTACAGATGCGATGTTTTCCTTTTGTGCATAATTACTATTGTAAATTGTAAATTGGAGCTTTCACGTCTTGATTGAGCTGTAAAGAGGAGTATCTCCACCATTGTTCACGTAGAGTAAAGATGTATGGTAAAATCCAAGCTTTATATTTAAACCACCTCTTCTGCCTGACAGTGAAGAGAAGCCAAGTAAAATAGTGAATATTTCATAAGGATAAATGTTTTGTGTGCAACTTTTTCTGAAATTAAACTGCTACCTAAACTGGGTAGCAAATATTAGTTCTAGCCAACTATGGAAGAAAAACTAACTTGATTTCATCTTTTAAGCCCACCACAACACTTTAAATGGTTCCTTCTGTCATTTGGAATCAAAAATAATGTTTTAAACTAGAGTATATTTATTCCGAATGACTAAAAAATCAAAAGTTACAAAAAAAAAAAAAAAAAAAAAAAAAAAAAAAAAAGAGAGAGAGAGAGAGAAGCTGTTCACAAAAAGTAAACATGCAGTATATATTTCACATGATTTTCTGTCAAGACCCAAAACTTGAATCCCTCTAGCTAATTTTGGTAATTAAATATCCCATGCCATTCTTCATTTGATAGTGTCAGACTTGTGTATTCTGGCAGAAACCTAAATGTTCAACTCTTCCTAGTGTAAGAAGACACATCTAAAACTTCATTTTGGTTCCAAGTTTATCCAAGCACTAGTTATGTGTTTGGATTTAAAGCACATAAATGGACCATTGAAACTGATGTGCTGTGAGAGCTACGTACTAGTGAAATGACCAGATCTGACTTTGACTGTGGTTGCAATTTGACAGCAGTTAACTGTACTGCCGAAATATAACTGAGGGCAGAATTTGGCCCTGGTCCCATGCTTGTCATAACTTACCGTAGTAAGCTGAATGTTAAAGGTTTTGTACAAGGAACTCCATGCAGAGCTCCAATGATTAATGGGATCTGGATGCAGAAATTCCTGTGGGCTACAACTGAAAATTCATTTCTCTATTTTGATGGCTGTTCATTTTAATAAGGGACTTTGATACCACATTGTGCCGACAACTGTGGAATAGTCTGGCTACTTATATTTATCACTTTGAACTTCTGGAGTCTTGTGAAACCATTATGGAAGCTATGGAGGCATTGTGTACTGTGCACACTTCCAAAGTACCCAGAAGCTTAAAGCTGCTGTTTACTCCTTCCACTATGAATTTTGACAAGTCCTGAGAGATATTGTTTAAGCTTCTGTATAGAGCATTAGTAAATTTGAAAGGAAGGTAACAAATGATAATTCTGTTCATGTGTGTACCTGCACACTAGTGGCAGATAATCAATATTCTTTTTGGTAGCTTACACAAAACCAGAACTGTGAGCCATGATATCGGTAAAGGTAAAACCCAGATCTGTTTCTCGTCTGGGACATTTTGCTAAAAAAAAGCATGGCACTATCTCAATGGGACATTTGAATCTATTCCAGACATTATGGGCTGCTAATTTTCTGTAAGAACAACCCCAACATCTTTTCTTCAGAGTAGGCTGGCAACAAGGGTGTCACCTGAAAATCTTGATGAGTTGAGAGCCATTTTTAATTTATTTATTTTTTTCCATTTGTTACCTGAGAATCATTTATTTTAGAATTTTGAGGTGAACAACCCTGAATTTGTCCCTGTCCACATGCTACTGGCCTGTATATTTCTCCAATGCAGAACGCTTGCTGGTGTAAAGACCTGAGTATTGCTTAGCCTCTCTGCAGAGTGGGACACCTAGAGCTGTCTGGGTGATGATATCAAGGAATTGTCATAGAATCTCAGAATCATTTAGGTTGGATAAAACCCTTCAGATCATTAAGTCCAATTGTCAACCTGACCTACCAAGTCCTGTCACTAAACAACGACCTTCAGTGCCATAAGGGTCCTCGACCCACGAACCATGTGGTTACACTTGTAATCCCCACAGTGTCCCGGCCATGCATAGACCACCACATAAGTGAGGGGAAGGGAAGGACAACAGGCTGGGTACAACATGATTCTACCTGATTGGAGGATGCACCTTGAGCATGGCACGGATGTCACCTTCTGTCTTGCTCTATTAGTTTTTTTTTTAGTTTTTTTTTTTTTTTTTTTTTTTTTTTTTTTTTTTTTTTTTTTTTCTTAACAGAGAGTGGGGTGCATTGGAAAAACAACTGCTTGCATCTATTTATATCCATGGAGCAGCAACAAAGTACTGCAGAGTGCTTTTTTCTTGTCACATCATATTTATTTATTTTTTTCAACTGCAGATAGGATGGAAGAAGAAGACACTTTCAGATACAATTCTCATCTAGATGCCTGGTGCAATATCCAGGAGTGGACACATTAGACAAAAGGAAACCCTAATGTATTGATGCGGGCAATAAAGCCATGCACAGATGCAGCTTAGCAGTAGGAAGCTACTCGGGTGCATTTTTCAAGTTACTGAACTTTTTTGTCTATATGCTCTGAGTCTTCATCAACACAGATACTGAGCACTGAACTCTCAGATATGGACCTTTCGAATCTTTTGTGCAGAGGCACTTCTTGAATGCAGGGGTAAGTGGAAGTGAAAGTGGGTGCAATGACAAAGCTCTCCTCTTCCCATAAATTTTAGAGCTTGTCAATACCAGAAAAGAAGCAAAGTTGCAAAACATGTTGGCAGGAGTGCAACCCAAGTGAAAAAGCGGGACAGGACTGCCAACAGAATTGCACTCTTTAACTTTATGAGCCAGTTTCTGTTCTCACAGGGTGCAAATCTGGACCAGCTCTCCTGACTCCAGTGAGGTATTTAAGGATTTATATCTTTTGAGTGGAGCTGAATTTGGCCCTCTTTTGTGCAAACTGGAGCTATACTGTCACTCCATGAACTCCAGTATTTTTAGCAGCAGTTGTCACATCTAATCAAACACAAAATTTAGCAGGATGAAGTGAGAAAAATACATGGTTCAGGAGATTTAAAAGCCAAAATTCCAAACATTTTATCCAATCTCCATACTGACAGCTAAGTAAGGAAGTTTGTATATGTGTATATGCATTTATGAGTTATTTACTGGTACTTTTATGCTGTTACCAGCATTCCATTTCTGAAATTTCTAGCAGACACCTATTATATTGAGACTAGTTCTTAAACACACACACACAAAACCCCTCAACATTATATCTTATCTTTAAAGTGAAACATTTACAGTGTTAATTCAAAGACTAACCACATTAATTTAGCACGAGAGGAAAGGCAATATTATGTAAGCCATTTTCCAGTGCAAATTCCAAGTCATGAATGCTTACAATGCTTTAAAAGGAATCTATGGCCCAAGAGCTGTGCTTATACATTAAGAGATAAAAGAGTTAGAAAAAGAGATAACAATAGTAATTCATAAGCAGAAGCATGTGTATGCATAAGGAAACAAATTTGATTCAGTAGGCTATTCCATATTGTTTATTCATTACTGATTATTCACTCATCTTTATCTCTTAATTCCCCATATCAAATTGTTTCAGTTCATCATCTGCTATGGAGATTGGCTGACATATGTTTGCCTAGTCCAATCTGGCATGAGACACTATCTTAGCTGGAGATATTTCATGGAAAAAATGACCTATCCGGAGTGCATTGTCAGTTATTCAAATTATATAAAGTCAGTAATCTTGAAGAGCTGATTTTGAGGTGTTGGTGTGTTATTTTTCCATGTTTTTGAGGAAAAGACTTGGAATAAAGCAGGAGGTATTAAAGAGGTGAATTAGCTGAGAAGCCTGAATTCTCAGTGAGCATCTTGACAACAGCAATAAGCTCAGCCTACTGTATTCACTGATTTACTGCGGGACTATTTGGAAATTTATGTTTAGAATCTGGTTACAGTTGTGAGACTGATTTGTCAAGTGAAATTTTACCTCTGTGTTGCAAGGAGCAGCGCGGGAATGCCAAGTGAGCCTGTAATCTTGTCATACTGGTGTTTGAGAAAAAGCTCGCATTTTGCAGCTTCTAAAGACAAGAGGCAAATGTATGTGTGAAGAGGCTGATACTGGCATGAGGTTTCAAATGAGTAATTAATTAAGAACAAACTATAGTTGGAGACACACAAGAAGGCAAACTTCAGAGTTGAGGACATTTTTTTCCTGTGGTATTTCAAAAGTCTCAGTGTTTCCAGATAATTCTCATGTATCTGTCCAAAATGGCCGTGTATGTGCAGCTACAGCTTTTCTGTGCATAACACCCCCACCCTTGCATCGTCCCACTGGTATTTCTAACTGAGGTTGTGCAGACTGACTCACTCCACACATGTTAAAAGGAGTCATGCAGCTGATTTCAATGGCTTTTCAAGCAGCCTTGAGGAACCAAACACATCCTGCCTTTTCTCCATTTAATTTTGTACTGGTGCTTGAATGGCAGAAATGTAGAACAAGATATTCTATTTGGCTGTGCATTTGCTGGGTCTAAATGAGGTGCCTGAACATGCTCTAGCATGTCTTTGGATAACAACAACTTGTGAACAGTAAATCCCTGTGGGAAAAAAACTCATAGCAAAAGGAAAAGCATTTGCTGCAAAAATTTACCTGGCAGGTTTTTTTTGTTTGCTTTTGTTTTTGTCCTTTACATGTCATGTAAAGAACAGAAATTTGCTGGTAGGGATGGGGTGAGAGATTTTCACAATAGTACCTTGTTTCCACTGTAAAGCTAATAAGACAGAAAAAGGTGTGAAGGAGAGTGAGTGAAACATGGCACACATTATTAGGGAAATGTAGGACCTGAGAAAAATAACTTCCAAGAGGATTTATTTGTTTGTGTGTCAGGCTGGTGAGTATTTATTTACCTGAAGCAAGCCAGATCACTGTGGGAAGAGCAGGGGCTGATGGTCCCAGTGACGACTTGCTTGGTGATGGCAGAAAGAACTTTGCAGTCCAATCAACAAGCCACCAGCCTCCAGAGGAGCCTTGGGCCATCTCAGGGTGAATTACTTGATTCAGAAATACAACTCAATTGATTCAGAAATACAACTCTACTCTGCTCTTGTGAGACTTCACCTGGAGTACAGTGTTCAGCTCTGGGGCCCTGTTTAAGCACCTAAAACCTATGTTTAGGCAGCTAAATACCATAGGTCCCCAACATAAGAAGGATAAGGACCTGTTGGAGAGAATCCACGGGAGGGCCATGACGTTGATCAAAGGGCTGGAGCGTCTCTCCTATGAAGGCAGGCTGAGAGAGTAAGGGTTGTTCAGACTGGAGAAGAGAAAGCTTTGGGAAGACCTTACAGCAGCCTTCCAGTACAGGCCTACAGGAAAGCTGGGGTGGGACTCTTTGTCAAGGAATGTAGTGATAGGTCAAGGGCTAGTGGCTTTAAACTAAAAGAGGGAGTGTTTAGATTAGGTGAAAGGACAAAATTCTTTACTATAAGGGTGGTAAGGCACTGGAACAGGTTGCCCAGGGAAGCTGTGGATGTCCCATCCCTGGAGGTGTTCAAAGCCAGGTTGGATGGGGCTTTGAGCAACCTGGTCTAGTGGGAGGTGTCCCTGCTCATGGCAGGGGGCTTGGAATTAGGTGGTTTGATTCTATGATTCAGATCAATCAGAAAATTTAGGCTGTGCTTTCCCCTTCCTTCCCTAACTGTCTGTGTTTCTGCTATAAAAGTAGGCAGATGTATATATGAAGCCCTTCTGTGTGTCCAGCCTTCCCCTGTATCTCACATCTCCTTTCCCCCAGCATATGTTCTATCTTCAAACTGAAGAATAGCCCAAGTCCTCTCAGAGACTTTGAATCATGAAAGTTGGAAAAGACCTCCAAGATCATCTGGTCCAACCATCCCCTTACCACCAATATCACCCACTAAACCATGTCCAGAACCACCACGGACAAACTTTCTTTGCACACCCCCAAGGACGGTGACTCTACCACCTCCCTGGGCAACCCCTTCCAATGCCTGACTACTCTTTCTGAGAAGAAAATTCTCCTAAAATAAACCTCCCCTGGTGCAACTTGAAGCCATTCCCTCTAGTCCTATCACTAGTTACCTGTGAAAAGAAGCTGACCCCCAGCTCCCCACACCTTCCTTTTAGGTAGTTGCAGAGAACAATAAGGTCTGCCCTGAGCCTCCTCCAGACTAAACAACCCCAGTTCCCTCAGCTGCTCCTCACAGGACTTGTGCTCCAGGCCCTTCACCAGCTTCGTAGCCCTTCTCCAGACACATTCCAGGGCCTCGATGTCCTTGTACTGAGGGGCCAAAACTGAACACAATACTGGAGGTTCGGCCTCACCAGAGCTGAGTACAGGGTTTTGATCACCTCCTTGGCCTTGCTGGCTACAGTATCATTGATACAAGCCAGGATGCTGTTGGCCTTCTTGTCCACCTGGGCACACTGTCAGCTCATGTTAGGTGAGCATCGACCAACACCCCCAGATCTTTTTCCTCTTCCACCTGAAACTCCTGTTTCCCATCACAGCACTGGTGCATGGTTTCTGGCCTGCCTGCTTCTCTACTCTGACACACAGAATTACCAGTTTTGGCCTACTCCATGAACTAGCTTCCTGGGGGTGGCTTCTCCCTCTGCCCTCTCTCTTACTTCTGCTGCTTTCCCAAAACGCACTCCAGTGGTTGCTCTGGCTGTCACATGTTGTCCTAGAGCTGCCGGCACCAGTGAATGACCCAACTGCCATTTTTCTAAGAAATTTACATAGCTGTAAGGATACCTCTGTGTACATATATCTATCCTGCTTGGTACTCCTGGAGCAGTAGCACCTCCAGCCCTTTTGAATCCTACCTCACTGGGACCTATCTAGTTGCCTGGAACATACCTAGTTGTCTTTCGAATCCTACCTCACTGGGACCTCCTGGAGAACCTGCTCTTTTCCTGCTCCATCTTCTTCCAGCATTTCCAACAAGATCATTGTTAATATATTGGGTAATTTATTTTCTTCCTGTATTTCAAGTTGTCTTCTCCCCATATATCATTCATAGACGAGTCTTTCAGATCTTCTTGGACGTCCTGTTATCTGAGATCAGTGTTGTGCAGTGTGGCCTGTAATGCATGAAATTGGAGCAAGCTGTATGCTTGTGCCGTGCGGCATGGCTAATCATTCTCAAATGCTATCATCAGTTATCTTGGAGGAGTTAAAAAAGAAAAAAAAGAAAGACCCAAGCAGCCTGTGGCTGATTTAATCTTTAAAATCAAGAGAGACTTTGCAGTGATTAAAGAGCTATTTCCTGACTACATATTGATATGAGTTGCCTCCAAGTCAAATATGAGAGAGACTGACAGGCATTTGGTCTTGCTCTGATTGGCAGGTTTCAGCCCCATGAACAGTAATCTCTTTCCTGCTCTTGTGTAAAGGCATTCTGGGGCGGTCTGCATTTAACACATAGCCAACTCAAGTAAAGACCCTGGTATTTTCTATTGTAATTGACAAAATTGCATACTTTATTTTTCAGCATCCATAAGGACAGGTGGAAAGTTTTATTCAGAAACTGAAGCCTTCGTGTTGTTTTCCAATAGCTTCCAGAAGCCAGTCACTTTGGGAGCAATTCTGTGTTCTGAGAAATGCCAGAAAAAAATGTGCACAAAAGAAATTCTCCAGTATTAGCACAGAGTGTTGAGTCCTTTTCAACATAAATCAGTAAGGCAAAACATTGCAAACATGAACAACAATAGTGTTGTGGGACACTGATCTTTGAAATCTGGAAAGCACCTTTAGAAACCCCTGATCATCCCAGGGGCTAAAGCATGGGAGGATGCTTGGGAAAAGCAGGCTTGATCCAAACATTTCTACTGTGCTATTGGATGGCCATGGCTTCATCATTTCACCCTTCTAAATATTAGGTTTCTCCATCTGTGAAATGGAGACTGTGACAGTAACCTCCTGCATAAAGGATTTTGGGATCTTCTTCAAGTTTATGAAAGATATCTTGCAATATGGTGCCCAAAGTAACAGGAAGCAAGACAGTGATTCAGAGCTCTCTTCCAGCTCTACATTCCTGAGGATGTAGAAAGGTCTGCATGAACTCAATGTTTTTATTAAGGATGGCCTGGATTATGAGTTTACAATAGATAATCATGTACAAATGGTCTTCCATTTTTAGATTCCCCTCCCTTCAGAGGCTGCCTCACTGCACTGACATATTTTTCCTCATAGTTGTAGGCAGACAGAATACTTGCAGCTCTGGGAGATTTGTGCTGAAACCTCTTTGGTTGTAATTGTTCATGTAGTCCTGTGCTTTCCTGAGCAAACAAGTCACTTCTACTCCTGTTCTGTATCCCATATCCCCATATCTTTTCCCTTCAGAGATCCCAAGTCTATCCTAACAAATCAGTAAATTTACAAACATATCCTGCATACTTAGGCAAAGCTGCATTAGAGATTTAGTCTTTTTTTTTTTTTTTTCCTTTTTTTTTTTTTTCTCTCTCTCTCTCTCTCTTTTTTTTTTTTTTTCTCCTGCTTCATCCAGATCTGATACCAGAGGCAAATAGGAATGTTGCGGTACAGATCATCTTCTTTTAGTTATTTAGATTTAGTTTTATTGCAAACAGCTAATCAATTCAAATATACACGAATGCTTCTCCAACCTAAAATGCATTTTTTTTTTTCTTTTAATCTGAAAGATAACTAGTAGTTAGTTATAATCCCAGACAAATGAAATTTTGTTGCAAAAACCTAAAAATGTACAGACACAAAAGAGAAAAATGATGATACATTTAGAAAAAAAAAGGGCTTCAGGGAGTCATTTTGCTATTTGCAAAGCAAAATTGCCGTTTCTGTAAACGATTATTTAATTGTTGATATGAATTTAGCCTGGTGATAAAATTTTTTCCTGGCTCTGACAGACATTCTCTAGTGGAAAGAAATAAATCTGATGAGTTTGAATTATGTGCAATTGGATCACTGATTTACTCCAACATCAGTTGGATGTCATTGTATTTTCTGTTATATGTCTATATATGAAAAAACAGCTTGAGAAGGATTAAAAATGATTAAATGTGACATCCTTCAACATAACGCTAACATAAAAGGCAATTCCAAATTGTGGAACATGCCTCTTGAGTGCCCTGCTATTCTCACAGATGCTGGAAAATGTATTTGTGTCTCAGAAATGGTCTTTGGCCTCCTACAAGTAATGAAAGTGTGTCACAAACTGCAATTTGAGTGTAGTATAGTCTGGTCAGCAGATGAACGTAATAGTTATCATCCAGGAAGAAGTTAATAATGAGCCCTTTTACATGTTTGTGGAAATACTGAATTCTAAAATTATTAACAGGCCAACTGCAGAAATCCAACCTTCGGTTGAGGACTATGGGTATACGAACCACCACATCTGTGTATTTAGGGAAGCACCAGTAAGGTGTTGAGTGCCTCTGAACTGCAGTATGCCAGCTGGAATCAAAGTGGCTAAATCTTTTATTAGAAGACTAAAGTATTTAAATAGGAAGTATTGTTCACATTTGGCTGGGAGAAATGGAACCACAAAGGTGTTAGTTTGCCCAGCTCAGAGCTGTGCCAAACGTGAGCACAGAGGTAAGGAGTGCATTACCAGCTTGCCTGGAGATCGAGGCAGAAATCCCTGTGGTGTCAGTAGGATCAAGGTGAAGGCTCCGATCTTCCTTTGTTTTCCTCTTTTCCATCCTAAACATCAAGATTTTCTTCCTCATTTGTTTCAGCAGATGTTGTCTGCCTTATGCAAGAAGATGTTGTCTTAAAAAAAATTCAGAGGAAAGTTCAGCCTGTGGCTTGTTACTGCCATTATTTATTTTGAACAAGATCCAAGATTATAAGGCACATGGACAACCAGGCTATGGATAAAATGATTAGGATAGGGCTGACTCAGACCTGTTAGTCTGGCAAGGACTCAGCAGTGTATATTCCAGAAAGTGAACTCCCTAGGAGTAATTTGCCTTATCAGAAGCTTTTATAATTCTGTATGAGAAGATAGTGGATAGAAATAATGTTGCTTGAAACTAGGGTGTAGTTGTTGTTGTTATTATTATTATTATTATTATTATTATTTACATTTTTATATCTCCAGAGGTGAGAACTGTAGTCACATCTACCATAATGCTTTTATTTCTATCCTATCTTATATTTACGCTTTCTATTACTGAAGCTGAAACAACTATTCACATTTCTCTCTGTGAGTCTAGGAAAAAATCTGTCACTGCTGTTCTGAGATCCTCCACGTGACAATGTGTGAAAACATGTAACATTTTGACTTTCTCATCTAGTTGATTTTAAATACTTTTTAGTCCTTGTCCCTATGACTTTCAGTTCAGGAAAGAAGGTGATATGAAATAAAGTTTTGTAAGAGCAAACTGAATTCACCTGCATGACCTAAGCACATAATATATGCAAAAGTATTAGCTTGATAAAGAACAGCACCTTTTCATAAGGATTCATTTCAACATGTTAATGGAAGTTGGAGACAGAGTGTAAAACAAAACAAAACAAAGCAAAACAAAACCCAATGTGTACTAAAACAATTTACTTAATCTGTGTTTATGCTGTTAAGTATTTTCTTTCAGTGCAGAAAAGGAATTTTGAAGTTATGAAAAGCAGAAAAGTAAACTGAAACAAACAATTAAAGCTGAATAGGGCTGCTTTATTATCTATATCTACCTTCTCTGGGCTGCATCAAGGAATTCAAAATTTTTTTATTTTTATTTTTTTTTAACGGCATTTCCCCACCATGCTATATCACAGTAAAAGAAAAACTGTCATACTTTGTCTCCAGAAGGATTTAGCACTGAGATAGCTATCATGAAAGGAAAACAATAATAAAGCAAATAAAGCATTATGCTTATCTAATTAACTGTTACATTCAGTTTTGCCTTGAGTTACTCATAAAAAATGTGTTTATGAGTGTTTTGCCTAAAAAACAACTTTTAAATAGAAAAGTTAAAAAAATTAGTGTGATGAAAATAATATGTGTGTTAGTACAGTGATGAAGATATTTTACCACATTTTTAACAGACATTTTTACTGAAACTGTTCTGAAACAATTATCTATTTTTTTTATTCTGAGAATAAAAATCTCTTCAAACCTACAATGTCATTTTAAAGATTACAGAATATTAAACAGTCTCTCTAGTAAATGTCAGGTATTTTTATTAGGTAAATTAAAAATGTTCAATATTTAGAAAAAGAATTTAGAAAAACACTCCTAAATCTGCATGGAAAAATAAGCTTATACTTAACTTCCGAAAGAACACAGTCATAAAGTATAAGTTTTTAATGAAATCACTGTCCTACTTATAAGTATCTGTAATATTATTTGTTTAAAGAAGAAAATTAACTTCAACAGTAAAAAAAAAATCTTTATTGATTATTTAATGTACACTGAATGGATAAAGCAGAAAGAAGTATGTGGCTCCTATGTTAATGGGAAATTCATACATCCTTATCAGAATATTGTGGTTAAATAAGTAGAGTCTCTCTTTCTTTGCCCCGAGGACTCTTCTAGTCAAAACCAGATGGACATTAGAATGAAGCACTTGCGCAAAAAGGATATATGAGTTTCAAGGAGTGCTCTGCAAGAGGAAAGGTCTGATCACAGGGGGGAAAAATCTGCCTCTGTGTCCAGAGCAGAGAAGCTGCTGAATGTTGGGCAGCTGTCTGTGGGTGTCCCTCAGCATGTCCATCTGAGCACCATTCTCTGAGACTACATTGTGACACCCACTGGGTGCACTGCTTGCAATTTCACAGAAAAGCAAAGCAACAAATTTTCTGTTATGACAGAACTCTAGCATGAAAAAAAGAAAATGGCAGAGAACAGCTTCAGCAAGTATGAAGTTGAAGGCAGAGGAGTTGAAAGCGTTTTTTTTTTTTTTTTTTTTTTTTTTTATTGTTTGAAATAATATGGAAATTTTAGTGTACTGAAGAATTCATATTGCTGCACAAATGGCTCAAGTGTCTCTAACAGTAAACAGCTCAATTCTGAACATGTGCATAAACATGAAATAAATACAATTAACAGGGAGAGGCTAAGAGAGTTGGGACTGTTCAGTCTGGAGAAGAGAAGGCTCTGGGGGATCTTATCAATCTGTATAAATGCCTGACTAGGGTGGGAAGTAAAGATAAGGAAGCACTTCTCAGAGATGCCCAGTGAGAGGATGAGAGACAATGAGCACAAAATGAAATACATGAACCTGCCTTAACAGAAGAAAACACTTTCTCACCCTGAGGATAATCAAACTCTGGGACAGGTTGCCCATCAAGGCTTGGAGATATTCAAAAGCCATCTAGACATGGTCCTGGGCAGCTGGCTCTAGTGACCCTGCTTTGTGTAGTGGGGTTGAACCAGAAGATCTCCACAGAGTCCTTTCAAACCTTAACCATTCTGTGAGTCTGTGGTGCTGTGAAACAATGGAGGTCTGTGTTTCAGTGGAAACTTTCCCGCAGCTTCCAGTCAGAAAAAAAAAAAATACATGCACAGGTACCCTGAGAAGTAAACTTCCTCACCTTCACAGTTGTTCCTCAGGCCACCCATCTAGGTGAGCCTGTGCTCATGCCCAGTTCCACAAGTCAGTCATTACCAACCTTTGCCTTTCCAAGAATCAGTCTGTGAGTAAGTTTTGCCATGATCACTTTTCTTGCTCTTTTTGCCCCTTCACACTCTGATTGTCAATGCTTTACTTGGCAGCTAACAGTCTTTGGCAAACACTGTCATATCTGCCCACAGACTGTTAGTCTTGCACAGATGTGAAATACGTCTTTAAATAAGCCAAGGTAACCAACTGAACCAGGGACCTGCAGTGAGCATTTCACTAGGGGTCTTCACACCTGCTTATCCTCCTACTAACCTTAAGCCCTTCTATTTGCCTGCAGGGTTGGAAGCCCCAGTGCAGCTCCTGCTCTTTCCCTCCTTTCCAATTCTTAACTCACTGAAAACTGCTTATAAGGTCAGAATAAAAACAGAAGTTCAGAGGCTTTTCACTTTGTTGAAGGGAGCTACCACTTAGCTCAAGTGATCTGCAATTTTTCTTCCAGTGTGACAGTGACAAATAGCATTTAAAACATTAAAAGTGCTGTGTAGTAGGTTATTCAGAATGCAAGTTCATTGCTGATTGACTTGATTTTCCTTGGGTCACATTGTACTTACAGTAAGAGCACTTCAGGAACACATTTCTCACTTTACTGCCACGTAGGAGCAGTGAATTTAAATAAGCCTGTGAACAAAGATTGATCCTGAGAATCAGGATCTTTTGCAATGTCAGTTTATCTGTGAGAATACCAAGAAGACTCAATAAAAATGAAAGAGCAAATTACCTTTGCCCAGTTTCTAAACAAATATTTAATATACTATTACCTGCATTCTTCAAGTTTTCCTTTTCTTGTGCTAGTCAGTTTTCTGTCAGGTAGGTACCTCAATTCTTCCTCTCTTTTTCTCCATTACCTCCACACAGAAAGCTTGAAGGGAAAAGAAAGATTGTTTTTACCTAGTTTCACTGCACTGTTAACAATCTGCAAGAAATATGCAATCATATACAGTGCTGCTAAAAAGAAATACTTACAGCTCTTCAAGGTGAAGTCATCTAATTACCCATGTACTTACTGCAGGACTCTGCGCCATTCTGATTTATCCATGGGTCTCAAATCTGTGCTGGAAAGACCACCTCTGAAGGGTGAAATAGAGGTTCAGCCTTTCTGATTGTTCCTACTTAGCCCCACAGCCAGGACAGCTAATGAATGCCAAATGTGGTGTTGTGGAATTAGTCTACCAGGATCTAGCTGAAGACTGCCAATTTGTCTCACATAGGCCAGCAAGTAGCCAGATAACAATCTTAGGTAGTAACTTTGGGGTAAAATACTGGCTACTTCAAAGGCGGTAAGATTTGTGGCCATTGACACTGGGACTGTGATTTCTCCCCTGGTTGCAGATGACTAGTTCAGATCTTAGCATCTTGATGATAGATTTAAACTATCTCCTGAGTCACCTAGACTTTTCCTCTCCTTGCATTCACTCCCCTCATCTCAGTCCTGTAGTTTGTCTTCAGCTTTGGTCACCAACCACAAGGTTTATATGTATAAAAAAAATTCACCCTAATCTCTTTCCTATCTCTCTTGTTCTCAGTGAAAGCTGTTTTTACTCAAGCTGTTGTTGGTGCTTTGGATGACATTGTGCAGCACACAGGGAGAGCTGGGGGGGGGAGCACAGTAGGGAGGCCAGGCTGTTGCAGAGGTTAAGAAAACAGCTTCCACACAGCACCCAGCCTCCACCTTCCCTTCATCTCCTGTGTCATTCTGTGTGCACGTATGTGTGGAATCATGTGTGCATTTGTAGAACAGCATTTTTTCCCTGACTTTCCTACTAAGTCTTTTATATATGCCCTCAGGCAGATGTGTTACAGCACTGTGAAGTGTTTTTTTTTTTTTTTTCATTTCTTTTTTTCTTTTTTTTTTTTTTTTTTTTTTTTTTTGTTTTTCTTTAACGCAAATTCCACATTTGCAGGTTTCTTCAGACATAAATTAACACTATCTGAATAAGGAGGCTCTATGAAGTTTAAATTACTCTATCACTCATGTGGACTTGTGCCGTTAGTGTAACTGTTCTCCATTTCATTTAAAAAGTGAGGAAAACACAATTCAAATGTCTGCAGACTCAGCCTAATAAAAATGATAAATTGGATGTCAAACTGCTCTGTTCCCACCCAGCCCCTCCTTTCTCTGATCTCTCCTTCTGTTGCTCAGAAAGAAGTCATGCATTTGTTTCCTTGCTGCTGTTGGCTTTTGGAAATAGCCAGCTGATTCTGGTAGCTGAGGGATTAGTCTAGTTTGCTTGCACTCAGTGGGCGATGCTCTGTAAAAACCTTCCCTGCCTTAATAATTTAGCTCTTTATGCTTCACTGGAGTTTACCAGCCCACCTTGGCTGTGGATCAGATTTGATTTTAGCTTCTGTGTCCTACGAACCATCTAAAGAGCACAAGAGTTTGCAAACCAAGCACTCGCAGTTGCATGAAGATGGTTTTGCAGAGTGAACTAATGAAAGGAAACTAAGATGGAGACATAGCAGCCTGGGGTTTTGCAGTAAATATCAGATTAAACCCAAGTTGAAAACTGCCAGTAATTTACAGAGACACTCAGAATATAGAAATAATTAAAAATGTTATAAAAGGAAATGATCTGAACACTTGAAAGAAATATCAGTGGAGTTAATGGTTCTAATTGCACTGCATATTAAAATTAATAGGTCAAGTGCCTATCTTAAGAATTTTCAGAACTAGTAGATAGTGCTGAGGAACTTTTCCATCCACTGTGACTGGATTTTCTGTTTGTTCCAAGTGTCAGAAAGGACCCTGGCATGGCTTGGCCTTGGGTGAGGCAGCAGCCAGCACCCAGCTCACAGTTCCTAGGAGCAGTCTGGGAGCTCACACGAGCCCTTCCCTACAAACACGTTGGATATGACCACCCTATTTAAGTGGGTGAAGGACTATTATAGATGCAGACTGTTCCTTGCCAGCTGGCTATGGGACCACAGGAGGGTACTGGGCACATTTAATTTATTAGTATTGACACAGCCAAAGAGGCCCAGAGGAATCTTGCCACGAGCTTGAAAGGAACTAACATTTGGCTGGTGTTCTGCAAGCATCACTTCCAATCTGTAGCTCTCAAAGCACTTTACTAAAGAGACTGAGAACTAGTCTCAGTTTACACAGGGGGAGAGATAGGTTTGGAGAGGTTGACTGGCTTGGATAGATCACAGATTTCATCTGTGGCAAAGAAAGGAAGAGATTTCTATATCAACTTAACTGCGGGTCTTATTATCAGACTCACTTCAAACTTTCACCTTGATGTGAAACCTTCAGTTGCATGGCTGAGCTTCAGTACGTCCACATCAATCAGTCTGTTCTTCCTCATTTCTGTGCCTATGACTCTGTCTGTTTACTGTCTCACCTTTTTAAGCTTAATTTGTTTATGAATTTAAATGTGGGGGAACCACATTTATTCATATCCTTGTTATACCATCTGTTTGTATTTTCTTTATGTGTGAACCTGCTGTAAAAATTATCTTAGTGAAATTTGGAAGAACCTACTACCCCTGTTATTTAGTCAGCCAAAGAAATAAGAGAGATGTATCATCAAAATTGAGGTTGTCACCCCTGTAGTTTATCAGACTGCAAGCCTCTTCTCTTCTCTTCTCTTCTCTTCTCTTCTCTTCTCTTCTCTTCTCTTCTCTTCTCTTCTCTTCTCTTCTCTTCTCTTCTCTTCTCTTCTCTTCTCTTCTCTTCTCTTCTCTTCTCTTCTCTTCTCTTCTCTTCTCTTCTCTTCTCTTCTCTTCTCTTCTCTTCTCTTCTCTTCTCTTCTCTTCTCTTCTCTTCTCTTCTCTTCTCTCTTTTTTTTTTCCTTTTTATTTTTTTTTCTTTTCTTTTCCTTTCTTGTTCTGTTCTAATTTAATTTATCCTGATTTCAGTTAGGACAGAGTTAATTTCCTTCCTAGTAGCTGGTAGAATGCTATGTTTTGGCTTAGGATGAGAAGAGTGCTGATAACATGCCGATGTTTTAATTGTTGCAGAGCAGTGCTTATATCAAGCCAAAGATGTCTCAGCTTCTCATTCTGTCCTGCCAGCGGGCAGGCTGGGGGTGCAGCAAGAGCTGGGAGGGGATAGACCCTGGACAGCTGACCCAAACTGGCCAAAGGGGTATTCCATACCATCTGACATCATGCTAAGCAATATATAGGGGTGGCTAGCCAGGGGGAGGAGGGCCAGACTGCTCGGGGTTAGGCTGGACATTGGTCAGCGGGTGGTGAGCAATTGCATTGTGCATCAGTTGTTTTGTACACATTATTATTATTAGTTCTATTCTATTCTATTCTATTCTATTCTATTCTATTCTATTCTATTCTATTCTATTCTATTCTATTCTATTCTATTCTATTCATTATAATGCATTTCTTACTTTATTTTAGATGCTAATTACATATCAGTAGTCCCACTTTCCTGACCAATATATCTGCTTCTTTAGCCAAACGGCGTGGCTATATAACCTCCTGGGACATCTGTGATCCCAGCTGCCATGTCCTTTTCATTTTTAATTGCTACTGTCTTTATTGGATTCTCATTTTAGGGTTGGGTGGAATTCATCTCTGGAAAAATCTTCTAGGTCCCTGAGAAAAAAAAGAGAGGTCTACAAGGAAAGCAAAACACATAGAAGCCATGATATCACAGATGACCATGAATTATATAAAAAGAAGAGGTGTAAGGAATTTTCAAAAACAAAAAGCCTATCAAGAATGGCAGTACATGCTGGTCCTTGAGAGTGTGCTGGAAGCTCACAGACACTGCTGATGCTGTGCTTAGAGGAGGGATGATACAGGGGAGCTGGTGTCCATGGCTGCCAGCACCTCTGCTTTCCATGTATGTTTAAACAGAAGTGTATGTGGCTATTCTACCCTTTCCTCAAAAACAAACAAACAAAAACCACAACAGAAGCCCCACAAAACAAACAAAAAATCAAGGACAAAAAAACCCTACACACCACAACCACCACCAAAAGCAAACAACAACAACAACAAAAAAAAGACAGAAAAAAATTGGAAAATTTAAAAAGAAAGAGAAGATGAAGGCAGAGAATGAAGAACAGAAATGAAGGGAAGTGAAGGAAAGGGGAAGGGAGGTATGTTTATGATGTAGAAGCTCTGAAAATGGTACACTTCGCAAGCCTGAATCATCATATTTCAACTTCTTTTTTTGTAGTTTATGTGAGGTAAAAAGGTTGTCAGTGGGATTTCAGAAATTTTGCTGGCAGCAATGATGGAGACTGTATTTTATAACCTACCCTAGATGGTGAATTTAGCAGTGAACACAGGAGACGTAGTCATGCTTTTTTTGAAACATGAAGTGATGCACTGTGCCTGAGTGTTTTCAGTCAGAGCAGAAGTCAGAGAAATATTGGCTCTGACTGAGGCTACATTTATCTAAACTGAGGACCAAACTGTCTCTCAGACGGTTTGCAAATATCGGAAATGTTACAGAATCACAGAATTTCTAGGTTGGAAGAGACCTCAAGATCATCGAGTCCAACCTCTGACCTAACGCTAGCAGTCCCCACTAAACCATATCCCTAAGCTCTACATCTAAACGTCTTTTGAAGACTTCCAGGGATGGTGACTCCACCACTTCCCTGGGCAGCCTGTTCCAATGCCTCACAACCCTTTCAGTGAAGAAGTTCTTCCTAACATCTAACCTAAAACTCCCCTGGCTCAACTTAAGCCCATTCCCCCTCGTCCTGTCACCAGGCACGTGGGAGAACAGACCAACCCCCACCTCGCTACAGCCTCCCTTGAGGTACCTATAGAGAGCGATAAGGTCGCCCCTGAGCCTCCTCTTCTCCTTCCCCAAAACAGGAGAACTGATACCTTTTGCACTTACAGTCAGTCTAAGAGCTAAAGATATAAAATTTGTAATACATGGCGAGCATTGCATTTAAATTTGGTTTGTGGCATTTGATTTTTAAAATAAGTTTTTGTACTTCAAACTGACCAGCAGTGGCATGATATCTTAAGATTACTCCCCCTTTCCATGTCATTGGGGATAATACAATAAATAATGGGTTTTAATTGAACTAAACATGTTTTAATTTAAATGCGTTACCTACATAGAGATGAAACCATGGGGTAGTTGAAGAGTTGTTCTTTGAAAACAATTGAAAAAACATTTTTCTATTTTCACTGACAAAGGTAAAACTGTGTGTGGAGGAGGACTAGAGCTTATCGAAAGATTTATTCTAGACTGATATTCTGTGTTACATATACACATATGCATATACATACATGATTCATATTCATACACTTTTTATTCATCTCAGAAGGAGGACTCTCTCTGCTATAGCTGAACATCTTTGCTTTAATACCAACACTATCCAGTGTGTCTTGAATTATTATTATTATTATTATTATTATTATTATTATTATTATTATTATTATTGATTTATATAATAATATTTTTGTAATTTTAACCACTCTTCCTAAAGATCCTAGCTTTACTTCCTATTTGATCACTTCTGCACACATATTGCTTGTTCATGTGATGTTGCCACTCACTAGCTACATTTTTCTCCCTTCCCCTCCTGTGCCCAGCAGTCTGAGTTTCCCCTCTCCCCACTCAGGGCTATTACTCAGCCCTCAGTTCTGAGTGGCTCCTCTCAGAGTGCAGGTGTAAGATACTTTCCATGTCCATTGGCTTGTTGACCTTGGAACCTTTAAACTGTAGAAACTGAGTTTGCCACACAGATCTGGATTTAAACCACCTGACAAATCAAGTGTATAGCTACTGAAGGAAGAGACCTCTTCTTCCCCTGCAATTAACCAAAGTCACTGCTGTCAAAAATGAAGAAGATGGATTCTGCTCTCTGGCCAAATGTTCTGCTCAATAGCTTAGCCTGTTGGGAAGCCAAAATCCACAACCTTTCCTGGCTTCCAGATAACTGATCAAGGTGGCCCCTAGTAAGTGTTCAGTGCTAAACAAACTAAATGATGACTTCCATTACCAATAAAGGGCCTCTCCTCTCTAGAACTTGCAAATCTGCCATAATGTAAACATCCTTCCATCATAACAGAAACAGATGTCTTTCTACTAGTTATGTTGCTCTGTCTGCAGTGCCAAAAGCATCACACATACTATTTGCTCTCTGCTTGAAACAGCGACGGGCAAACCTTAGGTAGTTTGGTGAAAATTCTGTTATGGCTGGATGGGACCTGAACTTTTGTGACTTAGGGAAATCAAGAGAAAGGAGCTGTAAAAATATCTAGTTTTTATTTGGAATTATCAAAATCTGCAGGAATCAAACACAGACTTATTTGTCCACTTTCAGCTACTCAGCCTCTGTACAGACCAATGGAAAAAAAATTTGGACTCTAAATTACCCATCCTGTTTATAAAAGAGTAACCTGATTGAACCTGATCCAATGTTTCTATAATTATTCATTTCAAGAAATCAGGAATAAAGTTTTATTTAAGAAAATAAATATCTTGCACAGACTGTTTTCTACTTAGGGAAAAGAGAATATAGCATGTAGGGAAATAAGGATCCATATTTTTGAACATTTCTAAGAAATACAACAAGCAGATTTAAAGGTAATTTTTATCTCCTTATAAGCCATTGGTGTCTTATTCTGGATAGATAAGAAGTGATCAGAGGTTTCTCAGCATAGAAACCATATAAATCCTTTGCTATCAATCCTATAGATTCATCATTCTTTTAGAATTTGGGAGGAAATGTAACAAAAACTTATCCTATGAATGGGTCATAGAATATTTAACAGTCTTCCACAGCTAATGACTCCTGTCTCTGAAATGGAATGACATCCCAGAAATTCTCTAAATATTGCCGAGGTGTTTTCTGTGCCTTTGATGGAGTATCTTCTATACATCACCACACTTACTGTCCAATATCATGGCTCTGCCTCACATCGCTAGGTGAAGAGGTAAATGCAATAGAGGACGTACAAATACATTCTCTTCAAAAAAAATGGTGTTAAGCTTCCTGACAATGTATCAGCTTTTACCCAAGAGTTGCCAAAAGTAGTGATGGACCTGAGTGAAAAATGTTAATCTCCTGAATATATCTGCAACTGGTTTATTCAGTTCTGAATCATAAAGCTAGTCCTACATCAAAGCTGGCTCTTACCTAGATTGTCATTAACTCTAGGTGTAAAAGCCCACATTTCAGTTTATACCCATTTGGAAATATCCTACTTTTATTGAAACACACACACACACACAAACCAATCATTTATGTGCTGTGCTGTGTTTTCTAACAATGTATTTCTTAATTATTAGATATTGTAGTTAGAATGTCAGAAAGGTAGCCAGAATGTTCAAAATGCTGCTATTTAAGACGTCTAGCTATTGTTTGTCTCCTGTTATCACTGCTATTCTGAGCTGATGGCTACATTAGAAAAATCTAAAATAAATGTGTACCTGAAATCATTATGCTGTGACTCCTAACAGTTCACCAAAAGTGATTTAAGAAAGAATTCCCTTCGTAATTGTTTTTTTCTGACATTATTTGTATGACTTTCCCTCGTGTTGTGAGATGGTATCTAATGAGCTAGGGATTCTTCTGAGACACAGCCAAATGTTATGAGTTAATTAGTACTAAAATGTGAATGAAAGACAGTCCACTCAGCCACCTTAGGCTTGGTGAATGAAGGAAAGAGATTTATCATTTTGAAAGTTACTAATTGTGCCTGTTTCTCTGTTTGGAGAAGGGAGTCTGTAGGTCTGGGCCAGTTGCCCTTGGGGACCTATCTGTTAACTCACTGTCACCTTCTCTTGAGATACCATCATCTTGTAATGCTGAGCAATAAAATTTGTAATTGTAGGTCTTTTGAAGCCCATAGCTGAAGGATACTAACACAGTTTGTTTACACTCAAGAAGTTCACAAAAAAACCTTGTGTAATTAGATGAGTATGATGGGTAGGTACCAAGAATAAACTATCAAATATAAACTGGCATTTCAACTAGTGTTCTCTTTAGTGTTGCTTTATATATATTTTCAGAATTAAGGAACCGTATTCCCCAAAAACATCAACTTATCATGGAATTAATCATCATTATAATTGCAATTACACCAATTTATATGAATTTAATTTCACTTCTGTGAGCTATTTACTTTTTGCACAGCTAGCAACAGGAAATGCACATTTATGGCATCAATGGCTTGCTGGACAAAAGCAGTCTTTGTTTTAACGGATTTTTCTGTTTTTCTCATACTTTGTTTCCAAAATACACATATGAGCTATATTTCAAGACATCTACTTTACTCCAAATCTAAATTTGCATGTGTATTGCAATATATCAGCTCACATGCATGATACTCGGGGTGCACTTCATTGGTTCTCTGAACTGATGTCATGACAGACTTAGCTGCATCAGTTAATATGTGAACAAAAGTCCTTGCATGATGAAAACATTTTTACTTTATTGATATTTGATTTATAGGCACAAACACTTCTCAGCTTCCTCAGCCTGTTTTGGATCTTGCTAGGTCAAATCTCTGTACTCCAATGGTTTGCATTTTTGGTTCCAGATTAAGACAGGTCAGGAAAATCATCAGTCATTTTATCTTATTTGTAACATATATTCCTAAAGCAAGTTGGTGCAACACCGTCTTAGGTGTTTCTTTGGTGTAAAGAAAATGATTAACGACTTGCCAGAATAGTGATGTTGGCATTGGGACAGTTCCTCACCACACATGAACTAGTCCAAGTAATCCAGATTCATACAAGGCATGGTCTATTGCTCACATCTGCATCAGAAAGTAGTACTAGGGCCTCTTATATGGCTGTGAGGTTAGGTGACGCGGTTTGGCCATGTTCATACAGTTAAATTATTTTCTTACAAAGCAGGGGTGTTGTCTCCAAATTATCCATTGGGAATTGTCCCTTTACTGTGCCAGCTATTCAGTGATGCCTGGGAATTTTTTAAGGGAATGCTGGTTGGCATGGGCCAAAAAACATAAATCTTTTAAGCAAAATTATTATACAATAAAGCTCCAGTGCTTGGGACCATGTGCCAGTACATATGTAATCATTATTTCTATATCATATAGGAACTCCAGAGAAAGCACAGCACCAAGTATTGTGGAGCTGCAAAGTCTGGTGCTGCACACAGAAACACTGTCAAGTTATTGAGGGTGCTTTTAGACAATGGTGATGGTAGTGCCTAATAGAGGTCCAGTGGTTATGCCACCAGACTCACTCCCATGTACTTTTCTTCAGCTCTGAGAGTTAAACTGTGGATGTTCAAAGTGTGAGAGCTCCAAGAGGTGGATAGAATTGGAGTGCCTGCCAAACAAAATCTGAGCCAGGCTTGTGGAAGTACCCTGGAGAGTTTTGTAGTACTGAGACCAATAAAGTCCATGTTGTCAACTAATTTGCTTGAGAAGGATGAGAATTTGATAGTGAGCATGATGGTTTCTGGAATTAAAAATAAATATATAAATAAATCAATGTCATTCACCAGCAGGACCAGAGACAATTTGTGAAGAAATTCATCTTGTACTTCTTTTAGCCTATAAGACAATTCCATAACATCATAAATAAATATATATAATTTAACCTTCTTACATTAACTTGGGTATTGTTAGTGAAACTGGGCTAATGTGTCACTCACCATTTATATTTTCTTTATTTTATTTTAACTATTTTAACATTTGAGTCCAATATACTTCCCTCAAGAATTTACCCTTGCCCTATCAAGATGCTTCTTGTTTCCAAACAGTGCTGTTGATGAAATATTTTCTAACATCTAAAGTCTTTTCTGATACAGAAAAAACACCTTTGAAATACTGAGTTTAATTGCAGGTAAATTGATGGAGTCACCACTTGGTTTTGGTGTGACAGCAGTATTTATGGACAGCATCAGATGAAAGTTAAACTGGCATTTTTATGCCCATGCCCTTCACCAGATGCTTGGTAGGACCAGATGTTGGTCTTGCTTTCTTCCAGCATCGCCTACAAGAGAATGCAATATAAAACACGCCCACTGAGGCTGCTGGAAATTGCTAGCTTTGTCTCCTGAAGGTCTGGGGGATGTTCACAATTACTAATCCACCAATTTTTACCGTGATATTGCTTGTCTTCCAGCACCTGTTGGAATATCCCTTGACTATGGGCCATCCACAACCACCACAGAGCCTATCCCCTCTAAACTGACAGCTGATGTAGACACACGGGATATGTAGATGAACAAAATTCATTTTTCAGAATCATTTGAAATTGCTTGTTTGTGCTAGATACAAGCCTTTGTTTTCTCCCTTCAAAAGTATGCGTGAGAGTCTTGGAAAAAAAAAGCTCTTAAAAAAAGTGGAAAACAATTTCATCATTCATGTTTCTGTTTTAGTTTAACATATTTGATGTTCCTATTAGTTCCACTTGGAGAGAGAAAAGGGCTTTCATTCTGCATTAGTTGATTGTTTCCATCAGTCTCCCTTCCCCCTTTCCCCCCATTTTTCACACCTCCTACTGTGTATGAACGCCTGCTGCACCATTTATTTTTGCAACGTGTAAACTGTTACTTCCTCCAACAAATCAGATCTGCTTAGGGTGAAATTAAAGATCTGAAGAGGTGACCGTCCTGCTGGTTTTGACATTTTAAGACTTTAGGGCTGTGCAAGAAGCAGCTGCCCTTTTCTGACTATAGATATTTATTAAATCTCCAAAGGAATTATGGAATCAGAAATGAATTATTTTGGCATAAAAAGAAAAAGAGAGGAGTCTATTCCAGGAAATACATTTTGCACTGTGAGATGAGATGTGGCAAGTAACAGGGTGAGAAATAATTAGCTTCTCTTTGGTGCCTCCAAGCAGTGGCCAAGGGTGCCTGGAACTTAGATTTTAGTGCCAAGGTTAAAAGTCACAGCACAGACTGATTTAAAACTGACAGATCTGTGTGCCTAAGGCAGAAGTTGGAGTGTGGCCTCTTTACACTGATCTGGGGTCTCATTCCACAAATCAGTACCCTTGTAAGTTATCCATATACTTCAAATTAGCTCCTCTAGCCACAACAGAAAGATTTTGCTTCTGCATTAGGGTTTGTGGGAAAAAAAACACATGTATATTATGGGCCAGGAAAAAAAAAAAAAAAAGATGTTGCTATACTGTAGTCTGGCATCTGCAATGAACAGATTTTGACTTCCAGGGCAGGACCTGACATATATATCTAGAAGATGGTATGATTTGTCTGACATGTCCTAGGATACGAGAGGCTGTAAAGGAAACAGTCTGCCAGGTGGCGGGAGGACAGACCTATGTTTTAGGTGGGTGTGATGAATCCTGCTGCCAGGAAAGGCTGGCATTGGAACAGAAGACAGGACTTATGTACAGGAATAACATAACTCTATATCAAAGCAGGCTTGTGGCTTTGCATCAGAACTGCTTTTTTTGTAACTATTTTCAGAACAGTGGACATTAAAATGAAAGCAATCATCCCCTTGGCAGATGGACCTTGAGCCAAGTAATCACCATAATAATTTCTTTTTTTTTTTTTTTTTTTTTTTTTCTTCTTCTTTTTCTTATGAGCTTGCTCACAAAATCTAGGAAAGCAACCTATCTGCTTGCAGGGGAAAGGAAGACCATGAGAATAACTGCAGAACACTCCCAGTTAGAGGTCAGAGTCCTACCCACTCACTTTTTAGCATGTCACAGTAATTCCCTAGTTGCACTAATGCCATTCCTATCTTTTATTCAAGATTATTTGCTCTTATTTCACTGCAATATATACATCTCCCAAGAGCAATGACTACTGCTTAACCTCACTGTCTGAGGTAAACATCATAAAACAACTGGAGTCAATTGTAGGGGCCAGTTCAAAGCTCTATTGAATCTTTAAAAAATTGTTATATCAGTGCTTCTTATTATTATGACAACTGCACATCTTCTAGTCATGTGTTCAGTGATGTGACTAACATCTGTTGCATGTAGTTTGTCCTATTTTGCATTTTTTTCCAAAATCACAAAATTAATTCTATTTAGTTGAGTGTTCTGTTTTTGGCCTTTTCCTCTTAAATGTACATGAAATATAAGAGAGGACAAAATGAAGAACTACAGTCCTCAGGGGAGGGGAGGTGACAACAGTGATGGCCTTAAACCCCTGTGGAAGTTTTCTTTACCCTAAGAAAGCTCTTAGACGTGCTTTACTTTTTTTTTGCTATAAAACAGTTACACCAGGGAAGAGCACACATACACATCCACACACACACAAAAAAAGAAAAAAAATCTATCCTTCAATACTCATGAACACCCGGGTGAATATTCGGGCACCAATCCTAAATCAGTTGTGGGCTGCTGAAGTGGTGGTGGAAAGCAATTTATTGCTCAGGAAAGCAATTTATGCTATTTGGGTGGGTTTACATGAGCCACCTTTGGACTGCAAGATTCCTTGATCTGTGTACAAGCTGTGGTCACCCCTGAGACTGCCTGATATGATCTGCACATCTTGACACTAGTAAATGTCCTCTTTCTTCAAAACAGGGTGGCTGCATGCAAACTGCCTGCTGGGAATGGTCCCTGGCCTGATATTATGCATGACAAATATTGTGGGATGGATTTGCTTAAATTACTAACATGGACATGTCCTACAGAAAAACTGTAGTAAAGGGAAACCTCTCTTAACTTGCTTTTTCTCCTCATTTGACAATGGCATTTCTGCAACTTTATACACTTTATGCTCTTGCTGACCTCAGGGACAGCTCTTTCATAAATGAGGTTACTCAGCTTGTTTTAGAATTGCTAGGATTAGGGCCTTAAATAACTACAGATTTTCTTAAACTGTTTAAGGATTATCAGGAAATAGCAAAGGTGAGAAAAAGCACTATGCTAATGTCTGTGCTAACATAAGGAGATGAGGCTTGTTCAGCTCTGCACTGAATTTGCATTTTTTCATCCACAATGCTCTAAGTCCAGCATGCTGTGCTTACAAGCAGCTCCTGCTTCGCGAGCTGGCTTGTTCATTTTAGGGTGTAGGTAAAAGGCATTTCTTGCAAAAGGAATAATTATATGCTCTCAAACACACAGAAGCATCAGAATTCACAACATGCGTTTTACAAGGGCAATAAAGTTTTATATGCATACAGAGAAGAAACAGTTTGCCGCAAAATATTTAATGCAACCAATTATGTACTGAAATAAATGGATGGAGAAAAATGGCAAGATTTGGCTCACTCTTAATTACTTTACATTTGAAACTTTCTGTTCTTAGCAATTCTGCCACCCATTCCTTGGTACTTTGCTTGGTCTGGATTCTTGTAACCGCACTCTTAGCAAGAAGAAGGCTGCCCAATGTCAGTGTGAAGAATATGAGAAAGGCTTGACATCAATTACAACATTACACACAACATAAAATTTAATGGCTTGAATCAGCCTTTCATTGCTATTTAAAGCAACTGTGTATTTTTTTTTTTAAAAGATCCTAAAAATTAACCATTTTCTAAAAGGTCTAAATTTTTCAACAGCACAGGATCTTACCCTGAGGTTTTTAAAATGTTATTTCAGTTCTGTGGTATAATTGTGGGGAAAATTTGACAGGTAAATGGATTTTTTAAAGTCCAAAATAAATTGATCTCCTGGGCAAATAAGAACTCTTTGGGGCAAATTAAAAGACATAAAATAGATCACTCTCCACTGGCTCACACTCTTTGCAATCCCTTGGAGAGGATGCAAGCTGAGGCTGGTGGGCTGAGACCTCAGGAAGAATTTCATCCACACGTTTTTATGTTTGTTCTTAAATAGCTGGGAATCGCACCAAGGACTTGGGTGGCTGGGTGATAAATTGCTGGTTTTCCACCTTTGTGGCTGAAGTCAGAATATTATGTGGTGGCCTCAGCTTTGTCTCTCATCGACACGCGATCATCTTGTAAAACACCAGTTTCTGCCCCGGGGGGAGCAGGAGTGGGGCTGGCTCCCCCTCACCCCGTAAGGGTGGTCCCCCCAGGTCAGCCCTGGGGTCACCCCCAGGGCAGTGTGAGGAAGCTGGCTTCTTCTGCAGCTGCAAACACTGCACCATGGGTAAATAGAAGGCTCAGTTTCTAATTTTTTAACTAAATAATCAGATAAAACTTGAAAAAATAAAAATACAAAAGAAGACCCTAGAACTGTTCCTTTAAATAAAAGACCTTAGGAGATCTGCAGACATATTTTTTCTCAGTGCACTGGAGTATAATTAAAAAGCTGCTTTGATGCAGTGTGTTTTGCACACAAACCTTGACTATCTCACCTTTAATAAGGACTTAGTAGGAAGAAATATATAATCTTTACATTAGGAATGTTTCACTGATTTTATTTATAGTCCATAAATTTTACTTCTCAGAGATGCTGCTGTCTGCCAGGAGTAGCTTTAGGTTGGATGGGATGGGCAAGGATGTTTAGTGAATTTTATTTCACAGTGCATGAACACCGGTGTTGTTTTTTTGGAACTATTTTTTTCCATCTGAACTATAGCTGTAACCATGACCTAGGTCATAAGCCTTTCTTGGAGGGGCTGTGAAATTTTCCACGGACTCTGATATTTACACTGTTTTCCCCTATTTAAAATATATTTGGTTTTAAATACAGCATTTTGACTGGAAATCATACTCAGTACTCAATATTTATTGACTATATGGAAAGAAATACCCATGGACCTTAACTTAAAAGCCTGCAAATATTTCAGAACCTCTTGTAAAGATCATGGGAGGACTAGTCATAATTGCAGGTACTCAACAAACAGCTTTTCACCCTGTAAATTTAGGCATCTTCTGTCATCCCACCCCAGTCATGAGGGAACAGACAGAAAGTAGAAGGTTTTGGGATGGGACCATGTCCTACCTCCTTTCCCAAGGGCTGAAGTAAAGGAAACCAGGAAGACCAAGATTCCCCAAAGTAATTGGCATTGTCTCGTGCCCAAGATTAGTGAGTGACAGTTTGATTTCTATTAGATTTCAAGCTAAGATATATTTATATATGTGTATGTGTATATATATATATATATATATATATACAGACACTTGCATATACATTTTCTGAAAAGCTTTTGAAACACCTTAATTCCTCCTCAAAACACCACACTTGTTGAAATAGAAGACAGGATTCAACTCTAAAGTATACCTTGTGATCAGATAGCCAGTATGAATGAAATTCTCCTTCAAAACATAAACATCAGAAAAGATAAATTCATCCTGAACCTTGAGGAGGAAAACATCCCAGACTAAAAAACAAGCATTAGCCATAATGCAGTTTAGAAACTCAATAGCTGGTCTTTTACCTGTTACATGTTTGGAATGTAATAAAAATGAATGAGCAACCAACCATTTTTATAATGCAATTTTTCTAAGAATTTATTCTTAGAAAACAAAACCTATTTCATTACCTCAGAGGTTTAAAGGCCCCCAAATCTCTGCTTATTTTAATGGACAAAAAATATTTAAATAAAACATTATCTACTGTTGGACAGCAAGGCTTTGAAACCACAATTTATACTGTGGTTTGCTGGGGGCTTTTAACAGTCCCCAACAATTCAGACACACAAGGCATAAAAAACCCTAATCAATGCCATTTTTACATAAAAAGCAAAATACTATGTTTCCCATCATAAAATGTTATGGCGTTTACACAAAAGCTGCAGCTAGCCTCATAAAACTCTATTGATTTCCCAGTGGCATCCTCAGAGGACACTTGGCTGTGTTAGAGGACATGCTGATTTCTATCACCAGAATAACCCTGGTTTCCTTTTGGAGACTAGATTCATAATACTGGTCTTATCAAGTGAACCTTTTGATGAGCTTATACTGGGTTGTGCAGAGAAAGGGCTGCCTCTCAAGAACTTCATCTCCAATGGTCTTTTATGAGGACAGACAGGAACTGCAAATACAGATCAGAATTGGAAATTTCTATTATTTTGCTGTGGATTTTCTTTGGTGATAGGTGAGTTTTTGTCCTTTTAAATGAGTGCCTCTTCTAGAGTATTATTCAATAGCTACATTAAATAGTCCAACTCTTAGAACAGCTAAAGAAGATCAGAAAAACAACAACAACAAAAAAAAGGAAAAATAGAAAGCAATCAGAAAACAAAAGAAAGAAGAAAAAAAAAAGATTAACGGAAAATCTTCTGCTGACTTAAATTAATTTTAAATGAGTCATATACTGAGAATTTCTATTTGTAAAAAGTTTTTACATCAGACAGTTAAGCACTTTTCTCCAAAGACAACAGACTTACCACACTTTCAGAGACATGTCAAAGAATTTTTATACAATAGTCAACATCAAATGTTTGATTTTTCCATAGGGTGAGTAAAACAGAATGATGTGAAAAAAATAATAAAAATATGACCAATTCTCTGTTGTGGCTTAAAATGTTATATAAGATTTGAAGTCTTATAAAACCTGAAGTCTTTGGGTAAAAATTCATTGTTATAAAAGAATAAGAATGGAAACAAAAAGAAAAAAAAAAAAAAAGGAACAATTGTTTTCTTTCTGTTCTAGAATGTTATACTCCTGTAAGTTAAATGAATTGAACAAATTAAATCCCTTCTAGACAGACTCTCCCACCAACTCCTACTACATTCTGTTGCAGAAGAGCTTACTCCCCACTCCTAGTATTTACTTAAAAGTATTTAATAATAGTGTCAATATTATAAGAGTAAAAGTCATACACTTCTCAACTAACAGGAGCTGGAAAATGCTTCCTAGGGAATAGGGTCTAATCCTGCAAGATTAGAGATTGCAACATCAACTGAATTGAGAATAAAGATGAACTGTGTCATATCACAGGTCTTAATTTTAAGATGACTCATTGCAAAGAGACTAGAGCAGCTAGTTTCAAATTACAGAGAAAACTTGGAATGAAAAATGGAGAGATAAACCATGTTTGTTGGGAAATCCTCATCTTTAACTAATAAAGGCTTTTAATATGTACTTTTCTTCCCCCTCTTGCTCAATTAAAATATGTTAATACAATGTTAAGTTTGAGATTTAAACCCACAAGAGTCAGGAAATTCAGAATTAAGACTCCCTTGGTAACCTTAATTCTGTTCCCATTGTGCATATTATATTTTATGATAGGGTCTTTCATTACATGATCACATAACACTGGGGCAGTGTGACATATGAAGAGTGGTGTTGAATGAGTGTGTGGTTCGTTATGGAGGTTAAAGAAATGTCAGTGTCACTAAGTAGTCTTGCAAAAATGTAGCAACTGCACTTTTTATAAAATTATTGTTTCATTATTGAAACAATCACTTTGGCCATACTGTTGCATACAAGCACTATTTTCTTCTTAAAATTGTATGAATAGCCAGATAAGAAAAGAGGTTTTTCTCCACAGACTGCTCTCAAACACTTGTGAAGGGGATCTTCAAAACCCATGTAGTTGTATGTTAGGAACAGCTGCTTTCTCTTTTGTCTTTAGAAATTCTATGGGTGGTACCAAGCCCTGGGAAGATGTTGGACTACTGTTCTGGAATATGAACTATTTTGTTAACCACTAAAAAAGTGTCTGGGAACTTTTTAGTATAAAAATATAAATGCTTTAAAATATTGCCCAAAACTATTTAATATTCTGTAAGAAAGGTGTGAGGCTTGCCAGCTTTTGAGTTCAGAGGATATCTTCAGTAGTGGTCTGCTCATTTCTGGGAACAATTTTTGATTTGGAGATATAAAGCTATATTGGAGGCAAAGATCTGAGTCGTTCCTCCTTCAGACCTCTTAACTACATGGACACTAAAATTTGTTTGGTGTCATGGACACTAACTTCTGTTAGGGTATTATTTCATAGAATCATAGAATCATGAAGGTTGGAAAAGACTTTCAAGATCATCTTGTCCAACCATCACCTTACCACCAATATCACCCACTAAACCATGTCCCGAACCACCATCCAGCCTTTCCTTAAACACCTCCGGGGATAGTGACTTCATCACCTCCCTGAGCAACCTGTTCTAATGCCTGACTACTCTTTCTCAGAAGAAATGTCTCCTAATTTCCAACCTAAACCTCCCCTGGTGCAACTTGAGGACATTCCCCGTTGTCCTATCACTAGTTACCTGTGAAAAGAGGCTGACCTCCAGCTCCCCACACCTTCCTTTCATGTAACTGCAGAGAGCAATAATGTCTGCCCTGAGCCTCCTCTTCTCCAGACTAAAGAACCCCAGTTCCCTCAACTACTCCTCATAAGACTTGTGTTCCAGACCAGCTTTTTAGCCATTCTCTGGACATGCTCCAGGGCCTCAATGTCCTTCCTGTACTGAGGGGACCAAAGCTGAGCACAGTACTTGAGGTGCAGCCTCACCAGGGCAGAGTACAGGGAGACAATCACCTCCCTGGCCCTGCTTGCTACACTATTCCTGATACAAGCCAGTGTGGCATTGGCCTTCTTGTCCACCTGGGCACAGTGCCAGCTCCTGTTCAGGTGAGCATTGACAAACACCCCTAGATCCTTTTCCTCTGCACAGCTTTTCAGCCACTCTGCCCCAAGACTGTGGAGCTGCATGAGGCTGTTGTGACCAAAGTGCAGGACCTGACACTTAGCCATGTTGAACCTCATCCCATTGGCCTCTGCCAATTGACCCTTCCTGTCCAGGTCCCTCTGCAGGGCCTTCCTACCATCCAGCAGATTGACATTTTCCCCCAACTTGGTGTTTGCAAATTTATTGAGTGTGTACTCAATTCCTTCATCCAAATCATCAATAAAGATATTAAAGAGGATGGGCTCCAACACCGACCTCTGGGGAACAGTGACTGGTGGTTTAGTACAAAGATACTTCCATGGGTTAAGACTCTCCTCCCAGTCATAGGAAATCTGTCATATTTACATGTATTTAATGGAAACTAATGTGTGTTAAGGGCATGCCAATATACTTTTTTTTTTTTTTTTTGAGGGACAAATTCATGGGTGGAAGAACTTTTAAAGGACTAGTAATTTCCAGGTAGGTGAAAGGGGGAAAGTTCTCCGGCTATGTATGTGTCCTGGCAAACTCTCTTTGAAATGCTGCATATGTCAGGATCAAAAGCACAGGAGTATATTCAGAAGGATGATTTGAGAGCATGTAGACATCCCAGATGTCTTGTCCAAATAGGGTATGCACTATAGCCAGTCACAGAAATGTTTGAAATATTTCAAAATAGAGTTCGTATTTTTGAACATAGGAACTACTTCTTGGACAAGAAGTTGATCAGCTCTATCCTTTGGCATGATTGCTTGCAGTTTTTCTTTATATTTTGACTTCAGTTATTATATTTTAGCCTTTTTTTAAGCATGTTTAATTTATTGCACAGAGGTAAAATAGTGGAATTTAATGATCTGTGACAAACATAAGGCTAGTTTGGATGATATATAGGTCTCATCTGTCCCTAAACTTCATGAATTGATCAACTTTGGGAGCAGCCTGGTTTCCTACCTTAAACATCTAACTTGCAATTAAATTTTTAGTGCTTAGTGAATAAGCAGCAATGTGTTAAAGTTCCCTCTGTAGGCAATGAAAAGATTCAGGTGCCTTTGGAATGTAAGCACATAATTTGGAGAGAATCTTTTCTGCAGGATTCAAGGATGCAGGCCAACACTTTTCTGTTCTAGCCCATATAGAAATAAGGTTCACATAACTTGGACTGAAACTTCTATACAACTAAAGTCTTATAAGAAATATTTTAAAAAGCAATATCACTTCTGATGAACGTCAAGGTGACAAGGCAGTAAAAATGCAGTGCTTCCTAAAACCAGTCATATTGTATTGGGGAAATTAAATTAAACATAAGCAACCAAAAATCTGTCTTTTCATTTCTAATCTTCAAAGATATTTCATTATCTTAAGTAAATTATTCAGGAGTTATGAAGCTCAGTAAAATATGCCCCTGATCTAGGCACACAGGCCTGATTTTTTTCTTATTTTTTCTTATTTTGTAATGTGACAGTGACAGAAATACTGAATTATTTTGCCTGGGGGAGGGCAGGAGAATGAAAGAGCTTTACTGACACCTCTTTGGAAAGAGGACCTGAGTTTCTTCCAGCTAACCTAAAACATGTTTCAAGTTTCATTCACTAAAGTTAGGAGCTGAGCTAAGTTATGAACTTAGAGGCCTATAAAGGTGATGCCCTTCCTTTGGGTAGTGTGCATGTCAGAAACTGAAATCAGTTGAAAGATTTTTTTTTTTTTTTTCATACAAATGTGACAGATTGTAGGAATTATTGCAGCATGTTCTGTTGTAATGGGCAATGGGTACATGTTGTCTCCTTCCTAAGAGCATTGTCTTAATCAGAAAGGTGCAGGAATAACTAGTGTGTGGCAGGTTGACCAAGAGAGGTGTTCCTCTGCACACCATCACTGCAGCTGAGGTTCAGTGCCCCAGTCCTGGGCCACTGGATGGGATGTTTTCCCCTGCAGCTTCAAGTAAGCTAGTTAATCTCTGGATGCTCCTAAAAATTGAGGTATTATAATATTATACCTCCTCCTCTTATTTTCCCCTTTAATCTTTTACCTCACTGAATTCTTTGCGGCACACCCTATCCCTTGCTATGCTCAACATTAACATTCATACTTATAAGTAATTATTAATGATGACTTCAAGGCATAAAACTAAAAGCTACAAACTCTGAGGGCAGACACATGCTATACAATACCAAGGAGGACTTTAAAGGCTTCTCCTTCCTCTCCTCTTCTTTTGGATGCTAAAGACATAATTAGTACCATATTTCCTGCCTTTGACATTAAGTACCACCTCAGACAAGAAACATAATGATATTTTGTCAGCACAGACATAAAAAGGTTAGATTCAAAATGGTGGTATTCCTGTACTTAACTAGATATTTTCAAAGAGATTTATAACCAGCTATAACCAGCTGTAGAGTTTTCCTCACATGGTTGCCCTTTCAGTTCCAACCTATTAAAGTCTCTGATGATCCTAAGGTCTTGTACAGTTTGACATTTGAAGTGTATCATTATTTCCTTAAAGCAACAAGATCTTTTTTTTTTTTTTTTTTTTTTTTTTCCAAGTAGTTTAAAAAAAAAAAAAAATAAAAAAAAAATAAAAAAAAAAAATAAAAAAAAAAAAAAAGAAGGAGAAGAAGTAGAAGACAAAAAAGTTCCTAAGGCAGGATAGTGACTAGCAGCAATGGGCAGGTTTAGAAAGCCAGAACAGGGGCTGTGGGTGGTGAAGCAATCTGCTGCTCAGTCCTGCAGCAGGAGGGATATGAGAGGAAGAACCTGCTGTTTGCTGATGGGTGAGCTGAACAGGCCTCTTGGTGGTTAGGTAAGGAGCTGGGGTGATGGTGTGGGCTAGACAACAGAGGTGGGAAGGGGAAAAAAATGTTCTCTTTTGGAAGCAACAAACTACAGAACTGGTAAAAGATATCTTTAGGCACAAAAAATCTTAAATGCAACGGTTGATGGGTGAACCAGATCCAGAAATTAAACTGAATTGATAATAATAATTATTTTTAGTGGGATCGATTTTCTGATCTGATTCACTGGGTGACTGCACAAACCTGAATTTCACTTACTGGCATAAGTATGAACGTTGTTTAATTAAGCAACGCAATGCAGATACATAAACTGAGATGACTGTCATGATGATCTGTGCTTGTTATTTGGCTTTTGGCATAAATATAAATAAGGGGGAAAATGTTGGAAATTCCAAGTACCACTTTTATTGATTTTTAAACAAAAAGGATATGTCCACAAGAATTACAACTGTCTAACAGACCTAGATTTGAAATCAAGTAACTTGATTTGAAATATCTACTTTTTACAGATTTTGAAATCTGACAATAACAATGTTACTTTAAATATTACTCCTAAAGTTCCTTTACTTCACAGTTTCCAATTAATGTGTGTCAAGTCTCAAGCAAAAACGAGAAAAGAGCATGAGCACTAATGTAACTAGCAGGAATTTATCTTGTACTTCACAAACTTGTATGGTTTTCCAACAAACTCTGTCCTTTGGGTTGTTATTGAAGGTAGAGGGTCATCCTTCAGCCCACTTCAAAAAAAAAAAGTTAGCTCAGGGCAATATTTACAATGACAGAACCTCTCACTTATTCAGGTCAGTTAGTATGCTATTAATACTGAAATTAGCATTAATATTATGGAATAATATTAATTTATTTTATTTCTATTATTAATAATAAACACAATATTTCTAGATACCAAGCTTATTGTGACAAATAGAAGATCTGTTTTCTGTTCCAACTCTGTAACAGATATCATAAGAGACTCTCAGCAAGCATCTTTGGCTGTTTCCCACATTGTCTGTAAAATAGACATAAGGATAATTTGTAATTTACCTTATACATTTTGAGAGACATGTACTGAATTAAGCACTGTTTCTGAACAGACTGCTATGCTATTGTGGAAAAGAGTATCACTCAAGGTCACACCAGTGTGCTGATTGGATTTCATTTTTTTTGCTGCTGTGTTCATATTTACTTATTAAATATGGCACCTGTAGGTGGTAGGAATTGTTTATTTTTTACAGATGTGCTACTATTGGATGTTATGTAGAGGTCAAGTTAATTTCCTCAAATATCTTAGTCTGTCAGACATCTTTTGAATATTGTTTTCTTTTTCTTTATGTATGGGGCCATTTATGCTGAGTCGGTAGCTCATACCTTTGCAGCTTCATATGAACGGGTACTGTGGCTTTGGTGACTCACAGACTTGCTCTTCTGCTATCTGAGAAGTCATGCAAAGGGGAGATGGAGGTCACTCTTGCTACAGGAGCTGGGTCAGAGTCACATGTTTTTATGAAGGGTGGTAAATGTCAGTTGTGATTTCAGATAAAATATATATATTGAGATTTCTTTGCCATTCACACAAGGGTGGTTTTAACATTAGGACATGACAGCTTTATGTCTTTTTCTCTATGGCCTGATCTCATTCTGGCTGCTTAATTCTTTTAACCTAAACATACAAAGAGGAATTCTTTACAATTGTGTATGGATCCTGGTTTTGATTTTATTATGTGTGCTAGTGTTTAAACAAAGTGTATCAAGTAGTGCTTTGCTCCTGCCTCTGCTGCCCGATGAAGCCAGGAGAACACCAAACAGCTCCTAAAGCTGTACCATCACACATCTTATTTGCAGCTTGATGGATAATATGGCCTCTGCAGATCCCTGGGTGGCCCTGAAACACAATGGAGTGAGATTCATTTTCCTTCCTCTTCCACCTTTATCATATATTTTACAATTTATATGATTTTCTTCATGTCCCGAGGATTCAGACTCACAGCATAATCATCAGACCTTTCTAAACCTGTAATTTCTTCTTTTAGTTCTAATAATAGTTTGTCAGACTAGACCCTCAGAGCTATTTTATGTATACAGAGAAGTAGTCAAATCTCCCTTCTACTTATACAAAAACTGAAGCAGGTTCTAAGCTAGTATGGAGGCAGAACTGAGGAACTTGGCTTGGGCAGCACTCAGGCCACATGCCCTGACTATGCACTGATGGATGCATCTGAGAGGTAGGGTCTAACTCTAAAGTAGTCACTGTTCTCTCTCAGCATAGAGGATGGACACAGTCACTTCCCAAGTATGAGTGAGCTTATCCAGGGAAGATATCTTATACAGAAAATGAAATGTCTACACATGTGAGAGATTCCTTCAAGTCATGAAAAGGGTACTTAGAAGTACTCTCTGGTTTTGGACAGCACACTATAACAAGCCTCCAGTTAAAAGAGGAAAGTGCACCATTCTGGATGGCAAACAGACTGAAAATCCTCTCCTGGGAGGCAAGGCAGTGCCTGGGCTCTGAGGGCCGTTCTTCCCTTTCCTCCTGCAGAGCAATAATGAAAAGCTTGATGTAATGTCATCTAAGGGAAATGTCCTATAAGGTAAAAATAACATAAAATATAAATAAATACTAGTAATAAAAAGAAGGATTTGTCTCTCATCGCCATCCTGCCTGGCAGCCCCATCAATGGTCCTGCCAGTCAGGAAGCAAGAGTTAACGATTTGTCCAATCACAGATAGCAAATAAACACTATCCATTCCCATCCCATGAGCCTTTTCTCCTGCAGTGGAGCTACCTAGCCATCAAAAGTAATTTCCATCTTTTTTTTTTTTTTGTGTGTGTCTTTTTCTAGATGATGAATGCAGCTGATGATTATTTGAGAGGTGATTCAGGCCATTTCTGGTGAGGTGAGAGGCTGCTGTTAAAAAGGCAGTGTTTGGCGCTGCTGCTGGAGAAGACAAAGAAAAATGAATGACAGGATTACATACGGTTATCCTGTTTGTTAAGCACTTGCTTGGGTCCCATCAAGTATCCTGGCTTTAGCTCCTCTGGAAGGGTCACCAGGAGGACTGCAGTCTCTGCTCTTGCTTTGAAGTCCCTCCTGGGAGGAAGCAGGTAGGCTGAGATTTGTTCACTACCCGAGACTGAAAGATGCTGAACTCTTGTCTTCCTGGATAGTGGTGACATGATATTGCCTGTGGGGAACTGATGGGGCTAATAGAAGGAGATGGCAGTACATCAGACTGAAATCCAGATGACAAAGAGGCGTCCTTCCTGAAGGGAAACAAAAGCACCTTATGGTGCTGTGTATTTCCAAGGCTTATTCTCCTGACATTTTGGGGGGAATTTCCTTACATTTAGCTACAACAAGGAAGTGCAGTTCAGAAGAGAACATTTCACCTTAATTTTGCCACAGTCTAGTAGTCTAAACTAGGTCTAGTAGATCCTGCCCTCCATCACCTTTGATGTTCATTGTGGCTTGTCCCTGAAGTTTTAATTTCTTCTGTTGTTTGTTTTGTTTGGTTTTTGAAAGGAAAAAAAAAAGTTTTCTTATTGAAGGGAATAAATTGTAGTACTTCAGGGAAAGGAGATCAGAGTATGTTCCCACTATATTGCTAAATATATTTTTTGAAATATATATTGGCTTTCCCTCTAAGACCCATGACACAGGTAAAGAGTTGGTGGAAGAAGATACTGCTGATGCTTTCTGTTTTTTGTGAAGCTGCAATCGATTCCTGTTAACAAAAGGCCCAAATCTTCTTTCAGTGGTGTTGGCTAAGACTACAGGAGAATCAGGATTGCTCAGCATTTTTAACTTTCAGAACGTCTTTGATGTGAAAGCCATTGTGAAGGAAACAGGATTTTATCTAAGATGACCACAATCCCCTTCTCTCAAGGAAATAATTTCAGATTTTCCTACAATCTTTAGTCTATAGCTCAAAGCCATGTGCTTGCCTTTGAGATGATTAAGACTTACAGACTAAGTACTGAAAGCATTAAATCCACCTCTTCTCTCCCTCTTCTTTCTCCAAAGGCTATTTTAGTGCTTATTCCTGTCCTTCATACAGGTGATGGTAAAGACAGAAGCATATGAAAATGGCTATGCTGGATCAGACTAAAGGTCTCTTTGGCCTGGCAGCCTGGCTCTGAAAACACCAAGGGAGGCGTCAAAGCCAGTGAAGGTCATGCAGAGATATTTCCGTCTTCTCTCTCCTCCCACCCAACCTCCAGTGATATGGGATTTCCTGAGCATGAGGTAACATCTTGTGGACCCTAAATTTAATCTGAGTACAATGCTTTTCTGAAATTACTATATTTGTTGTATTGGTGCAAACCATGTCAGCATAGCCTAGCACAGAAGAATGTGCTATGTGTTATGCAATCATGGGACAGAATGGCTCTCTCTGCCACACCAGAAACCATGTTGATGATGAACTTGCAATGCTGGTATGTGAAACATATTAAAACAATTTAAAGTAAAGAAGGGTGAGGCAGCTGTGAGACATTATTAGTCTGCAAGCATATCAGAAAATCAAGATCTACATATTTTCCATTTTACTGGGTGTATCATGTCAGAGTAAAGTTCAACAGGAGGGCCTGAGGCATTTTTCTTGCTAAGGAAGGACAATGAACAAGCTAACCGTACTCTATCTTCCTGTTTTTATGTTCAAAACTGTTTAATCATCTCCTTGTTTTTGATGCTTACAAAAATGCTTGAGCATGAAGGGAAACTAGGAGCAAAAGTGTAAGGTACTTCTGTGACAACTTACAATGTAGATTCTGAGGCTTATACCTAGGAGAAACTACCAGAAGATTGCTCTTTGTCATTCTTAATAAATGAGAGAGTGAGGTGGGCAAGATATAGAGACAGGTCTTGAAGACACACAAAAAAAGAGATGAATTAAAGGAGGGAAGCAAAGATAAAAGAGAGAATTGATGTGGTTAAAGTGACATACTAGGAAAATTATGTTCCAAGGATCATTCTGAGATTATATGAATGGAAATGATGCTGTTTCCCAAGGCCAGGAAAGAAATCACTGCAGTCTTCATTCTGAAAAACTGCTCCAGCTCAAGTTTTCTGTGTTCAGTTTCTTGTGAGAAAGGGTGGTAAGAGTTACCAGTCACTAAACACTCAGTGACCTATTGTAAATCCCTGGGATCAGCAAACAGTTATGATGAGTGTCAGGCAGTAATTGCCAGAGCTGCAGAGTTGCAATTCCTCAAGTGCTGAGTGTGGAAGAACTTGGGGAAATTAAGTTCCTACCCACAGGTTTCTGATTTTTTTTTTGGCTCGTCCTGTCCAATAAAAAGCTATATAGGGCATAGGTAAAGTACTTATCTTTTTCTGATCTGCTAACCTCATGTGCTGTTTTTTAATATAAAACTGCCATATTTTTGTTTGCATGGCCATAAATCTTTAAGCAAGATCCCGGGTTGTTGGAGTGGAGGAAAAAAAAAAGGCATTGTAAAGATACAGTGTATATTTTCTCTCAACCTAGAGTTCTTGTTTTCTCTTTAATGTCAACCCCAACACTAAATAATTATTCTTTTTTACTTTTTCAGTTATTCTAACAAACATGGTGCAACTGAAAATAAGCACTAGTGTACAGAACCTGCCAATTTCCTTCCATTCCCATCATTCTCATAATTTGTTCCTTTACACTGGTTCCAATAGCCACTCTCCCTGGTAGCAGAAATATTGTAACCCTGATGTCTGTCAGCTTCTCTTTCTTTCTCTTCTGCCCTTCAAGTATATAGATTACTGCTCTTCTCAAAATGGCAAAAAACTCTCAGGAACAGTCCCTTGCTTAACATGTCAAAATGTGAGTTCTGGCTGCAATTGCTTTAGTTTCATTCCCTTGAGATCTGCTGATGCCAAAAATCAAGCATAATTTTGCAGATGTTGAGATCCTTTAAGCCCCTTAGGTTGCAAAGCTAAGCCATAAAGCCAGCTGGCACTGTGTACGTGTGCTAAGAATGTAAAAGTATACATTTTTAGTTTTCAACCAACAATGACCGACCGCTGGTAACTTCCAACAAAGTGAAGTATTACTAGCTTTATTTTTGGAGAGTAAGTGGCTCTATGCATTCCCCTGAGCTCTTCTTCTGTTCTATTGCTGCTGTTTTAAAGATGCCGTTCAGAATTATCAAAGTTTCTTTGGTGCCTTTCCAGCATATTTTCTGTTTTTAAGGGGATACCATGCTCTGACAGCACATACAGTTCATTGTAGAAAATTTAGGAGTTACTTCAGCAAACCTTAACTGTTGATTTCAACCATTTTACCTTCTTTTAAAAGAAACACATTCAAGGGGGAGGAAAAATAATACAATGTCTGAATTAAAACAAGAAGAAGATGAGACAGCCAGCAGGCTCTGTGCTATGTTATATACAAAGAGGCACCATACAGTCAAAGTGTGTATGGGAGCTTAGATATGGCACGATTCTGTGCTATGCACGACTGGCAAAATTAAAAACACATCTTTACATTTCTGAAGGACTTGGACAACAAATAACGCCATCACATTTTTTCATCTGGAATTTTCATTTTTTGTATCTGAGTCCTTTCATTCAGTGCAACATGTTTTTCCTGCATCTTGAGAGTAACTGGTAAAAGTGGTAAAAGCAATGTTGTTGGTGGGGTGATTTCTGAGATGATATACAGATAGCTCTGGACAGTTATCAGGGCGTGAAAAAAGTTTCCCATTTAGTCTTTTTTTTTTTTTTTTTTTTTTTTAATGTATGGAACCCATCCAGTGGAGAGACTGCCCAGAGATATATTATGGTCTTTTTGTCACTCAGGATTTGATAGAGTCAACTTCAAACTAAATGGGATTCACCGCTAGATATGCAACAGACTGAGTCAGGATCTCATTGATGGCATGTGAACAACATGGCAGAGATTCATGTGTGGTTCTTCAATGTCCATCTGTTTACTCTGACTGCAATGTTACTCTAATTTTTTTTTTCCCCTGCAGTTCTGATCAGAAATTCCAGGACCTGAGGAACCTTTCCTGCAGCAAATTACACCCAAACTGCCAGGTTCTCATGCACAGTTTAAATTTCAATGAAGTGGTATTTTCCAATGAAAAAAAAAAAACAAACTTTAATTGAAAAATTCCTGACAAGCTCTAATCCTATTAACTTCACTGTGGTTGCACATATGCTAATGAGAGCCGTGTGTGTGAGACTGTTGCTAAATTTGCAAAACACAATACCCAGGACATGCATATTATATGTAGTTTGACACAGGCACATATGGTTTATATTCTGTATTCTAAAACAATATTATGAACATTTTATAAGGTTGCAAAAGTAAGTATTGTAAATTCAAGAAATGCAAAAGTTATTGAGGCATGCACTTTGGACTCTCTCCCTCTCCAATGTAATTGGCCATGTTCACCTTCCACTTCCTCTTCTTTCCCTTCTTGTCCCTCTCATATTCCTCTTCCCTCTCCTCAGTGCCTTTCTTCTATGGCTAACCTTCCTTAGCAAATAGCACATGACACACATGGCTCCAATGCAGTACTAGCTGTCAGCGTGAGCTGATGTTGTCTTAGTGCTTTCTCTTATCTTCCATCTGTTCTGTCTACCCAGACTAAGTTCTGCAGGGTAAAGGGTATCCACTCCACAGAGTGTGGACAATTTACTGCATTGCACTTGACTGATCTGTGGACACTTCTGTAGCAAGTACAGTTCAGCAGTACTTATTTCTATAAATATATGCATTCTGATGTATTACTATCTTTAGGTAAGCAATTGCTAACTTGCAATCACTTCTATCACTTTTTTTTTTTTTTTTTTTTTTTTTTAACAGAGGTTCTAGTTCTCCTTGTCCACCAAAATTATTACAATTTCCCTATACCTGTGTGTCAGTAGAGATTAAGTAGTTGTCTTTTGCTAGGGTAACTACTTCACTTTGATGCTCACTGTCCCAAGCCTAGGCAGAAGTCTTTGGCAATATGAAACTTCAGTGAAGTCTTCTGGCACTGTTCATGCACAAGGATTTTCCTTTACATTTTAACTTTGAGATGAAATGCAGACAGACGTTTTCCTCAAGAGACAGAACAGAGATGGCTGGGAGAGACATCAACCCAATGGGTAGGCGTGTCTCACTGCCTTCTGTCAAGTGAGTGTCTAGACTAAGGTAGACATCTACACTCCATCAGTAGTCCACAGAGATGAATTCCTCTTCAGTGATACCTAATTTAATCATCTGTATTTAGGGACGATAAGTTGTCTTCTGTAAGGATATGCTCTCTCTATTCAATAGATTTAACCATCCTGCTTAGACACTGTGGCTAATTATTAGGTGGCTAATGTAGGATGAAATAATCTCATATTTTAGTGCAGTTTCAGGTTACTTGTGCTGCTGTACTGAATCCTGTTGCTTTGAGGGTCTTGTGTTTCAGGCAGGGTCTTTTGTTGCCATGTGCAGAATGATGGGACAGTCAACAAGAGGAGAACTCAGCTGTATGTTTCTTGCAACACAGGAGCTGGTCTAAGCTTCAAGTTTTGTGATGCAACACAGCAGTTTCGACAGATATATATCAGCGTTACATTGACCTGAAACAAAGTGTTTTTATCCAGCTTAACAAGATGAAATATTTAGAATCCAGTTGACTTGACCAAAAGAATGTATTTTGATTACATTTTCCCTATGGAAAATTGAAACATTTTTGGAAAAAAAAGTATTGTTTTCCCACAGAAAACTCTTTTTCACTGAAAAAAAGTTTTGATGGAACATTTCCAACCAGCTGTAATTATAGTGCATACATAAAAGGGGCCAAATTGATGCTGTAAGGGCATTCCTAACTGTAATCTATCCATAATCTCTGAGTGTTAGTCTCTGTAACATCATAACTTTTGAAAGTTATGAAACTTTTTTAACATTCATAACTTCTTAAAAACTCACATACATGGACTGTGTTTTATTCAATGTACACTGACCTGTGCTAAATTAAAGGGCAAACCCATGACAGAGGCAGCAGAGGCAGTCACCTATTAGACATTGGGCAAGGACCACCAAATTCATGTTCATGTCTGAAACTGTTGCTCCATCTGACTCTAAGTCCCAGAAGGTTTCAGTTTTATATCACTAGCAAGTCAAGAGGAGATGCAAATGATAATTCCTAAAGTGTGAAAAAGAATTTGGCTGTTTTTAGATAAACTGAGATCCAGTTTTCTTGGACATAGGTACATTTTAAGGAGAATGGAGGGTTTTTGTACTCCTCCCCCAACCACTGCTGGAAGTAACAAGCTTATTGCATTTTACACCCAGGTGTTTGCCATAGAATCTGACACATAACTGTGCCCTGGAAAACTATAAAACAATATAATTTATAGAAATAAACTGAGTGAGAATCATTATTTTTTATTGGTACCACTTAATGTGCAGAAAAAGCATACTTTCCAAAAATATGGAATAAACGTTCTGTTAGCCTTATTGGGTCCAAATGTTAGGGTTTAAATTATTTTACTATGCAAACTTTCTTTCATATCTTGGCAGTAGTGATTTCCATTTTTATTCCTTTGGTATCCATAATCTTATTAAAATCAAAAACATATGGTTTGAGATCATTGGACAGATCCCTTCTCCCACCCTACCCCCTTCCCTCCATGTTAAAAAATGCACTGAAAGACCAAAAATCAAGTACTGAGAATAACGGGAATAACATAGGAGAAAATGATGCAGGCTATCAGGCCTGAATGGGAAAACAGTTTGAGAAGTGCAGTTGGGTTTTCATGCTTTTGATTTGAAAGCCATTAAAGGTGCAAAAGTCTCCAAGCCTCCTGCTGGCTGCCATTCGGAACCCACTCCTTCCCCTGCAACAGGGGTTGCTCACACCAGGATCACATATTTGCAATATGAAAAAGAGTACAGGGGGATGTGAGCTATATGACAATTTTGGAGATGTAACACTTGCTGCAACCATCTCAATGTCAGGGAATCATATCTGTGGGACTGAAATGTTAGCTCATTCCTATGGATTTATGAATATACTTTTTTTTTTTTTTTTTTTTTTTTTCAGTAGTAGTGTAATGACAAAGCTCTCAATATGCAAGACCAGTAGTTCTGTGAAATATTTCGTGCATTGTGGCTGGTTGCTTTTTAGCCATGGAATACTCAGCAGATGACAAGGATCTTTGATTATATGACAAAGGCCTTTGCTTAGACATCTTCATAGTAGCAAGAAGATTTTTTTTTCTTAATTGTCTTTATAAAAACATTTAAATATACATAAAATCAGTGCTTGTGAAAAAATATGGCTTTTGGAGGCAGAGACCTAACAAAAGACTTCATTTTTTCTTCTGAAGTAGTTATTCTAACCTTTTATTCATCTCTGGCATATTCTGCATGAAACTAGCTTTCATCTATTCTGATGTCCAAAGCTGGAATAGCAGTGAAGATTCCTGTGAGTAATGTGAGGGGATTATGAATTAAACTGGCTGCAAAATACTCCTGAAGCTTCATCACAGTGTAGCTTAGTCTACACTTGAAAAGAAATGCAAGCATACTGAGGTATGTAGATCCTCTGTAAATGCACACAAACTGTCTTTATTCTGCCTGGTAGTGACATCATGTGATGGCTCATTGAATATGTTAAAACATGTTTAACGTTAAGTATAACCCAAACACTGAATTTCTTAAGGGAGCTGTCATTTACGGAATTGCAGCTTGTCAACTAATGATTCTTAGAAACATCACTGTGGATCTATGAGTTGTTGCTATAGCTTTGGGAAGGGTATTTTTTAATCACTGTTGTAGGAACAGAACTGAACTCATCCAAAACTAAAAAGTTACAGTTTGTGCTTGTTTTTAATGACATTTTGAGACAAAGATCAGCAGGATTTACATCCTGCTTTCAGCTGAATGAAGAATTCCCACTAATTTCATAGAAGCTGAAACACACCTTCTGGGTGTGGAGGATTCTCAGGACTTTCAATCACTTCTACTGACACAATCCAACTTTGAGCTGGTAGTTGAGACGTGACAGGTTCTCAGTTCCTTTGTTGTTTGATCCATGATTAGTATCATATGTTGTGATTCTGGTACTTTAGAGTGCTAGACAAATTTCAAACCTGTCCCTTTAAAGATGCCACTGAATTTAATAGTTTTATTTGATCCACCATTTACTCTGTTTGGTCTAGTATTGAAAGTTGTGAGATAGTATTATACCTTGAATGCCAAGTACACTTATTTGAGCATGATATAAAATGCACAACTTAATCCACTTCTAAAATGGGGTTCAGCATGCTGAGAAAGGGGAGCTTTCATTGCAGATAAGGCACATCCTTGATGAGAAGGGGAACTGTGCCTGCTTGCCTGGGTCACTGAGCCCAAGGACCAAAGATGAGTAGAGTTGTTGTAAGTGCCTTTTACAGGACAGGGACAGCCCTCCTCAGCCTTGGTTTGGATCTCTTGGTTTTATACACCTGAAGATGACAAATGCTTTCTACATGCAAAATCCAGGCACCTCTTGAACATTGTAGGTTACCCCCTGTCTCTCATCACTGGCTATTTCAAGAGCCTGGGATGACTGACTCCTAAATGTTACCCTATTTGTAGACCATGCTATTTATATTATCTGCTGATTAAACTGAGAAAGAACAATTGTGGTTTGTTTGAACTTGTCGTGAACTAAGGCAGTTTGTCAAATTGACAGTTATGGCTGAACTATAAACTCAAGTCCAATTTTTCAAAATGGGTATGCAAGAACCTCAAGAACTATAACTGAGAATTAAAATAAGATGAGTACAATAGATGTGTGAGGAAAAGGACATTGATTTTAGGTTATACCAAAACAGCTCCTATACAAGCAATTTTTAGGCACCTGAATTGGAATACAGATATCACTACTTTCTGGTATTCTTTGTTAAATAGCAATTGAGCATGATTTCTGCATGACGGAGAAACTATCTCAGTTATAAATAGGAAACTTTTGAATATAATTAACAATGATTTTTTCTTCTTTCCAGAAAACATCCATAGAAATAACAAAATTAAAACAAAAATATTTTGCTGAAAAAGAGTAACTTTTCCAGGAAGACATGAGGACTGTTTTTCATTAGTGTGAACCATGGGAAATATTGCAGCTTCATCAGTGAAGGCCTGACATACGATTTCTATCAAAGACACATTTCATTTACCCTGGGCTTATTCAGCACTACTCTTATACAATGTTCCCTACCAGCTGTTGTTGCTGCTGTTTGCTAGTAATTGATTGCTTTGTTCCTGGCCTGAGAAATAGTGTCATTTAGTGCTTAGCTTCTAATGAGCTACTAGTTTCTTCCATTTACCAAATATTAATTGTGCCCAAAAATATGGACAGGCTCCTAACAAAACTTGAGATGCAAGTAAAATTTTGAGTTTTGTTGTTTAATTTCATCCTTCCCCACATAAATTATACTGCAGTAAGTATTCCTGACCCTCCAAAATAACACTAATTTGCTAAAGTATCTGCTTCCTTATGTATCAGCCACATGTTCTATTTTTATCTCAGTGGTGAATCCAAGAAGTCAAATTACCCATTACTAATGGTCATGTGGCTGCAGTGACTGAGAGTCCAGAAAATGCAGAGAAAATGTCTGAAAATATTTTTGGGAATGTACAAGAAAAGCAGAAGTGTGTACACTTTGTAGTAAATGATAAGATACAGTAATCTAGATGCTATTTTTTTTTGAAAGCTCTTTAAGGAGGACCATGCATGGACATTCTTGTTATGCATTTTCTTTCTGGTACTGCTTATTCATCTAACTTGAAACTGTATTACACAGTTATGTCACACAGACTTTGACAGCACTGTGTGTAAGAGCAAATGTGCACCAGCTTGTGTCAAGGGCATGAAAAAGGACCAGCTATTGTTGGTTCCCTTTTGGTAGAAAGTATTTGCTAAAATTGGCTGGGAGCTGTCGTAGAGGATTCTTGGTTGGTACGTATCATGAAAGTGATGAATTCAAGCACAGAAGTAAGATTAATGGATTTATGGAGGGTAGGGTTCTTTTTTCTTGCAGGGATTATTATTATTATTGTTGTTGCAGCTGCATTTTTAAATGAAATGAATGGTGTATTTCAATTCAATTGATGTTTAAGTTTAATTGACGTTGCATTTATATTTAATTAATGCTTATAGATGTGTTCTGTATGTGACTTGCTGGCAGTCCCATTGTGAAGGGTGACCTCATTATAATTATTTCCTCCATATTAGGATTTTGGGAGCTTCTGGAAAAATTACATGATATATGATTAAGGGTTGGAAATTTATGATTTACTCAGCTATGTTAGTGCCTCTGGTTAACCTGATTGCATTAGAATATTCACTTTATATGGAAAAGAAGAAGCGGCAAGTTTACTCGAAGGTATATGCATTCAGTTTGGGGAAATACAATACAATACACTGAACAGAATTTGCTTTGGAATTTGCTTAATGACAGGTTCTATAATTAGACTAGGCCTCAACATTCTTGTTAATGATGTAAAGGAATTTTTACATCATGCATTAAACATTAGATTTTATTTTATTTTTTTTTTTCCAGACAGGAATAATATAGTCGGAGAGTTGAAAACAAAACCAAACCAACCAACCAACCAAACAAAAACGTTCATTAGTTCTAATAAGTATATGGATTGAAAAAATCATTGGTAAGAGTAAACTAGATTTAAAAAGTTATAGGCATAAGATCTAGATCCAAATATGTAGCAAGAAAAAAAAAAGCCCCACAAGAGTTTAATAAAGATTATTTCCTCTTCATGTGTGTCCAAGGCAAAGGTGAAGAGAATTTTTAAATCTCAATGAGGAGAACTTGTACTGGATGTTGTCGGCTCCTATAACACTAAATTTAAAACATGGACCTTTCTGCAAAGGAAATAATCAATCCACTGCTTTGTGTTCAAATGCTGATCAGTCAGAGTTTTACCTGATTCATGAATAAAGATCAAACCAGAATATTCTGAAAGCCATAACTATGGATGTGATTTGGCTATTATCAGTGTTCTGGGTCTGCTCTTGGGGCAACATAACAACTCTCTGATCCCTGTGCAGGACTCTTCAGAAAGTCTTGGCATCATGCAATACTAGTGTACAGTCAAGGAAATTGTGGTATAAAATTTCTGAAGAACATAATGTAGGTGCAACATGTGTTTTGAAAGAGTGCTTGGAACTTGGCAGAAAAGCAGGAGAGGAAGGAATATTGGAAAAAATAACAAAAATAACTCTTCTGTGTTTTTTTTTTTTTTTTTTTTTTTTTTTCTTTTCTATTCTTCTCCAAGCATTTATTGAATTACAGTGTAATTAGCATTTCTCAACCTTAAAGATTTGTACCACTATGGGATGTATATAATTATCAAAATAAGGATATTCAAGATATACAGTGTTTAAAGAATACTCTGTACAACCTCAAAATCTTCTTTCTGGATTAGATTCCAAGGGAAATTTCCTCTCCACTTTGCCCTGAAGTATATTTCTGCACCAAGTAGAAGTGTATCACTTACTCCCATGCCAGAGCCCCCAAGGACTCCCATGTGCATTCCTTTTGCTCCTGCTCCTGCTTGGAGCATGTTTTCCTCAGAATCTGTGTATCTGGAACACTTATTTTCTTTGGGGAGAAAACAGTATTTGGTGAAGTTCCAGTTTTAGGAGTTCATAGTCAAGTTAACATGGGTTGCTGACTGTGGGACACTCTATCAATTTTCTGCAGAAACACTGGCTATTATCATGGATCTATAAAAAAATATCATTGAGGCTGGAAATTAAAAACCAAACAAATAAACAACAACAACAAAACAACAAAACACACACACACAAAAAACACAAACCAGCAACAAACCAAACCAAACCAAACCAAACCAAACCAAACCAAAAAAACATAATTGATCATCTAATAGATTATCTGAAGGGTTTTATGGAGTACTTTACAAAGTCCAAAATACATGATTTAGGTGTTTTTGTGTACTTGCTACTTTTCCTTTTGTCCAGTCTTTCTGTCTGTTCTGGTTTGGATACAGAATTCACTTTCCTTACAAATTAATTCTTACTAAACTGAAATGTTCTGCTTTGGGTTAAACTCACATGCAAATGTTTTGAGGAAGTTAGTCAAAAATACTTTGTTGTAGTTCTAAGTGTGAAACAATATGCTCTTTACAGCTGCTACAACAATAAAAATTGTACTTAAAGCCTGACTTATGTATGTCCCATTGAGTGCTCAAGTGCAAGCCAAGTTTTAAATAGATTGGTTCAGTAGCTCTAGAGGTCTGTATGTTGAAGAAATTCATAAACATTTCTTCTACTATAAAAAAATAAACAAATTCCATTTGGACAATTTCAGGACATTCCAAAGCTTGTTATGGCCTCTGAGCTGGTGACAGACCAGAGTGATTCATCTGTGTGACAGCAAAATTTAACAGATCCTTGGTCAGGGATCTGGGCCTCTTTGTGCAAAGCAGAACACACATTCAAAAGGAAAAGATGCTCCTTCCATATCAAATCCATATTTGCAAACTGCCTGCTGAACATACAGCACTATGAATATTTATTGAAACTGTGTGGTTCTTGTAATAATAAAGACACCAACTGACATAAAGGTGGAAGAATAAATCAGTGAATAATACATTTTCTTCTCTCCAAGATGGGGACCTTCCCTTTTTTTATTTTTTATTTTTTTCATCTTAACCCTGACCCATGCACATTGCTTCCATAAACACAGAACAAGGAAATTTAATTACACCAGGAAGGGTCCCAAAATTAAGAGCAAATATCTAAACTGAATTTAAAATATACTTAGAATAGGATTTTACATATTTTACTTTGTACAGTATAATTTCATGTAGATTTAACAGAGTTTAAGTATAGGAAAGAGCAGATAATCATATGCTGAGTGCAGAGTTAGGTTAGACTTTAGGTTAGGTTAGTTAAGCATTTTGTTACCCCTCAAGAAGGGTAACATGAGAGTTGCTAGGATGATTTCTTTTCCCTTTCCCTTTCCCTTTCCCTTTCCCTTTCCCTTTCCCTTTCCCTTTCCCTTTCCCTTTCCCTTTCCCTTTCCCTTTCCCTTTCCCTTTCCCTTTCCCTTTCCCTTTCCCTTTCCCTTTCCCTTTCCCTTTCCCTTTCCCTTTCTCCTTCCACTTCTCCTTCCCCTTCCCCTTCTACTTCCCCTTCCCTTTCCTCTTCCCTGTTTTTTTTTCCTGCCCTCTAAGTTCACTCTTATTCATTTATTTATTTCTTTATTCATAAAGAGGAGCTTTTTGTATCCTGTGTTAGCTTTTTAGGATTCTGTCTTCCCAATGTCTTGGATTATATTGGGACCACAGCATACTCCCTGGCATTCAAGTGGAATCCTCAGTAGAGCTCCCCAGTGACCTCATTTATCCCTTGATAAACAGGCTATGATATCTATTCTTAACTGTGGCTGCACTCTCAAGACAGGAAATCCTGTGTGTAATGGATGACAACAGATTTGGGGTAACACTGGAATACGTAGACTTAATATTATCTCAGGTTTGGATTTGATAAGCATCTTTTTGGGAAGGTGTGACTAAGATAACTTGTCCGTGTCCCCAGTCATAAGGATTGGTCTCTATGTAAATTCCTCACAATGTTTTTGCCCCTTGGAGAACTTCTCACAAGTCTTCATAGCCTGATATAAAACTAATGCCTGGAAGTAAATAATTAGGTAGAATTATCAGGTATCATTGGGGTTCTCCGTGCTTTTCCAAAGCTGGTCAAATAGTTTCTCCCAAGTATAATGGTTTAACTAGACAACCATTTTAATTCATACTTCCTATAAGATACAGAATTAAGTCACATTGTTTTGAAAAGTTGAATTTGACTTACATAAATCTGATTCTATCTTCCCACTACAAAACTCTCATTTATTTCATCAACCAGATGGAGAGTACCTTCCTTCTCCCTCCCTCACAAATTATCTTTTTCATCCATGAGCTTCTGCACTGAATGAGCAAGTCACCTTTCAATCTTTAATACTGAGCTGAGATCTTTACAGTTTGCATTTCAGTATGGCTTAAAAATTTACTTAAGTTAGAGAACTTCCTAAAAGAGCTCCCTTGACCTGGTCTACCCAACAGGTTTCCATCCTCTCCTCATTCAAGTCTTTCCTTAAATGATCTGTTGAGCTCAGCTGCATATGTGTCTATGTTATAATCACAGAATCAGAGACTTATTCTTACACTTTCTTCAAAGCAGACTTGTGACATTTGCTTATTTGAGGCTATGTCAGAAGCTGTCTGTTACAACATGAATGCCCATAATTATTCTACCTCAGCTACCTCTGGCCTATCCCTAAAGTTACCTCTGAGAAGACCTCGTCTTTTTTTCCCTCATCTAAGAACTGATGAGCTGCTTTAAAAACTTTTTGCCTCCATAAACAGACAAGCAGCCTAGTTTGTACTTTTGTACTGAAGAAAAATAGAAATAATCATGGTCATGATAATTGTTGTGCTCATGATCTTATAAAAGTTCTTTTTTTTTTCTTTTTTTTTTTTTTTTCTTTGACATCTTAGAAAAGTCTTGTTTAACATATCAGATGAAATCTCTGAGCTTAATACTTCACACTTATTCCCGCTTTTTTTCTTTCAATAACCAGGATTTTTTTTAACATTTTCCTCCAAGTTCTTTTTTAGAACAAGGTAAATAAACATCTACAGAGTTTTTTTAGGGCAGATATGATCTTTTCTTACCTCTAGAGAATAGAAAAGATGATCTCCTGAGGTCCCTTCTGCTCTAATTTCTGTGAGTCAATGATTTTTAAATAGAAGATTTTTCAATAACCCTGATTTCTAGATCTCCCTTGGAAAAAAAAAAAAAAAGGTAATAAGGACTAAGGAAAGAGGTTCCCCAAATTCTTGCAGATGTCAGCTAGCTATGTTATAGGTGGTCATCATTTCTTTGTAACCCTCTTATGCCTCATTCATGTGACATGGAAACAATTACATGAAAATGCAGATGTAGATTCCAGTAATCTCTTTGGAATAGATAAATAGACTTTGAAATAATTTACAAATGATGCACAAAATCTGTGGGCCATCTGCTCACTGTTGGGGAAAAAAAACATGTTTCTCCCCAAAGGCTTTTTATATACAGAATTGCTCTTTTCACACAGCAAGAAGGAAAACAAAAGATAGCCAGCAATCTGGAATGTGACTCACTCACACACACTCTGAGAGCTGCATATTGATCATCTTTTGTGAAAGCAATTAGGGAAAGAACTGTGTGCATATTAAGAATTTTCTTTTTCTTTGGCCACATGTGAAGCCAGAGCAAGGACCTCTCAAAGCAAGAACTGCCTGTGCATTCTGCTCTGCAGACAGCAAATAAGTTGAGGTGTCTGTAAAAAGACGGAAGAAGGCAAAGCGAGCTTATAGCTATCATCCACAGTGTGTGCTACCAGTACTGCAATATCTGCTCCTGTCAAGTCCCTGACAATTTGAACACAATTTCTTCTGATGTTATTCCAGTATCTTGTAGGGCTCTGCCTATGCAAGTCACCGACAAGGCTTTCCCCTAAAGGTCCTTTATTGGAAACATATAACGTAAAAATCTGCTTTAATTAAGGAGAAATAAACTTTATTATGCATTATACTTCTATTACTGATTTAATAGTTAAAATCACTTTTAATTAGAGACATGCAGACTATACTCTAAGAGTAATGATCTAAAATTCTTTTGTGTGACCCTTAATCATGTAGGTCACATAAATATTAGTAGTGTTTGCAGAAGCCAAGTTACAGCGTTCTTGGTGGCAAAATTGTCAGCCTAGACTCAGCTGATCTGCAGAGGATAGTCTTCTACTGTGAGTCATAGCCTGCACGTGGCCATATCAGCACTTCAAATTTTCTTGACAACCCCATCTGTGTCTGCTGGCAATGCTCTCTAGCTTTGACCAGAGTGGAAACAATTCAGTACGATTCTGAGGCACTTGAAAGCTGGTTGCCAAACAATAAGATTCCCAGCAAGAGAGTGGCTCCCTGCAGCTGACAGTCACGTTTTTTTCTGCCAGGGATATCCCTCTGAAAAGTCAGTTTGAGAAAGATGAAATAAAGGGTTGGCAGTATTTGATGTGAGTTACAGGGCATGAAGGGGATCTTGGCACAGTGGGGGGCCAGGTGAACTATCATCATGTGCCACCATTCTGGCTACATGGTGACTGGGAGACAGCACTTGACCAGGAAGGCATACAGGTTGTAGGTTCTGTGACATGATACACGGTCTTCAATTGGTGTCACACATCAATCAACCAAATATGAAACAAGTGGTTTTAGGCTGGAATCCAGTATGCTGATAATTTGTAGCAGAGGTGAAGGGTGGAGTCCTGAAGAATAAGAGTGCAAAATTTCCAGGAAGAGACAGAATACTTAGCTAGTAAATCCCAATAGACTGCTAAGGGTCTCATTTTTGGCAGCAAATTTCATGAGATGCCACAGTCCTACTAGGAACGAAGTGAAGGTATCCTGATTACCTCATATTTCCTCCATTGCAACATTCATCTCCTGAGTTTCATAAACTTTACTGAGTTTGAATAAATGCATACAAATGATTTTGAAACATTAGGCTCCAAATATCAGTTGTGGTCAGTAATGAAACATGACTAACCATATCAAAATTGGGAATGTCATTATAGTAGCAAGCAATCTGAGACTGACTGCTAAAGCACATCTCATCAGAGATGACAAGCATCGAGAAAGTCTGATAACATAAAGTTAAAAATAATTGGCTGTCATTTGGATTTGTGAGATAAATTGGTCAGCTGGGACTCAAGGAGTTTGTCTTCTTGATATGCTTTCTCTGAGTACTTGGGCAATGTTTTCCATGCATGCAAACTTAAATGATTACTTACATGACCAAATTTGGATGAAAATGCTCAAAATCCCAGTCACTGGCTGATACAGGGATATTCTTAAATGTGCCGTATCACATACTACTGAGGAAAATACCACTGAGCTCAATAGGGTAATTCATTGGAGTAGATGCTTGTCAGTGGGAAGTAGTGCTGTATGAGGAAAAGTAAAGCTGATTAGAACCATACTTGTTTATGGTATGAAGGGATAAATTGTGTCCCACTTCTGGCCATAAAGTATTTCTCAGCTCTGTGAAATATCTTACTGCAACTGGTTGCAATGCTGCTGTGACGGTACTGCCTCAGGGGGATCTTATCTTGGCTCACTGTCATTTCAAAGGCTCAGAAATAAGACCTGTTTAGATCATTGCAAATTTGGATGGGGAATCTGTAGTACAGCAGTGTTGCCACACAGCATTCCCACATAAGGTTTTTGTTACCCATTGTCTGTTCAAAGTGCTAGACACTGGCCGTGTGACTCCTATAAAACTTTCTTTTGTAATTTATTTATCTAGGAAACCGCAGTTTACACTCAATGTCTGGTTTCCAGTGAAGTCTTGCTTTTATTTCCAGCTGAACTTGCTGAGGCACAAAATGGTCAAAAAACTAGTGAAAGGTCACTTGGTGATATTTGCTGATGGCCCAGGCCAAATTACTACCTTCTGGCTACTTGGTATATCTGTTCAGATTTTTTTTTTTTAAAACTATGCTTCTCTTCTACTCACCTGTTTAAATTGCTCTTTATGGAAGCTGTAGTGCAAAAGCCTCACACCTTGCCTCAGAGAAATATTTTAGAACTGCATTTGAGGAAACAAACAAGCAAACAAACAAACAACAACAACAACAACAACAAAAACAACACAGAGAACTTACCTCGACAAAACTATTCTATATATGTTGACTTCATACCAGATGTGGGTATACATTGGTGTATATACTCCACAGTCATGGTATTCTAGTTGGCCAGACTGATAGAAGATAGACTCAAAAGTCTCTCACCTTTTCCTTCTCTCCCTTTGCACAGGGTACTGTCAAGTGGAAAACAGCAGAAAAAAGATGAAACAAACGATTCTGATTCTGTCATGGAGTTAGTATGCTTGCACCATGGATTTAGGATCAACCCTGATTGTGATGCTAAGATCTTCATGCAACCTGTTCCTAACAAAATTATTAAATTTCGTTCCTTGTGGGAATTTGATAGGTCATGTTTGTTCAATGATTGTCCCTTGCCTTACCCATTCTGGAATAAAATGAAAAATCTTCCCTGTGATAGCGTTTGTAGTTTGTAGTTTGAATTGATAGGATGACAGAGTGACAGAAGAGTGAAAGGTAAAATGGTCAGGACTAGAAAGGAGAAAGGTCAAATAAAAACAAAATAAAAGGTCAAATAAAAACAATACAATCATTTGTGTAATTCAACTTCAGCAAAGGAAACCAAATTTTCTATTTGAATAGACTGCAGCAGTCACAAGAATACTAACAGCATAAAGAATGGGGAAAAAAAAAAAAAAAGAAGATATTTTTTGCCTTTTTACAAAAGTCCCCTCTGAAAATTGTCTGCTTTCATCTTGGGTTGTAACTAAGTACTGATCTCCATCTCTGTGTTCTGTGTATACAGCAGAATGGTCGAGCAATATATGGGAGAACCAACCAATGTGGGAGGACATTGGCATGTGATGCTAGAAAGCACAGAAAGGCCATGGGGGTATATTATATCGTCTTAGACCATGGAAGTGGAACAACAAACCCCAGCCTAAAGAGATAAGAAAACGGAAGCAGCATAATAAATGGAACAAGTAAATTTTATTTGATTGACAAGAACAGAAAAACCCTTAACCAGCTGCTCAAGCTTATGGTGGGCTTTTCCTGGAAATGATTTTGATGGACCATCCTTCTTCATGAACATGGTTTCTGGGAGATGAAAAAATAAATGCATTTTATTAATGTTGTAAATACTTTGGGAGACACTTTAATGTTCTTCCTTGCTCACATACAAAAAGCTATATTACATTTGTGGTTATGCACTGCATAGTGTTGATAATTCCAAAAGATCAAAAATCACAAGTCTGGATTGCAAAACTGTGAGACTAATTCCAAAAGTATATTTCAGCTAATTTCTTTTAAAAATATTATATTGAATTATTTGTTCTGTCTTAAGTCTTTGGTAGTCTTCCCATCCCTTTTCAGCCCCATAGCACTTTGTCTCCTAGAAGGTCACCCTAGTCCCAGTTCTCTCAAATGTATAGGATCACATGATTCAGCAAACTTTCCTAGAGCTCTCCTACCATTTTTAGCATCATCAGTTCTGTCACCACTCATTTATCGCTTCATTCCATACATTGTTTTTCATCTCCAAAGAGATATAGCCTTACTTCTTCCCTTACTTTCCTAAGATCATTTTTGTCCATCCTAAGAGATCCTGAAAGTAGCTATCTTCCCATCTCACCCACTTCTCCATTCAAAATAAGGATGTCCATCTCAGGATTCTTCCATTGTTTAACTGTACGAGGTCTGGTGAAGGGACATCCAACAGCTACAATTTTAAATAATTTGCTCGCTGGGAAACTGGGCTTTTCCTGTCCTTTCCTCCCTCCAGTAAGAAAAATGGTTAGTCCTTGGAGGAATATGAGAGAAGCTGACTTTTCCCCATTAGGTCCTCTTCCCTGAGGCAGGAAGAGTGTATCACAACATGTGATATTTTTCCAGGAAAACTAAAATTCAAGAGGAAGCTGGAGCTGCTCTTGCTGTGCTGGCAATGGCTCCAGCTGCAACTGAAATAATCTACCTCCCCCCACAAAAATCCAAACGATTGCTTCCTGCTGTATCATAAAGTATGAACTCAGTGTATGCAGAGCACACTGATAAAATGGATTGCCAACCATCTACATTTGTGACAGAGAGACTTGGCTAGAAAATAGATCCTATTTTCCTCTTCTTTCCGAATGATCCATCCCACCTGTCAGAGGTCAGCATTGTTTTACAGCAGGGCTCTGCCTCCCCTGATTGCCATGCTACTGTTTTTAGGTAAAGTTCACTGTGTAATAACCTGAAACCACAGAACATGTTCACTCACAGGAGTTTCAGTGCTGGGATCTGAGTCCCATGTTGCCTGCTGTCCTGTGCCTGCAGGCTGCCCATACCAGCTGTTTCCTGTTGTAGATCTACAGCACCAATGAACATTGTGAAATGTTTTTAGCAGGGATGGGAAGTGTCCAGAGGAAACAGACAGGATGAAAGGAAGGAGAGTTCACTCTGGCTGCTGGCATTGTAAAAAGAGCTGGGAGTAATTTAGAAGAGAAATACAGAAATGGTTAAAAACTTCAAATAAGATGTTGCTGCTGCTTGCTGTTTTCATGTCACCTCCATAAACTATATTTCTTTATTCAGATACTTGGAACAATTTCCTTTATCTTCCTGGTAAGGTGAAGTAATGGTAATGATTTTTAGCACTTGAAGACATTCTTGAGACATCTCCAAGAGACAGCAGTATTTTCAGCACATATGCACATGCATGTGCGTATGCATTCTGACATAGTTACTAGTCCTCTTTCTGATTTTTTTAACTCAATATTTATACACATAAAAACTCAATACATGTGAAGATATTTATATTTCTGAGCTGGTTAATTTCTGTGAAAGATGGTGTTTATTTAGAAATTTAGCTCTAATTTCAGACTTCAGTCCTTTGGTCTATTTTCTTGCTAATGGACCTAGTGTCTCTGTCATAAATTGTAAAGACAAAATAACCTCCTCACCCTTTTATTTGGGTATTGCAATTAAGCTGCTTGAGAAGTAGTAGTTTATTATCCATTCACAATAAAATAGAAAATAGATGTGATTTACCAAAGAATACTCACCATCTCTGTGGCAGATCTCATCTTCAAATGTAAACTCTAGAAAGTAGGATCTGTATTTTTTATATTACTTGTGAAATCAAATGCCATGAGATCCTGAAACATTTTTTATGCTGTATAATTATACTACTACTACTACTACAACTACTACTACTTCTACCAACAACAACAATAGTTAAAAACAGACCTAAAAAATCTTGAACCCTGCTCCTACTCTCTTGTGTAGTTGTGTTGGACTATGTTGTCCAAATTGTCGCAACAATGATCTTAAGTTTATTTGCTTGGATTAGTGCCTGATCCACTTGAGAAAAGGATTCAGTGACCTGAGCTGGTTTGATATATTTTTCTCCTAATTTTCCTAAGTTGTTCTCCAGAAGTTAGAAATTCTTATCATTTTAGCATTTTAAGAAATAGTGTAATTGGATCTATGCAGTAAGTTAAGTCAAATTCAAATGGAATAAAACCACTTCAGGCATCCTATTCGATGTGTGAGGAAAGAAACTGTTTGTCAAGTTATAATTTTTTTTTTTTATTATTTTTTTTTTAATATCCAAAGGAAGGAAGGTTTTGTGACTGATGTAAAGACTGAACAGGGAGTTGGAAGACCTGGGTTCAATCTGCAGCTCTTCACAGACTTCCTGTGTCACCTTGAATAAGCCATTTACATTTCCCAGTTCTTCTCTTTCCTTCCATCAAAAAACAAATAATTGTATCTATCAGCATCACAGGAGGTTCATGAGACTTAAGAAATGAGAAAAATAATTTTTAGGAGAGTTCTGGCTCTTGGAAGTTAGTCTACAACCTCATGTTCTCAATATGCTCAGAGCTTTAGACTTCAGAGCACCATGGAGGGTCTATCTTAGCTCCTCTGCATATGAGGAACTGCTTTAGACAAAGCTGGATAAGAGAGGTTCTGTTACTTGGTACTGTGCATCTGTGAAGGTTTATTTATTTATTTTTATATTGCTGCTAATCTGGGCTGATGTTATACTTGTGAAATTTGTTAGTTCATATTTGAAAGCCTGTTTAGGATGCTCAGAGTATCTGCTGCAATTATAACATTTATTAAAATGAAAAAATAAATCAGTAATATCTGCATAGGGAACTGAAATATTTGGAGGAGACTTGCAGAACTGAAGTAGTTCTTATGTGTCATTAGAAGGTTATAATTGAAAGGATCTTCAAGATTATGTATATACTTTTTTTGTTAGGCAAAACTTAGTTCATTTTTTTGATAGTCATTTGACATCAGGATACATTCACAAAAATGCATAGCTTCTATGTGTTGTTGCATGTATATATTTATATGTGTGAATATGTATTTGCACGTGTGATGTGTATGCATAAAGAAAGTTGCCTCTGAGTGCATGAACTTGTGTATGAAAGTAGGAACAATAATTTTGGTATTGCAGCTGTGGCTGTTTTTGACATCAAAGCGAAATGAAAACAGTAAAAGTAAAAGAAAAGAAGGAAAAAAAAAAAGAAACATAAACCAAAACTATTATTAGAGAAGAACAAAGGAACTGATCCCACAGACAGTTTTTCAACAGCTGGCAAGGTTCATCAGCTATTTTTACTGGTGTAGTGCCGGTCCTGTTAACTCTGTTATTTTTTCTGTTCAGTTTTCCTATTTTTTTTTTCTGTGCCTGAGTATCACTTATGGTTGGATTGATTTCAATTTCACAGGTGTATGTGTTAAGTTAAACCATACTGAAGTCAAGGAAGTGCAAAAATCAGCACCCTCAATATTTCTGTAGAGATTCATTGCCTTGATCTGCCAGGCAGGTGGCCCTTTGATAATATATATTTAACAACTGGTCCAGCATTTCAATTATCTTCTCTGGATTTTGTCATGCTGTAAAGCAACCCTCCAAGTAAGCACCTTCATTCCCTGTTTGCAGTGTGATCTGAGAGCCATGAGACTGCCAGCCCTTGGCATTCAGAGTACTGGTCTCCTAATGGTAAAAAAATTACCCCAAAATCACATGACTTAATAAAACTGGGAAACTCCTAGTTTCTTTTGGTTCATTTTTCTAGCTTGCAGTTCTAGTCTCAAAACTGGAACCTATTTATTTTATAGGAGGAAAGCTGAGATTCTTGCTTAATCATATGACCCCAGGAGCTGAAGCTTAATGGAAAAGAAACAGAAAACTGTCATAAGACTCAGGATACAAATTACGAGATTTGGCAATGCTAAAGTCACATACTCCCCTGCTTCTGAATCTTGGATTGACTAAAAGATATGAGCTTTCAGCATCCTGCAGAAGCTGTGTGTGTACCCAGAAGTTTCCTCCATAAATGATTCCTGCTGATGCAGCTTCTCTTCCTTTTATGGGGCTGATGAAAGTAATGTAACCGGTAGCAAAGATTTTTCACTACCAATAATGTTGTTCCAGAAACAGATTGTGAAGCAAAACTTAGAGAATATTTTTAACAATGAATTGATTAAAGTAGCTTAACTAAGAAATGGGTTCTGCCCATCAGGAGGTAATTATTTACAGTTAAGGTTTTGGAAGAAATTCGTCACTGGGATAAGGGAATATAACTGCTGACTTAAGTAGAGTAGCACACATACATAGGAACAATAAAAATTTTCATTTTCATATCTCAGGAATATTTTCCAGCTATGGCATCTAAAGAAAGCTAATTCACTGAAAATCTGTAAGTATAGCCAAAATTAAATGTAAGTAGCAAAATATTGTTTTCCCCTTTTGTGATGTTATTACTAGCTTGTGATAGATACGTCATTATTATTTCCCATTGGGTCAGGTTCCGAATTGCCTTTCTGGGCATCTATTTCTGGCAGTACAATGTCGATAAGTATATATCTGGACAGAGGAGGGGAATCTAAATACATAGTTTTCTTATACAGAGTGTTCATGTTATGTGTTCATGTTTTGAATGGAATGACTTCCATTGAGGCATTCCTTACTCCTGACAATTCAGTAGGAGCAGTCTAAAGCTAGCCAAAAAGATAGAGATGTGGAGGAAGCATCTTCTTTCAAACTGCAGTCCCTAAATCCTGAATGATGACTAGGAATCTTCACCTGCTTCAATGTGAAGCAGAGACAACCTAACTTTATTATCTGCATTGGTACAATTGCTCAGAACTGAAAACTTGGACCCAGTGACTTCCCTAGTCGGAGGAATTCAAATGGATATTTGCTCTTCTCTGAGGAGTTTTCTCAATATACAGCAATTAAGCAGGCTTAAGGTTGTTCCTTGTCTTACATACGGGTTGCTTGGAGCTCAGACTGGGCTAGCAGTGGGAATAGTTTACTGAACTAGCAAGAGCAAGTGGCTCTCAGTTCTCTCCCCAAGAGCTAGAATGGAGTCACGTCTTCCTTTGGCTACCTTTAATCTATACACACTGAACCCTTTCATAACGACTTTGTTAGATTTTGATCATGACCATTCTTGAGGTGAGTACACTTAGCTTTGGAATTACTTGATAACACGTGGAATAATATTTACATTGGCCTGCTATGAGAGGAAAACATGAATATTTCAAATTGTGTTCCACATGTTTACTTTTTAAATCCTCTTAAGCTAGCTAATTTTTACACTGAATCTATACATTCATTACCTGGTATCACACACTCAAAGAAAATATCTATGGACTAGAGCTAAGAGGTCATCATGCTGATTTGCTTGCACATACAGAATCATTCCCTACAGAAATATTTGTTCTTAAAAGTTTTGTTTTGCCTTGTTTTAAATGGTTGATCAATGGTTTTACTATGAGTTCCCTTGGGAAACTGGCAGGTAGACCTTGATGTTAGGAATATGATTTTACTATTTAAACTATATTTTTCTCCTAAATAATTTCATCTGTTTTCATTTACTATTTTATTTACCATGATGTCTCCTTCTCCATGCAAATTAAAAGAATCTTTCTTGGACATCATCAGGATGGTGCTCAGTGGTGTCAAGTGATAAGATGAGAGGCAATGGGCGCAAACAGTAACATAGGAAATTCTAGCTGAACATGAAGAAGAACTTCTTTACTGTGAAGGTGACTGAGTACTAGAACAGACTGCTGAGGGAAGTTGTGAAATCTCTACTCTGGAGATATTCAATAGCTGCTCGGACACAATTCTGGCTACTGTGCTCTAGAGGACCCTTCTTGAGCAAGGGGGTTGGACTATGATCTCCAGAGGTCTTTTCCAAATTCAGCCATTCTATGATTCTGTGATTTGTGATCATCAGAGTGTTAAGGACAGAAATCATGCTGTGCCTGGAACAAATGTACACCTTCATAGCTGGGGCTTGGTCATAGGAGGTTTGATTTCATTGCCCACTAATGTTATCTTGTATCTTTCAAACTCAGTACAGGATCCTGACCAGTCCCCTACTGCTAATCCACAAGGTTCTTTGTCAGAGCTGCCAGCCTCGTGTGGATGTTTCAGAGGATTTGTCAGATGGTGTTCATTGTTTCTATTAAGGCAGCTGAGTTGCACCGAGAACGTCCACTTTAATATTAGTCTTCTGAGTAAGGTAAGCATAAAAAGACTTAATGTGAAGTCTTATGAAAAGTCCTCTTCATGTCAATGAGGATGTTAAGCTTAAGTCTGGACATTGAGGTCAACCTCTTTCTGATTCAGGATAATCTGTGGCTATATCTGCTCAGTTTCTACAGGGAAAAGCTTTTTTACTATGATTACAGATGAGACATTGTTGGTGGATTTCAGCTTTCAGACCAAGGTACCTTAATGAGTGTTACAATCACCTGAGCCTGGGCCTCTCTGACTACACTGGCTACTACTCATAGTGGGTTTCAGTAGCCTAAACATAATGCCCCAATTGATGGATGGACCACTTGGTGGGTAGGGAGTTGGGTGGACAGTTATACTCAAAGAGTTGTGGTCAGCCGCTCAGTGTCCAAGTGGAGACCAGCACTGAGTGGTGTTCCTCAGGAGCTGTTATTGGAACTGGCACTGTTTGACATCTTTTTTGGTGACATGGACAGTGGGACTGAGTACACCCCCAGAAAGTCTGCAGATGACACCAAGATGTGTGGTGTGGTTGACACGCTGGAGGGAAGGGATGCCATCCAGAGGGACCTGGACAGGCCTGAGAGGTGGGCCTGTGTGAGCCTAATGAGGTTCAACAAAGCCACGTGCGAGCTCCTGCATCTGGGCCAGGGCAATCTCAAGCAAAAATACAGGCTGGATGGAGAACAGATTGAGAGCAGCTCTGAGGAGAAGGACCTGGGATTACTGGTTGATGAGAAGCTCAACATGAGGCATGAGGCAATATGCGCTTGCAGCCCAGAAAGCAAACTGCATCCTGGGCTGCATCAAAAGCAGTGTGGTCAGTAGGTCAAAGGAGGTGATTGTCCCCCTCTGCTCTGCTCTTGTAAGAACCCGCCTGGAGCCCTGCATTCAGTTCTGGGGCCCCCGGCACAAGAAGGACACGGACTTATTAGAGTGAGTCCAGAATAGGGTCACAAAGTTGATCAATGGCTGGAGCATCTTTCTTAAGAGGACAGACTGAGAGAATTGGGGCTGTTCAGCCCAGAGAAGAGAAGGATCTGGGGAGACCTATTTACAGCCTTCTAGCACCTAAAGGGGGACTACAAGAAAGAAGGAGAGGGACTCCTTATCAGGGAGTGCAGTGATAGGGCAAGGGTTAATGGTTTTAAGCTGAAAGAGGGTAGATTTAGATTAGGTATTAGGAAGAAATTATTTATTCAGAGGGTGGTGAGGCACTGGAACAGGTTGCCCAGAAAAGCTGTGGATGCCCCATCCCTGAAAGTGTTCAAGACCAGGCCAGATGGGGCTTTGAGCAACTTGGTATAGTGGAAGGTGTCCCTGCTCATGGCAGGTGGGTTAGAACTAGGTCATCTTTAAGGTTCCTTCCAACCCAAACCATTTTATGATTTTATGATTCCGTGCAGTGACCTGAATCTCATTAACAAAATTCACCTGCAGAGACATACTTGGTTGGTGTCATCTATAATGTGTTTATATATTCAAACTATACACAATCTGTTGTACATATAACACAGATCATGCCAGGAACCCACATATATTTGAGGAGTGGTGGAAGTGGTGGTACACCCTAGGCCATGTAAAACAGTGCTAAGTACCTATATTTTCCTTTTGCTAATACAACTCTGCTTTGCTTATACAACTCTGCTCAACCCCCCTGCTTTGGCAGGAGGTTGGACCAGATGATCTTTTGAGGTCTCTTCCAACCCCTGCGATTCTGTGGTTCTATGAACTCAAACTTGCCTTGAAATTCTCAAATATAAATGTTCAGATGCCTCAGAATCTTTAAGAATTATGTTCATTCAGCTAATTTAACAACACAAGATAATTTTTGGTGTATTTTATTGTCTTTCACTAATAGTTTATTTAGGGCATCTAGTTAGCAATAGGACAGGTAAAGTTTAAAAAAGAAAATAAGGGATACTCCATTAACACCTAATTCAAATGCTTAACACCTAATTCATATGCTTAAAAATGATGGCCACATCAGGAAACTATCAAGTAAATGATTACACTAGCTCATGGATGTCTAGGGTATTCACATTGTTATCAATGATATCAAATTTGAACACCCTTAATAGAAGTGGCTTGCTCTGCCCCCGACCATATAGCCAACCTAAAACCTAAATGTGGGTGTTCTGAGTATCACCTGATAGGAAGTCCAAAATCAGCAGTGTAAAACCTACTGAAGGCAATTACAAAATATTGTTCTGGAGCTTTGTTGATTTACGAAAATTAGGCTTCCTCTACTGAGTTCATAGTGCAATACTACAGTAATAACTCTCAAGAAATGGACTGAGACAGACAGTTCATTGCCAATAACTGAGAAACAACATGACTGCATACTCAAAATACAAACAAAGATGTTCACAAAAATAAGAAATTCTCTTACAGTTTATTGTTTAACTTTATGTTGACCTTGATGTTGTAAAAATAAAAGTAGTCCTGTATAAGTAATATATGTAATGTGTCTTGAAAAAAATTTGCTTCTAGAAGATGTTAGTGAAATTATTGCTGTTGGCTTAATTAACTGTTTGAAGTTCTGTGAACATTATCATACATTCATCTTCATCTCTGAGATGGAAAATGCCAAATTTGTTTTGTTTTGCTTCACTGTCATGAGTTCCATTAAGATTTTTTTCTCTGTTACATTTTGATTCGAAGATTTATTTGTGTATATATTTTTGTTCCCTTTGTTTTAATAAATGATGACAAAATTCATGTTGGTGATATTTCAGACGTCAATCTAAAGTTGATTTCCATGACAAAAGTAAGTAAATTCAGGAAGAATAGGTAATTACCCTTGTTTATTGCTTTAACCAAGGAATATAATACTTTTGAAAAGAAAAATCAGAGTAAAATCCAATAAATTCTCATTTATTTGCATGTGAAGAATGTTACCAATTTGCTTACTTTAGAGAAGGGTTTTGCAAACATTTATTACCAGAACTAATAATATAAGATGCCAAAACTTGTACCCACAAATTCAGCATTACAATTAGTCTTACAACAACCTGAAGAAGTAAGGAATTTCTTCTGGTATAGTATGTGTCTTGTGCTTTACATTGAGACTCACAATGCAGAGCATGTCTACATGTCTGCTGACCCTGTGCAATACAAACCATGAGCTGCATCCTCTCAAAACTAAAAGATTAAAAACAATCATAAATCTGGAATTCTTTTGATTTACCTTCTGTCATCAGAGTTGTTATCTTTGAAGTCTTCAGAGTTTCTTCAGGCTTGATATGTCATTTTTAAAAAGAGGAAACTAATGTTTGCATTTAATCCTGAGCTGAAAATTGATCTAGGAAAGAAAAAGAGAAACCAACACAAACCCTCAAATCAGGGACCCCTTATGAAAACAATGAGGGTTCCCAGTGCTGCCAAGGCACCTGTCATTCCCCTACCACATTTCACCTGTGTAACAATGCATTTTTGTATTTGCTACCTTGTCATATTAACTCAGATGGGAAAATACTCTGGAATACATTGCAATGCACTCCACCACATTCTGGCTTAATCCACAGTGTCTGTTTCCATGTTTTTGCATTCCTTACAGGTAACACAGATGAACCTTCACCTCAGTCAGTTGTTTCCTTGGGAAGGTGAAAATGTGAATCACCTTTACTTGTGTGTTCCTAGTAGGAATGGGCTGTTCTTATAATTTGGATGGCATGGCAGCTCAGGGCTTCCTGGGTATCATAGTATCCAGTATCATAGTCTTATTTATCTCCTTTAATCAACTTAGGCATCCTGGTAAATAATCGTGGCTGACTGATATGTGCCTACAAGCTAATACATAAATTTACTTTACGTCCATTAATGTGGCTATAAAATTACCAGACGGGTAAATGCAGCTCTTTCCTCACAGTGCACAGAGGCGTTATCCAAGCCAGAGAAGGATCCAACCACACCCTGCAGAGCTGAGGCTGCACATACATGCAAAACTACTTGTGTGGATGTGACTGCAGATAATTTAATGCTAAAGACCTGGGGAAACAGAGTTGGGGTGTGCCCACTGTGGCTTGGCAATAACAGGTACAGCTTCCAGCTTGGCAGCTCATCTCAGCCTGAGCTTCAAAAGCTCACCAGAGGAACCAGCAGAGATTAGCTTTCAGGGTGAGGTCAGCAAAAACATTCCCAGTCTCAATTCTCTTACCTTAAACAGAAGCCACTCCTGGGTTGTGTACTTATACCACTGAGTACCTGAAGGCTTTAAGGAGGAGAGCTGGGATGAAATAAATAGGAGTGTGTTCAAAAGGTATCAATGACAGGAGTGTATGTGTGTATAAATGTCTCCAGGCCTAGAGACATCATCCTGCAGAGAAGGAACCCAGAAACTTGGTGTTTTTTAGTTTTTGCTTTGTTTTGCCCCATCTAATTGGTTTAAACTGATACGTTTTCAAAATGGTATTCACTAGGACGAAAGAGAGCAACTTTCTTTTCTTACAACAAAACAAAACAACCCAGAAAAACAAACAAACAAACAAAAAACTTTTACTCCTCTTGTTAAGCACCATTTGAACAGAAGGTCTTTGCTGCCAGAGTTGTAAGTTTTGTCACTATTCTCCTTATCTTGTTTTCAAAAGCAGTGATTAGAAATATTTTATGTACCTACATTATATTTACCTTTTTCTTCCAAAAGGTAATGAGTGAGTGAGCACTTGTCACATATTAGACAGATGTATATGAGTTTCATATTTTCTTTTTAACCAGAAACTATATATTCTACCTGAAAGTTTGCATGAAAAAAATTACCTTTTTAAAAAGGGAACCGGAAAACAGAAGAAGTATTAACTGGAGAGCCCTTTCTGTCATGACCTGTGTCTTGGGCTGAGACTACCCTGAATGATGATGAATACCTTGTATTCCCCTACATATTATCAAAATGAAAGTTAAGCTCACAGAGATATATATGCACTGCATTTTTGTAAAAGTTTACTTGAAAACATGGATTGCTGTGTTTTGTCCTACATCTATTTTCTACATCTTTTTATTGATGTGATAAATAAACCACATACGAACTTTATATTCTTTAAAAGGAACTATATTGCTCTCCACTCTGCTTATATTCGTAAAAGCGGTTTAACTTTGTGTACTGACATCAGCTAAGTCAATTGGATTTAGACCTGCCCTGGAATAATGGTAGTAGAACTTGCATGGGATCCAGTTCTGCTGTTTTTGTATCAGTGGGAACAAACCTAGGTTCATAGTGTAGAAAGCTTGTAATAAACTTTGGTTCAATAGAGGATATGGAAGGAATATAGTTTATTCTTAAAATGATTTATTTAAATTAGTAGACCAGAATTATACTTAAAATCAAGTGTCTAAATGCACCTGTTTAAGTCAGCTTCTTGTTCTCCCAGGTATTTAGGCATTGAATTTTCCCCATTAGCAACATGATTGACACTGTGGTCCTTACAATAACACATGATTATAACTCTGAAAATAGCAATTACATAAATGGAAACCAGATGTTGCATGGAATTTGACTCTCTCTTGGTTTCTCAGTGAAGTAGATGAATTTGTAAAGCAGAAAACCACAATCATTATTCAGATGGATTGTACATGAATTAATGACATAATATCTAAATCATATATGGCTGAAAATAATGATTAACTTCAGCTATCAAGATAAGCTAATGGAAAACAGATTTTTTTAAAGAAAAAAAATCAAGGACATGCTCTTTTCAATATATTTTATCTTTATGGTAATAACAAAACCAGGCCTGTTTTAACATTTCTTTATACCTCAGATATCAAGGATATATGTTAAAAATAAGCTCTTCACAGCTTTTAACCTCAGAGAGTGAACTGAGCAACCATTTTCATTGTTACTTGTTGATGGCAAGTGCTTTCCCATTTTAGGCTGTAATAAGTTTGATCAAATCACCTCACTTTAATAACATAGAGTGTTTAGTGAATGAGCTTTAGCAATGTTCAGTTTTGCATTTGCATAGAATACAAGTGTCATGTCAGTGCTAGGTCTTTGAGTTCACATCACAAACATGCAAACACACAAGCAAACACCCTGTGACAGAGCAGCAGACCACCACATTGTTTGCAGAACTTTAATGAACCTACAACAAGAAGTATCACACACACATCTCAACCGTCAGTTAGCAGCATCCTAAGTGGTTAAATTTATGAAAGCCTTGGCACATCATTTTCACTATCATGTATTCTCAATGACATCATCATTGTAAAATTAGGAACTTTCTTTCTCTCTTTCCTGCAGATGTGGAAGTTTGAAATTGCATTCCATGGTCCTGTGCCACATTTCATCAGCGTTTTTCCTTTGCTTTCTCCAAAGACTGGCCACATGTGGTGTGTAGATTGCTGGTGCTGTTTGGGATCTCATATCAAATACTGCTACCTAATCCCAGGCGGGCCTTGGCGGGCCCACACCTGCAGCTGATTGAATCCTCCCGGAGTACAAAGGCCTGATTTACAGCATCAAGGATACAGGGCCTGGTTGCAGCTGGGCTCCGGCAGGAAAAGGAAGTTGTTCATCATCTTGTGTGCATTTCATTAACAATAGTGTACCCGATATGTAGCTTATACAATAATTTCAAATCACTGACAGAGAGCATTATGGTATTTGGCATTAGGAGGAAAAATACTTCAGGATGGGCAAATTAAATGTGAGCGTGAGGTTTTCATGTGACCCACTGAAAGTCCACAAGCTGATTTACACTGGAAGAGCTAATATTGAAATATTTTATTTATTTAACTTTATCCCATTTCTTTCACTCTGTCTGATGAATGGGCTGGTACAGCATGTGAGCCTCAGTGTACAAGCATGGGAGAAAGTTATAGCCATGTTCAGAACAAGCAACCCCAAAGTTATGCTAAAGTAAGAGGTGACTATGGCTACAAGACTATTGTCTTTAAAAACAGGGAACTCAAGGTTCAGAAAAGAGTTTTTAGATAAATTCCCTTATCTTCTTGGTGCACAAATGGATTAATCTGATGAACATTTCAGATGCCCACATTTGTATTAGCTGTATAGATATGGAAGGAAATGAACATGGTTAATATGTCATTCTTCAAGCCTACCCATGCACTCAGTACAGTCCCCATGAATTCAGAAGAGGTCGTGGGTATTTGTTTCCTGGCAGAACAAACTTTTCTGTCCTGGCTGTGGTCTGAAATGTTTCTGATTGAACATTCAGTGATGTGGTTTATCTATAATAGTTGATTATTTACAAGAAAATTTAATTCTTTATTCTTATTCAAAAACTTTTGAATTTTGTTGAGTGTTTAGATCTTCAACCTACTTTATAAAGTAAAATGGTTTCTTATTTCAACAGAAAAAAAATTATTTGTCAAAATGGGGTAATTGTATTCAACTTTCCCCAATCAGAAGACTGCCAGAAGACTCACAGAAATGGCTTGCATATTTGAGCCCTTTAAATTGAAAAGACACAAAGTTTGGTTGAATAGTCTCTAAATTGAACTCATGGTCATTTTCTGAAACAATTAAGTAGTTTCCTGTCTAAATGGTACTATTTACACTGCAAAGTCACTGAACTTCTGCAATTGCAGTGTCAAATATAATTTCGAATTGATGGTATTGAGCTGAGGCATTTAAAGAATACATCATATATCCATATAAATTCAGCATAGTTTTGATGTTGCTAGGACAGATAACACTAAGAGAATTAAAAACTCTCTTGTTTGCTTTGTGATCAGGAAATTAAAAAAAAAAAAAAGAGATCTTGAATAACATTAAGTTTAATATCTACACAATCAAAAATACATTTTAGACAGGGTAAGATTTGCAATTTTAAAACTTCATTAGTTTTATTGTAACATCATAGTCTAACAGCATTTTGCTGAAAAACAAATTAAAACTCAGAAGGCCTTTCTACCTGAAGAAAAAAAAAAAACAAACACACACACACACAAAAAAAAACAAAAAACAAACAAACAAACAACAACAACAAACAAACAAACAAACAATAAAAACACATATATTCTTTTATATCCAATTATTTCATTAATGTGTAACATGAAGTATTATTCTGGAAAACAATTCTCTCTAATGTGTAAACCCAGTTGATAACTGCAGTTCAAGAAATAAGTTAAAACAACAATACAGTGTTAAAAGCCCACAAAAAGAAAAATACTATTTCACCAATTCATATTCTTATTATCACACCCTTCATGTACCAATTGTGTGAGTAGAGCCACATGAATTAGTGTGATTTTCTGAAAAATTATTTTTAAAGTGTATAAGATATTACCCAGAAGACTTATCTGAGTGGATAGTTTTAGAGGCACAAATCATGGGGAAAACTCAGCTGTGACTGTTGGTTTGTCTTTGGTGCTGAGAGATTCTGAAATTATCAACTAAATGTTGTTCTTAAAGGAGAATAGTAGTAGTGAGGCTGTCAAAATCTGTGTCTCTTTGAGATGTTTTGCTGACTGCATCCAGATTTTTTTTAGCACTTCATACCATGCAGCATTTTCAGACTCTTTCATGGGTACCTAGTTAAGCCAAAATTGTCATGACTTATTTTTCCTTAGTCTCCTCATCTTTTGTTGTTGTTGTTGTTGTTCCCAGTAATATTTCCTCATACATAAGTCCCAGATTTGTAGTTTCTTACTGACTTTAATGTCTGTGCTAGTCACTCAGCCCAAAACCTTCAAATATCTTCTTGTTTTTACTCCCTTACTGCTTACTCTTCCTCTCCTCTAATCTAATTAAACTAGTCGTGTTTATTACATTCTTTCTCTAGCATGAAGTGTGTCTGTGGTGTGTTTGTAGGGCAGGACGCCTTCACCAAGGTTTTGAAGTCAACAGACTCCCAAAAAGGAACATAAATGACATAAAGTCCTAATGATTTTATGAGACAATGAATTTATGTTATGAGACGAGACATCTCACTGTTCCTTCTTCTGAGCATTTGGGACAGTCTCTAACCTCTTAGTGTATCCAAAAGACCCTTTTATTGCCTGCTCCCATAACCATGTACCTGCCTGCTCTGATAAATGCTTGAATTACTTGGCTGTCCAGGCCATGTGAGAATGGCCAGCATCAGCTTTTTAAAATTGCTACAAACACAACTTCTCTATACCCTCTTCCACACCATTTTGTTCATGCCTTAGGTTTTGAAAATATCATGTGAAAATGAGAGGAAATAGGAAGATCGAAGACATTTGTGTTAGATTGAGTATCCTGATTTCATGATGAGATGAGAAGTTATCTTACATTTCTGAATTCCAGAAATATGAATATTATTGAGGACTGGAATAAGTCCATTGAAATTGTCTGTAAAAATAATTTCCCTTGAATAGTTACCCATACAGTATTGTTGCTTATGCAGTTATAAAAAAAAACATTTAGCACTTTATAATCCAATCTCTGCTCCTATGCAAGCCTGGGAACATATTCTGCTTAGAAGGGTAACAACTTTTACAAAGTGTTCCTCATGGAAATCACCTGGAAAATGTCCAGGATGGCATTCCAGATGTTATAGTTTTAACAGTCACAGAAATGCATTGCACTGCATTTCCAGATCCTGCATACAGTAAAATGACTGTATGGGGTAGCACCTTCACCTTAACCCAAGAGTATTGTTACAGAGTTGTTTAGCATTTGATATGTAAGCTGGGATGTTCTAAACTTCTCAGTTGGTGCTGGCCTATCTCTGCTTACAGGAAAGCCAAGTGTAAGACCTGAGATGACTTTACAGAAAGCAGAGTTAGACCAATACTGAAAGTCTTTGGTAATTACACATACGCTCTAAGATTGGTCATGTACAGTTCACATCTCTATATGTATAGATGTGTATATCAGGAAAGGTCATTAACTTCTTTCTGAACATGGTTTCTTTGTTACAAATATACAATGAACTGCCTTTTTGATCTTTGGGCAAAGTTATCTTTTGCATGGCTGTAAGTGCCAAAATTTTATCTGGCACTGCATACACATGTGATGACTTCAAACAATGTAGAAATGACTCTGAAACCTGCTATTCAGGGTTAAAAGAAAACATATTTCATAATGGGATAATATGTTCAACTCTAATTCTTATCAGCTTTTAGGCTTGTCCATGAGTAATGTGACCAGTGTTTGAGCCATCTATCTGACAGGCTGTTGGGCTCTTATCTTGGTGTAGAGCAATATAAAAAATGCCAAATTCAGAGCTTGGATAAAGCCTGAAACTTATCTTTGGAGCCATGTCAAACTCCAAGCTCACATGCAAGTTAAAATATTAAATTTGTTATATTTTCTTGGCTGTTCTTTAATAAAATACCTAGAAATCCAATGCAGATTCAGTAATCTAATGCAGATTCAGTAATCTACTATGCTAGCTACTGACTAAAATGCACCTTAAAAAAAAAAAAAAAAAAGTATCTCTTTCAAGAAATGACTGCAGAAGCATAAAATAATGCACAGTGATTAGAATCAAACAGTCTGAACATGACTATACAAAGAATCCCAGTGCTTTTTCAAGAATTTTAGAGTGACTTTTCTAGCTTTTTACAGAGTAGTTTTCACTGCAAATGTCCAGAAATAGTACTGCTGCAGAAGTTCACATGGGATCACTTCTCAAACCTGTCCAGATCCCCCGGATAGTATCTCTTACCTCTAGCATATCAACTGCACTACTCATCTTGGAGTCTTCTTCAAACTTGATGAGGGTACACTCAATTCCACTATCAATGTTAGTAATAAAGTTATTAAATACTAATAGTCACAGTATGGAACCTTGAGGGACAACATTTATTAATGGTTTCCATACAGATTGTTTACTGTAGGTCTTTGGGTGCTGCCATCCAGATGATTACTTATCCATCTCATAGATGTTTTTATGTTCAAGGTCCTCAGGTGTTCTCAAGCCTGATTTTTTCTTATGATGTGAGGGGCTTAATTCCACAAATCATGACTTGAGGTTCAAGAAACTTGAGAGTTGTAGGAAGAGTGATTTCCAGTGAAAACTTGTCATACTCAGAAGAAAGATATTGTCAAAGAGATAATAGGAGAGGTTTCAAAAAAAGACCAGATGCTTACAAGGAAGAAGGAGGGAAAGACTGACCATGCACTCCTGAAGCAAGAAGTAGAAAACTTGGATAATGCAAAATGTCATCTCTGCATGATGAGTTAGTGAAAAATTTAGTTTGCTGATGTAGAATCAGAGGAAACATATAACCTTAAGACCAACTAGAGTTAATTCAATCAGGAAAAAAGAAAGACCCATGCATTAATGTCAAAGGAATAGTATAAAAGGAGGACAGGAAGAAATGCATACGTGCAGCAAATTAAGGATTAGAAAATGAGGTAATATCTGAAATACTGTAAATACAAACAGTAATCATACCTGTGGACATTTAAAATGAAGAAGAAAAAAAAAGTGGGGTGGAAATGTCTAATGGTCATTTGAAACTGCTTTCAGGCAAGTTCAGTTGGTAATTTGGACTGGAACAAAAGCACTTGACAGGGCTCTGGGAAGATATGTCTGAGGCCTTGGTGACTGATGGGAAACACTGATACTGAGCAGAAGATGAAAGTGTAGGAGAGGGAGTGGGAAGTGGCATTGCAGTAGCCTCAAACAGTCATGCAGAAGCACAACACTGGTGCCAGCCAGAGTGCTGCCAGGGTGAGTACAACAACCATTATGGTTTCTGTGTGGGTAGATGATGATTATCTGGAATGCGTTGTCTGCCCTGCTGCAGTGCCAGCACTTGCCAGCATCCAAGCTCACAGCTCCCTTACCCCCATGGTCCCACAGCATTTCCTCCATCCTCTCTGCCAGCTGAGTGGGGGGCTGTGGGGCTGAAGACCAGGGCTATGATGGGTGGATTCTTGACCAAGGTCTGGGCAGCACTTTTCAGGCAGCACTGAAAGATCCTCAACCCTGTGCTGCCTTTGCTGTGGTGAGATCTGGCAATCATCTACAGGACACAGTGGTGGCAGGCAATGGCAGTGGAGAGGCTCTTTGTGCACACTTTGTGCCAAATAAATTTCTGGAAGGCATGCCCTCAGAGGAGAAGCTGAAGACACTTTGGTTTTCTAGTCTGGAGAAAAGAAAGCTAAGAGGCGAACCCTCATTGCTCACTACAGCTTCCCGAGCAGGGGAAATGGAGGGAGGTGCTGTTCCCTTCTCCCTGGTAACCAGTGACAGGACAGATGGGAATGGCACAAAGGTGCACCAGGGGAGGTTCAGGCTAGGTATTAGGAAAGATTTCTTTACTGTGAGGGTGGTCAAGCACTGGAACAGGCTTACTAGTGAAATGGTTGATGCTCCATGGCTGTCAGTGTTCAAGAGCCATTTGGATAATGCCCTCAATAACATGTTTTAACTTTTAGTTAGCCCTGAAGTAGTCAGGCAGTTGGACTCAATGATCTTTGTATGTCCCTTCCAACTGTACCATGCTATTTGATTTTATCAGGCTGGACAGGGAGGCTTAGATCCAGCAGCTGTGGCCTGGCTGGAGGACAGCACAGTAATGGATGTCTATGGAGTTGTCAACACTATCATGCACCAGTGCAAAGAGAAGGCCTGGAGGCAACTGAGTCACCAGGATGTCCCCAGTGCTGGAGGGCAGGAGGACAGGTCCGCAGCCACCCACTGCCACCACTAATGCCTTCCTGCAGGGGACTCCTGCCGCAACACCTGGACCCTCCAGCAGCACTTCAGGTCCTAACATGGAGGAGATCCTGAGCACATCCAATATCACTAGCTTTAGATAGTTCTTTTATAAAGAAATTTCTTAAGCCATTTTTTCTGTTCTCCTCTGAGGTCCAGATGCACCAGAGTAAAAGTGAACTTATCTTGATGAATGAGTATCATGTGTTGCTCTTAGAGTCCATTTTTCCAAACTGTTTATGCTTAAAACATACTTATTACTGTGCTGAAAAAGAGCCAGTATTGCTCAGCACTACTGCGTCACTGTCCCTCTGCCCTTGCAGGGCCTCTGAGCCCTGATCCTGGTGCTTTGGGTCCTTAAAACATGATGGGGCCTGGCCCACTGCTCACACAGGGCCTCTTCACCAGGGCATGATGAGGCCCTTGGGCCTCATAGAGTCCCTTTCCTGTCAACAGGCTGCCATATTCATTTAGAGCTTGCCTGAATCTCACCTCGTTCTCCCATGAAGGTGCTTTGTAAAGAAAAGCTATCTGAGAAAAACAAACAAACAAACAAAAAGAACCTATTAATTTGCAAACTGTCTTGAAGGTAGTTTACTGCCATTTAATTTCATAACAGGTCATTCCCTCTCCTGGTACAGTCTGCTTTGTTTTTAAAGCCCCTTCAAACAAGAGAGATTTATTCTCATTTTCTGTTCAGCGTAGAACGCTTTTCTAGAATCTATTTTTTTCCAGAAAGAGAGGGGCATTTGAAACAGCAGTGTATACAGGGAAGATCACAGAAGACCCTGTACATTCATTTATTTATTATTTTTAAAACACTCTTAGTGATGCTAACACATGAGGATACTATCTCTTGTAAAGTAGCTACGCTTTATTTTGGAGAAAGTGTGTACTGAAAAACATTTCTATAAGTACTCTTTCTCTTCTTGAACATTTCTCCAGAGGATCATCTTGCCTCCTTTCATTTCAATTCACAAATCATTATTTTTCCAGCCAAAGATTCCTTTATTTGGTAAGTAGCAGAACAGAACTTTATCCACATGTTGTCACCACAGGTTTCCAAAATAGCCTATTCAAGTGGGTTGGCAAATTTCAAGTAATATGTGTGTAGAAGTGAAAACAATATCTGGCTTCTTGAGTTACCAGACTTAATTGTGCCAATGTATGCTTTCATTGCCTGTTGCTGTTCCACAACTTTCTCAAACATAAACAAAACAGAGTTCCAAAATATTAGAACTTTCCAGCTTTGAGAAAGTTGTTTTCTTCCTCAAATTGGGTAAGGGATTTTCTAGCTGTCAAAGAATGGAAAAAGCGTTCAAAAATATTTTTTTTTACCCAACCACCTTCTAATGCTTATTCCGTATTGCATTTTTACCCATCATGTTTTTGATGTGTGTTAAAACACACAGCAGAAGGTATTTGCCTACCAGTTCCACTCAGTGTCTGTACTGACATAACAACTATTTGTCAACACAACATGGTGTTTAGATGTAAGCACTCACAGACCACTAGTTGAGTGCCCTTTTCACCTGTTTGACAGCAACATATTTATGTATACTAGTTAAAAACAGATAATACATTTATATTATTATATAATCCAATAGAACTTGAAGGTTTTAGAGAATAAAATCTTAACCCCATCAGCTATGTTGAGCATGAAAGTTATCCCTGGAACTAGCTGTGATTCACTGTGTGCTCCCTGACTCTAGCATACCATTAGACATGCATATGAATATCCTCATACATGTTTTTTTCATTCTTCATAACCTAGATTTCGTAAAACTAGGCAGAGTAGTCTCCAGTAAGTGGAAGTGGTCATTTGTGGTTTAAACTTCATTGATCATCAGGAAAAAAAACGTTTGGTGAGAGCAACATAAAGATGAGCCCATAAAACTCCAGATTCTAGTGATAGGCAGGAATGCAATTTGTAATTAACATGTTTTGTTTGTTTGTTTTTGCTTTTGTGCATGTGTGTGTGTGGTGTTTATTTTTAATGACCAAAGTTTGCTGTGGCATTACTAGTTATTCCCTCCAAATGATTATTTCTAGCAGTGATACTGCAGAAGAGCAAAATAAAATGCCATTACCAGTGCAAAACTTGACTTATTTTAATGATCCCAGTGAGCATGAGTATGGTTCTCAGGTTAAGCAAAACATTAATTAAAACAGCTGCTCTGCCTTAATTTGCTTCAGTTTCCTAACTTCTTGGATTCTTCTTTATTACAATTGTTTTAAGAATTTTTGAGGCTTGAATTACGATGGTGTGGATTAGAAGCTGACTACCCTAACTACAACATCTGTAAACTCTTAATTTCTGCTACAGCAGGTGTCAACTTTTCCCTAGATGACTATCCTTCTGTTGTTCTGGTTACATGTAGCCTTGTCAACAAGCTGTTTGTCAGCTGGTACTCTTATGTTTCCGTTCTTTCATACCATTGATCAAGCCAAAAACTGGAGAGGATCTAGGGTGGAATTCCCTTTAGTTCCATGGTGGTTGATTTAAAGTATAATCAGACAGGTCAGAGAGCAAGAAAAGGCATATGAATAACTGTGAATGATTCTGTCTTTTATGATACTATATTTTGTTAGGAGTTGCAAATTGGAACGTTAATACATTGGAACTAACTTTACTTCCTACTTAGCAAAAGCCATAGGAATTCCCTGGATGTCTGAGTATATATTTCACTAAACAGGCCAATATGATGAACACATATTCAGTGATGTAGAATCCACTACAACTTTTAGTGTGTTGTTCCTTTAGTTAGTAATCCTCAATGTAATTTCATGCCTGAGTTGTATTGCTCCAGTTTCCAGCTGTTGGAAGGCATTTTATCTACAAAAAAACTATTCCTTTGCCTGATACTATCAACTTTCTCTTTTTACAGATTGCAGTAAAATAATTTCTTACTTTTTGTCTCCTTTTTACGCTCATCACTGCAAGAGTCATGTTGTCCAGTTCTTTAAAATTTCTTGTGATGATAGTCTGAACCATCCTTAAAAATCTCCATCCATATATTTTCAAGCATGCTTCATTAATGACTAGCTGTGAGACTTGCTTGAGACATGCCATGGAACAAAGAGTCCTGATGAGAGGCAGAGTAAGGACCCAGGCTCAGTGCCATGCTGATAGCTGTGTGCTTAGCTAACACGAAATCTGTTCCAATGCCTGTTGAAATCAGTGGCTGAGGTCCCATCGGTTTCTCTGAGTTCTGGAACAGGCACATGTTTATAGGACTTTACAGATTTTTTAATAACAAACATACTTTGTGAGATTTTATGTCTTATGTGAACCTTTATTTAGTCCCAAAAGACTTCTTTCTAATCTAATTTCTAGTATCAGTTCCAAATTGATACTAGATTCCAAATAACGAATAGATGAAAAATAATTAGTAAATCTGAGATGAAGCCATCACCTTCTGCTTTGTTTTCCCATAAGATATAAAAAATCTGTTTCCAGTCTTTTCACGCAATTTCTCTGATTAACCATTGCTTATTAACTATTTGTTAATGATTAAACATTTTCACAGAAATTCTGATTAATTTTCACTGAATGTCAGGCTGACTTGCCAAAACCATGCCTCAGGGCCTGTGCTAATGTCAAGGGAGTCTCTACTTGCTTTCAAGTAAGAAAAAAGTGTTCTAATACTTTTCTTGCACTGCATGGAAAGAGAACCTACATGTGTAAACAAGCACCAAAGTTTGTTCAAGCTGCAGTTGGTTAGGAAGAAACTCACAAGCAGAATGGGCTCACCAGTAAGGGTGAATAGGACTCTGGTTCCTGCATGTAATCAAACTCTGGTTCGGTTGTCTATCCTGCACAGGGAGCCCTTCTGGTGCCAGATTCAGAGTACCACACAGCCACTCTCACCAGGGCTTAGGCATGAGAGATGAGAAGCTGATCTACAACTTGCAGAGCGGCATTAACATTGTACAGTGCTTGATGCACTAACTCCCAAGGCAGGATAGGCTAACCTACGCTTGATGCCCCTGCACTGCTGACGCATGGCTCTCAAATCACAGTCTGCTGTGGGAAACCACCCTCACATGCTGACGTTACTTCTCAATTTCCTGCAGCTGACTGTACAGGCAAAGTCTCCCTGTCTGCATATTTATGATCCAAATCTTGTTGAATTCAGTGGCCAGACTCCCACTGGTTTCTCTGGGCTTTGAAATAAGTGTTCTGCTTTGGAATGGCCCTGTGCTTTCTCTGACTCCAAAGTTTATGAATCAGTGTATGCAGTCTGTCTCTATTTCTGCATGTTTCCATTCTTCTGAAGGGAGCAGAAGATGGAATATGAGCTGGACTGTTTGCTTACTATGTGGCAGTCAGTATGTGTGCCACAGGTTGGATACTGCTGTTGGAATAAAGGAAAATTGTAGAGAACTTAATGGCTATAAGAATAATATAAGTTCGAAAAGTGCCAATAAAATCCAAGAATCAGAATCCAGGGACATTTTTAACAGAATATGAAATCTAATTCTGAAAACACTTTAATACCTTTAACAAATATGTTTCCATTTTTCCTCATAATTATCTGGAAAAATTAATTTATTTGTTCCTATTGCTCAGCCCTTTTACAATACCATGTCAAAAGAAACTTAGCAATCACATAAGTGCTGAAAGAACTCTTGATTTTTCTTAAATTCTTTATTAAAATCTACCTCAGTGAAGTTGTAGCAATTTGTTTTTTCTAATTCAAATTCCAAAGAGGCAAAGCAAGGAGTGACTGTAAAGGTATATGTGCCTGTCTCATAGGCTCTTCTACACTCTGAAGTCAAATTAAGCTAAGCTAGCTACAATAACTTTACTGACCTCATATTTTTGTCTGAGGATGTCCTCTGGCTTTTCTAATTCACTAAAGATCACACACTATGTTATTCTTTGACAGCAAATATCTACGGTAACAAAAAAAATTTTCTGTCCTCACAGAAAATTTCCTTTATTATATTTTGTAAAGCACCAAATCTATGGGAAATTTCAAAAAAAAGAAAAAGAAAAAAAAAAAAAAAAGCTTGATAAATAGGAGTATCAAATTATTTCTGTGATGAATTGTCTCCAGCAACCTGGTTAGTAGGGCCATTTAGTACATATTTCCATGATTAACTCAATTTTCATTTTAGCTTAGCAATTCACCTTTAAATATTTAGTTTGGTTCCTGCGGACAAATGTTGATGTTGGCTCTCTTGTGAGACTGATGAAAATGTTACACAGATGTCCTTTGGTGATGCAGTACCACTAAAAAGCCTTCAAATTGCTAAATGATGAACTCTCTTTCTCCATCATTCTTCTGTTTGGTGACTTTCACTTAAGATCCTTTATCACTCATTCTGTTTACTTGTCTAATGTCCCCCACTCTTCCTAAGTAATGCAGCAATTTCTGTCTGAATATTCTGTTTGCTCGGCAAAACCAGTTGCATTATACTGCTCTAGAGGACTGCATTTACTGGATGCTGATTAACGTTTATGACAATACCCTACATTTTGTTTAGAAATATTATCTCAGTTTTTAAAGTAGATACTTCAGCAGTTTTAGTAGTAGCTCACAGAGTCCATCCCTTAACAGAATATTTTTAGATTTAATAAAAGTAAACCAATGGCTCACATCACTTCAGGAAATCTAATTTAGTCTGCACAAGAATTCTTTCTTTCTTTCTTTCTTTCTTTTTCTTTCTTTCTTTTCTTTCTTTCTTTCTTTTCTTTCTTCTTCCTTCCTTCCTTCCTTCTTCCTTCCTTCCTTCCTTCCTTCCTTCCTTCCTTCCTTCCTTCCTTCCTTCCTTCCTTCCTTCCTTCTTCCTTCCTTCCTTTCTTCCTTTCCTTCCTTTCTTCCTTCTTCCTTTCTCTTTTCTTTCTTTCTTTCTTTCTTTCTTTCTTTCTTTCTTTCTTTCTTTCTTCTTTCTTTCTTTCTTTCTTTCTTTCTTTCTTTCTTTCTTTCTTTCTTTCTTTCTTCTTTCTTTCTTTTTCTTCTTTTCTTCTTCCTTCCTTCCTTCCTTCCTTCCTTCCTTCCTTCCTTCCTTCCTTCCTTCCTTCCTTCCTTCCTTCCTTCCTTCCTTCCTTCCTTCCTTTTTCTGTCCCTGTCTGTCTCTCTCTCTCTCTCTGTCTTTTTCGTCCTCCAGGAAATGTGATATCCTCTTTCTTTTAATTTTTTTCCATAGCTGACTTGGTTGTCATCTCTGGCCCTGTTCCCTGACTGTTCATTTAGGGTATATTTCACTGTGCTCATTTGAACTAATCTTTCTGTGTCTTTGAGGATGCTGTAGTTGCAAATTGGGAGCGAATAGGAGAGCAAGCAGTATTCACACTAATTTAGAATACCTAAAGCTCAGAGACCCCTTTCTTCAGTTCTTTCCCTATACAGCTAAAGGAGACAGGTAAACTGGGGGTTATTCAAAACAGGAAGTTCAGAGTTATTTACAGAGCAGGAGCACAGACACAGTGGGAATCCAATTCATAGGTGTCTTAGGCCATTTGAGAAACTCTAGGGCATCTTTTTTAGCTTCAGTTTGCAGATGGGTGCTATGTGCCATCTGACAGTCCCACGTGGATATTCTGAATTCCCTGGGATATCTTTTTTTCAGGCAACTCTATTGAGCTTTGACTGTTCATCTTTGCTCTGTAAGTTATTTCCAGACTTAGCCTATAATATTTTTTCCTTATTTGTAATGCAGATTGCTTTACTTTAAAGGGAGGCTGGAATTTAGATTATAATTGCATTCAAATACATCATGCATTACATCTCTGCCACATATCCATCTACAGAATGCTTAAAAGAAAGCCTTTCATTAGCACTTACTGTACAAGCACCAAAGCTATCTTATCAAAAGCATAAGACACTCACGGAGAGAGCCATTCTATGTAATACTCTCTAAAGCCCACATGATCTTATGTTCTTTCTTGAGTGGGAGTTGAGAGACCTGTCTGTTCAGTACTTTCCTGTTACCGAATGATCAGTTTTGTTTTCAACTTTTCCTTCAAAATCCAGAACTCTCCTGGCACTGTCTCATTGGCTCATGGGAAATGTCTTTTCTGAAATGAAATACTTTTTGCCATCCAAATTCATTTTTTCACCTTTCTACTAACTAGTGTGGTGTTCAAACTATGCCTTACTTCAGTGAGGTGCTTGAACTTGCCTCCTTCAAAGCTCAATGCTTGAATAAAAAAAAGCCCAGAAATACTAACCATCCTGTGTTAGTAACGTTCTTCTAAAACACTTATAATACAGACAGAACAAAATAAAAGTTTAATTTATTAGACCAATTCAATATTCACTGTTTTCTGTACAGGTAAGAAATAATTTTCTTCACTGTTCTGAATTCTCTACACCATAATTGTGTGATACATGAGAAAAATTTTCAAGGAACTTATTAATTTGTCATTGTCAACTATTGATTTGTCATTCTCAGTAAAAAAGTATCTTATGTTCTGAGCACTGCATTTAGTCAAAGACACAAAGTCTTCATTTCACTTAGCAGCTAGACAGAGTGAATGATGGGCATCACTGTGAAATTTCCGATGTACTTTCTTTTCAGTATCTATAGTTTCTTCAGTATCTCTGGGTTTTGCATCCTGTTTGCTAATGCATTTTGAACAACTTCTGAAACCTAGAATATTTCTTCCATCCTTTAAAAAAGTAGCCTTAATTTTACTGGGTGAAATTTCACTCCTTTAGAGCACCTAATATTTTGAGCATATCTATGCTACACAACAGAGCACCATGATTGAGACCTGTCAACTTGCACTAAATGAGTTAGTGTGTCCATAGGGAACAGCGTGATGCCACATAAGACACCAGTCTGGCTCTAAGAAGCACAGCAGCTTGGAAGTATGGCTATATAATCCCTGAGCTGAGTTCTAATGATATGGCTGTAGGTCAGGGGATTGCATATTCAGAACTACTTTGGTTAGTTCTTCCTGCACTTGTTCTGTGTGGTTACAGAAATATTCTACTTCATGGGAACTTGAAGGAATTTGCATTGTTTTTCAGTTAATTATTATTATTATTATTATTATTATTTTCATGCGCTGATTGAAAGCTAACCTTGTGTTGATTAATTGATACAAACAAACCATAATTAGCATTGCTCCAGAGGCTAAGTTTCATTGCTGGCAAATGAGGTTTTACTTCATTCACTTCGGTGGACTTGAGCCTGCTTATGTCAACACTGACTTTGGCCTCAGAGAATGAAAACAATACAATAGAGTCATACAGAGGAGAGTGCTCTTTTTTTTTTTTTTTTTTCTTTTCCTTTTCCTTTTCCTTTTTTTTTTTTTTTTTTTTTTTTTTTTTTTTCCCTATCAGTGTATCAGTGTATTAAACAAAGGATAATATTAAGTTTGGATAGTGGATAAAGTTAAGCTATGCTAATACTTATAATCAACTACCACTCTGTTGAAATTAGAAATCATGCATTCCTGAGGTTTCTAGCTATTTTTCTTGCCAAGAACATGCAATGTTTCTACCAATTGCATAGTAAAAGTGAAAGAAAGACTTTTTTTTGCAGTGAATCAGTCAGCATTTACTGTAAGTTCACCTTTAAATCATGGACACCTTGATCATTAAAACAATACACAGAGGATGGAGAGATACTGCTTGACAAAAAGCTGTGAAAACATTATGCAGTTTGAGGAACAGAAATTGAACAGTGTTCTTTTGTGGTGTAAAAAATCTCATCATAGAAAGTAACAAAGAAGCTAGTAAGTCTCATCTTCTCTCTTTGTCCCTGTTTCTCATTAATAAGAGGAAATTTGCCTGCTCATGGTGAAACTCTCACCCTGTGAAAGTGAAAATTTCCTGCAGGTGTTGGGCCAAGCTGTGAGTACACCTTGCATGCTGGGTTAAGTGGAAGGGTGGTCCCTCAGGCTTCACCTAGAGTAGAAAAATTTGGTATCAGTTTAGACATTCTGGAAAACTTTTCCTCAGCAGGCAAAGTAGTGAGATTTCCATCCTTAAGAGATTTTCAACACTTAGTCAAACAGCTACAGCTGATTTGACAGCTACATTCCTGCAGGAGGCTGGACTGGATGGTCCACCCAGAAGTCCCTTCCAAACAATATTTCTGTGAGTCTATCAACTTGTCCAGTCTTTGGTACAGACTCATTATACTGGTGTATACTGAGCCTGGGTATTCTGTAGAATAATAAATTACTTTCACAATGGAAAATGCTTTCACATGTAGTGCAGCACATCTGCGTAGAATATTGTACCAAAGTAGCTACGTTCTTTTAGTTATGTCTTTACAAAGACACCATTGTAATAATGCAAAAGGTCAAATAACAAGATTTGTGTTAAATACCTAAACTTTTACATGATCATGTTTTACAAAATCTTAGGAAAAGATTATTCTTGTTCCTCTTCTTCCCCTTTTTCCTCTTCATCCAGTGTGATAGGAATGGACCACATTATATTTTTGAGTATTGTACTTTTATTATCTGTTCATGGGAAAAATACTTTGTAAAGTTGCTGTTTTAGATATACTATGCCAATGTTTAAACCTCATCTGGGATTTAAAGATTCTTCTTCTGAATAAACCACCAGTCTTGAAGTACTTGCAAATTTATGTGATCTCTGTAGGTAATGTGAATTAAAACATTGTTCTTTTTCACACTGAGAACAGACCTCTGACTCAGCCCTAATGGTCAAAAACTTAGAGGCAGAGTATCCTCCCTTTATTATAACAAATAGAGAAAGAAACATTTGCTCAATTTTGATCTAAAAGAGTGTCAGTTTCCAGACCTAAAACACACATCTGACCTTCTAACACGGAAGTGCTAGTTTATAGGCTAAGCCAAATAATTTTTAGTGCTCCACCCAGGGTTACAAGACCTTTGTATTGTCTATATTTTTTCCACTTAGTGTAATTAATAACAACTTACTTTTAGTCAGTTTCTTTTGCCCTAAAGGATGTAAACACAGCTTTATGAATTTATGAAGAAATAACAGGTTTTCCATAACTACAGTGGCCATCAGCTTCCATTGCAAGACTTCAGTTTTACCACCTTATAATGTTCACTTTGGAAAAACAACAACAAAAATACTTGAGCTGATAATTGCTGATTTTAGTCTAAGGGCAAAGAATTCTTCAGCAGAGTTTGATGAAAAGCCACCAAAATGCACCTGAGTTACAGACCATTAAAAATCACCTATATTTCAAATTTTAGAATTTAGCTTGAACTTTAGTTTTGACACCTTTCTTTGTATGAAAATTGTCATTCAATCTTTAATGATGAATGGTCAAACTCTGGACCTTGCACTTTGTGTCTCACATGAAAAGTGGTACCTCTTGTAACATATTGCACCTTGATTTAGAAGTAAGAGTGCCTTAGAGATATGGTTGCAGCTCCCATTCAAACCACTGTAAATCCTGAAGGTCAGTCTATTTGACCATGTGAGTATATTTCAGTCCAAAATTATTTGACTGCATCACTAACACTCTCTATAATTAAGTAGTTATCCAATGCTTATCATAACTATCTGAATTATTTCCATTTGTTTCATTTCCTATTGGTATCTTGTCTCATCTTATTTATTTATTTATTTATTTATTTATTTTATTTATTTTTTTTTTAACTTGCTAGTAGGTGAGTGATTTATTTGCTTATTTTTTAACATTTTTTTTTAGAGGGCTTTAATGGTTTCTACACAAACCCATAATCCACTGGAGATTTCCCTTTCTTTTGTTATAACAAGGTAGAATTGATCTAGACAGAATTGATCTAGACCTGGCATTAATACTACAGCAGAAACCTCCATATCTCTTTGGTAGAGAAAACAACTGGTGAAGCAGAACAGCTATCAGGAACCTTCTCTAATAACATTTTTTATTTTATTTTTTTCTAAGAGGTTTCTGACCACTTTAGTCCCTTTTGTCCTAGTGTTTCTTGCTCAGACACTCACTGATATATCTCTGTGTGAGTACCTGTATGTGCACTAGAAATTTGCACTCCCATTGTAGTCAGTAGAGATTGCAGTCAACATAGTGCCATCTGTGAAATCTCCTAGGTAAAAGCAACATTTCAGGTTAAATTATATTTTATAGGCTCTACTAATAGAGGAAAAGAAGATTTATTATTATTTATTTATTTATTTATTTATTTATTTATTTGTCATGGAATCATAGAAAAATTCAGGTTGGAGGGGACCTCTGACTGACTTCTGAGGATCTTCACATTTGTAATGGGCTGCAGTTCAGCTTTAAGCCATTACCTAACACCCATTGAGCTCAGCGTTTTAGTTAGTTTTCAACCTGTCTTTCCATCTGTCCAGTCCATATTTTAGCAGATTGTCAACAAGAATGTTGTAGAAGAATAAGTCTTGCTAAAATAAAGATAAATGATATCTACTTCTTTCCCCTTCATCACTGAGCAAAGTGTTTTGTCAAAGATAATAAGGTTTTCCAAGTACAAATTATTCTTGCTATGTCTGTGCTGTTGCTTTTTCTTTAATTATTTTTTTTTCCCCAGTAATGTCCTGCACGCCCTTCATGTGTCTAGAAATGTCTATCATGAGGATCTATTCCATAGTCTTTTCAGGGACAGAAGTGAAACTGAATGGTCTGTAGTTTCCTGGATCTTCCTTTTTGTCATTCTTGTAAATAGGTGTATTTGCCCTTTTCTAGTGATCTGTGACATCTTCTCTCCATGACCTTTCAAAAATGGTAAAGAGTGGCTTTATGATAGTGCAGAGCAACTTTTTAGTAACCTTGAACGGATAGCATACATTTGTATGTATGTCCCTTACTCAACCCAGATTTATTATTCATAGTTGGTCATTTACTTTCAATTGGTTCTTGACATAGAAATGTAGGGGATGACTTTATCTATGAAGACCACAACAAAGAAGTTTTATCTGTGTAGGGTTTGGCACAAACAAATCCGAGGCTCTACATGTTATTGCCATGCAAATAAAAGAAATAACAGTTATTACACTAAATCTCACAAACAAAATTAAATTGCTATGCCTCAACAAGTCCCTGGAGTAAACAGTAATGTTGCTTAACTTTTGGTGTATGCAATATATACGTCTACATCTGAGCTAGTCATTCGAGGCTACTTTTTTGTCAAAGAGAAAATGGGTTGATTCAGAATGATTCTTGACTTATTTTAGACACCTGCTACATGACAAGATGAGCTGTGCCTTGCACTGACTATATGTACTAGAATAGGGGACTGGTTCAGACACAGATATCTAGTTGCCAGAAGAATCCCCACATTTGCCCAGTCTTGGCTAGCACTGAGTGAGATGTAAAATTCTTACTCCAGCAGCAGAGAAAAAGGATTACAAATCCAGCTATGATCATGGGGTGGTATGCTCAGCCTATGCTCAAAAACCCAGTAGGTCACATTAACTGTATCATACACATGAGTTTACAGTGCCTTCTCTTCTAATTTCTCTGTGAAGCTGTGTTGAAATCAGATGGAAAATGGTAGAACTATTTAATAAGGCAGTAAACTAAATGGTTAATGTGAACACATTTAAAATGCAGAAGAGAATAAATAGAAAGTTATTTAGCTTCTAGAGCCAAATAAACCTCCGGGCTTCTTCTAAAAGTTTTTAAAGAGAGCAGTGGGTCTCATACTAGTAGCAAAACAGTGCTTCCCAACCAGCACACCTACTGTTTAGCATGACACTGGAAAAAAATCAGCACCTCTGGCCTCAGCTGTAGCAGCTGCAGAACAGATGGAGACTAGTGTTGCTTGACTCCTCCTCCACTTCTAATTAACCTGTACAAAGAGGAAAGCAGTCATAAGATCCTAAGTGAAAAACCCTATGTCTCTGCTAAGGCCTTTACTCTATAAGAGTGGTGAAAAGTGGGGAGAGCTCTATATCTTAGCAGGTACAGCTCCTGCCTTTCAACACAGAGACCACACTTTGTGTTTAAAGCAGCTGCTTACATTAATTCAGTGCATCTCACCTCAAAACTTAATGTTCAGTGGCCTTAATTAATGAATGGTTTGACTCTCAGTACTTCTCATCAGCTGGGAATCTCATATTCAGGAGAAACTTACTTTAATGGAGTAAAGTCTAATCTCATCTATAGACAGACAGGGGGAAAAGCGTTCACAAAATCTGTGCTGACTTACAAAGTAATTACTTAACTGTGGAAGATGTGAGTCCTCATAGGATCTGTGCTGAGACCTCCTGCCAGTGGGTGTTCTGCACTAATAAATATGTGTTCATATACATATACTTATATATATATTTATAATTTATATACATACATATATGTATATGCTAAATGTTTGCATATATATAACATAGTAAGTATAACATAGTAAGTTTAGGGCAGAAATATGCTTGAAGAATTCCTGTGTAACAGAGGCAGAGCCGACTTAATATTTAACTTGCATATGTGATGAATAATAGCTGTTTGAACTGCCATAAATTTTAATATCTGTGAAGGGAGGGATTCTCATCCAGTTCTTCATTTGTTCTTTATAGTTTTTTATTGTTTATTTCAAGATGGACTTATTATAGAATGGGAATCACACTATGAGACACTATTTGATTCAAAAGTATACATTCCGAGGTATGAAGAATTTATAATGTGTTAAGACAAATGAAAAACTGAGTTTAGGAATGGGGATACAAGAAGGAAGCAAGAAGAATTGCTTGCAAATATCATGAAAAAAGAACATGTAAATCACGTGATTTAACCTTGTGTCATAATGATGTTTTGGCAGTTGACTTGGGCAGATGCTAATTTAAAATCAAATTTAAAAAAATGTGTTTTAAAAATAAATGTAAAAGCTAAAAAAACACATCCGTTTTAATAATTACAGAGGGTGTCACGGGGAAAAAAATGCTTAGCAGGTGTTGGCCCAGCCAATAGTCCAAAATATTTTATGTTATTGCCCAATATAATAATATTATACAACGACATCACCATACAACTTCAGAGGTGTAGGTATTCATCAGAGAGTCATTAAATACTGGATTTTCTCAGTGGCACACAATGCAGAAACAGTTGTATTGGATATTTGTGCTGATCCACTGAGAAAAGCGTCAATGTTGAATAACCCTCAAACATGTTGTAATTTAGCTATACCAGGTATGTAGAGGGTTGTAATTTAAGCTTGTCAGCTGGTGGACAATAGGCAAAATCTCTGCTTCACACTCCACTCATTTATAAAGAAAAATGTCCTTTTTTTTTTTTTTTTTTTTTTTTATTATTATTCTTTATAAGGTTAATTTCTTGCCCATTCTGTGTTTTGAAGATGCTGTTGTTTTCCATCTTTTAATTTCCTCACTGTTGTTATTTAAGGATTCCCTTTTCCCCCATACAAATTTGCCACTACTGTCTTTAGCTTTGCTTTCAGGCTTCTAGATCATTTTCCCATGTGCTTGGATCTCCTAATGGCTTAGACTGTCCTGTGGCATTTGTTTTTTAATTTCTTCACTTGGAAGTGGACTCAGATCATAGGCTGGATCTTGCCCTATGTGTTCTCTCACCTCCTAGATTCCAGGACAACACCTTTCTGTTTTTCACTTTTTTTTTTTTTTAAATATATATATATATATATACTTATATATAAAAAAGCAATAAATAAGCAATCTAAACATCCTGTTTTAATCTAATGAGTTGATCTACAGACATGCATATATGCTTAAAGCAAATATGTATTAAAATTTTTGATGGGTCAGAGCACTACAAGTTTCTTTCAATCTTGGAGTAGCCTCTTGATTTACAGCTGATATTTACCACTGTCATTATTACTTTTATTATGTAAAACATGACAACTGGCTAAGAGTCCCAGGCATAGACTAGCATCCTGTTATGTTTAATACAATGCAAACATAAAATGAAAAGTTTCACTGCTTCCTCCTCTGAGAACTTCATGCACAGACCTGGACTGAACATCACACAATATTTTCTAGGAGCATCTCAGCAGGAATGGACAACACAGCATGGAATCAAAGGATTTCACTTACCTTGTGCAGGGTAGACTCTATTTCCTACCAGAATTAAATTAGGTAATTTGACTGCATCTGGATTTTCTTGCAAGAAACTACCCTATGTAACTTAGTAGATGTACAGTTCAAAAGAATGTTATGATCCAGACAAAATCAGTGATGTCACCTATATGGGAGTTTTACAATTGGTTGTGAAAGGAGAAGTAGCCCAGCCACCACTGTTGCTAAAAATTATCACTTTTTTTTTTTTTTTTTCTCACTTTTTGAGAATTAGGAATTACAGAATAATAATGCATTCAAGATTTATATTTCGTAGGGTCTGCCGTCCTTTCTCTCAGAAGTGGCACTGGTGGCACTGCACTGGGTCTAGTAATGTGCTGGTTTTAGATCAAGTATTCCACTGTATTTAAGAAAGGGTTTCCATGTCAAATCTCCTATATTTTAAAAACAATTTTTACACAGTTACGTCAGCACTCCTACAACTTCTTACTTATTAAATATAGTTCCCAGTGCGATGCCCTGGCTTAAACACAACAGGTACTTTTATGAAACCTGGTTTGAGTTCTTAGTGCAGCTGTGCAAAACTTTTGTAATGAAACCCAAAACCTGCTCAGGCTTGAGTTTCATTACAAACCTGAAACTCACATCAGGTTCTCTAAAGGGTTTGTCAGAGTTCACAGCTCTGAAGATTTGAGGCTGGATGAAGCAAGTCTAAGCTGAGTTATGATTTCAGGTGCAAGCCAGGGAAAATGCATTGTTTTGACCCACAACTAGATAAAACCCAGTGGTTTATGTTAAAAGGAATAAGTCCTTGCAAAGGAAAAAATAAGGGATGAATTGCATAAGTTCTTGTGAACCAAAGCAGTTGGGTTTTAAGCTGTGTAGGTGAAAGCTTCATCAACAGTTATGACTGCACATTTTATCTTTCTTTTATTCATTATTATGAGCTTGGCATTTGTTATATTGAAGATAAGTTCATCTGTATAGTCCCTAATCAGTTGAATAAAATTGGAGTTGAAATACATAAGTATTCCTCTGATCTAACAAAGAAGCTACTCAGGAGGTGAATTCTGCACATACTTTGACAATGGACCAGTTATCTTATGTTGAGCAGTGGTATGAATACATGTATTTATGGCTTTACATTTCCATGTCTGAAAATTGCTTTTACCCTTCTAAATGAAAGCCATTCTAGCACATGTATTCCATGTAATAGAGCAGTGTATTGAGAATCCTATAGTAACATAGAAAAATCTAAAACATCTACAGAGCACAATGCACCAGTGTTCCTCCAAATTAGCTCACTTTCCTGGAACAGTGCAAGAGAATCAGTGTCCCACACCAGTACCAAAGCCATGCTGCGGCTCCTTAACCTATTGCACTGTTTGCAAATCTGTGCTAATACAACCACACCATTTTTCATTCCATTACTGCTTGCTCAGAGCTAACCTATGTGCTTCCACATTGTCCTCCACTGGAGGTGTGAGAAAAGCAGGTCATTGTGCAATATGACACTAACATCCTAGATATAAAAATACGAAAAATACTATCGCAGAATTATTAGAGATTGTTCCTGTTCCTTGTTTCAGACATCATCCCCTTTTTGTCTTTTATTTGCTTCATCCATTAAGGGCCCACTGAGTGTATTTATTATAAAAGCCTTTCCATACATTTCTCCCACAGTTCCTAGGAGAAACGTTGCACATTTTATTTTGTGGAATTCTAATAAAAAAAAAATCTCAAACTCAGTCACTTGAAAATCAGTAAAGTGAGAAACTTTTCCCTAAAATGTGAAGGTTTGAAGTAATTGTGGGTGGAATCATGGTTTTAGAAATTGAGTATATTGATATAATTGGTCTTGGTTCAGGTCCATTGCTAATTTTAGTTCACTGTGAAGAGCCTGATGCCAATTCTCATGTCTGCAGAACTAGAGTATCAGTGCAGCCTCAGATTCATGTCTCCCTAGTAATTAGTGCATTTAGCAGAAAAAAAAAATAAATCTCTCTCCTCCAAGAATTGTCTAAGAGATGTAGAAAAACAGAGCCAAAAATCATAAATCTTTCAAAATTGACAGAATTTACAAACTCGTCTTTGTACCCTTGAAACTAAGTGGGATTACCCTTTACAGCTCTAAACAATGTAAATTATATTTGTTCTGTGGTTAACAGTTATTGGGCATATATTGAAATATCTTAAGCATGACTGTAAATGTCACCAGTCTACTAACTTGAAGACAGTGTAAAGATAAAAGGAAGTTGTCCAGTTCTCTGTCTACATGGTGGAACGTGTCATAGCTAGTAAGTATATCCTGGAGATTGGCCTTGGGGCCCTGCATAGATCTGAAGGTGTTGGCAGTTCATATCCTCCTTCTACTGGTCCCTTTCTTAGTGTTCAGGGTGCTCCTACCAAACTGGGTGATGAAGAGGACAGCTTGGCTAGGGTAAGGAAGACTACATGAGCTATTGTACTTTTCCCACAAGGAGGAAATACTTACAATGCTTGCGATTTTATTCAACCTTTAACCTGTGAGTAGAACATTTTGAGACCTGGCAGCCATTGTGAACAAGAATAAAGTGTTTTTGCTTTTGACTAGAACTGGTGATGAGGAATATTTATAAATATCTTTTAAGATGCAGATAACAAGTAAATATACATTGAGTTCCCTTAGGTATGTGGAGCTTCTTTATTGTTAAGCATAAGTGACCACATGCATTTCATAAATGGATTTGGTGCTATTATATACATCTAAAATACTGTCCTTATTCTCACAGCCACCAAAGAGGAGTGCAGATGATCACTAGCAAATCATTCATTGATTTGTGGATGCCAAGTTCTCCTCATAACAATCCCAGAATTGACATCATGCTTCATAGCACTGGATGTTGCATTTGACTTTCTGCTCTTCCTAAGAGATGAAAATATGTGTTGTTAGACCACTCCCAATAAGTTACCTATCTGAGGAGTACCTATATTTGGTCTATTTTACAATTAAGAAACATACTTGGGGAATGGCTGTTTGACATGGTAGACTATGAAAAATTGATTATAAGTCTCATATCTCCCATTTACATCCAGACTATTTGTCCTTAAGGGGATTATCAAGTACAGGGCCTGCAGATTTTAAAGCATATTGAGGGATGGATTTTGGAGACCTGTGGTTGTCATTTAGCTAGCTGTTAGTTCCTGAGACACACAGATCTTTCCAGTTCTTGAAGATACGTGGTTGTCCTGAGGTCAGATCAGAAATCTATTCAATCTTTTCAATGGTTAAGTAACAATAACAGAGAACTTTTTTGTGAAAAAATAAGAAAATAAATATTAAATGCATTGATTAAACCTGTAATTAAAAGAAAGAAAAAATAAACCACACAAAAACATAAAAAACACCAGCATTGCATTCTTAGCAAAGATACAAACATCTGCTCATTGTGTCATTCTGATGAAATTTGAATTAGAATTAGAATAGACTCTCAAATAATCTAAATAAACCACTGAGCAAGTGGGAATGTTAGAAAAGATGAAATAATTTTATTACTGAAATATACTTTTGTTCTTACTATGAAAAAAATATGTGCAAAGTCTAAATGCATAATACACTTTGATGCTCATCTCATTCTTTATATTACAGGGGTTGTTGTGAGAGGTATCCACTTTTATATTATTACTTTGAAGCAATATGGAGCACAGTTCTAGCCAGGAACTGCTGAAAGTCTTTCATTCATTTCATATTTTCTCTTGTGAAAAAGAACAGAAGTTTTAATCTATCTTGCTCCCTGTTGCCCTCTTCATCCCTTGCACAGGCTTGCTGTGCCCAAAGGAGATGAGAACTCCTTTGGAGGAGATGAGGGCTGAGAGAAAATCAGAGGTATGTGGATATATGCAGAGAAACCACAACCATTTCTGGCAGCCCCAACCCAAAATGACCCTTTGTAACTCTGGCGTGAGTGTAGTGATGAATCAGCATCTTCCTATGACAGACGTAGTCCTGAAGGAGTACTTCCTTCTCATGTTTCCCTCCGAGCTGTAGAGCTGAGGGTATGCAGAGGTCAGGTTGGAGCCTTGGCCCGTAGTTTTACTGTGTGAATCATAACAGTGTGTTCCAATCAGAAATAACTCAGTGAAAGACATAATTTAACTTGCTTAATTATATTGACTCTTATATAGGCCATGAGTAAATAAATACCTTGCATACAAGAATACTTGTTTATTGAATAAAGCTTAGCTGAATTACAATTTGGTGCTTTTAATACATTTAGAGTACATTTTTAATACTTTCATATGGCCAAATAATACTTCCACCTTGATTTTTTCCCCTTATTATTTAATCTACCGTACAGTGAACATACGACAAAGGCTCATTGATTTATTGTGAGTGTAGCAATAGGTTTATAACTGCATGAATCATGCAGATTGCTCAATTCACCACATGCCTTAATAAAAGTTTCACTTTAATAAAACAGAGCTAAGGCGAATATGTCCAGAGCCTGGTCTGACATTCCTTATACATTACCCTGCCTCAGGAAATTATTACTATATATTTTACGGCAGCTACAGTAGGTTGGGAATCAGGATTAGAGCATAGTAACTACTGTGACATTTAGCAGAACTCCTGTGTATGCCATTAACCCTCACAGAGTGGACTGGTGCAGACATGTTTCAGGACAGTAGTTTTCATCTTTCTTGTGGGGAACCCACCTAGAAAAATTTTCTGTACAAGTACAATTCCTCACTTATTGAATGTAACCCCTTAACTTTTCATTTACACCTTTCACAGACACTTTTGAAGTAATTTGTGGACCTCACAGGGTTCTACAGGTCATAAACTGAAAATCGCTGTTCCAGGACAGCTTCCAACATTTGGCTATACCTAGATGAATGCAACCAGTCTCTACTTAATTGCAATAGTCATACTTTAAAGACACAAATTAATTTCAACATTTGTATGTACTTCAACATGGTATCTCAAACTAATTATGAAAATTAAATCTCAGCAAGATCCCCGTCTGGATGCCTATCTGGGCAACCTGATCTAGGAAACCTTCTTTGGCAGGGGGGGTTGGACCCAATGATCTCTTGAGGTCCCTTCCAATCCCTACAGTTCTGTGATTCTGTGATCTCCTGTCATGGGATGAAGTCTTTCTCAGCTGAGATTGTAGAAAGTATGATCCTCATATCCAAATCTGCTCTTTTGTAATGGGAATTGGCTAGTTTTTAGGCTGTTAGGCAAAAGCAAGCACATAGATAGACTGATTTCTGGACTTAAATCTTAAAAGTGTTCATTGTTGCTTTGACTAGTTAACTCAGTAAAAACTAGATCAGTGCTAAATGATAATGAAAGTTTTAATGTCTTTGGTCAAATTATGATGGTCTCTGCTTATATAATATTGAAGACATGCTTTGCTGTGCTTTAGAGAACTGCCAAAACTCTGATGTTAGGGGTTATAGTTTGGCAATTTATTTTATTTTTATTTGTTAATACTCTTTTGTAAGAAAAACTAATGAAATTAATAAATTTCACTTGTATGAAACTCTTTCTGAAGCAGTAAAATTTTCTTCTCTGGATTTTTTCACAGTAATGAGCTTTTGGCCTGTGTTTCTTCATTTTGAACACTGTTGCATAAAGGTGACATGTTTACAAACAAAATAAAATAAAATACTGTTCCTAGTGAGATCCCCATTTAAAAAAAAATAAATAAATAAAAGAAAAAAAAAGAAAAAGAAAAAGAAAAAGAAAAAGAAAAAGAAAAGAAAAAGAAAAAGAAAAAGAAAAAGAAAAAGAAAAAGAAAAGAAAAAGAAAAAGAATTGGGAACAATCAATGATTTTAATAAAAACATCTCTTGCATTATTGTCTTCCAGTACAATGAAAACCTTTTCTGTGACTAGGTTGTCAGTACTGCAAAGTGTTTTTTAATGTATAAACCTCAGGCATGCAGATAAACCAAAGTACACTGGAGCCAAGATTTGAATTTGGTGCTTGAAACATGTCCTTAAAGCTATCTTCTTTGTCGGGGGAACTGTCTGTCATCTGGAATTATGGACTTCAAGGCACCCCTTGGCCATTAAAGGAGCAAGTGAGAGGATTTCACAATTATTCCTTTGTAGAACAGTATCTGTGTTACTCTTAAGTCTTGGTTCTGATTAAAATGATAATAATTTTAGACATGTTGCTTCAGTTTCTAATTGAAACATGGCTGAAAATCTACAAGGTTCCAGTTCACTGCAGCCTGCTTTGCTTATTAATTCCTGTTATTTCTATCTTTGTGCCTTTTTCCCTTGTCTATTGATTGAATATATTCAGGAATCACTTCTTCTTGTCTTGAAATCTAACCTCAAAATGCATACATGTAGGTCTATGAACCTAAATGAAAAAAATATATATACTGGTTAACAGAGAAACATTTTACACTATAATTTAATAAAATTGATGCTTTTTTTGTTTGTGTTTGTAGTCCTTGAACTATATTAACCAGAAAACAGTAAAATTCTATACCAAGGTATGATTTATGGAGCAGAGTGGAAGGATACTATGTAACTTAATTTAGAGAGTCCTGTTTGGTGATCATTATTTTGGTTTTGGATATAGTGGCCGAGATGGGCCTTAACAGGGTTGTTCAACCAGTTTGATTTCCCTGGTTTTGTGGATGCATCCTGTATAGTCTTATTTTAGTGTCAGACTCACAAAGCTATACAGTGCTGTCATTGTTACACCATTCTTGGAAGTTGTGATTGAACATTTTTCCACCTGGCAGCCAAGAGGGCAAACTACATTTTAGGATGCATTAAACACAGCATAGCCAGCTGGTCAAAAGAGGTGATACTACCACATTGGGATTTAGCTATGGTGTGGCCTTGTCTTGAGTACTGTGTGCAGTTCTAGTCTCCACGATACAGAAAAGGCTGTTAAGGTCCTTGAATGCAGAGAAGGGCAACAAATCTTGTAAAAGGGCTGGAAGGCATGTCTTGTGAGGAGGCGCCAAGTACACTGTGAAGTCCAGTCTGAAGAAAAGGAGGCTGAGAGGTGACCTCAGTGCTCCCTGCAGCTTCCTGAGGAGGCGAAGCTGAGAGGGAGGCATTGGCCTCTGCTCCTGGTCACTGGTGACAGGGACATATGGGAACAGCACAAAGCTGCGCCAGGTTTGTTCAAGCTGTGTGTTAGGAAAATTTTCATTACTGTGAGGGTCAGACACCAGAACAGCCTTCCTAGGGAGGTGGTTGATGCCCCTTGGCTGTCAGTGTTCAAGAGGCTATGTCCTCAAAAACATGATTTAACTTTTGGTTAGCCCCAAAGAGATCAGGCAGTTGGAGTTGAAGGTCCATTCCAACTGAACTAGTCTCGTCTAGTCTAGTCTAGTCTAGTCTGTTCTATTCCTTTGAATGACACTTTGAAAAAGGACAAATCTTCATCTTTCCCAGAACTTTCTAAAATAAGAAGAATTAATTTTTATCTATAGATGTTGCTGGAAAAACTTTTTGTTAGAATACTTTTATTTGAACTATTCTTTATACTCTACTACACAGTAACTGATGTTTACATTTTTAAACACTTGGAAAAGGTCTTTTTATCTAAAATAATTTCAGAGGATATATATTATTTATACTATATCAAATGTATGGTTCCTCTCATAAGTATAATTAAAATACTCTGCATTGAATAAGGTCTGTCCCTTATAATTACCTGAAAGCCTTATTTACCTCAGTGACAAACAATATTTTTTTCTAAGTTAAGAAGAAATTTAAATTGAAAATGTCATTTATTTTATTTTTGTCAGATTTTTTTTTTTTAAAGAGCAATCAGATAATCTGACAAGAACAAAGATAATATTTCCTACAATCCAATAAAGAATACATTGGTTTTATCTTGAATATGGCACATGAAATATTTGTCAATTATTTTCAAGTAAAAACAACAACAACAAAATAAAAACAATCCAGAGCAGACCTTCAGACTGAAAAAAGTCAACAGATCACTAGTATCTAGATCACAGTAACCTTCATCTTTGGTTTCCAAAGCATTTTAAAATATATAAGTGGAAAATGACAATGCACCTGGGAGATTATTCTGTAGTTCTTTTATGTGAAAAATTGGTAGAGATGGCAGTCTGGAATGCTGCCATAATTAATTGTAGATGTATTCCTCTTAAAGCAAAACTGTCCAGCCTGAGCAAGGTGCAGTACTCCTTGCAGGCTCAGTTAGAAACATAGCAAGTGGGTTTGTGAGGCTCTGTGCACTCTTTGAGTAGTGTTCTGCTTTATTTCTTTTATGACATCATGGATGTTGTACTTGTTTTCTGCCTCATTATTTGACTTGAACCAAAGTGTCTGCTGTCACTAGGCTTTAGCCAGGACCTGGAAGTGACCTTGTGTCCTCTGCAAATTGAGCAACAGCTTTAGTTAGTGGATGTTGCACTTCAAAGGTGAAAAACAACCTCTGTCTGCAATTGGTTTTAGAAGAAAGCAGCCATATTGTGTTTTATATAGAGTTCAAGCCAATAAGCATGCAAATGAGACTTACTTTCCGCACAGAACTGATTTAGGTCTCGGGGAATCTACATGTCAGTGCAATAGTCTATTAGTTTGCCATAGGAGAAGTGTTCTAAGCCAGTTGCACAGGAGGCATGCAGAGCATTAAACACACATGTCAAGGAAACACAGAATTGTAGAATGGAATGGTTTGGGTTGGAAGGGACATTAAAGATCATCTAATTCCACTCCCATGCCATGGGCAGGGACACATACCACTGGACCAATTTGCTCAAATTACTAGTTTAGATCCTTGGATGAACTAGCAGTCCAGGATTTGGGATAAAAATTTGGGCTTAAATTCTGCAAATCTGCTTTAATTTTGTTTACATCATTGTGTTTTTAGTTGTATGAACCAGTTGAGCTTTGTGTACTGAACTTGCTGGTTCAAAGATATCCAACGAACCAAAGGGCCTAGCAAGGTATTGAAACAAGCTTCTTCCAATGATCTAGAGCCCTCAGTAACTCCTCTCAACCACTTTTCAGACTGCAAATGAGAAAGCTGAAGTATTACAACAGCAGCTTTTACTGAACAATGTACTTATGCAGCCTACATTAAGGATATTGTGAGCTCTACCAGTAACCTTCTTTCTGCTAAAATATCTGTGTTACTAATGGATCAGGGTTGAATTTCTATGCTTTGCAACATTTGCTTCTCCAAGCAGATAATATATTGCCATGGAAATACAGGCCATTTCTCACTGCACATTTCAAAGAGAGAGCATGGCACTATGCCATGTTATGGCTGCTAGCATCACTATATCATCCCTTCAGACTGGTCTGCTCTGCTACCACTTTCTAAAGGATCTCTTTCAGGGCATGACACTGTGAAACTGGAGAAATGATGTTTGCAATAACATAGGTTGATGGCAAGATATGTCAAACAGTTGAAAATGGTAGGCTCCTTTTCAAAAGTTGTCCTCTGCTTCCATTACTGCTGTTGATAGTTAGATTTGTTGGTCCCAACCTCCTAGTTTGCACAAATGAGATAAAAGCACAGGAGCAACACAGGAGCACAATACACACTGTGTGATATCTGTCAAACATCCCTCAGTGCGAGCTTTAGGCGGTACAGATAGTCACGTAAGATGAAGTGAAATAAGTGTTCCTTTGTGAATAGAGGCCCTCTGCCCAGCCTTTGCATCACACTGCTTAACCTGGCCTACAGCCTATGTAAAGATACATAGATTATAAAGAAAACACTCCTTTCAGAATGTGTTGTGAAAACTTGTAAAACATTGCCTTTGTCCACACAACAGGTATTCATTCTGGAATGTCAAATAAACACAGGGACTTTCTGAATATCCTTCCTCAGGTCTGGCATTTTGGGGTCCAAACATAAAACTGATACATTAATTAAGCAGAGCTAAGAAAGTAAAATCTGTGAAAACATCTTAAAGAGAGACTGTAATTTCTTTCTTACATGAAAGTCCAGGAATCAAAGTGTGGCCTCCTCAGCATGGGTAGGGAACTGGGGGAACATCAAGCCTTGATCTCACTCTGAGCATTGTCCAAGGAGATTTAGCTCATCAGGATGGATCAACTCTCATCTGAGCTTTAGAGGGTATAGTCCTTTTAACTGTCTCTCCTTTTTTTATTTTATTTTATTTTATTTTATTTTATTTTATTTTATTTTATTTTATTTTATTTTATTTTATTTTATTTATTTTATTTTATTTTATTTTATTTTATTTATTTTATTTTATTTTATTTTATTTTATTTTTAAATAAAATAAAATTTGACATATATTTCAATAGGAAGGTCTATTTTGTTTGATGAAATTCTGAGAAATGTCATTGCTTCCTTGTCTTTTTTCACGTGTCTTGTCTGTAATTCTTTGTTTTCTTTTTTTTTTTTTTTTTTTTTTCTATTTGGGAAACTATGAAAATGTGGAAAAGTGCTTTTCTCATTTTGATATTGATTTCAATTCAACAGAAGAGAAAAATAACTTAAAAACAATTTTTAAATGGAAAATGGAAATTCTTTAAGATTTCTATTCCCTTCAAAAATATACATTTTAAAGATTCAGATAAATGAAAATGAAAATGAAATGACATTTCTGACTATGTTTTCTGCTTAAGACACTGCTAAAATAATAATAGTAATCTGTAGTCAGTATTATTCCTATATTTTTTCTTGAAGAGTGTATTGATATTTAACAAGTTTCTAGACTATTCATTTTAGTAGCACTTATTACTGTGATACTCTGATACTGTGGTTACTCATATTAATCATAAACAACATGATGTGATCCTCAATATTTTTATCCAATTTTTACCTTTTTTTTTTTTTTTCTGAATTCAAGGTTTCCTTCTCCTTTCCTTTCCTTCCTTTCCTTTCCTTCCTTTTCCGTCCTTTCCTTTCCTTCTTTTCCTTTCCTTTCCTTCCTTTCTTTTCCTTTCCTTTCCTTTCCTTTCCTTTCCTTCCTTTCCTGTCTTTCTTTCCTTTCCTTTTCCTTTCCTTTCCTTTCCTTTCCATTTCCTTTCCTATTTCCTTTCCTTTTCCACAAAGAAATGAGGAATAAAAAATACCACCAATGAGGCAAATCATAGCTACTGTGGTGATGGTTACTTAAATTGCTAAAACTAAACAATGTTCTACTCATGATAAAATATTTGCTTACTTTCAGATGAACTTGGTGTGTGTTAAGTATTTTAATAACTTAATTTACAGATCTTCAGATCTTGCTGAAGCATGGAAAAAAAAAATCTATCCCAAATGTATGTTTCTGTTTTTTGCTTTGCATTCCCCTCCATGCTTCCTGTACGCACAATCTATCTTTGGGAAGCTCAGTGCAAAAGCTGGGATATGTCATCAGGAGGGGGAAAAACGAACTGAGTAGCATTTGTCAAATATCTGTGATGATTACATTATCAATAGTTTCTTATAAGATGTTCTGCTAACGAAGGCCCACTTACAAGATCTCTTCCTTCTCTCCCATCCCTCCACCCTCACCCCATCACAAAAAATATTCTAGCTTCCGTTGATCCACATAACGCTTAACGTCATTTTAATGCACAGCCAGAGCTGGCACCCTCAGGCTGTGAAAATTATGTTCTGGTATGTGATGTGGGGAAGGGAACAAGTGGAAAGATACTGCCTGGGTTTGGCAAGGATGTCAGGAAAGGGAATGGGAGTTGGAAAAGCTGTTAGGAAACGTAGATTGGTAAGAGTGTCAAACAAAGGCTGAATGGGCAGGACTCAAGGGAGAAACTGAAGTTTTGTGGAGAATATATGAGGTGACTGGTTGTGTTTGAAAGCATCCCTATCAACCATTTCAAGTCTGCTCTTCTCTTATTTCAGCTTCTCGTTTACTTGTCGTTCATTACTCTGGTGTTTGCCTCTCTAGTGACTTTTTCCTGTGCAAATGACATTCCAAGGCTTAAGTCAACCAGGTGCCCAGGTGCTTCCTCTCTCCTACCTTCGAATAACACCCCCTGAAAGCCAAGGAGCAGATAGGATACCTCATCATTTTCCTAAAGTCCAAGTTAGTGTTTCTTTTGCTTTCAGACTTGTGGCACCCATCCATGCTTGGGGAAGCTAACACTGTCTGACTGTGTCACTCTCAGAGACTGTGACTCTATAAGCTGTTTTTATGGTGTTCAGTTTATTTCCTTTACCCCTGACTTTTAGAAAGCCTTCAGTTTTTCTTCTACCACAATCCCTCTCCCTGCTCAACCTTCTGGCTACTTATTGGATCTAGTCTCTCTCTGCTATTTCCTCCTCCTTCTTACCCCCTACACTCCACTTGACAACAGCACTATTTCCATTTGCCCCCTTGCTGGGTAATATTTACCATGACTTAAGCGCCATCTCTAATGTTCCCACCTGATCCCAGCACCCCATTCTGATTCCATAAACAGTGTGATTATGAAACATCTTGGATGGGTACTTAGCTGGAAGAGGTGTGCATTCTGTTTTTTCATGTGTAGTCTATCAGTTTAGATCTTAAGTAATGGAACAGTGGGCTCAGCTGTCCATATGTTTCTACTGTCTTTGTTTGGTCTATAAGTAACAACTTTCAGATTGCAAACCCTCCGAAATGCATGATGTTTTTCACAGGTTGGCCCTGTGAAACCCTATTTGTGGCCATTGGGGAGCTGGAGATGCTTGACAGCAAAAGCAACTATAGAAATAGCTCTCCAAAGTGTCATGAAGACTGGGAGATAACTTCATATTTCTATGTAAAAAAAAAAAAAAAGGAAAAAAAAAAAAAAGGTGGGCAATACACCAAAGACTTTACTTTTTGGCACAACCCTTTATGAAAGGTTATAATCCAAATCACAACAGTTTTTCATACCACAGAACAGCCAAAAAGGAAAAAAAAAAAAAACAACAACAACAAAAAAAACAAGGTGTAAACCCAAGCCTTTTCATTTCCAATTTATATGACTCAGCTTTGGTTGCAGTTGGGTTTAACCATCTGCCATTTCCTGGTTTCTGCTGATTTGATTCTCTTGCACTTGTGGCAACACTGGAGCTGCCGTATCAGGATCTCAACCTGTTCTCAGAGATCCTGAAAGTGCTAAGTGGACATGCCAGTCTTGTCACTCTCAGAAATGTTTGATGTTGGGGACTGAATAATCAGCTTTTGATTTTTCACATGGTTCCCATGCAGGCAAAGTATTTGTCCCCAGAGCTACTCTTTTTTATTTGCTTTCTAAGGTGGAAAAATACCTCAGGGATGCCTGAAAAGGGGAAAAGCTGACAGACCAATCATATCATCTAGTTTGCAATTGTTGCCTGCAAAGGTCAGTTGGATTAGATAAGCTCAGAGAGAAAGAAAAACTTCTGGCATAAAGGTTTGCTCTGTGGTTCATTTTGTGTAATCACAAAGCATAAGATTAGAGACTACCTTGTTTCTCACAGATCGTTTATTCTGTGATGGTTAAGCACTGTGGGATGAATAGACCCTTGCTGCCTTTTATATACACCATAGCTAAGAGGGAGCATCTGGGAGGGTGGAATACCTCTGAGTCTTTTCTGGGGAATTGTTTTGATTGCACCTCCTATTACAAGGTACCAGAGTAAATGCTTCATACCTCCCTGGAGCAAAATGATTACTGCTCAGAGGAACAGTCTCAGGTTTACAGCACCCTGGAAGTGAAGTACTGTTTGAAGACAGAATTGTCTCTTAGATGTACTCAAACTGCAGGACATTCAATATGTGAAAATACTTTTTCTTCCTGCACTGAGTTGTATCTGATAGTAGTAAAATTTATTCATAGTGGAACAACAGGCAACGGAGAAAAATCACTCTTTTATCTCCAGAATTTCTCTCTTTTATCTTCAGCTCCAATAAAGTTATGCTGTTATCAAAATATTTGATATTATTGAAGGAGAACACAGATCTTTTTTATGTTTCTTCCTTAGGGAAAATCAAAATGCTTTAAATAAATAGCATCACCCTTTCTTGTATTGAAAATGGAGGTGGCCTCATGCAAAAAAAGGTGATTCTAGTTGTCAGTCTGAAACAGCACAAAAGTGTTTGATGATCTCTGCCTCTAGCCCTACATCTGATCTGCCTACTCTTTTTCTTTTATATCATTACTGGTTTGCTTTTCTCTCCTTGAATTCATACCTCTCTTAACCTTGTACATCTGCATGAGTTATGGGAAGTCACCATATAATGTGTTCAGCAGAGGAAGTTCTCTGGTGCCAGCCTGCACTATCCTGCCCAGGCATGAAGTCCTCTCAGACTGAGCTGCAAATTCTCTGTAGAGCATGAGCTTCTGGAGCAGGTTCTTCAGCTGGCAACATAGACATTACTGCTGGGAATCCTGCCATAAGACAAGCTATGGAATATGTGTGGGTGAATGGAGTAGCCTTCCCAATTATCCATGTCACCCAAGACAGAATACTAGCACTGCCCTGCTTGGTCTTGCATGGCTTCAGGAAGGGCTGGCATTGAAGATCCATTTTGCGTGATGGTATGTTTCCTGGCAGAATGTGCTCTCAGAACTAATACTGATTTAAGTGTTTTGACAGGTACCATGGAAAGGAAAGCATCAGCAATGCCATTAATCCTATGGGTGATTTCAAAGAGCAAGGCTCCAAGATCATCATAGTTTTTCCACTTTATGTGTACAGCATGTGATTTTCTCACTATCCAAGGGTGAATGACATAGAAAAGTAGAACTTGTGTTGACCTTGGGATTTTGAGATTTTTGAAGTGGTTTATGTAGGGAAAAAGGCTGATGAAAACGTTACCTGTAACTTCAGTGATACTTTGTTCAGCATTTTCAGCGACATTGAGTTGCCATGTGAAATGAAAACCTAGAACAGGCACTGAGAATAGTGGGAAGACATATGGTATGTGACTACACAACAGATTACACAGACTACACAACTTTTCTGTTAGTCATTTATGATTTTGCATGAAAAAATGATCCAGAGGTGACAGAAATAAATAGGAGGACTTGATCTAAGTGGTCTTCCTATCCAAATAAATTTGTTGTATCAAACTCGATTTCAATGAAAAGGAATTAAAGTGACTAATCAAGATATTTTCTGAAATATGTCAAAGTTAGAAAAATATACATTTTTTTTCTTGTTCTTCTGTGGGAATCAGCTTCAGGCTCTACGTATTGACAATGCAGAGTCTGTACGTGTGTTGTGTGTTGAGTGTCTAAGATCCCATCCCAAGCAGTGGGAAACAGGGTTTTATTCAGCTGTCCACACCAACAGCTAATGTCTTTAGAAATATGTGGTTTACCTGAGACATATATTGGAAGATAATAAATGTGAGACAGACTGTGGCAGGCCCATGCCCTTATGGAGCTGCTAAACATTAAATGAAATAATTTTGGGAGCAGGCATCTAGCCAAAGGACACTAGATGCCTGCATATGAACAAATGAATTAAGACATGTTCAGTACAACCTATGAAAGCAGAGTGTGATTGAGCTTAACATAAAATAGCTCATTCAGCTGATCAGCTGAAAAGATGCAGCTTTGTCAAAAAAACTTTGTCAAAAAATTTTTGTCAATATAATTATAGCTTTTGCTTTGCCAGAAGTCCATGAATGTCTTCCTGGGCTCTGTTAGAGTGCCTAACTCTTCAGCCAGTCAGGTGTAACTCAGGAGTTTCCATTAAAAGAGTCACATATATTCTCATTTCAGAGGAATATGATGTGATATTGTGTAGTAGACCTGAGAGAGAAGATGGACAAACATCTGATAAGCTCTTTAAAAGTCTGTATAAACACTGGAAAAGAGTAGGGCCAGAACATTACTATTAGTGTTTTTAAGGATTTAAAGGCATATCAAAGCTAAAATAAAAATTGTGGACAGTGTGTTGGAGTCTCTTGTGTCTCCATCCCTAACATAATAAAAAAAGGCAAACTGTTATGGGGAGACGAAAAAAAGAGAAAAAAAAAAAAAAGGGCTTTCTATTGCCTTCTCTTGTTCTCTATAAAACAATGAACATAATGAACATTGGTTCACAATCTTAAATATCTGTCACCACATCATCTGTCTTGCTTGAGTATCAAGACACAGTTAGTGGGTAATAAATGCCCTCTAACTGAAAGAGAAGGAATACCCCATGTACCAAACTGTCAGAGAATTTTCTGCTTCATGCAACATTTTATTATGTTAAGTTAGTCTATGTAGCTTTCACCAAAGGTTGTTTTTTTAACCTCTGCCTCATGATATATTTGTCAACTCGATTACCTTTTCCATTAATTCTGTTTCAGCCAAAAAAACATTAAAAAGGTATAAATCAAATTTTTATTTCCTCCTTTTTTTTTTTTTTTTTTTTTTTTAAATATTTAATTACTTGCTCTCCTTTTTCACCTTCCCCTCAGGTTCCTTTATTTAGCTCTCACACATAGATTAGCTGATGAAGAAGGCTGGCTCCAAATCCATTTCACAGTTCCCTTGGGACATGCCAATACCAACCATTTAAACCATTTTTTTTTTATTTTTTTTTTGAGCTAACCAACACATGGTTAATTTTCATGGTTATCCTTTGCTTGAATGTGTGAAGTCAGCTTTTTAGTACCACCCAATTGACTATATGAACAGCAGTAGCAATGCAATGACATTTCCACAATTTCATCAGGAAAAAAAATTAAAAAAAAAAAAACACATCAAGACTTTTAGGAGAAGTCAGATGAACTCTAACACTGTAATTGTGGTAGGATAAGGTTCAAACCTGGGTGAAACACTTCAGACCTATAGTAAAGCTAAGTGGTGACCTCATATGAAATAAAGAAAACCATAGTTTGTTACCCCACAAACTCATTCCACAAACATTTCGATGGCTTTTAAAAAGGAACTAATAACAGCAGCTACATTACTGCTGAGGGAAGAATTAAATCTGAGGTTTTGACTGCCTTTTTTTGCATGTTTTTGTGAGAATATGGATGTCATACATATGGTACTAACTCCTTTATAGCATTAAATTAGTACTGTACACTGTACTTCCTATGTGCCAACCAAACCCATCCCTCTGCCAGCTCTAGCCTACAATTACAATTTAGGAACAAGTCCTATCATAGCACAACAAAGGTCTCAGTGGTGAAGACATATTTTCTTCAGATTCTTAGGGAGCTTCAGATAGGAAAAAGCAGTATTCATTGCTTTTCATTGCCTGTTGTGCTGGACCACTCTTGTTATTCATGATATTAAACAGTGATGTTCCCCATAGCTACAGATCATGACAGCGTTTTTGAAAGGAAGAGGCCTGACCTCAGATAATGCTGGGCTTAATAAGACTGCAACTACTTTCACATTGCCAGGATGACTGGACAACTGCCTTCAAGATGTTTTGAGGCTGTCCCTGAGACTGAAAGGTCTTTAAAGTTTCTTGGTTATTTTGTTTTGTTTGTTTGTTTTGCTGTTGTTCTGTTGTTGCTGTTATAGAATCATAGAATGGCCAAGGTTGGAAGAGACCTCTGAAGATCATCTAGTCCAACCCCCCTGCCAAGCAGGATCACCTAGAGCACGTTGAACAAGATGGCATCCAGATGGGTTTTGAATATCTCCAGAAAAGGAGACTTCACAACCTCTCTGGGCAACCTGTTCCAGTGCTCTGTCACACTCACAGTAAAGAAACGCCCCCTCATATTCAAGTGGAACAACCAGAAGTGTGTCTTACTCCCTTAACAACAAATCCATGCTTTTGACCTCCAAAATTTCAATGAAGATGAACAATTTGATTGTGTGGGAAACAAACAGACAAAAATAGAAGTATGTTTCTGTTTGTAAAACCTTTTATATAATAGTGTCATGGAATGATCTCACCTGCTTCTTATGCAAGTGCTTCTTATCTCCAGTCCACTTTCCTATGTCATTCTGATTTCTAATTATCATACTGCAGTCCTCTTTTCCATCTGAAAATTCTGTGAATTAGTGTGAAATAATCTTGAAATAAGGTCATTTTGTTTATTATTCTACTTTTCTCCACTAGCAATATTCTAATATACTAAGTAGTGTTGTGATTTTTATCACTGAGATGCCAGGAAAAAATATTGATGTTTGAGTTCTTTTGTACTAAGTAAGGTAATGAAATTATTTGACATGGATTCATTACAAATTTCAAATCCAGGTGTGGTGGTTTAACCCGGCTGGCAGCTAAACACCACACAGCCGTTCGCTCACCCTCCCCCCTCCCTCTCTGGGACGGGGGAGAGAAATGGAAAGTGAAGCCCGTGAGTTGAGATAAAGACAGTTTAATAAGACAGGAATAATAATAATAATAATAATAATAATAATACAATTGTGATAATAGTACTACTACTAATAATGTGTACAAACAAGTGATGCACAATGCAATTGCTCACCACCTGCTGACCGATGCCCGGCCTAACCCCGAGCAGTCCGGCCCCCCTCCCCCGGCTAGCCACCCCTATATATTGTTTAGCCTGATGTCAGATGGTATGGAATACCCCTTTGGCTAGTTTGGGTCACGTCACCTGTCCTGGGTCTGTCCCCTCCCAGCTCTTGCTGCACCCCCAGCCTGCCCGTTGGCAGGACAGAGCAAGAAGCTGAGATGTCCTTGGCTTAGTATAAGCACTGCTCTGCAACAATTAAAACATCAGGGTGTTATCAGCACTCTTCTCATCCTAAGCCAAAACATAGCATTCTACCAGCTACTAGGAAGAAAATTAACTCTGTTCTAACTGAAACCAGGGCACCAGGTCATATGACCAGTTGGAAAAATGGTGGCAGAAAGGTAGACCAAATGATCATACAAGGGAGATACTAAAAAATCCTTTTTGTGAATCAGTATTTATGAATAAGGAAAAATACACTCAACTGATACAACTAAATATGATAATTCCAGTCGTGGAATACATCTCATTAACCCAAGATGTCAACCTCCCAAGTTGCACTTACCTGGTGGTTCACAGATTCCAGAGAACTCTGTTAAATGCAGAGACTGTTCCTGAGAATGCTAAGAATTATGAAGCTGAACACAGAAAGTCATGAGTATATGAAAAGTTCCCTTTCAATATGTATGAAAACATACCTAGAAGAATCTAAACTTTTTTCTTTTTTTTTTTTTTTAAGAAAAAAAAAGAAATATAAAGCTTTATAGAATCAAACAGAAAAAAAAGTTTCTTGGTGTAACAAGTGCATTTTTTTTTTCCCAACAGAAATACCATGCTTATCCTTTTCCAATGAGCAAGATGGGGTATTTGGACTTTCCTAACTGTTGTGAAACAACATGATTTTGCAGCCAGAGGATAGGAAACACAGACGTATTATTTGTTCGTTGATTTTAGCCAGCATGAGTTTTGTTAAGAAAGCCAGCATAAGAAACCACTCACACCCTCAGAAGCATAGTGACTGACATATGTGAGTTAAAGGAGAAAGTACCTGGTGCTTGTTTTTTTTTTTTCCAGATATTTAGATATCTGGAAATCACACATTTCTAGATATCAAACATAGATATCACACATTTCTTAATGTAAGTTCCGTAAATCAGCTGAAAAATATATTGGCAAAATGGTGAAATCCAGATTAAATTATCACGGTCCAAGGCCCTTAGTTTGATGAAGAAGAATTCACAAGATATGTAGACATGAATAACTTTTGTCACATTACAATTGGGGCTGTGTTATCTTCTCGGCTGAATGGAGAGGTGGAGAGGCTGTGAGAAATGTGCAGTCTGTGAAGCAAATTCTGAAACAAGACAACTTGACTTGTTCTGCTATAGTCCAACCCCCATACATAAGCCAGACATTCAGCCTAGCTCTGCTGATTTGACAATCACTGTGGTGATGTCAGGTCATAAGGTAAAATAGAGACAATCTGGCTCCTAAAAGGTACCTCAACTGCCATTTTAACAAAAGTAATCTTTACTTACAACTTGTAACAATAGCCAAGAGAGTTAGCAGGTACTTCTGTCATATGAAAATAGTCCACTTGTTGCTATGTTCATTAGCATTAACAAGCTGCAGTTGAATGTGCAGTTAAGAGGAAATGTGAGTTACATGGATCTCTTATAGCAAGAGATGACATAGAAGGATATTTTTTTTCTGGCTGTTGCACTGTGCAATCCATTGTTTATGTTCATCTTATAGTCTTTAATTAGTTTTTTTTTTTTTTTTTTTTTTTTTAATATTATTATTATTATTACTAAGATAATTATGTCCCTAAGTGCAATAGTCTCGGAAGACAAATCCAGCAACCAGGTGGGATTCATCTGACCTAATTCCAGCTGTGAGGAATCTACACTCAATCCTGGCTAGTATTTCTCTGTAGTCAGTAGAAACAAAAACATTTCCAAAGAGAAAATCAACTCAGTTATCTTAGGATAGGATTAGTCCTCTTCTGGTGACATCTCTGTTTCTATACTGACTACCAAGTGAGCGTGGGTAACTAGCTTGGACAAGGCACCTATTTTATACAACTGAAGATCATTGCCTATCATCACCTGGCTGAGTAGTATTGCAGATTTCCATGATTGTTCACATGTTGATGGCAAGTCCATTTCTTAATTGCTGTGACCAAAGCCAAAAAAAATGATCAGACAAGCCTTAAAATTTTAGGCACCTATATGTAGATGGAATAACAATAGACTTAACTGTAATAATAAGATTTCTTGTTATTACTTGTCTACTTAACTCTAGTAACAACATTTGCTTATTATTACTTAAAACCATGTAAAAAGACATTAAAAAAAAAGCAAGTTACTATGTCATCTGTCTCCATTCAGAATTTATGGGAATTTTGTATATTTGTGAATTAAACTGATATACATCTTATAGATGTATAGTAGGTACAATTTGGTCAAAGTTATGTTAGTAGAAAGGGAATGGAAAATAATTGTATGGGCTGTAGAGTATATCTACTATAGGTAATGCCCACAGTTGGACATTCTTTTTCTGATACGCATTTGAAGATCTCTGATATTTGGTTCTAGAAATCTACCTTCAGACTTCTATCCAACATATGCATCATTTAAATCAACTATGCTGGTTTACTACTATTCTACCATATGCTGGATATTTTTGCCTTTGGTTTCAATATACTTTTTCATGTGATTTTTTTCTCTTCCCACTGCAAGCTAACCATTCTGGATTCCCTTAATAGGGTACATTTTACTACAAAGTAAAGATTTCATGTTGGTGTCTAAGAATGTGGGGTGGGCTAAAATGGAAGCAATATTTGATTAAAACATACTTAGAAATAAGTGGTAACGAACTGTTAGTAGTTTGAATTTTTCTCTAATGATGCTGTAAGTCCAGAGCTACCATAAGTTGACTTTACAGGACATATCCTAGGTACTCAGTGTAAGTAGGACACTCACCAAACAGAAGATGCTTGGCCCTTGTGCCAAGAAAATTAAACACCTATATTCCTTTTTTGAGGTGTTTAAAGCAGGTTCCTCTGAAAAAGGTTTTAAATACAAAAGAAAAAAAAAAAAAGCCCTTCCATTTTAATACTGTGCAGCACCTAAATTAGGCAATCTGAATAGGTGTTTAGGTGTATGAACATATACAAAATCGGTCAAAGCTGCATACAGAATCTGTACTGGTGGCAAGAAAAGAACTTGGAGTTCCCGACTCTCCATTTAATTTCTTTTCCAAAACTCTTTTTACTAGTCAATAAACCGTGTAAATGCCATTATTTCATTATTAATAATTTAAGGCTGTATCAGGAAGTCAGTCTTTTCTAATAAATATACAATATTAACCTGATACTGCCTCACCTTTTAGACTAAAAACATGCTGGTTCTAAAGTTAGAGTCTGCCAGGAATCAATAAGCTGTCTCAAATATCTGTAAAATGATCCTGGGCACTGTGGAAGCCCCATAGTTCTGTTAAATTTATTCTGTATGTGGTAATCAAAATTAGTTTTTCTGAAATAAAATGTACCTTTTCTCATGCTGACATATGAAGAAATAATTATTTTGTTACATAGCAACGTATAATACTAAATCAGAGGATTATTTTTTCCCACTGTTGAGCATCTAGAAAGTGTTAGTGTTGATTTTTGCTGAAATATTATACAGTTGTATCCTAAGACTTTTGGAGCTTTGAACCCAGCTTTCCTGTGTCCTGCACCTGGCAGATGATTTGAAATGGTGATCTACTACCAGGCCAAGAAGTCTGCTCATTAGAACAAGTGGTACAACTGCCATGATCTAACCAAGTGGAAATGGATTAAGTAGTCAAACATTTCCAATAGAAAAATCAAGGTAAAATTAAAGAATATGTGGACAAAATTGCCAGGCTTATCAAACACTAATAATTGATAATCATATGATTAATAATCATAGACTGATTTCAAAAGTAAAAATGTGTTTTTTGCCTCTCAGTTTTTTTTTTGTTTTTTTTTTTTGTTTTGGATGATTTTGTACAATTTGAGGACAAAACGTGCCTACATTATGATAAAATTAATTTACAGATTTTGAAACACGACCATTATTACTACAGAATATAACATAAACTAAAGCATGTAATCACCCAGTAGTCTTTGCTTCAGGCCAATATTGTTTATTCAAGCACTAATCTATAATTTGTGAAACTGACTCAAATTTGATTGAGGTTTAAAGAGCACGACATATCTTTAAGCTGTCCCAATATTTTGCTATCCCTGTCTAATGTTTAATTAACTTAATTGTTGAAAAATAACCACACATTATATTTAAGTCACTTGATGTTGTTGACTCTTCTTTTTTCCCCTGTTACTGAGGAGTACAAAAATGCTAATACAAGTCTATGCTTATCTGATATGGGTGCTGGGCTTGTAAGAATTATTTTTTTAAGACTTTGACCTGGCTTAAATGGTGTCAGTCTTTGAACTTGCATGGTCTGAAGTGCAGAGTATAAAGGCTACATGGCCTGCCTTCAGCCCTAGAAGAGACAGACACTGGGACTGTGAATAGCAAGACTGTTTACGTACTCAGCACCTTTGAATGACCAAATTTATGTTAGAGTTCTAAGTTTTAACCTATGCTCCCTCTTTAAAAATAAATAAATAAATAAATAAATAAATAAATAAATATGCAATTGTATCCGTATGACTGAGTTCTTAGGATCATCAGATTCATAGGTGAAAAGCTCTTCCTATCAGCATCTTTCTTCAGAACAGGACTTGCAGGAAGATAGAGATGAAGTCCATGACAATGGTATACATATGATTTCCTACAGGGGCAAAAGAACAAAAGGGAATAAGAAACAGAAAGGGAATAAGAAGGCCAAAGTAGCTTTCTAAAAGACTCATCAAACAAAGGTGTGTAAATGAAAGTTCTCTTAGGAATGCTCACCTAAGAACAGATTACATCTTGATGCAAAAATTGTAATAAGCAGCAAGAAATCTTACATTCTGTAGGAATGTATTTCTTCAGAATTATCAGAGAAAGGCAGAGCCACGGAAGAAGTCAGTATAGAAGTGGACCCAGCAGATTTCACTAGAATATAAAACTTTTTTTCATGTGCAAAATGCATGTACAGCTCACAAAGTTTCCCAAGCACTTTGAAGATTAAATGGTTTCAAAGCATTCTGAACTGGCTGTGGCATATTGGAATTTCCACCGAGTTTTTGATCCAATAAAGCAAAATTCGTAAGTGGTTAACTCTTGCTGTTTTTATTTTTTTTTTTCTTCTTAGAACGTTAAATTTAAAACTAAAAAGAAGGTTTGTCAATTAAAACCTATGAAAATCCTATAAAAATAATTGTCAATAAAAAGAGGAAAGATATTACTGTAGGAACATTAACATATATTGAACAGTGGGAAAAGGCAAATATAGGCAGAATATTAGGTAAAAATATTCCTGGCAGAGTGAGCTACAGGAATGTGGGGAAGTGTCAGAAACCTCATTTCTCATTATATTTAAATCTAGACTGAACAGAGCACTAGAAACTGTACTGTTGGGAACAATTTTATATTAACAGAAGCATTGACTGGATGATTTAATAGACCTTCTCAGGATCTGATTCCTATTAGTGTAAGATTCCCAGCTGCTTTTTCTTCCAAAGCCTCTTCAGTCTCTGGATTTTTTTCTTTAATATTAACTAATAATAGTACTTTTAACAGTGGCCTATTAACACAAAATTTAAAAAAATATTTTTTTTTTTTTTAAGGTAATAATAAGTTGGCAGGTGATTAAAGCTTTCTGCTTCACATTCATCTTTAAGAGGCTTAAGGAAAACTGTATGCAAGTGTAGCTGAAAGTTCCACCTGAGCTAATGGTAGTCGAGTTTAACACAAGTCTTCCCGCTTTGGAAGAAATGAAAGCAAATAATTCAGAAGTCTGAGATGACCGACAATTAAATATAAAACTTCTTTTAAAACCTTTTTTTTTTTCCTCCCAGACTAACTAATCACTGTGAATAGGTCCTGATCAAAGCTTGTTGCTGCGTGACAGCTACTTGGCTTTCTTTAAGTGCAAGAGGCTCCTCATGTTTTGTAACTGACATTCACTTAGTTGACAGTGTTTCTTGCTGTGTTTGATTCAGATCATTTTTGTCATAGAATGCTTCTATTGTCCACTCAAAATCCAGCTCAGAGAGCATAGTTATGACAACTTATTTATCAAGCCTTTAGACATCAGCAGCTCTTTTTGTATTTGTGTCTTCTCAGTGAAGAAGCATTACCACTTGGGGACAACCCATCCATATGAAATGGAAGGAGCTCATGTTCATCCTGGCTAACTTCAGGTTCTCAGTTGTGTCCTAAAGCAGTGTGCAGCCCATAGTATTTGCATTTAACTTCTAAATGTGTATCCAGCTTTATGGTCGTACTAGTTGACTAAGATCCAAAAGCTGGAGTCTTTGAGAGAGCACAGGTGAAATTATCCCTGAATGCCAGCCAGCCTTATTCTTGTATTCTGTCCTAGGTAACTGCATTTCATAACAGTTAGGTGAACCTACTGCTATCTAATGAATTTTTGGCCAGTAAGGTTATTTAATGTAGTAATAAGAAAATGTTTTTTTTCAGAGCTCAGGTTCTCTAGTTTTTGTTCTATCAAGAAAAGTGTCTTCCAAATACTAATATCTCAAAACCACTTTGATGAGTAATTCAGTAAATATCAGATGTTTCAGTAAGTTCTTATTTTACTGAAAACAATGCATATCTGCAAATTGGATCCCATCATCTGACTCTACCAGCTTCACAGATGGATGAATGTTTTGACTCTAAAATGAAATATATCAAGATCTGATGATTTCAGTCTCTTTAGCTTTCTGTGATGCGAAAGAGTTTCAAAGTCAAAACTCAGCTTGCAGAGCCTAAAACTGAGTGAATCACACAGTTTTACTTATCTACTCAACTAGTCACCCATTTAGGCTGGACTGATGGGCTGAGGTCAACTGTTAGCGTTAGGTCAGAGGTTGGACTCGATGATCTTGAGGTCTCTTCCAACCTAGAAATTCTGTGATTCTGTGATTCTGTGAGTTGGTAAAAAAAAAATCTGCAGTGTTCAATAGGCCTCAAAATACCTCACTTCCTAACTGTGGTTTAGTTATTGGATATTAAGCCATTATATGAACCCCCTGACTATAAAGAATTAGGAGTAAACTCCAACTGTAGGAAGTATTTTTATTTTTTTATTTATTTTTTCAAAACCACATGCTAGGTTTAGCAATTTAGGAAACCAAAGCAAAACTTAGGGTTAATGTCATGTTCTCCACTGTTCCCTGACTACACTCCTGCCCAGAAACAAAATCTTTCTGCTGTGATCAGAGCAGAACCTCTGTGATTTACTAGGTCTAATACATTTGTTTGTGTATGGTTTTAAAAGAAGGAAGTTATTGTTGGAGTAGTAGATTACAGGTTGCACATTGGAAGTACAAGAGGAAAGCCAGGCAATAGGCTCTGCATTACATATTAACTTCAGTGGGAGGGTGATGTGTGCACTGATCACAAAGCTCATCTGAGAAACTATCATTAAAATGCTGTCAAGTGCTCTTCTAGCAGGTTGGGATCAGGTAGAAATGAGTAAAACCACTGATGTAAAAAGTAGAATAATGATTCTAGATTTATAATGCTGTCATCCCACAGTACAACTCTGCATTTTCTATTTTACATTTCCTTGAAGTTTAGATTCAGTGTAAATATGTAGGTAAAATGTTTTCTGTTTCAATCAGACAACAGTCAAATAGTTATTAGATAGGAAGAGATAGGAAGAAAATCTGACATACAATATATAAATAAGCAGGAACAAATTGATGCATTCTTGGTATGACTTAGTAAGGGAATGTATGTCATAAGATGTCATTTTCATGTCTGTTTTATTTCTCTCTCTTTTTTTTTTTCTCTCTCTCTCCTTTTTTTTTTTTTTTTTTTTTTTTTTTTTTTCTTCTACCCCTGCCCTCTAGGGTCAAGGAAAAAACCAACAAACAAACAAAAAAAACCATGCACACATGTTTATCAGTTAGATCTGAGCTAGCAATGGGAACTGCACCAGGTCCTGTCCTCTGGCCCTAAGCTACTGTGATGGTCTGGCTGCTTCCATACTTGTAAACTTTCTCACCCTCCAAAACTGGGTGGCTGCCTCAGTGGGAAGTTGGGAAGTTGGGAAGGTGGCTGCCTTCCCAATAAGCAGCCTCCAGCTGCTTATTGGGAAGGGTTTGCTCTCTTTCTGAAGCTGTGTCCAGGAATCCTCTGGAAGCGTGTTGATTAGTGCAATGCAGGCCCTATGTGCATACAAAGCACCATTTATGCTACTAAACTGGGCTGAGTTTCAGTGTGTTGAAAGGCCGTGATTTAGTTGTGAAAGTGCTCACCTGCGCTGAAATCACAACCTGCACAAGGTAGTCAAAGCTAACACAGGTATTTGTCCTGGTTCTGCAGTCACCACTTCTTGCCATGCATGGACATGCTGCCATAAGAGAAGCACAATTTGTTGCTCTGTTCCCTATCCTTTGACTCAATTTGTATACAAGGTGGGTGGGATCATCTCAGATCCAATGTGTTAACATTCCATCTAATACCATCTATACTTAATAGGGAAAAACGGACAGTATGGCTTGCTATTCTAGCCTCTCTGAGAAATCTGTGTTAGGATAAGATCAGTCACACCCAGGAAGCACCTATTTATCCCCAAAGGAAGTCTCTGGTGATCAGGTCAGATGCAAAAGTCTGTTTTTTAAACACCTCTGTCTCAGCAGCTCAGTTTGCCTTTCCTGCTTCCTTTTTAATTTGTACCGTTACCTCTATCACCCTTGAATCTCATTGCTACGACTGAGAGAATATGATTATGACCTGCATATAAAAAAACTCAGAATCATAGTTAGTGGCTAAGAAGTTATGTTTATCTACCCAATCCTGTCAAAGCTGTCTGTATGTGTTAGACTTGCAACACTGCCAATGTGAATTATAGCTTTATAGGACAATATACATGCTGTCTGCCCTTTTACATTGTTTCATCCAAACTTTATCTATAACTCTGTTACATAGATTTGGGAGTGGAAAAACAAACGTCCACCATCTGCTCCATGTTATTTATGATGATTTCTCCAATTAGGTCCAATTAACTTGCTGTCAATGATTAAATGTAATGGGTAATAATAACTTGACTTCATCATTACCACCAGTATTATTAGCTCATTGATTGCAATAATTTCAAAAATTACCCATCAGAATAAAATATGTTTAGCACCTGGTTTGTCTGTTTAGGAACATCTGCTATAAATGTGTGATATATGTGGAATTTAATGTCTCTTGATGTGAATGGGAAGCATAAAATCCATACTTTGAGAGTCAATGCTGGCACAAATTTATTGTGAGACAATGAGAAGATCAAATAAAAATCAGTCCAGAATTTATTGCTGGACTCTCAGAACTGTCAAAAAAGGAATGGAACTATTGTATATTTACTGGCCTGAATCTTCATGTCTAGCAAGAAAAGAGTTCTGTTCAGATGATCTGAATTTATGTGCCTATGTCGTACTATAACCCGTGTTCGTGGATGAAATAAGAGTGGGTGTGTAAATTGCTGGATACCCAGCCTTCACCAGACTGCTTGCTGCTTGCCAGAGGTAGATGTTTTTCTCCAAATCCCATGGTCTAGATCTTTTGGTCTTGCTTGGAGTCTTGCATTAAGGCTTTTCTGTGATGGCATGCAACATGAGTTATAAAGTTTTGTCTCATTTCCCTAAACATTATATGCAGCAAGTAAAAGAACTGCCTTCATCTCCCTTCCTATCTTGCACCGGTAGTTCTGTCTTACTGTTCTCTTGCTTGATTCCATGAAAACACATTTATTTGTCCATGATGAACTGCATTTACAGTCCCCTAAGTTTGCCATGTGTTTTAGGTCAAGTGTCTTACTGTCATGCAATTCTGGTTTCCCTGTAGCCATATGGAAATGCCGTGGAATAAGTGCTGTCTGGAACAGCTCACAACAGACTCTGTTCAGACAGCTAATGATTCCCCAGTCTTTAAGTGTGCCAGTTAGTTCCCTTTCCTGCAAGCAATCTTTTTCTTCAGCATCATGAATTAAAGGACCTAATTCTCCTCTGATTTACATCCTTTGGTGGGGCTGAGGGGGATATTTACAACCGAAAGCTTTGGCCTCAGTTATATTTGGAATTCTCTTAACTGTCCCCCTCAGAAATGCTTAGGGTTAAGATTTTACTTTCACAAGCACCTAAAAAACAAATCTCAGTTTATGATTCCTGAAAACTGAAAAATTTGGAGAAAATCTAATAAAATGTCTGGCTGTTATTTATACACTGAAAGTCTGTTCACTGGCTTGCCAGATCTGAGAAATATTAATTCTGGTGGTGTACTTCTGTAACTACAAGGATTTGAGACACACTTTTTTTTAACCTAACGCAGTCTTGGAAAAACAAGCAAGGCTTTTGTCTGGTCTCACCCCTTTTCTAACATTTCATTGCCCATTTTCCCTCATTTTGCCATCTGGAATTTAAATTATTTATTTATTTATTTTTCTTTTAAAAAAATGTGTCATCAAATTTTCGTTATTTGGCTACTTAACAAAATGCAGATTGGCAAGGTAATGATTATTTGGTGTGATTATTTCATTGTATATTTGGCACAAATTCTTCAGGAAATTTAGTAGTCTAGTCTTTAAACCTCTGATCTTTTTCCATTGTCTTTTCCTAAGTAATATTTAACTTATAGAAGCTAAACAGTTTCATGGATATTATTTGACAGCTTGCTTTAATGTAAAAGTTTGAAGTTTCCCAACCAAAGTTCTGATTAATCTGTCTCTAAAATACTGCATGCCAGAGAGTGTAGTAGGCATTACCTTTGCTATCACATAGGTGAGGAAACCTATTGAATGGTCTTCCGGTGATTTCCCAGCTCAGTAGTTCTTGTTTTCCAGTATTTTCACAGATTGTCACTAGATTTAAACATCAGGTTATATTTTTGTTTGGAGCTTTGTTGATTTATTACAGACGAGAAGAATACCCATATCTTTTAAACATATAAAAATATTGCTGGATTGGTTCTGTTGTTGAGTGGTCTTTTCTTTGTAACAAACAAACAAACACTTTTAAAAACACTTTGTCTTGAAAACTTTGATATAAAGGGAGGCAAGAAGATCATCTCACAGTGATGCTGATAATTCTCATCCTCCACTTTTATTGTTTCATTACTACTCCTGAACCAGACCAAACTCATGTACCTCAGAAATTCACTGGGACAGAAAAGAAAACAAACAAACACAAAAAGAAATAGAAAACCCACCACCACCTCCCAAACAATTACAAAAAAATTAGGGTGTTTTTTTTGGAACTGCAAAGAGGACCAAAATTCACCCTCAAGCGCTTCAGCTCTGATGCTGTTGTAAGGCAGAAATAATGTTATTTCAGAGAGCTGATTTCTGAGGGGAGCATAGAAAATGTGAAAGCAACCAAGTTCCTTTTTTTTTTTTTTTTTTTTTTTAAATCACTAATATTTATCTGCCAAGAATATACATCTTAATTATGGTGCATTTTAAATAGATTCTATCCAGAAGGTGATCATAATAGTCTGTCTAAATTATTGTCTAAATTTTGGATTAAATATTTTATTGTTGGTGAAAAATGCTCTTTCTGTATGTGGTATTTTGGGATGTCCATTTGATCTTGATCAGATATTCCTTCAAAACCTATCTGAGACAATCACAATATTTCACTTGGATTTTTTGCTGCAGTGCTGAGTTCAGTGCATTCTAAAAGATGTAAGGTAATTCCACAGCTCCGAAGGGTTCTTCCTTCAGGATCTGATAGTGTCACATCCTTTTATTGAAGCTGGATACAATGGTACTCATTAGGAGATGTAGCTCAGCCAAGGAACCTGAACTTCCAGTCAAAACCAATAAGATATACATATATATATGTATTTTTTTTTCTGTTTTATATTTTTTTCTGAAGTATCACAACAGAACATTTGCAAGCAAAAAATGCCTCATTTTTTATTTTAAATGTAATTAGATTTTCATTTTTTGTTTTCTATGGAGGATATGGGAATTCCAGCCAGCTCTTGTCAAGCTGAAACCAATTTTCTCTGTGTTGTGAGAAAAATAACTTGCCCTGTCTGTCTTGCATAAGCTTAAGAGTCATTTTCATTGGCTGACCAGGCTTACTGTGAAAGAGCATTAGCATCCTTTTCTTTAGACACCTACATCAAAGTGCCTGAATCTGAAGCTGTATCCCACTTGTATCCTAGGGAGACCAAGAGAAAGATCAGATTCATCACATTTCATTTAGTGCACAGATCTGAGGCATGTAAATGGATTACCCAGTCAACCTAAGTTGATATGTCCAGAGACAAAATAACTACATTTAAAATCTTTGTCAGTGCATCTTTTTTTCATATTAGTAGAGCAGCTACTTTTCTATTAGCAGAATATAGGTGATGTGAGTATGCTCCCAATGCAGAAACAGCTGAAGCAAAGTAGGATGCATCTGGACCACAGTATAAGAAACTGTTTTCTCCCATGCAATGCATCACAGCTCAGATTTTTTGCTGTTAAAAATCAGTGCACTCAGCTAAAGTCAATGGAGCTATGTTAATCGATTTCAGTTGAACCTCTGACCTTGTCTCTGAATTTTACGTAAGATTTCCTTGGTCTCCCCTTAATGTTTCATGCAAAATGTTCATTGAAATTAATGTCTGGTTCTATAGACGGAACACTAATGCAAATAAAGGTTTAGTTTCAGGAAAGATTACATTTTTGTCTGAGATTGATTTATGAAATAAATATTTTTAAACATAAACATAAACATTATTTAAACATTGTTTAAAAATAATACTAATTAAAAAGAAAAAATGTACCACCATGATGTCCTCAAAAAACATCAGCTGTGTAGGTCAATAAATAACACATAGCTCAGCAATGATGAACATAAATTGGTACTTAAGGGCAAGTAAATTGGTCAGTTTGTAATTCCTCTATTAATCCCACTGTTGAACAGACGGAAAAACATAGGGATTAGAAGGAAAAAATGTTGATAAAATCAATGCCACAAATGCAAAGATGCATTTTGGAAGACAGAATCACAGAATCACAGAATTTTCTAGGTTGGAAGAGACCTCAAGATCGTCAAGTCCAACCTCTGACCTAACGCTAGCAGTCCCCACTAAACCATATCCCTAAACTCTACATCTAAACGTCTTTTGAAGACTTCCAGGGATGGTGACTCCACCACTTCCCTGGGCAGAACTTGCATTAAAAACTATGATAAAAAAGTCAATGTTTGTATTCCTTCTAGGATAAACAGAAATCATATAGTATTTAAGGCATTTCATACAGCAACCAACCAAATAAATAAATAATTTTTCTTCATTAGCAGTCTTAATGTATCTGTATCTGTTTGAGAAATCTACTTTTCAAAACAACCTTTTAGGCCTAGATTTCCTCTCCCAATGGTTCAATTGCTCTTTTAAAACTCTGTCCTTTTTCACTGCAGTATATGAAAAGAGTGACCATCTACTTATTGCAGGAAATCTGAGCTTTCATGCTATTATGAGATTTGGGCTGTGAACCCTGTCAAGTCCTGTTTCCCGATGTGCCGACTGTCACACTGGAAAGCGATGCTGGAGGAAAATTGATGAACAGCTAGAGGTGCTCTCCTGCAGGGAAAGGACCTGTTGTTAAAATGTACTGGATAAACTAGTGAATGCCAAGGACTTTGGCAGCTCAAATAGCTCAGTCAGGAAGGTTTCTCATATGAAGTTAGAGTTCTCATATGAATTTAGGGTGACAGCTTAATTTTGTGTGACCTGCTGTTGTGACAGGTCATCCCCAGGATATCAAGTCCCTGTCTGAAAAGCAGCACAGGAAGTTAAAACTGTGGTGTATTTTCTTTTGCCCAGTCCTAGCAAAAGAATATCACTCTCAGTAATAAACTTCATGAAGGAACAACAGAAAGAGGTTAAATGCATCTGGAAACATTAACAGCCAAGTCTTGTCCAAAGGTTTATGACCTGACACATGTAGATGTACAGTAGTTCTGATTCACAGCAAATGAAGACTCCTTTGCCTAATATGCAACATATAGTTTATTCTGGATAAGAATATTTAGCACTTCTAAAGATCTTCACTTTCTATGCTTCACAAGTTTAACTCCTTTAACCTCATAAAACCTACTAGTCTTGTTATCTCTGTTTAACAGAAGAAAAACTAAAAACAGACGCAGCAGAAGAACATGCTCAATGGCACAGGGTGCCTGTATCAGAGCTGGAAACAGAGCCCAGGTCTCCTGACTTTTCAATTTTCCTCAAAGCCATCCCTAGACTCTAAGTTAGTGAGTGCAATTGCTTTTATATGCTTCCAACTGCTCAGAAAAATACTACGTACTATTGTCCCATGTACTATTGTCAGTTATTACCTTGCTGACTTTCTATTTGAGGCTCTTGGTCCTTGTTGAAACCCAGTTGTACTCAACCTGAGTATAATGACACAGGTGAGGATTATTTTTATTCCAGAAATTACACTATCTAGTTCCAAAGATTAAGATGGAGAAATTCAGAATGGATGAATGGAAGACATAAAACTGAATGACTATATGTAATTGGAATTCCTCACTAGAAACAGTTTATATTTTAAAAATAAGTATAGTTGGTATAATACATAAACAAACCCAAATTTACTCTCTCAAAATTCACTTAACACTTGGGCACTCAATTTTAATATATTTTCACTGATAATATTTAACATCTATGTTATGCACAAGAGAGGACCCAATGTGATCGTTCAGTTATTCTACTTGGAACTCCTTTCTAATATAAAAAGATCCCAAACTTTCTTTCATATTCTTAAACTACATTTCTGTTCAGTGTTCTTTTTGGCTTACTGCCTGTTTTATACATTTATTCAGTGTATGACTGAGTGTTGTTATGTGCAGCCATTAGGTTCCCTTTCTCTTATCATGAGGGTGGTGTCTTCAAGCAACTCCAGCAGACCAGGTCTATTATTTATTTATTACTGACATTTATAGTTAGTTAAACACAACCTGCTTGATTCCACGCTGCTTGCACTTAACCAAACCACTTTCCCAGGTGTTCTGCCTACTGCATAGTTTAAAGTTTCCAAGATTTCCCTTCAACAGATGTTAAACTCACTGGTCTCTAGTTTCTTGGTCTTTAATCTCTTGACCCTTTTTAAACTAATGGAGTTGTATTTGCCACTTCCTAATCCTAAGGAATCTCCTTCTCATTTTTAAGAATGTCAGTTAATTTCATGCCTTTTACTAATGCTTGTGAAATCATGTTATTTGGACCTGGGGTTTTATCTACTATAAATGCACCCAGTTTTTCTTTTTTCTAATAACAGATTTTGGTTTTAAATATACATTGTCTTCTTTTTGTCTCTGGAAAATTGATCCACTGTTTAGTCAGAGCAATGTTCCACCTTCTTCTAATTCAAAAAGAGAGTAACTGTTTAATGGGTCTTTTTATTCCCTTGTGCCTCAAATGGTAATCTTTACTTGCACAGAGGAAAATGAGATTGCAGAAAGAAAGTCAGTTCCCACACATTTTGCTGTCCTCAGTGGGACTTGAGCATTTCCAACATTACTCTAGAAATGTGAATCCATATCAAAAACCCCTGAGTCTGATAAAAAAAAATTGTGAGATAGCCAACAGTTAAGAATGGTTGGGTAATGCTCGGAATAAACGGTCTTGATATTTTTCATGGGTTCCCTTTCTCCAATAAGGTAAAGAAACCACATATAACTCATAAACAAAATTAAGCATTCTGTTATCTTGAAGCCCACATGTGCAGAACGGGAATGTGCTAGTTTATTCTCTTTGATAATTGAAATATTTTCTAGGCCACCCTCATCTTTAGACAACTATAAAAAAATCTCTGATCATTTTGAAACTGAGTTTTTCCCAAACTGTCCAAAAGGGAGTTAAAAAACACACATTAACAAGTTCCAAGAAACATAATTTGACTTTTTTTTGAGAGTTGTGAAACATTTTCCCACTGTCAGTTTTTTCTTAGTCCTTTAAATCTCTCCCTCCTCCTCCCCCCCCCCTTTTATTTTTTTTGTAGTTTTAAGGTGCTTCTGGCCTTATTCCTTGGAATCCCATCTCCTTATAAGTAATAAATTAAGAGATAGGTAACCCTAAGGGTTATATTTGCTGAAGTCCATACCCTATCTGATATTAATCATAACTTTTGGCTTCAGCTGCTAACTTCCCAATGCCTATGAAATCAAGCTCTATCAGAATTGATACATTTATTTTCTGAAGACTCAGTTCAGTGGCATTTCATTGGAGCAGGTGTGGACACCCCTACATATTCTGGACAATAAAGAGATTTGAAAATTAAGAACTAATATAAACATATATATATAAATTATTATTATTATTTTTTCCCCACGGATGTGCTGGAAAGATTATGTGATGTAAATTGGGTAAAAATTATTTTTTATCCAAGACCAAAACTGTAGTGAAATTTTACTCATGATGAACATGTTGGATTCAGCCTTTGTTATGGGCAAAGGACCAATGTCTAAGCATAATTACAGAATCACAGAATCACAGAATTTTCTAGGTTGGAAGAGACCTCAAGATCATCAAGTCCAACCTCTGACCTAATGCTAACAATCCCCACTAAACCATATCCCTAAGCTCTACATCTAAACATCTTTTAAAGACTTCCAGGGATGGTGACTCCACCACTTCCCTGGGCAGCCTGTCCCAGTGTCTAACAACCCTTTTGGTAAAGAAGTTCTTCCTAACATCTAACCTAAAACTCCCGACGCAACTTTAGCCCATTCCCCCTCATCCTGTCACCAGGCACGTGGGAGAACAGACCAACCCCCACCTCGCTACAGCCTCCTTTAAGGCACCTGTAGAGAGCGATAAGGTCGCCCCTGAGCCTCCTTTTCTCCAGGCTGAACAAGCCCAGCTGCCTCAGCCGCTCCTCGTAGGACTTGTTCTCCAGGCCCCTCACCAGCTTCATCGCTCTTCTCTGGACCCGAATTGGAACTACTTACTTTCTAGAATTGCTAAACAAGAGAAACTATAAAAGGATGATGATTCAGAACTGTTGATGAGCTCTGTTCTGATCCAAACTCCCACAGAAACAAAGGTCATTTTAAGTGTAACACAAATCATGAAGTTTTTGCTTTCAAGTGCTGTCACAGGAGACATCAGTGACATTGCATGTGGAAAAATAAAAGGACAAATTCATTACTAGTCAGAAATCCAGACATTTCAACTTAGATGGTGTATTTTGAATTGAAAAAGAACATTAGAAAGAAGGAAAATGCAGGAGAAAATAAAAGGGATTATTTTATACATGCTTTGTTTAGGCTGTCATATTTCTACAATGACAGAAGACTTCAATTCTTCCAAGATGCATACAGTATACTTGCTAGACTGAATAAATATTAATGACAAATTTCACTGAGACAGCTAAATAATAATAAATAATAATAATAATAATAATAATAATAATAATAAACAATAACAATAAAGTAAATATTCAATAGCCTGAAGATTTTTTGGCCCAAAGGCTTATAATGGTTAGTGAAAGCAAGGACTGACAATCAGACGTTATCACTGTTGTCACTGTAATATTTTACCAAGTAGGAATTATTACCTTTGGAAAAATTAAGACAAGGAAGTGGAGTGTGTGTTACTTGAGGGTTTGATTTGCGAAGGATGTGTTTTGGGTTTATGAATGAAATAAAAACAGTTCTTGTAGGTAGTTCCATTGTACAGACATTAGAAGAAAAAAAAAAAAAGGAAGCAAAAGCAAGTAAAGAAAAGCTTAAGATGTGAAGTAGAGGTAAATTGTGAAGGTATTGATAAAATTGCCACAAAAAAAATTGATCTGAACTAGCTAAAATATTGGATGTTAATATTTTCTTACATAAAATGCAAAGAATTCAAAAATATACTTAACTAGATTTCAGATTTATTTCAAGTATGATTTCTGTGTACTACTCATTGCATGTGCCTGTATTCAGAAACAAAAGGTATATAGTACCTGCAAACAATATCTTGAGTTCCCACTTTATGGATTCTAATGTTACTCTGAATTTTCATTTTCCACAACCACAAAAATCTAGGGCAACATCATATAACATCCAGAATGGTTGTATCATCTGTATAAAAAAAATAATAATCATTTTTTTAAAAATAATATTATCAGTTTCTATTTCAATACCCTACAAGTGTAATTAACTGTGTATTTCACAGCTATAGCTTATGTATCAGGAATAAATAGTCCTTTATTTTTTCGATTAGCATTACTCCACTATTTTACTTAGTATTCACATAACTAGTGGAATTATCAAGGGCTTGGTTTAAGTAATGTTAAAGATATCAGCATAAAATGTTCAAACAGTTTAAATGCCCTTACATTGAATTTCCATTTTCTGAACACATTTAGGCACTGAAATGTAGTATAAAATAGCAACTGTAATGTTCTACATCATTTTTGAAAATGGAATATAAATTCATAAATCATTTAAGCAGTTTTGAATGCTTAGCTCCATAGAATCCAGTCTAGAAACCAGTTCACAATCACCTTTTCACATTTATTTTCTCTTGAAAATACTGTAAAAATGTTCTTGCTGTACTAGCTACATACTAATACACCTATGATCTTATGAAGGGCGTTGTCTGCGGTTACCCTCCCTCTTGCTTATTTCTTGTCACTTCTCTGAACCCCATAGACCATTTGGATTTAACTAACTCTCTCCAACTCCCCACAGAACACATTCCTCTGTCAGAACACATGCTTCTCATTCACCAATATTGTTATGCATTCAATTCTCCCCCCTCCCCATTTTTATTTATTTTTTTTACCTTTTTACTGCCACTACCTAGTTGGCATTGTAAAAAGAGAATACCTTTAATGGGCCCTGAACCACTGTCATTACATGCTCCAGACAGCAACCCAGGGTGCAACCGGCACCTCAGCACAAGTAGGAAATGAGAAATTCTGGTCTATAATGAGAGCTATAGAATTTTTTTACAGCAGCTTACTATAGGCTATTTGGCGCAGGTGTTTTAGTAACGGTAATGCACATGGAAAAAGCACTGCTTTATGCCCTTGAGGTTTTTCATCTTTCTCCCACCTCAACATGTGAATCCATGTAGTGGATTCTTTTTTATTTCTTTTTTTATTTCATTTTTTTCTTTTTTTTTTTTTCTTTTTTTTTTTTTTTCTTTCCTAATAACAAAGAAGTATGTAAACACTTTCTATGTGAATATTTTTACTGTTTTAGAAAGAACTGTTGACTCGCCCTTTGGATTCTGCTTTCATATTACCTTTTGCAGCACAGCTGCAAAGCCTGAAGGACTCGAGAATGTGAGGAGAAAGCTAGTCTGGGCCCCTCTGGCTTCATCATAGCTAGGATTTCACCCCATGTGCCCTGAAACTGGAGGTCAAGGCCAATGTCTGCAATACGAGACTACAGTGAGGTCACTAATCTAATCATGACCTAAGCCTATGCTGGAATTCCTGACTTTGGAGAGACAGATGCAAAAGAAACCAGTTTTGGAGGCCCTAATAAACCTATTAAATGCATCACAGCAGTGTCCTTATTCACCAGATTTTTATATTCATTCAAACAAGCATCTCAGGAACATTTAATAAAGATGCTGGTTTCTTTCTGATTCAAAACAGTCCAGAAAAAAATATGCCTATATTCAATAAGTTTGAACTTCAGTTGAAAGTTCAAGACAACAGTTACCTCCTGCAATACAGTTACATACCTTTTGGCTGTATGGAAGTTTTCCTTATTCTAAGAAGAAAATTTAAATTAAGAAAATATTCTTTATGACAAAGGAGAACTGCCTTAATTCTAGAAAAAAAAATCAAAACTTGTTTCATAATTTAAAGACATCCAATGCAAGGACCATTTCTTCTTTCACTGAGATATGATGATATGGTCTTGTCACTATTTGTAATTCTGAGGCTACTTGCAGAATTTGAGAGGCTGTGGACACTCATTCATAGAGTAAGATTTTTACCCTAAAAATTTCTACAGATGAAAATGAAAAAAATATAAACTGTTTTGTACCAGAGGCTTTGGGTGATCTTCATCCCAATCCTACTTTGGTTGTGAAGGAGAATGAGGCATTAATGAAATCTTTGATTGTATTTCAAGTACTGCTGGAATGTACCCAAAGATGCTGTGTACAGGAAGACTGTAGGAAAACAAAGAGAACAGTATATACTCTCGTGTCAATGATGTACAGCCTGAGGAATTATTTGTAAAACTGTATGAGAGAAAAATGCTTTACTTTTTTTTTTTTTTTTTTAGGAAAACAAAACAAAACAAACAAGCAAAAAACACCACCAACGAAAAAATCAATCTCTGGTGTACATTGAAATTCAGTTTTCCTGTAGAAAGCTCTAGCATTTGCTCTTTGCAGTATCAAAAAAAGATTAACTTTGGCATGCTTTCAAAATACACAAGAGTTGCAAGTACTATAGTGATGAGTGTCATAGAAATGCTTACAAATAAACAAAACAAATAAATAGGCAGGTACAGGCATTCTTATCTGTTGACACTGGGAAAATCATGCTTTCTGGGAAAACTTTGTGACATATACAGAAAACTATCTTTGAATTTATGTAATATTCCATTGTGATTTTTTTTTTTTTTTTGTCTTTTTACTTAAAAGTATGATATTGATGCCAAGAAAAATGTGTGCATTTTTTTCTAATGTAGCAAAGAATAATCATCCAATTAAAGCACTTCATAATCTATGTGGGGCCTGTAAGTTTTGGATGTATTCATTATTATTTAATGTCAGCAAAAGTGTCTTTAAATATAAAGGCACATATTTTTGTCCTGAGAAAGCAGATTTGTTTTAAGACCACTGAAATGCACAAACTATGAAGAGGAGAAGAAGCGATATCTCCACTGGACTTCTTATTTTCAACATCTGGTTGTGGTCCGTTGGGAGAAATGTAAGTAACAGTTTACCACATGGATTACAAATGTGCTGAATTGCAAGAATGAATATTAAATGAAAATATCCATAGCACCTGCAGCTTGTCCGGGAGAATTCCCCTTGTGTGTTGTGGGTGGGTTTTCTGAAAAACCCCTAGTGAGATGCAAACTGCAACTGCAGCTGCTTGTAGTAGCAGCTTGTCTAGTGTTACCGAAGAGTTTGCAGATTCTTTTCCCTTCAATGAATCAACATTGATCAGGGCTGCCAACATGCTAAAAAAAGAAAAGGAAGGAGAAGGAGGAGGATTGCAGGGGAAGGATTATAATCATTAGGATTATTCCCCTGAGCTGTAGATGATCAAGAAAAAAAAAAAAGTGATTAAAAAACAGAAAAAAAAAAAAGGCAAGCGAAACACATGATGAAATATAAATATGGTTTGATGTATCTGGGTGAGAAGCAATGTTTATTCTGTCAAAAGGTCAGACTTTTTTTCACAATAGAAACTCTGCAAGTGTATGTTTTGCTGACTTCATATACATTCTGTATATACTGAGCTCTTTACACATTTGGCACTTGGCTAGGTTTCAGATGCTGTGTTTAAGTGGGATTAAACTGTGGAGAATGTTTCCCTCAGTATTAGGTCGTTTTGTTTGTTTGTTTGTTGTGTGTTTTGTTTTTTAACGAGACTGAACAAATTCTACATGAACATGCCTTAAAAAGAGTAGCTCATTAGGATGTGTCATACTCTTGGTTTTGACTTTACCGTCCAAAGAAATGGTGAGGAACAGGCTTTGCATGCTCCACACTCTGTTATCTAGTCTTTCTGAAGAGTACTTGCACATTTAGCCACAGCAAAGTAGAAATCAAAGGCATATCAATGCTGGCAGCACAAAAAGGAATTATTAATCTTTCCTTTGGGTTTTATAATGTCAAGATGATAAAAAATGTGAACATCAAGTGGTACTTTTTTTTTTCCTGTAAGAAAAAAAAAAATATATATATATATATATTAGTTGTGAGAGGCTGCCAAATTACTCTATTTTGGAATTTGTACAGGATCATGCTATTATTAGAAAAAAATATATATATTTACTCACATTTTTTCCTCTCTTTTTGATACAAGATGTCTGCAAAGAAGTCCTGAATTGCATAGGGATTAAAAGAATGCTACACGGAAAACACTTGTTACCCAGAGGCATCCTGGGTGGGTGACTGCCTCCAAATGGCAAGGTTTCTCTGGAGGTGATACTTTTAGATTTGGTTCTAGCAAAAAATATTTGGAGCATGTTTAAGGAAACCCAGTGAATCAAACTGCCTATATACAGTTCCAAGTTTTTCATCCCATGATTTTATATCCCTGTAAATCACAGTCCGTTGCTGACAGACAGGATATAGAAAATACCAGCTCAGTAATGGAGAGCCCAACTGGGTGCCAGTCCGTGTGTGTCCTGCCATTGCTCATGTGAATATTAAGATCCATATCCTGAAGAGGAGACATGAGGATATCAGAAGAGGGAGCTCTAACTGTGCTAATGTGACCACAGGGGGACTTGTGTTGGAGTCAATCTAAGGTAAGAAGAAAAGCGAGACTTCTTTCTCTGTTTTTCAGTGAGGAGGAGTTGCGTTCCTTTCTACCCCTCTCAAAGTCCATGTTCTTATCCTAGTTTAATAGTTCCCAACAGACTCTCCAGCAACCCATTGTGCTGTTCTTGTTTTATCCCTCATTCTTCTTTCTCCCCCAGGAAAACTGCAGGTATCTCACCAGCAAAAACAGGAGTATCTGTTGTGGAAATTTGATTTGTTTTATGTATAACATTTCCATGAGTTTGCTTTCTAAATGTATAGTGCAATATCATATTATTCTACACATGAGGGCTTGAGTCTATAAATGAGAGAAGGCAGAATTACTGAATGTCTTCTTTGCTTCAGTCTTTTCTGATAAGGCTAGCCTTCAGGAATCACAGACCTTGGAGACAAGAGAGAAAGTCTAGAGAAAATAAGGCTTTCCCTTGGTCAAGATGGATGATCATTTAGGCAAACAAGACACCCACAAATGCATGGGACCTGATGGGATGCACCCATGAGTGTTGAGGGAGCTGGCAGATATTATTGCTAGGATCCTCCCAATCATCTTTGAAAAGTCACAGAGAACAAGAAAGGTGCTTGAGAACTGGAATAAAGACAGTGTCATTCCAGTCTTCATAAAGGGCAAGAAGGAGGACCCTGGAAAATGCAGGCCAGTCAGTCTCAGCTCCATCCCTGGAAAGGTGATGGAACAGCTCATCCTGGATGAAGGGGAAATCAATGCTTAATTAATCTGATAGCCTTCTATGATGGAAGGACTGGATGGATGAGGGGAGAGCAGTGGATGTTGTCTACCTTGTCTTCAGCAAGTCTTTCAACACTGTCTCTCCACAATATCCTCACAGATAAACATAGGAAGTATTGGTTAGATAAGTGGACAGTGAAGTGGATTGAGAACTGGCTGAATGGCAGAGCTCAGAGATTTTTAATTGGTGATGCAGAGTCTAGTTGAAGGCCTGTAGCTAACATTGTTCCCCAGGGGCCCCAGTACTGGGCCCAGTCTTGTTCAACTTATTTATCAGTGACTTGGATGAAGGAACAGGAGTGCACATTCAGCAAGTTTGCTTTTGATACAAAATTGTGAAGAGTGGCTGATAGACCAGAGAGCTGTACCTCCATTCAGAGATACCTGGGCAGGCTGGAAAACTGGGGTGGAAAGGAACCTCATGAAATTCAATAAAGGCAAGTGCAAGGTCCTGTATCTTGGAGGGAGGAATAACTCCATGCACCAGTACAGTTGACCGACTAGAAAGCAGCTCTGCAGAGAAAGACCTGGGACTCCTTGTGGGCAACAAGTTAGCCACGAGCCAACAATGTGCCCTTGTGGCCAGGAAGGTCAATGGTATTCTGGGCTGCATTTGGAAGAGTGTTGCCAGCAAGCCAAGGGAGATGATCCTCACCCTCTACTCAGCCCTGGTGAGGACTCACCTGGAGTGCTGTGTCCAGTTCTGGGCTCCCCAGTACAAGAGGGACATGGAGCTACTGAAGCAAGTCCATCAGTGTTCTGCAAAGATGATTAGGGGACTGGATCTTCTTTTATGATGAAAGACTGAGTGAGCTAGGCCTGTTTAACCTGGAGAAGAGGGGACTGAGATGGAATTTTGTCAACATATAAATGTCTTAATGGAGAGTGTCGAGAGGATGGGGCCAGACTTTTCAGTGGTGAAGAGGATGAGATGCAATGGGCACAAACTGAAACACAGGAAGTTCCATCTGAATATGAGAAAACTTTTTTTTTTTCACTGTGAGGGTGGCAGAAACTGGTATAAGTTGCCCAGAGAGACTGAAGTCTCTTTCTTATGAGACGTTCCAAACCCACCTGGATGCAATCCTGCATAATGTGCTCTTGGTGTGTCTCAGCTTGAGTAGGATGATTGAATCAGATGATCTTCAGAGGCCCCTTCCAACTTCAACCACTCCATGACTGTGACTGTGACTTCTGCATAATATTTTTTGGAGACATTACAGAACTTGCAACAATATCTTTAAAAGTATTAGAACTGTAAATGTTTCCAGATAAGGGGCAAATATTCCCTGGCCCTTGCAATGGAAGGAAATGTGGGAAAGAAAATAGTTCCCTATTCTTTATGGCCTTTTGTAGGCACTAGCCCTTCCCTACGCCTCTCTTCTCTCCAGGGTGAATGGAGGTTCAATGGCAGCAGACAAGTAAGACTTTGTTTCCAAGTCCATTTGACCTGGCCTGGAGACTGACAGACACAACAGAGGTGACTGCAACAAGGACCAAGTGCTTTTGTCTGCCTGATAGCCTTGGAAGGTATTTGTTGTGTGGTCCCTGGGAAAGGACCATCATGTCCCCATTCCAGTCCTGTTAAGTGTTGTGTTACAGGTCCTATGCAGACTCTTTAAAAGCACTTCCAAGTTGACAGAACACTAGTATTTTCTGTGTTTCAAAAGTAATTTGTGTAACATTTTACAGGGAAATTATTTTGTAAAGATTCAGATAAATTGCTGTATTTTGTACTAGACAACAACAGTTAAAGAAACCAAGAAATGTCTTCATCCTTAAGTTCTCTTGTACAAAGGCTACTGGGTTTTGACAAGGAGCAGGTGTTCCACACGTTGCTCACCGTCCTTCTTTTTGCTACTGATTATTGTCATTAGAAATTGAATTAATCATAATCTTTAGCCAGTTGTGAGTCATACAGAGGTCAATAAAAACATTGACTAATCACCACAGGAGAAGTTTCAGCTTTCTCTAAGGCAAATTAGTAGCTCTGGCTTTGCATCTCCATCTAGAAGACACAGACATACAGTTATCCAAAGAATGTGGAGGATACTACTGCTCTGCAGGGATGCAACTTTAAAATAAACCAAGGAAAATGCTGCAATTATTCCCTATAAACATCACTGCTTTTTGATAGAGAACAAATAACATCAAGCTAACCTGTGTAGACAGATGATAAGGTTTTCCTCTAGAAAACATCATGTTTATGGCTCTGCTTTTCATAGTATCTGAAGTTTCACGTTAGAAATACACAGAAAGCCCCTCAAGAATTGGCTTAAGTGATTTTCTGTTTGTCTCTGAATGAAACTGTGGCTGGGTGTTTTTGCTTTCATCCAACTTTCTAGAATAATGGAACTCTATAAGCACAGCTCCAAAAGAATTATTATTGACAGATAGCTCACTGTTGATATAAGGTGCCTTCAGGTGGCTGATGTTTCTCTGCGTGGTAGGGTCTTGGTAAGCTCTCCAGTGGATTCTTAACCTGGGCTTCCAAAACAAATGGGTTAGAAACTGGCTGGGTAGCTGGGCCCAAAGAGTCGTGGTGAATGGAGTTAAGTTTAGTTGGAGGCCAGTCACTAGTGGAGTCCCCCAGGGCTCAGTACTGAGGCCAGTTGTCTTTAATATCTTTATCGATGATCTGGATGAGGGGATTGAGTGCACCCTCAGTAAGTTTGCAAACAACACCAAGTTAGGTGCGTGTGTCGATCTGCTCGAGGGTAGGAAGGCTCTGCAGGATGGGATAGGCTGGATGGATGGGCTGAGGTCAACTGTATGAGGTTCAACAAGGCCAAGTGCCAGGTCCTGCACCTGGGCGCAACAACCCCAAGCAGAGCTACAGGTTGGGAGAGGAATGGTTAGAAAGCTGCCTGGCAGAGAAGGACCTGGTTGTATTGGTTGATAGTCGGCTGGATATGAGCCAGCAGTGTGCTCAAGTGGCCAAGAGGGCCAAAAGCATCCTGGCTTGTATAAGAAACAGTGTGGTCAACAGGGCTAGGGAAGTGATTGTCTCCCTGTACTCGGCTCTGGTGAGGCTGCACCTTGAGTACTGTGCTCAGTTTTGGGCCCCTTGCTACAAGAAGGACATCGAGGTGCTTGAGAGAGTCCAGAGAAGGGTAACGAAGCTGACGAGGGGTCTGGAGAAAAAGTCTTATGAAGAGTGGCTGAGGGAGTTGGGTTTGTTCAGCCTGGAGAAGAGGAGGCTCAGGGGCGGCCTTATTGCACTCTGGTACTTTAAAGGAAGCTGTAGCAAGGTGGGAGTTGGCCTGTTCTCCCACGTGCCTGGTGACAGGATGAGGGGGAATGGGATAAAGTTGCGCCAGGGGAGTTTTAGGTTGGGTATTAGGAAGAACTTTACTGAAAGGGTTGATAGGCATTGGAATGGGCTGCCCAGGGAAGTGGTGGAGTCACCATCCCTGAAGGTCTTTAGAAGACATTTAGATTTAGAGCTTAGTAATATGGTTTAGTGGAGGACTTGTTAGTATTAGGTTGGAGGTTGGACTTGGTGATCTTGGAGTTCTCTTCCAAGCTAGATTCTGTGTGAAATTAGATTTAAATAATAAATACAGCAGGCTAGTGTCTTGTTTTTCTTACTCATCAATCCAGCAAACACAGAGATTTTTTGTTTTGTTTTGTTTTGTTTTTCTAAAAATACCTTTTGTGGACATCTGCATGTGAATGTGTGGTGGAGCTCATAGGACTGCACATAATGAATAGGGTAATTGGAATATTAACAATTTCTCCTTGGGGTTGGTTTCTAATATTTCACCAAGAGTTTACCGGAAGTGTAGAGCTGAGGTATATATTACCATAATGCTTACATGTGTGACTTTTAATGGACAGAAGTTGAAAGAACGTATCTTTCTGGTTAGTGAAAACCCTAATTACTCATTATTCCCTGCTCCCTACTTTAGCACATGGCTTGGAGTCTGCTGGTGAGGTTCACAGAGGTGTTTCTTTTACAAGGGTTGTTATAGAGACACCTGTTAGGATTGATATAGTTAATGCAGCATCAACATTTCCATTGATTTGGTTTATGACCCAGCTGTAAAAACTCCTTTTAGTCTGAGATTTGATGAATGATGACTGAACCAATGTGCAGAGGAAAAATAATGATTGCAGTTTATTAGAGGGCAACATCGAATTAGATGAATCAGACAAAAAGAAGTTTCAGAAGCTTATTTTACATATTTATACTATGAAAAATGTATGTTTCTGCAATGAAAGTTTGAAAGACTTTTAGAAACAAGCATTTAGTTCTTTGGAAGCAAATTGAAAAAAATAATCCAATCAGGGGATTTCAGGTGGAGAAATGGCTCACATGCAGGTTCATTAATTATTTTGCATTAGAAAATTAATTGTTATTTTAGCAGTTCACAGAATTCACAAATGATTCAGACTTAAGGCATAACGCTCTTCATATTTTGGCCAGATAGAAAAATCTTTTGAGATTTACTGGGGAAGGTGGAAGGAATATCACCAATCTTTTTTGTTCTCTATGTCATGGTAAAGAATATAGAAATATAGATAATATAGAAAACATAAAGATTCTTTGTGCTAACAGTTATTAAATGATGGCACAAAAGTCCTGCATGTTCTGCCCAGAGACAATCCACATAAACAAATGACCCATGTGAAACAAAAACTTTGTAAGGTGCTTCATGCACTCTAAATTATTTGTCTCACCTTCTGCCCCTTACCAGGGTTCAAAACCACAAAATACAAACACATGTGTGGGTAATGCTCTTGGAAAGGTGAAAAGAGGACCATTAAAGGAGAGCTGATCTGTTTTAAAACTCAAAGGAGTCAGATGTTACAGAGGTAACAGAAATGCTTCTGTTAGTGGTCCTTGTACGGATCATGTGTCCCATCCCTTCTATGGCAGAGATGGAGGCAAGTACTTAGAGACTGGGAGTGATTTCCCCCCCCTCCCCCCCTCAGAAGAAGGGCTAAGTTATGGAAAAAAAAAGAAAAAAAGAAAAAAAAAAAGACAAAGGATGGGAATCTACTGAGAACTTGGTCTAAATATCTGAGATAATCCATGTCCCTTTGAAAGCAAAGGGTGATGCATGTGTGTAACTAATAGTACTGAACTTGAGCTCATTCACTGCACCTGACTTGGGGCATGCACTGGTAATTCCATTACAGTATATTGTAACTTAATATTTACACACGGAAATATTTGAGCAAATGGCCTCAGCCTGGGTGACTTATGCTACACTCATCAAGGCAGTCAATCTCCTGGAGGGTTCCAGATTTGCTTAACTCCTGTGGGTTTGCTAAATGTGATATAAATAATGGGGCTGGCATCACTTTTGTCAACAAGAAAAGAAGACCGATTTTCATAGTAAAAATATCCATTTCTGAAGACAATGTTGTCCAAGGTAAAATGTGAGAGCTGGGACCTCAACGGATGTGGAAGTTTAAGAAAATGTGAGATCTGATCCAGAGTTCACTGAAGTCATGGAAAGATTCTTCTCTGCATTAGTAGGTACTGAATAAAGCTCCTTGGATCAACAGAAGCAGTAGAATAGCCAGAAACAAGTTATCATGACAGATCAGAAAGACAGCAACAGCACTCAGAAAAATATGGAAGTGTAATAACTGTGATGTAAAAGCAAAAATTTTACTTTAATAGTTGGCATTCTGTCTCTTATTCATCTTGGTCAAAGGCCAAGGTCAAAGCATTTAATATCCATTAGGAGTTTTAGGACTGATTTTTTTGATAATTACTCACCTTCAGTAATACAGGATCATTTGGTGTGCTTTATATGGTGACTGTGGCCAGATTCTTGATGGCATATTCACTATTAGACATCAGTGGAGAATTTAGTCCACTAGTCTGTCCATGACTACATAGGTTCGATTTAGCAGATCCTCACCAATTTTAAAATGATGATCATGGCTATGTTGTGCACATTAATTATAACCAAGTTTCAGGTGAAACAGATGGTTATATACACACATATGCATATATACACAGAAAAAAAAATTAAAAAATCTCTAGAGTAAGAAAAAAAAAAAACTTGCAAAGACTATAACTTTGCTTTTAATGAGTTAAAATTAATTATAAATTGAGCTAGACAGTGAAGGAAGAACTTTTTTAAGACCTTTTTTTTTTTTTTTTTAAACAAGAAGGTACAGTCTGCATGTGAATTACAGCAAAAGCAACATAATTTTTCAACAACATTCTTCACAGCCCACATTTTAAATGGAATTTAGATGGCTGATTTTCAGTCAATGGGTCTAGATATCTGTATCTTTGTACCTGATCTGGGAGAGTTTTGGACAGTCTTTAAATCTCTATTCTTTTACAATTCTAGCAAGGGCAGATTTCAGTTCTGTGCCGCTGTTCTGTCGTCACATGTTGAGGCAGAAGGTGCTGTCTGCAGTCTTCTGAGGAGCAGCTGATTGACCAAGTAAGTGCCTCCACCCCTGCCCCCTCCCTTACAGGGACCAGTGTAAATGAAGTATGGAAAGAATCGGAAAGAGAAATATGCTTTGGCAGAGAATAAATTCTTTATTCCTCCTTTTCTTTCTGGGTGCTCATCTACTTCAGATGCAGGCAATAAAACCATTTTGGTGAGCTTATAACCTACTCTGATGAAAGCCTGATTAAACAAGAGTAAAGAGCTATATTGAATATAAAGAGACATCCTCTGGGAATTCTTCCTTTTGGACCATCAGTCATTTTCTGTATTGCTTGGATAGAAACAAAAGACATTCATATGACAAATAAAGACTAATACTTTATTTCAAATGTTATTCAGGAGGAAGAAAATAACTTATCATGCTATATACTTTTTCTCAAATGTACCTTGATACGGTTTTCAGATATAAATTCTCAATATAAATTTTGAGGTCATTATTTTCAACTTTATAATTAAAATGGTACTTGTCATCAATAATGCTTTTTGCTTCATTTTTGCCTTCTGAAACCAATTTATGTCTCCTAAAAATAACATTTGCAAATCATTTTAGTAGAAAGTTTGTGTTCTAGATTTATCTAGTGTTTGTGATTTCTTCTTGCCTGTTTATACAAGGAAAATTTTATTTCCACTTCTGTATTTGAGGTAGAAATGGCTTTTAAGAAGAAGTTTTAAGAAATCTAAAGAGGCAACATCTGAAAACAGAACATTAAGACAATTCCTAGCACAGGAACTCTAAGATAACATATTTTACTGAATCTTTCAATACCATATATTTTTGATATCTGATATTTCGTCAACTTTCAGTTTTCAATAATGGTTACAATTTCCTGAAAAAGAAGAAAAGGTAGTTGAACTGGGTTAACATAATTTTGTTTGATGAAATCAAAGTCTGGTGTCAGATATTTAAGAACTAATGTACATCTCTTAATTAAATCCTTTCCCATGTCTTCCAGTTTGCCATGATGTGTTCTCAGATAAGAGGTGTGTTTATGACTGGAGAACCTGTCATCAATTCTTTAATGCAATTTAACTTTCTGTGAATAGCTGAATGAAGTAATGCTTCAGCATCCACAAAATCAAACTGTTTTAAACTGCATCATATGAATCTTATAATACATTGTGTGAAAAATATAAGCAGTGAATATAAGTCACTGAGCACTTCTTTCCATCATACAAATGTCTGCCACCCTTCCAGAATTAAAAACTGCAACTGGGCCCCCTTTACCTAACAAGTAGAGTGATGTAGGGTGACTTCTAATAGCTGGAATACATTTCCTTCCAGCTGCGGAGCACAGACATAATCATCCTTTCAGATCAAATTATGACAATGTCAAATTATGACCAGATTAATTTTCTGTATTATACACCATAAGAATTGTGTGGTTAGTTGGACACAAATATTCATTCTCATTTCTTATTGTATTTTGAATGGAAGAGTTAACATTTCTCTTTGTTTAAAATATTAGTTTTATTTGCTGTAAATTCTCATTCATTGTCAAAGTGGCAACTGTTTGATTTTTTACTATTTATAAGGCAGTTTATGGGTATCTTGATATTATACAACAATTATACAAGAGATTATTCCATTTTCAATTGTTTAGTGACAAGAGTCAGGAAAAAGAATATGTGGCTAGACATCCTAGTCACCAAATAAAAAATGACGTAACTTGTTTTCTTGACTGAGAGGTGACTTCCTGACTTTCTTAACTGACAAGTCTTCCTAGACTGTACAGTTTTTGGTAGAGGTCAGTCTATGAGAAGAAAACAATGCACTTGCTGTTAGAATGAAATAATCTGTATGAATTGTTACAGCTACCAGTGTAGTATGCTTTTCCATGTGCACTATAGTGTCACAATGTCAATATCAAAGTACTCATTCCAAAAAGTTACAAGCTGTTTCTGTTTTGGGATGGGAACAAATTGAAAGGGGAAGGGATTTTTGACATTTCATCATCAAAGTCATGGTCATGACTCATGCACATGTTTAATCTGATCAATTAATATGTATATGGGTTATAATTTAGATCATGACCACTGAAGAAACAAGTCATATCCCTAAACAAAGGTGTATTTGCCTTATGTGGGAAGTTTTTGATATTGGGATGTGTGTATGTGCAGGGGTGGTCTCTGTGAGCCCAGCCCAGAAGCTGCCCTATGTCAGATCAGAGACAGCTCCAGAGGGCTCCAAAGGGGACCTGCTGCTGGCCAGAGCCAAGCCAGGGAGCAATGCTTGTTGGGCCTTTGGGAGAGCAAATTGAAGAAAATGGAAAAACAACGAGAACAACAAAACTGCCATGCAACTGCAGCTGGGAGAGAGGAGTGAGAACACGTGAGAGACCCAGCCCTGCAGACCCCAAGGTCAGTGCAGCAGGAGGGCAGGAGGAGCTCCAGGCATGCAGCAGCAGTTCCCCTGCATCCTGTTCAGAGGCCCCTGGTGGAGCAGGCTGTCCCCCTGCAGCCCAGGGATCCCACATGGAGCAGATCTCCACACTGCAGCCTGTTGAGGAGCCCCCAGTGGAGCAGATGGATGTGGCCTGGAGGAGGCTGTGGCCCATGGAGATCCCCTGCACGAGCAGGCCCTGGGCCGGAGCTGCAGCCCATGGAGAGGAGCCCACGCAGGAGCAGGGGGTCTGGGGGGAGCTGCTGCCCGTGGGGAACTCTTGTTTTGAAAACATTGGTCTTCCTGAGCAACTGCTATGCATATTGAGGCCCTGCTTCTCAGCACTTGGGTGAACGCTGCTCACTGATGGGAAGTAGAGAATAATTGCTTTCTACTTCTGCTTCCATGTGCCTCCCCTTTTTTTTTTCCCTTTAATTAAACCGTGTCTTATCCCAACCCATATTTTTTTTTTTCATCATGTTTTCTCCCCCTGTTCTTTTGAGGAAGAGGAGAAAGAGAGTGGTGTGGTGAAGCTTAGCTGTCTACCAGTGTGAGTCCACCACAAAAGGTTTCTAAAGTAACACTAAGTGTCCCAGAGCATCCTACCTGGCCTCCTGTGACAGAGGAATGTACCTTTCTTGTAGGTTATGGACCATTTCCTTCTGCCATATATGGATGTCTTGGACCCCTCAGGTGTCAGAAATGCCTCAGTTGTTTCTTTTTTCGGTTGTTTCATTTTTTGTACACCGAAGTTAATAGACTTTAAGTGTTCTGTGTTTTGATAGCAAGAGGTCAAATATATATAGTAAACTAATCCTATACATCAATCTCACGAGAGATCAAGTCCCCGTGTTGGAGTATATATTGTTTACAACACTTGTCTCAGTCATTCCCAGGACTGATTTTCCAGTCTTCAAATATTTGTCTTCAAAAGCTCCCAGCCCATCTTCTGAGAATGTTTTCTATGTTCTCTGAAAATTTCACCGAGTTATTATCTGAAGATTACTGACAATGAATTTTGTTTTCAGTGCAGTGGCACAGTGTTGAAATGCCCATGCTAGTGAGTTACCTCATTAGCTCAATATAATGGTGGACCAAGGAAACTAGTGTTTTCTTCAGCTGAGTCCGAATCAAGAATTTCAGAGTGCTTGCTGGTGATGCCTCTGCTAGAAACTTCTCACCCAGCCTGTCAGGAAAAGCTGGCTTTTGCTACCATTTTCTGAAGTGCTAATCTATACATAATATTTATTGACCTTTGTAGTAAAATCTACCAGTGGCAGATACTTTGTGTTCAACCAGCTATTAATGAATTTAGCTCAAAGTTTTATTTGCACACCACTTCCTGACCTGGGTTCCTGGTGCATCATCATAAGGTGGGATAACAGATTTTACAGGTAAAGTCTCAGACTTGAAGCTAGGTTCATGATCTTTGTGTGGGGCTTTTAGTTATTTTACTGCATGTCTTGTTAATCTTTGGCAGGATTCTTCAAGGATGGAACAATGTGTGACATTTTTTGGGAGTGTATACAGCTGGTGGTACGGAACTGGACTGGAAGGAGAGATTCCAGGTTTACTATTGCTTTTTCCATAGTAGAGGTATCACACAATGTTTATTAGTCTGAGACAGCCGTAATTGCACTCAGGATTTCAAGACAGCTGAGCTGTCAATGAGATTCGGTGGCCACTTTTCTAAAGGAAGGTCAGAGACAAAACAGGCTGTGAAACTCTGTACTAAGGTGGCAATATCTTGGATACCTTGCACAAAATATACAGTACCTAGACTGCTGAATGTCTGAGCTAGGCCTGAGTGTGACTAAGGCAGAACAACAGGGGCTATGCCTCTGCAGAGAAGCCTGTTCTCATTTGGTTTTCATCTGCAATTCCAATCAACCCAAATTCTCAGACATTACATTCTAACGTGCCATGCACAGACATATTAAAAGCCCTGTGCTCTAGTCAGTTCGCCTTTGCCATACTACCAGAGCTACAATTAATTGACACATTAGGTGATGTGAACCTCAGACAAATTCAGTTTTGAAAAGCAAAAAATGCTTGGGGTTTGTTTGTTTATTTATTTAAATAAAGACCAAGGTTCGCTTGTAATTTCTTAATTATAAAAAAAAAAAACAAAAAAACTGACATATAGAAAAATCTGCTTTTCTGTGATGAGTACACTGCCCATGATACAGGACCCCTTTAAAGCTCAGGAAGGCCTCTCTCAGCTTCCAGTTTAGTCACTTTTTCAAAAGAATTTCCAGGAATTTGGTTGCCAGACTCTAAGTCTCCAGTGATCACTTTCTCACTGCTCTGTTTTCCAGTAGTACATCCTTTTTATGAAATTTGGCTTGGGAATGATGCTGACCTTGAAGAAAGTGAGGTGGGGGATTTTAGTGGTTTGTGTCAGGACTTTGGCTGCAATTCCTGTGTTGTAATCACCTTATCTATGAGGTTTTTGTATTAACCAATCAAGCTTAAAAAAATAAATAAATACCCCAGTATAATGCACAACATGTTATTTTACTTTGCTAATTTTTTCAAGGATTTTTGGCTGCAGTTAGTCAGTGTGTACTTCTTTTTTTTTCCTTTTTTTTTTTTTTCTTCTTTTCTGATATAATTTCTTAGGTATATTAAATATCATTTTTTATCTGGCTGAAGCATGTATAAGAATACATGACTTAAAGAGAAACCCACAAGTCTCCAAAATATTAGAATGATTCTATGAATGTTTATTAGGTCAGCCTCATGGAGGCACTGCATTTCTGTTTAGCATTTAAACTGTTCTTCCTAAAAAGCATATTTCAGGCTTAACCCAATTTCATACTTTGTTGAATTAAGTTTGCCTTCAGTTCTTCAGTTGTATTCCATACAGACTGTGACATAAACACCATCCATATATGTTATGTCCCACCATAACCCAGGTCACAAAATGCTCTGAAAGAATAAATAGCAGACAATTTTCAGTTACAGGACTATGTATCCGAATAGGTTAATTCTGCTTCATTTACAAATTACAAATGGGATGGTTTGTTTATCACAGCAAGCAGAATCTGATAACAAAATTTAAGCCTGTTCACTCAAAATACTTTTATTATTTTTGTCACTTGGCTTCATAAAGGACCAGGTTGTTATAATCTTATTTATTGTGAGCAGGACCTTATTCTACATATAGTTTATGGAGATCTTCTCAGTGACAGCTACTTGGCAGGTAACCATGTTATTAGACACGTTGCAATTATAGAGTAGTTTGCTCTAAACAGGATAGATCAGCATTGCTACAGGTACATGCCTGTGAAAGCTACTGATATCACATGAAAACTGCTGTACAGGAAAGGATTTATGAACTCTGTATGGTAAACGAAACATACTCTGTTAAGTTTCTGTGTGTCAGTCTTCAGAATTTTATTTTACTGAGCAGTTTTGTGGTGGTTCATATTTTTTCATGTCAGATGCTCTAGCAGAAGGCAAAATGAGCCTTCAGGAAGGGATAAGACAACTCCACAACAGTGCCTTTCAGCTTTCCAAGTGCCTTGCAGGTGAGTGGAAGGCACAACCACAGCTTTGCTACATGGGCTTCACCTTGTGAGGCATAGAGACAATAGAAGCTTCAGAAAACAGAGCACTAAGCATAAATCTGCCCAATCTAGTGGAAGTGTTGAGAGAGAGAGGGTGGGAGCAGAGTCTGTGACTTAAGACCTACCTCTCCACTGCTCAGAAATGCTTATAGCCAGATTCAACACAATGAAGCATCTTCAAGAGGTAAGTAACAATCCCCTTTCAAATGAAGTACTAACAGTCTTCCTGAAGAAAAATCACTTTTATATTTGTTGTCAAGAGCATCACTTCTGAAGTTAGACACCCTCACTTAACTCTACTACCCCCAAAATATTGATGCCTACCAATATTTTCTTGCTAGAAGAATTGGTGGACTGTATTTTATTATTAAGTGCTAATGGCTTTAGTGGGGGGAAAACAAATAAACAAACAAACAAAAAAAACAGAAAAAAAACAAACAGTTCTATAACTGAATTGCTTCTGACAATACCTTTCTGTGTAGCATATGCTTTTGTACAATTCCAATACTTTCAGTTTGAGAAGAGTCAAGAATTAAGTACATGAGCCTCATGAATATGTTTCATATGACCAAAAAAATGCTCTGTGACTATATTCCTAAGATAAAATGCAGTTACCTCATTGCAGTTTTGGGGCATGAGAAAATGAACAAAACTAAGCTCTTTTACTACATTATTAATTGTTGTCTAATCTGTAAGAGAAATTGCTGTTTCTCTTTGATGAAATACATGTATTTCAGACAAAATGCATAGCAAGGAACATTTTTTTAGGAAATCATTTGGAGCATCTTCAGTTTTGCAACACGTATTTTACATGGCCAGAAGTATTGCATCTTATGTTCCCTAAAGTTTTGCTTCTGCCTGGAAAGGAAATAAACAGTGTTTTAAGAATTTCAACATGTTTCTGAGGAAGTTCATGCCGGTAAGTTTGTAATGAAACATTTTAGTTTCTGAGAAGTGTATTTGATTATGTGCATCTGCACAAACTTTCTATCTGTACCACTACTGAATCTTGCATTAACTACTGAGTCTTGCATTATATGGGAAATGGACATTTCATATAAAACCCTTTGACTATAACTATATTGCTAAATAAAATGACCAGAAACCATTGTCTAACCCTGGTGTATATTTTATGTTATGTTATTTAAACTCTCTTCACACCTTTGCCTCCAAACCAGCATACTTTGATAATATGTAGCCCATGTAGAGAGTGGGCCTATGCTGACCATGTTCCGACTAGAGACTGTAGAGAGTGGGTCAGTGTTAGCCAGTCTGGATGAAAAATGTGTCAAGATACAATCAAGCCATACTTGGTCCTGGTTTGTTTTCTGCTTTAGATATAACCTAATAACTGAGTTGCTATAGATAAATGATTTATTGAAAATCCTACACAAACAAGTAGGGAGAACAATAACTAACAAATTAAGCAAATTAAGGTTCACACTGGCTTTAGGATGAAGACAGGGTAGTATAGATGACCCACCCATGGTCTTCTCTATCACTGCTTCCCTCTGAATAAAGGAATAAATCTTTGAAGGAGGAAAAAGAGGAGTGTGTGTTCTTTCACTCATATTTGTCCATCCTGATGCTGCTTCCGTTGAGATCAGTATTGTGGAAGTCTTTATTTGTGACACTGTAATCAGTTTTCACTGAAAAAAGGGTCACCAAGAAATTCCTCCTTGTTTTAGTTCCTGGTAAATGTGAGAGCCTGGAAGCTACGATCTGGCCTACCAAGAATACATGGTGACCCAGTTTTGCTTCCTTCCTCCCACTCAGTGGAAGAGGCAAAAGGCTGCACAGAGCTTGCTGGGTTAACACTCTAAACACTGGGGTCTAAGTAATTCTGGAGTTTTCCCAGTTTCATTCCAGAGCAGGGTACTTGGACAGAAGAGATCAGAAAATCTATAGCAAAACTGATGTAGCTGTTGTACTGCTTGTACCTTAGAGGTTGAAATAGTGAAAGAATGGATCTAAATGTTCTCAGTGGTTAAAAAAAAAATATGTGCAGGAGGGTTGATTTGTTATTGTTCTTGTTGTTGTTTTTAATGTAAAAAGATAAAACAAAAACACCTGCACAAATATATTCCATACAGTATACAATACATGCAATTTATCATCACTGTGAACAGGCTGGAGTGAGCCAAGCTTTCCAAACACTGTTCTTGCTGTGGAATGCAGCCATTCTTCATGACAGTCTTCAGGGCATAAGTATTTCTAAACCCAAAGTGTTTCACAGCATATTTTAAATAATCGGTCATCATATTAAATGTTCTCAGTGACTCCAGTGTTTCTGCATGTGAGCTACTTCTTATTACAGAAAAATTACAGACAACAGTAGGGAAAATAACTATTTCACCCCCAATGTTAGCTAATAAAAAACATAAGTATTTTCTCTCTTAATTAATTTCCAGGGTAGATTTCTGAAAACACATAAATAGATTGTACATAAGAAAAGTCTTAAAGGAGACTGTTACCCAGAATAGTCCTGGAAACAGTAGAACTAGATAAAATAAAGTGTTGGATACCAAGATACATTTAGGTTACAGGGAAAACTGTAAATGGGGATATTTAGATTTGAAACATCTATGTCGTATGTCAGTTAGTTGTTGTGACTCCCTCTGATATCAGTGAGAAGGGAGACACACACAGTGTGTGTGCATGGGACAATGAATGCCTCATATTTTGGACATATTAGGACGAAATGAGTTGCACAGTTGCACTCTGGAAAAAGAAAAGTTATTATTTTTTTAATGTTTATCCCTCACTGTTGACATAAGATAAACCATAAATTATAAGCTTATCAAGCTGTGCTTCCTTTACACCTCACAGTGTTTTGGAGAAGTGCGCTAGATGCTTATCAGAAGATACGCATGGCATTGCCTAAATGCTCAACAGTAAAATTATGTGGATGGCAAAGAAGTGACTATCTGCTACAAGAAAAAAAGTGTACCTTACTCATAACAGGTAACTATGATAAATGTAAATAAATATATCCTCTAAGTACTTTTAAGATACAGTAACTGAAGGATCTACACGCAAGAGATGAAAAAAGAAAAAAGAAAAAAAAAAAAAGAAAACTTTTCTGTTGTTGTTGATCTATTTGTTTTTCTTAAATATTCCAGTTAGAGAGATGGAGCTTCTAGAGGGATTTGGAATCAGTCAAAAGATTCTCCCTCTGTTCTGCTGTCCCAGTGAATCCAACTCTGAAGCTGATACTTAGGATTTAATCAAATTATCACTGAGTTCTGTGGAATTTTGTGTTCAGTCTGGAAAACACAAATGAGACCAATTGTCAGATAAAATGATGAATGAGGTATTACAATGAAGTTTATGGAACCAAAAGGAACATATTCTATGTTACTCCAAACTATGTAAAACTCACGTGATTTCATGTTTAATAAAAATATTAGACTTTCTGAGTGAACCTTAAGCCCAGTTTTGAGTGAACCTTGGCTGATTTATGCCTTGCATTCTCACATGATTTTGACAAGGAGCCAGATAAAATTTGGCAGTTTTGACTGTGTTTCATTTTGAGATTTTGAGTTTGTTTGGACCTAAAACCCAAGCAAAATGTGTAGTTGTGAACCCAGAGAGAAACAGAAGAACACTGCATCCCAGCTCTCCATGAAATTAAGTGATGGAGTTTCATGTAATTCTGATATACAGATGTTAAAATCAGGTGAGATGAATCCTGTGCTCGAGGAAAATCGCTGTTGGTGACCAGAAGCATGACAAGAGAGAGAAATAGCTTCCAGCTCTAGCCTACATGAGCACCAGGAGACATGTTTCCATCTTCTTCTGCTGTTTGCCTCTTACTCTCAGTTGAAATGGTAGAGCTTTAACACACCGAGAACCCAGATGTACCTCTACACCACTCTCTTCATATGCCTACCATGTACCACCAACTGCACTCACCCAAACAGTCTCCTAATGCACCTAATGTATACTTCACCTTGGAAATCTTTACTTCCAAGAAGCTTTTTGCCTCTTGAACCTGCTCCCACATCTTAGGCAGGAATACAGATCTTGAAAATAGCTAGGTTCTAGCTAAAGCTGAAGAGCCAAGAAGTTTCTGCACTCAAGTACTTAGCTGAAGGACCTGTCTACAGCTCGACTAAATGCCTCTACCTAGACAGAGCTGGCAGCTACTGCTGTTATGTATCACTTTACCAGTCTGGAAACTTCTGCACCATGCTAAGCAAAGCTGTGTATCAGTATGTCATTTAACTTTGTATTTGTTTCTGATAATCCTTCTCTTTTAATGGAGTTCAGAAGCTTGAGATGGTATAGCCTTCAGTATCAAAACAGTAAAAATATATAAATAAAAAATATATATAAATAAAAAATGCATAGTGAAAAAAAAATGCAATCTGACTGATTTTTCTTCAGTAGATTTCCTCCCAAGCTGTCAGATTTGTAAAGGCATTGAAGAACACTGGTCAGAAGTCATTCAACAAAGCATAACTTTTGGTAATGGTTAGTAGCAGTTTCACAGGATTTAATTGTATTTTCTGGTGTATGTTATTCATATGTAAGATTTAAGGATTTTTTTTTTGTTTTTTTTTTTTTTTTTTTTCAGAATTTATCTTCTGTCATCAGAATCTCAAGGCACAAGCTTAAACTTGACAGTTTAAGCACCGCAGACATCATGAAGATACAGGTTATAAGTAGCCAAAAGGGTTAATCATGTCCTGATGTGCCTCAGGCAGAGCTTTGATAGCTGATAGAGGGAAATGATTGTCCCACTCTACTCTAATCTGGTGTGGCCTCACCTCAAGCACTGTGAGCAGTTTTGGGTGCTACAATATAAGAAAGACATAAAAGTATTAGAGTCCAAAGGAGGGCTATGAAGATAGTGGAGGGTCTGGAGGACAAGACATATGAGAAGCAGCTGAGGTCACTCGTTCAGCCTAAAGAAGAGGAGAGTGAGTGTAGGCTTCATGGTGGGCTGCAGCCTCCTCATAAGAGGAATGGAGGGACAGGTGCTGCTTTCTGCTCTCTGGTGACAGCAACAGGACCTGAGGGAACAGCAGAGAGCTGTGAAGGGAAAGACCAGGCTGGATGTTAGGAAAAGATTCTTCACCAAGAGGGTGTTTGGAAAGTGGAACAGGCTCCCCAGGGAGGTGGTCATGGCCCCAAGCTTTAAGAAATGTTTGGAGAACACTCTTGGACATATAATCTGATTTTTTGGGTAGTCCTGTGTGAATCCAGAAGCTGGATTTAATGATCGTTTTAGGTCACTTCCAATTCAGGATATTCTATGATTCTATGATTTAAACAGCAGTTTTATCAGCTTAAATGGTTCTTTGTATGAACTGAGGAATAAGAAGGTCAAGAATCTCCTTATGGTTTGGCCAGTGAAACAGTGGCAGGAGAGAATGAATAACAGATCTTTTGCTGCATTCTCTCACTGTGATGAACAGTATTGCTTATTAAATGACATGAAAGTGACTATTTTCATTGGTGCACAGTGCCAGGACAAGAGGCAATGGGCACAAGCTGGAACACAAGAGGTTCCATGTAGACATCAGGAAGCACTTCTTTACCATGTGGGTGATAGAGTCCCAGGACAGGTTTCCCCAAGAGGTTGTGGAGTATCTTTCCATGGAAATCTTCAAAACACATGTGGATGTGGTCCTTGGCAACCTGCTCTAGGTGTCCCTGTTTGAGAAGGGGGGTTGGATGACCTCCAGAGGCCCCTTCCAACCTTAACTGTTCTGTGAGTCAGTAATTCTGTGAAAAGGGAAAGATTTTGCAACTGAAGAAAACACACTCCTGACCTTTCGCAGGATTCATCTGACCCCTCTAGGTTGGTGAACTGATACTCACATAAAGAAATACACTAATGTAAAAGAGACAATTCAGATGGTCAGTTTCCCAGTACAGTTAGCTACTCAAAAGTGATAGGCACTGGTTGTGAAAGAGAACATTTAACTGATGGGGAGAAAAATGGACTACCTCCTTCTTCTTTCCTATTTCATTCCCTTTTCTTTCTTTGGTTTATCTCATTTCAATATTTATGACTGAGAGGAGATGGCTTAGCTAGCATATTTCCTCAAAGACATGAAGAAGAGAAGGGACAGAGTGACAGAATGTTCTAACAAGAGAAACCATAATTTCATTTTTTTTATTTTAGTTGATGAAGATCTCAAAATGAACCAAAAAAAAAAAAAAAAAAAAAAAAAAGTACATGTACAGTGGATGGTTTCAGTTTGATGCAGGACTTATAAAATATCAGGACAACCCTAAAATGTTGTCACAGAAAGAATATTTGTGAATTCAGAAGAAATAAAATACTCAAGAATCAAAACAGGCAGGTATATTCTTGATAAAGCTCCAAGTGGTAGGGGAAGAATCTATTTCAAACATTTACATTTAATGCTGGTATGCACCAGAATAAAACCAGAAGAGTGAGAAGGAGCAGGCTGTGTCTCAAACTACAGAGAAAGACAAAATGTAAGCTCTGCAAGCTTTCCAAGGTGAGGCCAGCCTTTGAAGAAAAAAGAGCGAGAAATAAAGGAAGAGAGAGGGAAAGAGGTTATACTGCCAGACCTTTGCAGTCATCATAGCCAAGATACTGGAACAGCTAAAAAGGAACTTTGGAATCAGATATATTTTAAGTTTCTGTTTTCATATTTCATTTTTTTGTTTCCAATTTTGCAGTCAGGAATTCATCTGCTTGCGAGGACACATTTGTTTCCTTCTTTAGGCTTGTCTTGTGTTAAGAATGGACTTCTTTGGCAAGAAGCAAGCTATGGAGAAATAACCTGTGATTCGTGATTCTGGATTAACTCATGCTGCACATTGTCTTTTGCCATGCAATGAAGAAAACAAGGGAATTAGGACACAGAATGTCTTGTGAAGTTCTTGCTAGACATAGCCCCCGCACTCTCTCAGAAAAGCAAGCAGCTCAGAAACCTAGTTGAGCCAACAAGGAACTGTGTAAACTTCTAAATGTATGAGTGCAAATGAGGTAGAGTGGATATCAGACATTAAACAAGCCTTTTTTTTTTTTTTTTTTTTTTTTTTTTTTTTTTTTTAACTCTCCCAAATCCTTCCAGATGTTAAAATAAATTATCAGCACTGGACAATTGTGTTTTATTACTAATCCTAGTATTAGGGTTAACTTTCACCTGTTTTTCTGCCTTGTCTTCTGATTTCAACTGTTGCTTGAAGTTCAAAATATGTTAATTTTATCTTTTTATTGATGGTAAAAATGTGCATCAGGTCACTCATGCTATAGAGTAAGCTGGATAAACTTTAAATGTAGCCCTGACCATTTATTGCTGGGAAATTTAATATTTTAACAAAAAAAGATGTTGTTCCTCTTTGTGTTGGCATCAATGAGAGTTCTTGTGTGTAAGACAATTAGTACTGGTAGCTGAAGTTCCCTGCAAGGAAATGATTCAAGACAGATGATAATAAAAAGTGAAAAAAATAGAAAGTGAGATGCGGTTAGAGCAGCGAAACTCTCACTTATTAAGGCTATGTCTTCACTGCTGAGTTACTCAGCTGGTGCCACCAGTTTGGCACACACAAAGAGCTCTGAATCAAATACAGCAATGCCTTGATGTAAGCAAGATGAATTGCAGAGCTACAGGTTACAGTCTGTGCTTTAATTCTTCTTAGTCTCGTAAATATATCATCTGCAGAGACAATTCAGACACCCCTCTGGTGTCTTACCACAGTTCCCTCTTTGCTTCACTCAGATTGTGAGGAAAAATCTCATGGTTCCTTCAGGAATAGAGAATGTTCCCATGTTTTCTTGCCCTTTACTCAGATCTAGTTATTGTTCTGTGCAACATAATAACACTATCAAGTAGCTAAAGTTAATGATGAAAAAAAATATGAAACTGATATTACATTAGCAAGGACCATTAATCTTCTTTCTGTTCAGCTGTCTGTGGTGTAGAGTATTGTATCTATTTCAATTTTCTACGTGAAAATGCATTAAAGACAACCTTACAAACATCTATTCATTGTCTATAAAAAGAGGCTAGCTGAGATGTACATATTTATACCAGTTGAAATGAATCCCAGTCCAAATGACTTAATCTCAGCTGGGAAAGTGATCACTCTTTCTTTCTCTCTTTCTCTCTTTCTTTCCCTCTTTCTCTCTTTCTTTCTCTCTTTCTTTCTCTCTTTCTCTCTTTCTTTCTTATTGACTTAAGCTAAGATCATTGCCTGTCAGAGTGAGGGCTCAGCTGCAGTCTTAAGTCAAACAGATTAGCTGAGGTCATAGGAGATGCAGAGCAGGGTGGAGCACAAACACTTAAGAGAGTCAGGCCCTGGTTACCTGCTCTTCCCCAGCTGCTAGGTCACTGCTAGGGTGGGTGCCCCTTCCTTTCTCTTTTCTGTGTGCGGGTTACAACAGTCTGCTCATTAATGAACATCTGTCTTAGCTGAAATATTGTGATACTCCTAAGATTAATGTTTGCCATTAGGTTGAAGGTTAGATCAGAGCCAGAAGAATAAAAGATGAGCACAGTACTGGGAAGCACCATTAGAAAAGGTCACCACTTGCAGCTGAGACTGCTGCAGACACCCACCCCTTTTTCCCCCACAACGTTGAAGTTAATCAACTTGAATTCATGCTGAATTGAGCAACAAAGAAAGAATTTGTATCACAAATAGTGTGGCCAGCAGCACCAGGGATGTGATTGTCCTTCTGTACTCAGCTCTGGTGAGGCCGCACCTCGAGTACTGTGTTCAGTTTTGGGCCCCTCACTACAAGAAGGACATCGAGGTGCTGGAGTGTATCCAAAGAAGGGCAGTGAAGCTGATGAAGGGTCTAGAGAGCAAGTCTTATGAGGAGCAGCTGAGAGAGTTGGGGCTGTTTTCACTTGGAGAAAAGGAGGTTTGGGGGAGACTTTATTTTGCTCTACAACTACCAAAAAGTAGGCTATAATAAGGTGGGGATTGATCTCCCAAGCACCAAGTAATAAGACAAGAGGGAATGACCTTAAGTTGCTCCAGGGGAGGTTTCATCTGGATGTTATGAAAAAATTTCTTCACTGAAAGGGTTGCTGGAGGTATTCAAAAGACACGTAGAACTTAGTGACATAGTTTAGTGGTGGACTTGGTGATGCTAAATTAAAGGTTGGACTTGATGATCCTGGAGGTCTTTTGCAACTCTATGATGCTGTGAATTTTTACAGGTAGGGATCTATCTGAGCCAAGAAACAGTAAACTTGTGGACTTAACTTAAGAGATTTTAGCTAAGAGTAAACAAATTGTTAACAATGCTGAGTGCTGGAGTTTCTGAAGATCCCACCAGCCACATCAGCCAAATAAAATATCTAAAGAGTTTGCAGACAGAACTGTTTTCTCAGTGGAGGAGCCTTGGAAAATGATAAGATTCTAACATTTTGAAAGTTAAGGACATAACTGATCTTGAAGGCTGATATATAGATATGTGCTTGGTTAAGGTGAAGTGAAGAGAGAAAGAAGACATACAGTGTCATGATACATATAATCACTGAGCTCTAATGAGAAGAATATATCGGTGTGGCTAGTACAGGATCGCTATTTCAAATGTAAATTACCTTGTGTTTGTTTAACCTAAAGGTTTCAGCAATGCAAGTTAGGTCTACCCTGAAGACTGAACTCTTAAACCATAAAATTTGATTAGTCCTGGAATCAGTCAGTCAGCTTTTAAATCAGTCTTTCACTGTGTCCTCTTATTTTCAAGAAAACAAACAAACAAACAAAAATGGTTGTTGTAGCTAACCATGATTACTCACCTGAACACCAATCCACTGGGACAGAGGAATGGCTTGTTCCTGAGTGAGGAATTGTTAAGTTGCCTTCCTTCAGATTTCATCTTGGTGCTGTCAGGTAAATCCAGAGAGCTTGATTTGTGTTGCTTTGTTTATATTCTCCATTACATATATGGATGTGTAAACTGATCCATTTCACATACCTGTTCATTGGATCTAACTATCTTGTTTGTGAAATTCGCTAATGACTTGACAAGGCATAAAGTTTAGTAATATAACTTCAAAATCCAAGCAATTCTAAAGACAAATTCATTATACAGTACCTTATCTCACATTTCAGCAGACAAAAGCAAGGCTATATTACTTCCCATTTTATGTGTGAGTGGACCCCAGGCCATAAAAATCAAATAAGACTCAACTAGGAAAAAATCTGGGCTAATGAAAAACTTATGTTAGAAATGAAGAAACTCTGTAGGGCCAAGTACGCATTGATTTCATAATTCAAATGCTGTAAGCTGCTTTTCCATTAGTTGGCAAAGCATTTCTCCAAGCTTTGCCTTGACTAGAAAGTGCTGTTTTTAACAAGATAATGAGCTTAGCATCAGTTTTTAAATCTTTGTCACAAATAGGTTTATAGCTGAAGTTATCAGAACAATATATCCAAAATTTATTTGTAGCTTCCCTGATCAGTTAGGAAAAATCAAGGCAGTGTCATCTAAATCAGATATTTTAACACATACAAGGTTTATGTTATGACATTGCCTGGAAACTTTTATCAGCAAAGTGGGACAACACGTTTCCCCATAGATTCCCTCAAGACTGATGAGAATGATTTAGTCCTTAATTCTGTTCACAGGTTTGCATGCCTTTTCTCTGACTATGATGCATATCAAAAAAAAAAAAAAAAAAAAAAAAAAAAGGTGTGTGGGGGAGAGGGGACATGATAAGAAGATCTATAAGGCAACTATTTTCCTGTTCCTGAGGAGTTTGCTTAAACCTCTGCAACTGACATGAAAACCTTTGGGGTTCATATGCTTGAGGAATTTCAGACCATCTCCATTGTGACCCTAGTCTTTGTGAATCTTTGTGAAAGTTAATAGTTGACGTTTAGTTACATTGCATCTGCAACAAAACATAGTAATAGACAATATTTGCAAATGCCTTTTGCCGTGATTTGTTGATGGGCTAAACAACTTTATTTCCAGTGTAAAGAAAAGCATGTTAAGTATAAAAAGTAAGTCTCATCCATGGTTTATTGGTTTTAAAGCTGTAAGCACTATCATGGCCAAATCTGAGCTTCTCCATCACCAATGAGCTGTAGATTCTCACCAGTCTTCTCACATCAAGCCCATAGGTACAGGTTGACCAAGACCTGTTGTTTGTTTACTTGGTTGGTTGGTTGGTTTTAATCTTATAAGAAGAAAGCAGATTTCATTTATTTATTTATTTTACCTAGGTAAAGTGAGACCTGGAGTGATGAAGAGGCTTTGACAAAACCAAGGGATATGTCTGTGGAAGAACTAGATCAGTACACAGGCTTGTAGTTTATCAGACTTCCAGTCAGACATCTCAGTGCTTTAGAGAGTAGGTGAATATCACCAACTCGTGTGATCATTTCAGAAGCTAGGCAAATGCACAAGACCTGAGACATAACTGAGGTCATTCAATAGATTAAGGAAACCAGCAAATCAGTTCAATGCAGCAGCATGAACAAGTGATGAGGCAGACGATAAAACAAGCTTTGATTTAATGAATTAAAATGTATGATTTAGATACAGCTTTGCCCAATGCTCTTCTGGAAACCATGTGTTGCCTAATGATGGGTTTCCTCTTAGTATGGGCTCCTTTCCAACTCTGAAGGGACACATTTCTGGCACTAGAGGAAAACTATGAATGTATTATTTTCTTTGAGTTTCTCAATTACAGAATAAGGATTCCAGTGTTACTGTACTTGGTGTTTCTGTCATCGAAGCAGATACTCTTAACCTCCTGCAAGGTAAAGGCCTCTCCAGAACCTTTCCTAGCCACCTGCTGAAGTGCTGAACTGGGCTTTTACAACTAAGAGAAGGAACTGGCAAGACAGCAGTATTACTGACCATGCTTCTTTTCTTTGTGGCCTGACCACAGAGGCAGAGCATGCTGTCTTCTGCTGTCAGAGGTGGCGATGCTCTGAGGATGGTTCTCAAGGTCCTCATTGATGTTAGTCACCATCACATGTTGTCAATCCATGAAATCAACTTTAAAAAGAACTAAGATTAGTCACCTAAATAAGGATATGTGGTGGTAGTAAAGCTGGGTGGCTTTTTCAAGACATTTTCCACAAGTCTAAAAACCTGGATTGCATCTGTGTGTGTTCCTATCTTTCTGCCTTTGCTTTGCCTGGATGTTGGCAGCGCTTCTCACACTGTGGGTCATGACCGCTCAAGGGGTCACAGGAGAGTTCAGGAAGAATCAGTGACTGGTGGAAAAGGCTTGAGTAAAATTTTCTAACAACAACAACAAGAAAAGAATTTAAAAAAAATAATAAAATTGATCAACACAAAAGCAAATTAAGCTGATTTAATCTTTGAAAGAAAGAAGCAATCCTTCATTCAAGACCCAAACCATCTGGGGGGCCTTCAGGAAGATAGGGGAATGAAAGGGCTCACAATTTTAATGAGTTAGAATTTCAATTCAACTAATTAGCTCCTCAAATGGGGATAGGGTTTAGTTTAACAGTGAAGACAACTTATAGAATACGTTTGAAGAAAGGGAAAATCCTGCTCTGTGGCTTAAGCTTTTCCAGTCAGGGAACATCCTGTGATCCCATGTGATCACGTGAGATTTCAAAATGGAATTTGTGCCTCTTCAGCATCATGTTTTTCATGGTAAAATAAGATTATAGCATTTTTCTGACAAGTCACTGATAATGAACTTTGTGAACTGATTACAACAAGAAAAATTATAGATTTAAATTTGATGTACTACATAAAATTAAAGGAGAAGGTAGGAATAGTTGGATGTGAGCAGAAACAGAATTTGATTGTTTGCTACAGCCTCTGCTGCTTTTTTTGTTGCAGGCCCAGTGCAGTGGAGTGAGCAGGATGGTGGGGCAGAAGGGCAAGAGGAACCTCTTAGGTAAAGGGTCCAGCAAACCAGAATTTCTGCGTGGAAGGATGGGTCACTGCTTGACAGACCTTTCAGTGTGGATGCCTTTGCAAGCTCGTTTTGATTGTAGATTTAGATTTAATGAAAGGTGAAAGTCAGAGGTTACCAGAACAGTCAGTGAACCTTCTGCCAATTAAAGGTTTTGCCCCAAAGACCACACCTTGTGATGGCTGAATTTCACTACCACCCCTTCCAGAGTGTTTTCCCTCTACTACCTTGTTATTGTAGTGATGGTGGCATTGTAAATTATAGTCCCAGCTGGATGAAGAGCCCTTCTGAACTGATCCTAGTGCTGCTCCCTGTAGTATTGCTAATGATTACACAGCTGCCTACTAGGCATTCTAGAGAGTAGGCTCGTGGGTCTGCCTCCAGCACAAGTTGCAATAAAGTTTGTTTTCATTCAAAACAAAATATATTGGGATTATTGTCAGAGCAGCCCCAGAGGCTTGCACAGGGGGTCTAGTAAGCATTGGTAAGAAAATTAGAAGCCTTAAGGTTATTAATGTTGCTAGAACAGCCAGCTTAGTGGCCAGCAGAAGTGTAATTTACCTACACTACCATCACACGGTGGAGCAAGGCAATCAAGTAAGAGGTCAAGGGACTTTAACATAACATGAGATAGATATATAGCCCCAAGTTTTTGGGGCCAGATTCTCTGCTGCTGTAAATCAACTTACCTTCATGAGAATCAGTGGACCTATGCGGTTTTCAATGTGCTAAGAATCTGGCCTATACCCTTTATGGAAGTTATCCTGAAATGAATGCAGCAGCAAAACTCAATTTTCATTTTTGCTTTGTTTTAAAGCCAGCACATGACATTTTTAGCTCAGCTGTACATTGGTTTAGAGAGCAAGAATGTAGTTTAACACTTTTGGCAAGCACACATCTCAAAATGGTCATGAAAAAGCTGATGAGATTCCATCAATACACATTAGCTAATAGAGAGAAAACTTAAGTAAATGCAGAAGGAGCAAATATCTATTTTTAACTGATTAGTAACCAAAGTTCAGGTAGCATGCAGTCTTTTGCCTGCAGCTGTGGTTTTTAGTCTATAAAACAGCAGTTCATGTTCCTATTTATAAAAATGATTTAGTGCGCACTTGACCAAAAAAGTCATATCAGCTTTCGGTGATTTAAGTGACACGAGAGTGTGCTGTGCATTCATGCCAGGGGATAGAGTTAGGAAGCTGACAGAGATAGCAGAGAGTATGAGGAGGACACAGACAAGTAAAATGAATACACTGTTCATGTACTGATACACAAGGTTCAGTCCTTCTCTTAGGTACATACAGATATAGGTCCAAGCCACAACTTTTATTTCTGGGTTGCAGTCCAAGTCTATGTCTCAGGGCAGTCCCAAAGCTGATGAAGTTTCAGGGAGCACTGAGGGGATTGAATCTAGTGTTTTTATGCAGAATAATTTGTGGCAAATCATAAATATAAATCTTGTGGTAACACTTGAATCTCTACCAGACACTTTAGCCTCCAGTAATACCGCTTACTGTTCTCAAGAAGTCCTTGCATTTACTGATTTATCACAGTTATGCATAGTACCTGACACAGGAAGAACCTGTTATTACCTTTCTCAGATGAAAAATATAAGATTGAATACAAAGAAACTCAAGAAACATAAATATTTTTATTTTTGCTTAGGGTCATGAATCTGCTATTCAATCAATTTAGTTTTCCTACATATTTGTAGGGCCTAAGCTACTTAAGAATTTGTGTTCTGCTTTTTTATGCTCTGTAGCTGTTCTTGTCCTTTGTTTAGAAAAAGACCTGGCTCCAATTGTCTCATGAGATGAAACTTAGCTCTGTAGTTTGCATTAATACATCAGTATTTGAAATATCTTTTGTGTATTTATTGAAAGTCTGACTTTCAAAACTGATCTGACATTACAAAGTCAGGTTGTTTATTAGGAGAAATTCCTTCTCAGAAAGAGTAGTCAGGCATTGGAATGGGTTTCCCAAGGAGGTGGTAGAGTCACTGTTCCTGGGGTTTTTAAGAAACAGTTGGATGTGGTACTTAAGGACATGATTTAGTGGGTAATATTGATGGTAGGGGGGTAGTTGGACCAGATGATCTCGAAGGTCTTTTCCAACCTTCTTAATGATTCTTTGATTCTGTGAAATGGAGCAGACCCTTTAACAGTTTTTTTCAATAAATGTGTTCTTTCTTGTCCTTGGAGATTAATCAAGTCACATTTTCCAGGTCACTAAGGAATTAAAAATTGGAGATATTAATTTGCTTTCATCTCAGGACAAGTACAAAACTGGATCCAGTAGGGATTTTGCAGGTCAGAACTGAAGGTATACATAGCTTTTTGTTCATTTCAGAGATCCTGACAATACCAGGACACAGGAAGAGACAGAGAGGGAGAGAGAGAGAAAGAGAGGGAGAGAGAAAGAGAGAGAGGGGAAGGGAGGAAGGAAGTAAGAGAAAAAGTTCTGAGGTAGCATAAACTGAAAGGCTTTAATATACCATGTACTGAGATCAGACAAATGAACAACAGGTGACAGTTTTCTCTTCAACATCCCCTGACTGGTGGCTGTCCTTTACTCTGTGCTTCTGTACAACCATTCTGGCCAGCACAGTTGGGAGCATGCACTCACACAACTCTCTTTTGTTTCCTGTTTGTTTGCTCTCAAAAAAATACAATCAAGCAAAGTCCTGATGGAGCTTGAAGGAACTACATCCCTTCCAGCAAGTTGGGCTAGAGTGAGCAAAAGCCTTCCCTCTCCCACCTGCCCACCTCCAGCACTGCCAGTGGCTGCTCCTTCCCCAGCAGCTGCAGCAGAACAGCCAGCTCCTCAGCTTGCAGAATTCACAGATCATCATGCTCATTAACACAAACTGAACTCGACTGTGACTTAAATTGATATACCAGACAGTCAACTGCAGTTGCCAGGGAACCAAACACACTAACCATTCTGTTGCCACCACTGCTGCTGGGATGGAAACCTCCAGCAGAGAGCTGGGGGCAGAGAGCTGAAGAGGACTTCTTAGGTTACACCAAACTAGACCACCACAGTGCCTTTGGAAGCTCCTTCTGTCACAGTCTGAGTTGCCCTGGAACTAGGTTGTAAAGCGTGTGCAGGGCCAAGGAAATCTGTTTTGCCATGCTCCTTTGCACGGATAAGTGAAAACCCACAGCCTTAGTCAACCCATCTCCTCTGAGGGTTTGTGCTCTCTGGAAGGAGTTCTGCCTTTCAGAAGCCAGAGCTGGTCACAGGAGACCAGCTGGCATGCTTGTAACCCTTTGCTTTAATGAGGGCAGCCTGCCAGGCTGATCAGAATCTAAATTTAACTTTATTGCTTCAGGTATTGTGAAAACATTGTGTTTCTGGATCACGAGGGATGCTGGGCAGTGAGCCATATTGAGGACCAGGAGCCAGATGGTTGTCTACTGGCATGTTCTATGGAAAGCATATAGCTGATTCTTTTTTGGCTGTTTATCTCTCATCCCAAGCAAGGGGCAGACATTTGAAGAGTTAACCCTTCCAGATATGTACAAGGAGGTGCCATAGGCATTTAATGACTATTGCAAAACAAGCAGGTTGGCCCACAGCTCCTGTCTAAGGATGGAAACTTCATTGGTCAGGATGCAATCCTTATCTACGTGACACACAAGTGTTTGTTTTCACTGATCTCAGTAGTATTTTATCCATCTATACTTACACAGAACCTGACCCACAGTTCTCCAAAGCTGTGAGTATGGGATCAGATCCCATACACTATGTTAAAAGAATCTCTTGGTGATTCCCCAAGCACTTGCAAACACAAGAGAGGATAAAATATATGAGATGAATGGGAAGCCTGAATGAACGAGGAACTGTAAGCCTTCAGGCAGCATTTCTCTCTGGAGAGTATAGTGTCTCCTCTTACTAATAGGTCAAGATCACATGGCCAGTGGAGGATCACAGGCAACACCACAGCAAAATCAAAACATAAACATGATTCCTGTGTTATTTTAGCTAAACCAGGAACAAATCTGGCACCATTTGTCTCTGGCCTTTCAGCTCTGAGATAGGGCAATAACGGTGTTCATGCCAGCTGGATATTTGCTCTGCAAGAGTCAACAAGTTTCTTGACATGCAATGTCCTTATATCTCATTTGTTCATTGGAGCAGTGAAATATTTATGAACTGCCATCACCATCCAGCTTTTGAGTTTTGACCCAGTAAAGGATAAATATGGGACAACTTGCTTTTGGCCTTTCACTTTGGCCAGTGACCAGCTTTCTGTCTGTTTGTGGTTTGAACTGGATGGGGAAACAACTGTCCCCTAGGTAAAACCCTTTCCATATCTATGACTTACTCCAGAAATAAATAATTTTAAAACCAAACACATCAAGTGAGAAACAAATCCCATACAGTTGTCCAATGGCCTTCAACCTCTAGATGGCTCAATGCCATCTGGCTGCCCACTGGCTACTTTGCTACACTAGGAAATAAGTTTCTCACAGACAACACTCCTGTACATTTTTAGTCCTACCAAAAAAGAAAAAGTAAACACACTTTGCTATAACAACCTTTCAATCCAAAAAAAGGGAGAAAAGTGACACAGGTGGCTGTTGAACTTTCAACTCTGAGTGGCAAACTACCAAACAGCTACTGCTCGGCTTTCACACACCCACAGCAAAACAAAAATTTGCTCAGGAAAACCTTTGTGTCTTGCCTGCTTAAAAGAGCTATTCAAATACAGATAAATATTATAGATATGTACATATATATAATTTACTGGGACAAATTGCAAACCATCTGTAAGTCTTAAGCAGTGGGTAGAGATGTGTACTTTTTCACAGATATACAAGGATACATAGATATACATACTCGATACATAGGACCTGTGCAAAAAGGACTTTGCACAAAGACAGAGGGGATGGGAGGGATCTTTACCCTGCTGTGGAGTTTTTCAGTTTGATTCTGCAGATGTCTGCCTAGTTTCTGAAACTAGAGAAAATGTGTGCTTTCAGTAGTGGGTATGCAACCTTTCTGACCCTCCCAGCTGCCTACCAAAATCTTCATACTGCCAGGACCCACAAGATGCACAGAAATGCCTTGGACAGTTGGCTCTGGGAACAGCTCTCAGAAAGGTGATGACAGAGGCTCCCAGGGGCTCCAGCGCTCTATTGCAGGATGAGGCTGGGCATACAGCTGGATTTGAGGGTGACCTACTGCTGTGGCTCATTTCCTTCCACAGCTGGGTATTACAATCATGACAGTCTCCACATCAACATGCACACTCACATGAAACAGGTCCAGCATGGGAAATGCATCTATATTGCTCAAGAGCAATTGAACATCTATATGTTAGTCATACAAGAATAAGACTTTATATAGATTATCTACTACTTATTTTTTTTCCTCATTGGTGCAGAAGGTCAGAAATGTTTAATCAGCATTAGCTGTTACTGTTCAAACCACGTTTTAATCTCATTGTGTCCCTAGGATTTCCCCCTACCCAAGACTCCATTTCTCTTTTTCATTCTTTGGGCCCTATAATACATGATGTCTACAGACAACGGGTATCTTCCCATTTTCTCTGCTCTCTGCCCATGAACACTACAAGCATTGCAGGAGACATGATTCTCCCACTCTGTTTTTCCCATGACAGATTCTCTTCCATCCTGTCATTTACATTTATAGCCTGATTCCAAGCCTGTTCATAGCCAGAAAAGTCTTTTCATTGACTTCTGTGGGCTTTGGATCAAGCCTTTATAAACCACACATCTACCCAACAGGTATTTATTAACACAAGCTGGCCATGTACTGTATGCCATGAGTGTGGAAAAAACTAACAATAACTTTACAATTACCCACCTAAGCCCTCTAACAGGCTCCAAAAGCATGTGTCTTTGCCAAGCAAGCATTGAATCAAGTTTGACATTTCTAGGGTAAATCATTTTTGTGTTCTAAAAACCAAAAAAAGGGCTAGGAAAATGTCCAATGAGTGAGAACATCCCCATTTTTGGACAATAATATCATCCAAATGTCCTATCCAAATGGCTTCAAATGTTCCAGAAACAAATGTGCATTCTGGGATTAGACTGCTGACTGCTAGGTAAAATTTCAGGTGGGTCTGCTTGAGGTTAGCAAGATTAAGCAGGGGTTAAAATGGAATTAAGAGTCTTACTTATTTTATTTTTTTTTCTCCCTAAATTAGCCATGGAGATATTAGTGTTATTCACAGTCTTTCCAGAGTGCTTAGACAGCTCCAAATAGCAACCTCTTTATGTATTGACTTCACATTCTGATATTTCTGTTCTTTCACAGACTTTGCCTAAACTTATCTTACTTCTCAGTTGTAAAACACAAAATCAAATGCTGTTTTTTGGTCTCTGCTAGAATTGAATAGGTGGAGTTTGTACTGTCAGAGAGAATGGGCCAACAGACTTGGAAAGCTCAGAATCAACTGTGTGGGTGAGGTCTCACAAAGGACTTTCCACAATTTTATCAAACGGTAGCTTTAAGCCAAAAAGTTTGGATCCAAATCTAGATAAAAAGTTCCTCCAAGGACAAGTGTGATGAGCTCAATGCTTTCCATCTGGGCCAGTTACTAGCTGTGACGCAAGACGAGGATACATGTATTTCCCTTAACGTATAAGTTTTGCATCATCCATTCTCTCTTGCTTTTATTTTTCACTTTCTGCAGAAAATCAATTGCTATTACACTAGCAAAATTTTTGTTTTGTCTTGTACATATTATAGCTTATCTGGGCTTGGGCATTGTTTAATATATGTCTGAGAGAGCGTTTTGGAGACAGGTGTCTGATAAGAGGTAGTTTTATCTTGTTCACAAAGGCCAAGATTTTTTTTTAAATTAGGTGTCAAAAGTGAAGTTTTCTGAGTCCCAAACAAGCGTTTATATGAGTGTCTTGATTTTTTTTAAAAAAAGTTTAGTTTCCCAGAGCCTGTCTTTAGCAGTCCCTTTCGAAAGTCATGGCTGAAAATAACAGATATTATTTTCATAATACTGTCTGTAGATCTTGGTCACCTTCTTCATTCACTGTCCTCTGAAAACACACATACCTTAGTCATTTCTTCTTCTGTTGCTTTAAAACTCAGTATCTGCAAGGGTTAAACATAGTACCATACACAGATGTGAAAATACATATTTTTGGCAGTGCAAATGCACTAGGCAACTTCTGCATGTTTGAGCTTTTAGTAAGGAGGCCACCTGCTTCTAATGTTACAGTGATATGTTGGCTAGTGGAAAGGCAGACACGATTTTTGACTAATTGAATAATCTGTGTATCTTATCCAAATGCCAGAAGATTGCTCTTATCCCGTAATTAGGTGGAAGTTTTGATGACATATCTTTTAAATATATGTATGCATTCCAAAATCAGTTTCCTGTTTGGTCCAAATCATTATATTCCTAGTGCAGAGTGATGGGAAAATGGGTATTGGATGAAAGAAATGGTAAATAGGTGACAAGCATTTGCTTGGATTAGCCAGTTTCTAGGTAGGGTACTGTTTGGTAGGTAGGCATATTCAACTGTTTGGCACTAGTGCATGGAATAGCAAACACATGTAACCACTAAAATCAAGCTTGCATTAATGATTTCATTGCCTGAGCTAAATTTATAATGTAAATCATTCAGAGGTGCTCTAAGGCATTTCTATTCTTAGAAGAAAAGTCACAAACTGGAAAGTACGTCACCTTTGCAATCAGCACCCCCTTTAGCCTGTAATGTGGAACACATGGTGGTTGAAGAGGTTACAGTGCTACAGAAATGTCATTACAGAATTTCTCTGTGTTAACATGTATCATCTGTCACATAATTGTTTGTTTTACAACCCATACCTATAATGGGCTAAGTGGGGACTATTTATATCAGTTAACAATGAGTGCCTTTAATTAGTATTTCATGCAACTGGAACATGTTAAAGATTGTGACACAAATCTGGCTTGAGTTGTTAAATTCCATATGAATTTAATTAAGAAATTGCTCAGACATTACAGTTGCACAGGTATTGAGGTTTTTAAGTGCACTTCATCTGTTACAAAATGAGAGTAAGTCATACATATGTTAAAGAAAAATCTTCCAAACAACAGCTTAATATCTGACACAGTTGAATGAGTTTAAAGCAGGAAAAAAATGAAAACCTTTTAGAATTTGAAATGTTTCTTTATTTGTTCTAAAACTGCAAAATTACTAGCAGTTGTACAGCTTCAGAATTATATAGACTGGACAAAATTGAAGAAATGGAAAATCATATTGTACACAGAAAATGATAATGAAAACTTATTAAAAATGCATTAATCAACTCATAAGCTGCTGCTAGAACATAGAATGAGAAGATGGTCTTTTTCTCATAGTCGACAGAGTGGCTACAAACATGTGACTGGAGATCTGTCCTATGGTTTCTGAGGAAACTTAAGCAAAATATTTAGGCCAAGATCCTCATTTCCAGCCCAACTTATTTTCAGTGGGTAACAAATGCCAAAGTGATCAACAGGACATTTTCCTTCAGTTCAGACTGGAGGAGACCTCCAGCCCCAGTGAGGCTTTCCTTCATGGGCACTCATGAATTTGCAGTGTGAAGCATATGCCAGGAAGCAGTATAAAATTCAGGGAGTGATGTGAGAGGAAAATGTGCTTGAAGTTACTGTATGAAAATTTTTGGTAGTATTATCATCCTTAAGAGTTTGTTCATTGAAAGAACATGCTAGAATCAGGCTTATGTCAAAATGTGAATGGTTCAGGACATTAAGAGCGGGAGAGCAAAGTGTGACAGGAAATCCCCAAAGCTTCATGTCTCCATGTTATTCTTCTCAGATGTATGGACAGAGGCTCCATCCCTCTGTGTGCCCCAGTACCTGAACTTAACAATATTTTTTCTTCTATGCTTTTTACTAGAATTGTTAATTTACACATTAGTGCCATACTTATTTACCAACCATCTCCACATACTCTCTCAGAACTTTCTTTAAGATTTTGAAATGCTGAATTAGGAAAGGAAAGAAGCTCAGTGTGTCTTGTTTTTCTTTCTTTATCTTTTCCCCAGCCTAGATCAACTTTAGTGTGCTTACAAACCTCTGTCTAAACCAGGCAGCTATGTTATCTGGAAATTACCATACAGATACCTTTAAACAGAACATCTTGGGTTATTTTGTCTCTATTAATTAGTATACACTAGTTAGAGATTCACTCTAACTCCTTGTGAAATTACTAATTCAGACTCCAGTGACAGATACAACACTATAGCTGTTTATCCATCCTCTGTTATGATAGGAAAAAAAATAATAAAAAAAATATTTTTCCCACATGTAGCTTGCTTGCTATCCTGTCCCACTGGAGCAGAATTGGAGGTAATAAAGATTATGGTTTGTTGCCTTTGTTAAAAGAAAAGATACAATCTCTGAAATACATTACCAGTATTTCAGATGGCAGTGAAGTAGACTGTCCAATAACATTTCTGATTATTTATTTATTTATTTATTTATTTTTCCCCATTCTTTGTTAATCATAGATAAGAGTTATGTTTGTTTTCAATTCTGAGTTCTAAAACTGGAAGAGCAGCTATTAATTTGTTATCATATTCTCCTCATCCTTCTATTCACTTGATTCCTTATGAAAAGTTTTGAATATTTCTATTGCTGTTATTATTAGCAGTTGGGTTAGACAGAAAATATTTTAAATGGGAAATTGTAAATGATGAAAAAAAGAAAAGGGATTTCAGAACACTCATGTGATTGCCTTTAGCTAATCCTTAGCTAATTTATGTTTTTCATTAATATCTATAATGAAGTATCTTACCAGAATCCTCAGGAATAAGACATCATAGGAAACAGTATCCAGACTGAGTGTTCAGTATATAGAATTGAATATCAATAAATATTAAAGTGAATTGAGAATTGAAGAACATCAGCTGCAATGAAAGAACATATCAAAATATCACAAATAAATTATTCAGAAATCCCCTGGGGAACTCACACATCATAATAAAAGGAAAATTTTGAGGAAATGGCAGGAACAGGCAATTTCAAAAGTTAAATACAAATATATCTATACATATGTGTGCCCAATCTGTGTAGTGCTTTTAAAAGCTTATGAATGAAGAGATATTAACTGATACTGATTAGCTGATTTTGGTTACTGGAAAAAAAAGAAAAACATAGATGGAAAATTTTGGTTCAGCATGTTTAATGAACAGTGATCATAAAAGTAAACGGTGAGCAATCAAGTAGCTGACATGCAAGAAAAAGTTACAGACCAACAGCAAAGCTTGCTCCCTCATGACCTGTTGAAGGCTATGAGTGAGGAGGAACAAGCTTGTTCAACAGGCATTTCAGTGTAAGCCTTGAAAAGGGTTCTACTGGCAAAGGAAAATTCTGGACCACTGAGGGTTCTTCAATTTTCCCGCTGGTCACAGAAAAGCATTTGTGCCCCAAAGAAAAGCTTCAAGGTATGATTCACCACCACACACTATTGTGCTTTCACACTGCTTCCTAGGAACATCAGTATTTATCCTGGCAAACAAGCTGGAATTATGCAAAGGTATCCAGGTTGGCACTCTCAAGGAGTGTCACCCAGGTTTTGCTATGCCCTTGTGAGTGGTGGTATGCATTCAAAATATTATAGCACAAAGCTGTAATATATCCTCCTATATCATTGATGCTCTAATACTTTCTTTTTTTTTTTTTTTTTTTTTTTTTTCTCTTTTTTTCTTTGTGTGGTTGCTTATGTTTTTATACCTCTGATTTGAACACACACCCTTCCACACATTTCAAAAGCCACTGGAAATATAATATGCACAGTAGTTTGTAAATTAAATATGCTTAAGTAGCAGAAAACTGCAGTAACTAAGGCTGATATATGGACTTGGAAGACTAAATCCAACTTTGTGGATTCAATTATAATTACAGCTGTAGGAGCTGGCGCATTGGCAAGATGAACCTGCCAAGACGGGTTTACTAGAAACCATAGCAAGGCTGACCACATCATCAAAGAATAGCTCTCTGATGACATAGTACCTGCAGCTCTCCAGCTGACAGCCCACAGATCCAGCTGAAGACACTAGCTGATTTGGTGGGAGGCAAGCAGAGAGAAAGGATGAAGCTTTGCTGCCAGGGTCAAGGGTAAGAGGGATGTTTCCTTTGAGAAAGTTCAGGGAGAAAACATAAGACTCCAGAACAAAGAAGGGGAAATTACAAAAATATATTGGATTTTGGAGGAATTTGGATAGCTGAGGTGTGTCAGAGCCAGGTTACCGTTACTTATTGGGCAGAAAAGGTTCAGAAACACAGCACTTAACACTCTCTCCAGCTCTGTTAAACTATTTATGAAAAGCTAACTATAATTAGAAATCCAAATTTAAAAAATAGTAAACCAAAAATTTACTTTAAAAAGTGGGCAGATGGCCAACTACTTTTACTGGGTAGCACTGGAATGTTAATGTGGAACATATGCAAAGCTGTTATGAAAAAAAATACACCTCTTTAATACTAAAATCCAAATAGAATAAATGATAATTTCATTAAATACCACTTGGGAGTCAGCACAGCCCTCTGAGAACTGAAACCCACTGTGTGTTACTGGATAAATTGTTGCTGACAAAGCTAGTTTGAGGTATTTTTCTACAAGGGAACAAATTATATATATATTTATTTATATATATACATGCATATATATATATGAAAAGGAGGAGGAAACACAATCTCTTGAAGAATGAATGAAACTGTCCTGCCAGTTAGTAGTAACCAGAATGATATCTGTCCAATTATATGTTTTTTAAAGTGTATTTGATCTGAATTGAATAGGATATGTACAACCTCATACCAAGCAATGGAAGTTGTGAATAATCTACAAAACTCTTTGCCCAGTCTGGTTGTTCCATTTGGTTAAGATTTTAAAAAAATAATCACCTTAACCAGCAGCCTGATTTTGGCCTTTAACACATACCCACATGGAATCACAGGGAGAATTTATGGTGGGTGGAATGTAATTATCTGACCTGGAATTTGCTCAGAACACATGAGATTAATAATGCAAGGCTTTCCAGGCACATATTTCAATTACCAATCACTATTTCTCTGTGGTGGTCTTGATGATGGATAAGCCAAAATCACTAAGGTGAGAATTAATGTAAAATGCTTCAAAACCTGAATGCAAAGCTTACAGCTATATTTTGGCCGCAGCTGCATCAGAGCAACTATACAGAATCATGCTTCTTGGGTAGTGGCTCCTCTTAAGTGAAAGGAATCTCATTACAAAGAGGTGTGACACAGAATCCAGAAGGAAAAGGTCTGCTGAATTTGCGTTACTTCTCTCCAGGATCAGCCTGAGCATCTGCACCCTCCTCCTAGAAAGGAATACTGATGACCACTTAGTGTCAACCTGATCCAGACAGTGCATGTAGTACTTGTCTCAGCACTGATGTTATCAAAGCTGGCTTTGGCAAGGACAAAGAGAATTGTATAATTCTCTATATGAGGAAAGCAGAAAATGGAGAGGATGTGCTCTTCAGCTGATTGAGGAGAATGTGCCTGGTGACAGGATGAGGGGGAATGGGCTTAAGTTGCACCAGGGGAGTTTTAGGTTAGATCTTAGGAAAAACTTCTTTACCAAAAGGATTGTTAGACATTGGAACAGGCTGCCCAGGGAAGTGGTGGAGTCACCATCCCTGGAAGTCTTTAAAAGATGTTTAGATGTAGAGCTTAGGGATATGGTTTAGTGGGGACTGTTAGTGTTAGGTCAGAGGTTGGACTCGATGATCCTCTTCCAACCTAGAAATTCTGTGATTCTGTAACATCAAGTCAAGAGCTAAAGGGAGAGATGATCAACTTGCAGGTTATTAAAAATGAACTTGTGACACTCGGAATAAAAGTAATGGAACCAAAACACTGAACTTCACTATGACACTGAATAAATGCATAGTGCCTTCCCATCTTGAATTGTATTTATGTCTGGTCTTTCATCCCCCCAAAGTCGTGGGAAAACTAAGTAAAACACAAACAACAGAAGTGATCAGACATATGGAATAGCAATCTTATGATGAAAAGTTTAACCTAGAAAAAAATCAGTGAGAGAGGACATAACATAATGGTCTGTGTAAAATGTAGGGGTATAAAATGATGACTGCTGTAGAAAAGGAATTATTTTTCATATTTCAGGTTACAAGAGATAAAGGTATCAGATTAAACCATCAGGTAGGAAAGTCAAGATATAATGAAACATTTTTTTTCATGCAACTTAAAATGTAGCAGTGGAACTCATAGTAACAGGATGCTAGGCACACCAAAGACTGATGAGGGTCATCCATTGAAGATAATAGCCACAAGGACTATTAGCACAAAGATATTACTTTTATTCTGGGAAGTTCCTAATGCTTCAGTGGCTTGAACTGGAGGAGGCTTACCAAGGAAAGAGCACTTCATGTTGCTGTGTACTTCCTCTGTTCTTTAGACATTCCTTATTATCAGAAGCAATTTGTCCTGGTTTCAGTTAGCACAGAATTAATTTTCTTCCTAGTAGCTGGTGGAATGCTGTGTTTTGGCTTAGAATGAGAAGAGTGCTGATAACACCCCGATGCTTTAATTGTTGCAGAGCAGTGCTTATACTAAGCCAAGGACATCTCAGCCTTTGCTCTGTCCTGCCAACAGGCAGGCTGGGGGTGCAGTAAGAGCTGGGAGGGGACAGACCCAGGACAGGTGACCCAAACTAGCCAAAGGGGTATTCCATACCATCTGACGTCATGCTAAACAATATATAGGGGTGGCTAGCCGGGGGGAGGGGGCCGGACTGCTCGGGGTTAGGCTGGGCATCGGTCAGCGGGTGGTGAGCAATTGCACTGTGCATCACTTGTTTGTACATACTATTATTACTTTCGTATTATCACCATTGTATCATCATTATTATTATTATTATTATTATTTTCCTGTCTTATTAAACTGTCTTTATCTCAACTCACGGGCTTCACTTTCCATTTCTCTCCCCCGTCCCAGAGAGGGAGGGGGGAGGGTGAGCGAACGGCTGTGTGGTGTTTAGCTGCCAGCCGGGTTAAACCACGACACAATTACTGGGTTGAAGATACTTTGTTACAATTAAAAATTGCCTTTCATAATGTTTTCACTTTGGTAGTTCAGGACAATGTGCTCTCAGGATGCTTAGGAAGGACAGATACTTTCTGGAGGCATTGTATTTACTGTGTTGTTTTAAAGTGACTATGGAGCCATTAAGCCTCATGATTCCGATAAATGAAGGCACAGTTAGCTATTCCACCCTGCATATATTTCTGGTTGCACAGCAACTGAATTTGAGGTGTCCAGTTAGTTAGGGTTACCAGACATAGAGAAATCCCAGACAAATTTATTACCCAACCAAACTGACTATGCCCAAGACAGCTTCCTACCTTCACATCACCCACAAGTTCTTCTCTGTTCATAAGCAAAAGGTCCAGTGGGTCACCTTCCCTAGCTGACTCACTCATGAGCTGTGTTAGGAAGTTATCTTCCACACACTCCAGGAACCTCCTAGACTGTTTCCTCTCTGCTGTATTGAATTTCCAGTAGACATCTGGTAAATTGAATTCCCCTGTGATAACAAGGGTTAGCAATTGTGAAGCTTCTCCCAGCTGCTTATAGAATATTTGATATGCCTTGCCAGCCTGGTTGTGAGGTCTATAACAGACTCCCACTATGACATCTGCCTCATTGGCTTTCCTCCTGAATCTTACCCATAAACACCGAACCTTTTAATTACTATTATTAAACTCAAGACAATCAAAACACTCCTTAACATAAAGGGCTACCCCACAGCCTCTCCTTCATAGCCTATCCTTTCTGAAGAGTTTATAGCCATCCATTGCATCCATCACTCCAGTAGTGTGAGTCATCCCACCATATTTCTATGAAGTCAACTACATCATAGTTTTCCTGCTGCACAATGGCTTCCAGCTTCTGTGTGTGGCCATACTGTGTGCATTGGTGTAGATGCAATTCAGTTGGGCTAGTGATCCTGTCGCCTTTTTCAGGGGAGAAACTCTAATTCCAGTGTGGCCATCAATAGAAACCTTGTATCATTAATATCCCTTGTGTCTTTGTTGTTGCATGGCTCTCCATCCCTTACCTCCACTGGGATTATTAAAGAGCTTGCTAGCACACCATCACATGAACATTAGTGTGGCACCCCCAAGCTTATCTCTAGTGAGCCTGGTTTTATCCTTTTCCTTCTTCAAATCTAGTTTATACCTCTTTAAATGAGCCCTGCTAACTCCTGTGCAAAAATCTTTCTCCTACTTTGAGAGAGGTGTACTCTGTCAGTTGCCAGCAGGCCTCATGTTGCGTAAAATTACCCATGATCAAAAAAAAAAAAAAGAAAAAAAAAACAAACACAAAGTTCTGATGGTGACACCAGGCTCATAGCCAGATGTTTATGTGCTGGCTCTTCCTGTTTTTCCCTTAATTGTTCCTTGCAACTGGAAGGATAGACGATAACACTACTTGTGCTTCTGATCCCTGAACCAATTGTCCCAAGGCCCAGAAGTCTCTCTTGATTGTCTTTGAACTTTCTGGAACATTGTTGCTGCCTACCTGAAAATAAATAAATAAATAAATAAATAAAGGATAATAAATGTAGGGTCTCACCAGGGTAGGAAGCTTTCTCTTCACATCTCAGCAGACTTAAGTGGATCCAATCTACATATTGGGCCTTCTGTTCACCATTGCATTGGAAGGGACCTTAAAGATCATCTAGTTCCAACCCACGTTCCATGGACAAGAATACCCTTCAACAGACCAGGTTACTCAAAACCCAACCAACCTGCTCTCAAACATTCCCAGGGTCAGTGCATCAACAACTTGTCTGGGCAACTTGTTCTAACCTCACTACCCTCAGAGTAAGGAATTTCTTCCTAATAGCTAAGCTAAATCTACCATGTTTTAGTTTAAAAACATTACTTGTCCTATTACTACACTCCCTGACAAAAAGTCCATTTCCATATTTTTTCTAAGCCCCCTTTAAGTATTGAAAAGTTGCAATTAAGTTCCCCCAGAGCTTTCTCTTCTCCAAGCTAAACAACCCCAGGTCTCTCAGCCTGTCTTCGTAAGAGAAGCCCTTTTTTCAGTCCTTTTTTCATCCTCGTGGCCCTCCTCGGTACTCACTGTAATAGGTCCATGTCCTTGTGCTGTGGTCCCCAGAGCTGAACACAGTGCTCCAGGTGGGGTCTCATGAGAGCAGAGGGAGAGAATCACCTCCCTCGACCTGCCAGTCACACTTGTTTTGATGCAGCCCAGGATGTGGTTGGCTTTCTGGGCTGCAAGCACACATTTTCAGCACATGTTCCCTTCACAAGAGAATCTCCTATGACAATTACCTGTCTTTTTTAATTTGTGGAAGCAATTTTGATGAAGGGTGTAGGCCGACTTAACCTTGACAAAACCTCCAGCGCAGATGTACTCTCATTCTCATTACTGTTAGGTTCCACTTGAAGAGCCTTATACCTATTATGAAACTTCTTGGGAAGGTGGGGTAGTCACTGAGGAGACACGCCTGGTGCACAGGGCAGGAACTTGTCGTCATTGCCCCTTATCATTTGAGGCAGTGTGATCTGCCAGGTAGAGAGAGGATAGGGAATCTATCTTAGGGAAGGTAGGGAGAGATTCCAGCATTCTGTCTCACTGTCACACTCCCTGTTACTCCTCAATCTGCTCACCTCTTCACAGAGCTCTGTCAGTAAGCAGAGGAGTTCCTCTGTGCATACTTCCCAGTGGTGTGCTCACTACTGGCACCCTGTGCTGGCGTCAGAGTTGGTCACACTTTGCAACTTGACAGGTACCACTGTATTCCCCCCAGAGATCTCTCTGTCTGGGAAGCTGCATTGGTTGTGGTGGGTGCAGAGCTCAGAGGCTATGGCCTTCTGCCAGGTGGATACCATTGTTCCCTGGTTGAGCTTGCAGAGCTTTAGCGCCCTCCCTGTGTCCCCTACATGTATCTTACGAACTGCTGGGCAAACTTCTGGGCCCCTGCACAAACTGCCGAACACTAGTGTTGGACAAGATGACCTCCCAGGGTCCCTACCAATCTCAGCCATGCTGTGATTCTCTAATTCTCTACGGTGTCTGACTTGGCATTTTCTTTTACTTTGGTTAAGAAACATATATGTTGCAGATTCAGAATACTACTCAATTAAGTGAAGCACTGGTTAAGGAGTCATATGGAACTATGAACAAGGAATCACTTGAAAAATGGGAAATTGCTCAGCAACCACTGTTCTCCTCAGGCTGTAGCAACTGATCCTATCTGTCAGTCCTCTGCCACCTCCGGGTCCCTTCCATACTTTTAATATTAGAATTATTTTCATAGAACTTCAGTGGGCTGAGGAAAAAGTGTTCAGCTTTTAATTTCCCTGAAGAAACATGTCAGACACAACCCTAAGGAACAATAGGAGGCAATGATGCTACAGGAAGCACTTGTTGCCACAGCTGGTTTTTGTTGTTGTTCTTTTATGTGCCTGTGGCCTTTCAGTCACTTAGATGCTTATATGTATGATTGGTTGGTTTAAACTAGCCTGTCCCATTCAATATTCAGCATTATATCTGGTAACATCAGAGGGAAAAATAAGCTCCTGCACCTGCTGCCCCACACGTAATTTTGGGAGACACCTGCCTCCTCCCCAAACTATCATTGGCACACTCTCTTGCTGAGCTCTGTGGAACTGCTCAGTTCCTACTATAGAGGTGAAATTTGAGGAAAGATTCCACTTCCAGCCACTGCATTACATCAGATAGGTTGGACAACTTGTCAATAGCATCTTAGCAGAGAAAAGATGGGTTCAAAACTAGGGCTTGACTCTCTTCATTGAGTTCTGGAGGTAGCAGTCAGGCAAAGCCTGTCCATTTCCACTCCCCTCCAAATCTGGTAATGACATTAACATGTTAATTTTTAATTTGAGGTAATGGTTTTGCCCTGAGAATAAGAAGATAATTTCTCCTGTGAACTGCTCCACAGATATGATAGCAGTGGTAGGTAAAGAAGGATCCACCCACTCGGTGGGTAAGGAATTGGCTGGATAGTTGCACTCAAAGAGTTGTGGTCAGTGGCTTAATGTCCAAGTGGAGATCAGTAACAAGTGATGTTGCTCTTGTCCTCGTCTTGTCTTGTTCCTCATTTGCAGTCAGATTTACAAATATGCCTGAGAATGCAGCCACATAAATCACTTCAATAGGAAAAGTGAATAGTTAATCAAGTCCAGGGAAGGTGAGGTTGTACATAGAGGGCAGCAAGCAGATAGGAGAGGAGAGAAATAGAAAGGGATATTTTACCCTATCTTTGCCACGAAAGACTTCATATGATGAGCTCTCTGCACTGTGATTATTTCTCTCTCTCTCTGACATACAGATATATGTACATACATACTCTTCTAAAAAGCATTCAGTGAAGCCTTCCTCCAAGATTGTTCAAATTCCTTAGTGGCCTTGGGTGTGCCTTTGTTTTAGTTTGAATACAGCTATCACATCATAAATGAGACTGTTTCTACTATCTTAAATGAAGAGTGACGGTCACACCCAGCTTTTCCAACTAGATTTAACCCAGCCTACACAGTATTAATCATAGATCACAACCATAAGTTTCTGCATATGTTTCAAATAAGGGAAACTAGCGTAAACCCAGCACAGTTTTACAAGACGTTGTTCTAGTTCACGAGTGGATAAACTGCAGTTTCAAAAGCTATTTTAGCTTGAACAGGAAACCAAATTATAATAAAAATGACATGCAAATCCTGTTTTCACTACAATACTTAAAGCAATAAAAGAATAAGCTGAGTTTATCAAAGCACCCTGCAGTTAGCCCCCTTGATGGCAATGTCAGCCCCCCTTCACACCAAGACCAGGTACAGAAGTTGAACAATCCTTCACCAGACAAAAAGTAGTTTTTTTTTGCAAAGGAGGAGCTTTCTCAGGAGGAGTGTAAAAAATGCACCTACACAGCAGTTCCATGGATAAATAATTTCTTGGTCAAGCAGAGACCTCTGCATCTGCCACTCTTCATTTTCCTTGTGGCTAAAATGAGTTAACTGACGGTACCAGTAATTTAATAAAACTTTATGTGATTGTTTTTAAAATAGATTTCAGTGTCAGTGTACTTTAAGTAAAATAGAGTAGAGACTATATTTTATGTATATATTTTCTAGAGTATACACTATATAAAACAATAGTAAAGACAACAGGATATAGACATCAAGATACCTGCAACACATAGGCAAATGAAAAGTATATTCTTACATTTCTCAGATACTTTATCAAATATTCCCCTTATTTTTGAATATGGAAGGGGTTTTTTGTTTGTTTGTTTGTTTGTTTTTAATTATTATTCATAAGTTTTGAAAGACTGTTTATATCCCTGAAAAGAACCTAAAAAAAAAAAAAAAAGGCAAAGACTACATATGTTGCAATGAGTTTTTGAGACAGTTTAAATTTGTGTTTGGTGGAAATCTGTTTGTTTTTATGTCCTTATGCATTTAAGAGGGATAAAATCCATAGGAAGATACTATTGGAAACTGACATAAACACAAAAATGAGATTAGGTACAATTTGCAAGAAGCTATCAAAGAGCTGGGCAAGGTGAAGTGATGACTATTGATTCTACAATTTTTACCTTTCTTTAATGCTGATGATCAACAAATTCATGTATTTTTGCTTATCTATATTTATTGTCTAAACCTATGATTTTAGACATCTCATGATACTTTAGATAGGTTGGTTGCTGAAGAATTTGAATTTCTGCCAACACCCCAGATCTTTGTTCTTTTGTTTCATCTTTCAGAATTGCGGACAAAATGTGGAAGAAAAGTACCAGTACAATGATTATAATGTAATCCCCTTTCTTAGTCTTTTCTGAAGGATACAGTTGACAGTTTAGATGCCTACACTTGCAACTTTTTCACTGCTGACTCATTTAGCAGCAGTGACCTGCTAGTACAGCAATGCCACACTTCACACCATAATTCCCTGATCCTCAGCAGCCCACATGTTCTCCCAGATCTCATGTTCCCACTTCAGTGATGAACTTGTTCTCTTATGAATTGAAAATAGTGAGCACATTCCACACGGAAATCACAGAAGAATAATAACATTAAATTAAGTATCAGAATAAATAACACAAAGGCTGTATTACAAACTACATCATTCATTTTATATTGTCTTGAAATCTTCCATTATTCAATTTAAGTGAGTATGACACAAAATTTCCATTCCCCTGCTCCAGAACACTAGAGAATCCAAGCACTTTATTTCAGAACTTAGGTCCAGCTTCCCATTGAACATTCAGGTCCTAAGACCTCGGGCAACTTGTTGATGCTGTGGTAGCAGATACAGTCAGCCAAGAGGTTTTTATTATTTTTTTTTTTTTCCTTTTCCATCTGTGTTTGGCAAGAAGAACGCAACCTTTCCTGTCACATGTGGTCTCTGCTCAAGTTATCCATACTTTTCTTACCAGAAGTTTACATTACTCTAATGCACTCCGTGTGAGGCTACATCTTGAGTCCATTTGGTATCTGAATCTAGTGTGCACAATTCAACCACCTGTTTATTAAGTGGAGCATCATGCAGAGAGGACATTAAAAACAAAACAAAACAAAACAAAACAAAACAAAAAACCCACCCCAGTTTCCAAAATCTGCAATAGCTGCCAATACAGTTCTGGGCTGTATTAAAGGTGTTGTTTTAACCTGTAAAGACCTAAGCAGTTTGGGAGTTGATTACCTGAGAGACTAACTTTCTTTCCCCACGAAGTAGTGCTTTAAAAGTTGATATGAGGGGAGGAATCTGAAATGGAACTCCCAGGTATGATATAGGACCTGACAGGATTTTTATGTGGAAGGCCCTCTACAGTGCATGTGCATTATAAATTTATCTATTGTGAAGTGTGTCTCTCACAATTCAAGGAATAATTAGAAATTAGCATGACAGTCTGGTCTGAACCAAGGCTAGAAACACTTGTACAGAGGCCTATTTCTATGCTTTGATTTTTCCTTGTCTAGCTACATTTACTATTTGTATTGCTGAACCTTGGAAATATAATCTGGTAATCTAAATTAAACCTGATGTTAACAGCTGCTAACCCAACTACAGCTCCAACTTGGCATGGCAGTTCAGCACTCCTTTATGAAACATCCCTCTCTAGACTCAGTACGTAGGATGGTACAGAACCTAAAAATTGCCTGAATGCTACAAAAGCCCAGACATTTTTCTTGGTTAATTTGGTGGTGTCCCTGTCTTGGAATCAAGCTAGATTACTTCTGGCCTTCAGATCTGTGACTATATCTCTACTTGTAAATCAAATGATGCAGTGCACATTCTCCAGCATTTAATTATCCTGGTAAAATTTTCATCCATAAATCTGAATTTCCCAAATTGAGTGGTTTCATACATGCAGTTAAAAGTAGCTCCTGTCTGATGAAATCTCCTTATAAGGCATGTGGGCACTGTGTGGGCAAATACTTCTGAGTGTGGGCCAGAACCATGCCAGGGAACATGCCAGCCATTAAGCTGTTTGTATGGTCATGGCAAAATGCTTGAGTTTATGCTTGAGTTTAGTTTACTAGTATGGAAATACCCTGGAAATCCTTTAAATCATTGGCCCAAAACAGCCTCCTGTATGACCAAAGAACCAGGCTCTTGTACAACAAATAATCTCAAATGTTGGTATTCCTGGCACTGTCCTGGCCTGATGAACAATGGGAAGATTGAGTTTACAGGAGAAGTCTTAGGATGTTATTGGAAATTTGGCAACAATGGGTAAATCTCCTTGAAGCATTTCTATTAAACTGAATCGACATTTTTTCCTGAACAACTCTAGCAGAAGCTTACTTTTCAAACTTCCTTTCTTTTGTTCCCTCAGATTCTGACTCTCTCAACCTTCTGAGAAAGTTACAAAGTCCAAAACCAAGCACAAGGTAAAACATGGAAGATTAACTCTAAGGAAAGATGGATAATAGTTAAAGGTTTCTTGACAAAATGGGGTTTTAGGTCCTGGAGAAGAAGGAGAGGGCTTCCTGGAGAAGTGTGTCTCCTAACTTCCAGGAGGCACAGGGAGGTCTGACTTAACTATGAGGGAAAAAAAAACAACAACAACAAACAAACAAACAAACAAAAACACACTGTAGAAATAAAGAGAGTTAACCAAAGTCATGGTGTGCTTTCTTTGTTGAAACACCCAAAGGGGGTCTGAGCCATCAAATACAATTTTGCATCCTAAGTTCCAGACACGGAACATAATCCATGTTGATCCTTCCAATAACTTAAAGGTCACAAAAGAATAGGATGCATCTGCCTTTTCAAACCTTAAAAAACAAACATGACAATATTTACAGTCTTACGTCAGTAAATGAGAAATATTGGCTGTCTTGGTGTTTCTTTCCCAGAGAAGGTTGTGAAACTCTCCAGGACCCCACTTTCATGACAGCATCTCTTACACTTGGTTGATATCAAGGATCAGAAGCATCCATATGAGAGCAGACTAAGATTTTTCCTCCTTGCTAATTTTAATCTTCTAGAAAATGCTGATTTATTAAAATTAAAGCTTTTGTTCATTGACATAGCCATTTTCAAGAACATTTATTTGATTTTATTTTTTTCATGTCAAGAAATTTCTTTTCCTTAGGATCCTAGCTATTCAACTGAAGTAAATAGCCCTTTCATGAGGAGTCTGATGGGTATGGAGAAATCCATGTTCCACCCCATTTGCTTAGTAAATTTTAGTCTACTAGAAACTGGGGGAAAATTCTCATAATTACACAAATATGTCTTCTTTGATAGTGTCATTTCCTTTCCAGTGCTATGCCAAACAAATCAGCATTTTTTTGGTCAGATTTATAAAACTCAGTACTTTTTTTCTTTTTAATTGACTTTTAATAACATTTATTTATTTATTTATTATTATAAAGACTGCAAACTCTAACAGAAACACCTTTAACTCTTTAACTGTTATATGTTCAAAGTCCTTTTCTCATCTGCCTCCAATATCCATACTACCAGAATTTGTAAATGTTCCTGACTATGATGTTCAACATGTCATGAACCATAGTTGTTTCCCACCATGGAACTTACATTATCTGTCATCTGAGCTAGCAAAGAGTTGGAATTACTTTGACCCATGACTGTTTCTGTTTTGGTAGTGATGAGGACTTGTGCTGAAAGACCTTTCAAGAATCACCGACCATAATTCATTATCTCATGGTGTTTTCTACCAGTTATATCAGCAAAGGTTTATAATTCATGAAATGGAGACATTTTGATAATAAGAGGAATTGCACGTTCTGCCAGTTGTACCGACAGAAACAGTGATATCTGTGAGCTAGCCAAATGGACATTCAAATGCAACACACTTTAACCATTAATGATTCGGAAGATATACCAAGCCCATTGGTGCTAGAAAGCCAGACCTCTCTGTTAAATGTTTATGTACTTTGATGCCACGCTTCATATTCATTGATAATTTCCATAAGACTATGTGAAGCATGAATGGAACTACAAATGATCCCCTCTACTCTTAGTATGGAAATGAATACAGTAGATTTAACAGGAAGAAGGCTCTCCCTAGCCTTTATGTGTTTCATCTAGCAGTATTTTTACAGCTTCTATTTTAGTGATGTGATTGGCTTGCAGATGCTCTTTTCCTTTTTCTTTTCTTTGTATTATGAACTATTGGAATGTAATTGAATTTGTTTGGATTTTAAAGGCTTTGCATAAAATGTGTCCCTTAACTTCAGTCTTGTCTTTGGATTTACACAAAGATTGCACTTTTCTTGTTATGTATCACGTAAGGTTTCTTAATACAGACAAAGTCTATCTATTACCAGACAGGTAGGGAGTAAGGGAGCAGGAGCTGTATGCCCATAGTGAGAACAAATCTGCTCACTTTAGGTAGTGATTAATGACCAGTTTGAAGTCATTTGCCTATGCTAGACCTCTTTTTTTTTTTTTTTTTTTTTTTTTTTTTTTGTGCTGCTGAGGCCTGTAGCTGCACCTTAGATTTTATCAACTATTGCTTTTCATTTTTTTTTTCTTGTCAAAAATTAAAACCAAAACAACAACAACAACAACAAAAGCCACAATGAATAACTGATTATTCACCATCTTGTTCAAACCAAAGGTAATTTTAATTTTATCTGCAGAAGAACTGTGCTCTCAAATAAAAAAATAAAGTTTCTCAAATTCTAAATATTGTCAGGACGTGAGAAGCTTAGTAGTATTTTTTTTGTGTTTGTGTCTGGGTGTGAATATACAATAAGAATAATTTTAAATATTTTTGAATGTTTATGGAATGCTCTTTCAGCAGAAATGATTTTATTAAAACCAAATTCAGTTCAGTGCAAGTTTTAATCAGTTCTGAGCTGTATGTCTCAAATATTTTAACTATTCTCTTTATTTATTTATTTTGGATTACTAGACCTCCTTCTATTCCTCAAGATCTTTTCTCATTGGATCTCAGTAGTTCATAATGAACTGTTTTTCTCCAGATTGCCCAAACCTTGCAGGCCAATGCAAAGTGTATTGCCTGATGGTGTGGTAAGATGCTTTATTATTATTATTATTATTACTATTATTATTATTATTATTATTATTATTATTAATACTTATAATCAGTCTTTAAATTACCATACAGCCTCTTGCAGGAGAGTAGAGTAACTTGTTGCATCTTTTCTTTCCCATCACTTTACAAGTCCTACAGGGAGCAGCTGAGGGAGCTGGGTTTGTTCAGCCTGGAGAAAAGGAGGCTCAGGGGTGACCTTATCCCCAGAATGAGGGGGAATGGGCTAAAGTTGCACCATGGGTGTTTTAGGTTGGATATTAGGAAGAACTTCTTTACTGAGAGGGTTGTGAGGTATTGGAATGGGCTGGCCAGGGAAGTGGTGGAGTCACCATTCCTGGAGGTCTTTAAAAGATGTTTAGATGTTGAACTTAGCAATATGGTTTAGTGGAGGACTTGTTAGTGTTAGGTCAGAGGTTGGACTCGATGATCTTGAGGTCTCCTCCAACCTAGATAATTCTGTGATTCTGTGACTTAAGAATGGAACCACACAGAGAATATTAGAATTTTTCTTTCACAGAGCATTCTTCCTGCCCTACACTTCTTTTATAATTCCATATAGTTTCTTACTGTAACTTTCTGTGTTGTATATGGATACATTGATTTGGCTACTCATACTCTCAATGGAAGTTTCTATAAGCTCCTGGGAAATTCACCACTGAGAAAAAAATAACCTTATTGCAGGTAACTGCACATTTTTAAAGCATTCATCTGGAGTTCATTAGGTGAAAAGAGCTTCACCAAGTCATTTTCTTCCTCTCAGAACTGAGCCTAAGTAAACTTGTTTGTTCCTTGATAGAAGAAATAGAGTGCTGATTTAGGTGTATCAGACCTGAAATTTGAGATGATGTGTTAGTCAAGGTGGAGTGTTTCTATTCTGCTTGTAAATCTCCAGGATTCTATAGTGCAGACTTCATTGGACCCTTCTATTTTTGTGAACAATAACTGAGCCCTAATAATGAGACTTTTTGTTTGTTTATTTATTTATTTACTTATTTAAGTTAAATAAAGAACTTTTAAACATCTGTGTACCAGAACAAAGAACAAGTGCATTATAGATAGGAAATATAATAAGCACATATTCTGCAGGTAAGGCATTACAGACATTATAGACTCTGTTAACATTGCATATCATTTGTGATAACATGTTCTTCAAGGTGTGAGGCATTTTAAGAAAATCAGATCAACCCAGAGGACCTCATAGGTACCTTTGAGTCTACATTTCCTAAATCTTGTGGTCAGTGTGATAGCTTAGCTCCCAATGTTTAAGTAACAAACCATTCATTCCTCTTTACATATGGCTGCTGGAATTCATGGGACACCTGTGAGCTCAGGTAAGTAAGAGTATGACTGAAAGAAAGTAGGATATTTACTTCAGATAATTAAGTTCTGAGTTTTGTAGAAATTATCTAAGTGAAGCATCAAGAAGAATATATGACAGTAATCTTCAGTAATGCACTGCCCAGTAGTCAATGTACTTTTAGGCTCTTACAAGGTTTGCAGTTTATGAAAAACATTTAAGTGTTTCTGTTACACATTTTGGTTGCCATGTTAACTTGGCTTCCATCAGACTGCAACAAACCCAAAACACCTCCTTACATACTTGCTTTATGACATTTTATTAGAATGCCAATATAACAGTTTTATAGTAAATGTAGGATATGGCAGGAGACTAAAATAACACCATATTCTCTGAACACTTTAATCTAGGTTTAATAATTTTAGGGGTTTTAGACATTTGTAACTTAACCTGTGGGCATAATCTAGTAGTAACAGTGCTTGAGAGAAGTTATGAGCACTGCGCTCTGAGATTACAGTGGCTCAAATAACATAGTGGTTCCAAGGGAAACTAAATCTTTTTAAAACCCCTCAAACATCAGCTTAAACTGTTAACTTTAATTTTATTTTAAATTCATGTTAGAGTAATTGCATCAAGCTGGGATTATGTGCTTTCTCTGATTCTGTCTTTATAGCCCTTCTGCCTCTTTTAACCATTTCTTGTACAGGCAACTCTCACTCTTCACTTATTGAAGGAGATTTGCCCCTCACAGAGTGTATTCTGTTCAAGCGATATCTTACTGAAGAGAGCTTTGCTGGATTACAATTAGTGGCATGTGTAACTTCTGCTTTCTAAAGGGACGGGGTTGTAATGCTTACTGTATGTAAGGATCCATATTTTTTTGTGGAATCTTTGTCATTAAAATATATGTTCAATATCAGATTTCATTATACAGAAGATTGCTACCTTTTATTGATTCAGATGTATTTTCCTATTAAACACGTAGCAAAGATGGCATTTTGCATGTCATTGTTTGTTTGTCCATGTTGTGGTACTTAGCACAACACACCTCACCGAGTCCAAGATGTAGAAATTGTTAAGCAAGCATCTCTGAAAATCACACCCTTCTTTAGCCAAAATATTTGTAGCTCAGGGGAACTAGAATTGTTCTGTGAATTACTACAAAAACTCAATATAATTTTAGAGGAAAAACAAAAACAAAATCTTTATTACATTTGTTTATAGCAGAGAAATTAAGAGACAGAAGTTTAAAGCCAAAAACATCACAAATTGATTCAAAGCAGAAAATATGGCTTGCTGTTTGAGCATTTTGAGGACAAAAACTTCTGTTTCAAAGAGGATGAGGAGCCTGCAGCAAGAAAACACAAGAATGAAGCTTTATAAATGCTCAAATACATGTTTTTGTTTTTGTTTTTCTGATTGATTTTAGTCAAATCTATCTAACTATCTCCCTGCTTAACAAAACCATTTTATGAATGTGCAGAGCCTCAAAACCTAGAAGGACTTGTTTCAACAAAGAAAGGCAGGAAACCTCTTTTATATTAACAGAAGAGGAACGTAGCACCAAGAAAATCTAAGTCCCTGGAGCAGGAGTAAGCTAGGGAAAACAGCAGACTGATGCCATGACCCAGCACTGAACATGCTGAACATAGGATGTGTGTGTTTACTATCTCAGTATACAGGCCAGATGAGAGGGCTAGAAACAGTGGACTGCCCACAGTCTATGTATCTGTGGGACATGTGGGGAAGAGGAGAGGGGAAAGAGAAGAGTGGGCATTCCTTGGGATTTTTTTCATTTACTAGTACATATTTAAATTGATTTAGTGCCTTACACATAGAAGTTTGATACTTCAGATTCCTCCTGCTTGGCATTTCTTATAGCTTTTAAGTCTTCTCCCCAACTGCTGATCTAAGATAATAAAGGATGCATGATACAAGTAAGTACATTGATCCTCCATGGGTCCTGTGTCTCGGATACTGATGGATTTTGCTATGATTTTTTTTTTTTTTTTTTTCCTGAGCAGTATTTCTTCTGGTAAAGATGGATATTGAGCACTGCACCATATTCATCACAAGTAATTTGCCTTTCTGTGGAACCCTTAGCCTGGGGAAAAAAACATCATGATCCTACGCACATGACTAAGAAAACACTGTCCTTTGTGCATAATTGCCTTGGCTAATGGAAGGGGGAAACAATCCTGCAAAGAAGTTGGTTTCTCCTTCCACCACATCAGGGAGTTATACCCTCCCTCCATACCACAGAACCAGTTTGAGGTTTCTTAGAAGCTTACTCCAAATGAGACATGTCATTTCAAAGATGATAATGGGTTGGTCTGTTGTGGAAGGGAACAAAGGAAACTGGAAAAAAAAAACAAAAAAAAACAGAGGGCAGAGAAAAGCCCTGATGGCTGGGCTCTGACATAAAGAAGGTAGAATGACCGTTGCTTTCTTATTTGCTTCCAGCCTTCAACTGCTTCCCTATATGGCCGCCTACCCCATTTGTACTTAAAATCTGGATTTACAGCTGTGAATACTCACCTGAAATTATGTGTTTGGCCCAGACAATGTCTTTTTCACAAGGAATAATCTACTGGTATTATGACCATCAGGGCAGGAATTAGACCACTCTTTTGGGTATGAAAGTGTTGTATCCTTCTCTTCGTGATTTATAACAGGAATCTGAATCAGAGTATTTCACTCCAGGGAGGAGGCACCTTTGCTCTGTAGGTGAATGTAGGCTGAAGTTCTCTCTCTAGCTTGCTTGATAAAACATTCTGGTTTGGGACATAGCCTGTGTATTAACTTGAAAAAGCTGGGCCCCAGACCCTCCTCCAACAAATATTTATTAAAGAATGTCTGGGAGCTGTGCATGTGTGCAAAGAGATATGCAAGCATGAATACACTTTACTGACAAAAGCCTGGATGTCTCCAGGATTCACTGAATCAGGCATCTTGGAGTTACAGCTGGCTTTAGGTGTTTAAAAGTGGCAGTTAGACACCTGAATGTTTTTCTGCATTATTTGTCACTTTTTTTTCCTCCCAGTTTCTCTTTGAATTTCCACTCTTACTTGAAAATCTATGTTACAAATAAGCATATCCCTAACAGATGGAAGTATGTTAAAGAATACTCATTCTGTAGTATTTCAGGTCTTAAAAAAAGCCAATGACCCAATAAAAACAAGCTTATAGTGCTGCCAAGCGAAGAGCTTTTCATTGAATCTGTCCTCTTAGGTCTCAAATTTTGTTTCTGCTGTATTTATACATTCCTTAGCCATACTCCCTAGCACATATGTGTATGGGCCAGCTTCTATCCAGGCACAGTCCACAAGAGAAAAGGATGACAGTTTACCCCATACATCATCAAACCTCTTGGATGTACTAAATTCTGTGCAAACAGCCTAAAACAAACACAAATCTGTCTCTTACTCTCTACCACATACATGGTTGTTAGGGAGCTGCTCCCCTGACTGATGGAGAGAATTCATGTTGTAAACACTTTCATTAACCAAACTTGGCTACAAAATCTCTGCACAAACTCTCTCTTTAATTGTCTTTGACTCTGCTCCCATCACAGGCAGCTTCCTCAGCATGTCCACAGTTTCTTCATTGCCTTAGCAGAAACACTCTGCCAAAGATAGCCCATTGAAGGCAAACAGTGTAAAACAAAATAGCTGTTGTGGGACACTGAGCATGATATTGCAAAGAACAAAAGGAGTGGAACAAAGAATAAAACTAACAGAAGTCTATAATAGCACTAGAATTGAGGAAAGAAAACCTTTCCCCTCTTATTCCTGCAGCAAATAAGAGCGAGACTCTGATTGCGTCTGCATAAGTTCCAACTAAAGATTCTGAGATTCAGAGAGTAATTCCAGCTCTCTGTAAGCAAGTAAAATCAATCTTTTGACTTTGGAGTGCTTCTGTAGGTAACCAAGACATAGTTAGTATCTTAAATAGGACAACCGAGTGGAGAGTCCAGCCTAAAAGCTGTTGACATATGGACAAGAGGTCTAGGACCTGAATACCTGAATATGGGGAGATAGCCTGACCTATTATATTCAGCACACAGCCACTTTAAAAACATAGATGTGAACTAGAGAAGTGTCTTTTTTTTTTTTTTTTTTTTTTTTTGGTGCTACTTCTGGCTGGAACATTGGTTCAGACACACCTCAGCCTGAAGGAGTCTAAACCTTCTGCTCCCACCCTGTGGGAAAGTAGCCAAAGTATTAAACTGGCAAAGAAAGAAGGAAAGATGTGTTATCTTTTTGTAGCCACAAATTGTGCTTCATCAAGAAATCATGTATTAGAACGGTTCCCTGAAAACTGTAGAAATCCCTCCTTCTGATCCTTGTTTCTAACACTTTTAAGAAGTGCTATTTTGTAACATTAAATGGCTCTAAACACAGCCTCTAAGTCAGTGACATAGGACCAGGATGGTGACATATGTACAACCATTGCAGGACTTGTGAAAGCAACATAGCCCATGGCTCAAGATCCTAACCTCAGCCATGACTACAACCAGTCTATCCAATGAGGCTGCTCCCACTTACCATGACTGCAGCAAGACTCCCCTCCCTCTGACACCTTGTTTCCTCTCCTGTGACATTATGATGGCAAAACTTCTGTCCTTACTGCTTTGGGAAAGTGAGAGAAGCCCAATGCTACAGAAAGGAATTGGAGATAAGGTTTAATATCTCCTCCTCAACTCTATCCCCCCAGGAAATCTGTACCTGCTTAAATGGAAAATGCATAATCAATGAACAGATGGCACAGGAAGGAAATATGACTTGGACTTCTTTTCTTGGCTATGAAAGCTAGTAAAAAAGGTTATCCAGAGCCACTCATCCTCCCAGCCCCATCACATACCCCTTTCAAGAATGAATTCTGCACGTTCTGTCCTTGTACCGATTAATTCTGTTTTCATGATGAATGAATGGTGGTTGTGATCCGTGCCAAAAAGAAAACCCCTTCAAATGATTATTCTTTAATAAAACTTAAAAGGCTCAAGCATGTTCATATGTTATTTGGAAAAATATGGTTAACAGAAGTCACCAAGTTGTAACGTCACCTTCACTTAACTAAACATGAAATCAACAGATTTGGTGGGTTCGGGCCAAGTCTTACCAGACAGGATTGTGCACTGTAAAGGCTACACCCCACCCACTGGTATTACTTGGCAAAGCTTGCTGGAAGCATCAACAGAGAAAACATAGACTAAAGGAGGTTAGGATGGGGCTATCTTTTTTACCACCCTGCATCCTGAAGGTCTGAAGCCTGAAGGCCACAAGCAATTTGTGAAAGGGGTTCTGTGCTAAATATAGCAGGAGTGTATTTGTGTGCAGCAGATGCTAAAGAAATAGGGTCTAATATAGGTTAGATGAATAGCACTCTGGAATTGCCTGTTTCTTCTCAATGGCTCCAGAACAGCCAACTGCAGAGGCAAACTTTCACACTGTAGATTTCTAAAACTGAATAAGATGGTGCTCTTTCTTTTTTTTTTTCTTTCTTTTTTTTTTTCCCTTTTTTTTTTTTTTGTTTGTTTGTTTTGTTTTGTTTTGTTTTCTTTGTTTTCAGACTTCCTCTTCAGAAAACTGAATTCAGTCATAATTGTTAGTTATTACCAGTGATCACTCTATTGGTAACTTAAGTTTAAAACAAACTTAAAAAAATATATCTTCTGCCTAATTTCTCTTTTGTGATACACTGTGCATGTATCAGTGGTAAAACTCACTGGGCAGAGTTCATTGGACACAGAATTTAAGTTCAACAGAATTCAGTGTTAATTACCATGGTAGAGTCAGAAAGACCAAGGAAAAACTTCTTGTTAGAAAATTGCTTTGAAGTGAACCTTAAGACTGACAGTCAAATTCAGACAGTCCAAATAATGCAAAAATAATATCTGATAAGAATTCATCTAAAGATTTTAATCACTTACAACTTTTATTCATTTTATTCTGAAAGCATATTTTGGAGAGTGAAATTTTGTTTGCACAGAAATCTAGGACATGTAGGGGTACTGTAAAATGTCTGCAGATTACATGCCCATGCTGAACTCTCTAATAGAATGTATTAAGTCAAAGAAGAACAATTATGTATGATAAGAAAATTAATAAATGTGTGAAAACAAAAAGCAGTCTCCATTGCAAATAGTTGCAAACAATCCATCACCAGCCACAAATAATAATAATAATAATAATAATAATAATAATAATAATAATAATAATAATAATAATAATAATAATAATAATAATAATAATAATAATAAAATGTGTATCAAATAATTTAAAATAAAACAAAAACAGGAAGAGCTCCTATTCAGTATTAGCAAATAAAATGCCATGATTTGTGATATATGACAGTCTCATATGATCTGAAAATTTAAACTCATTAAATTATTCCTCAGCACACCCTTTGCATTTAGCAATATGGTAATTCAGCTAATTCCAGCTATAGGTGACTTTAACACTGGATTTAAAAATCTAAATTATGGAAGTAAATACACACACACACACAAATAAAAATAAAAAACTGCCTAAATACTTTTTAAGGAAGGAAGGAAGGAAGGAAGGAAGGAAGGAAGGAAGGAAGGAAGGAAGGAAGGAAGGAAGGAAGGAAGGAAGGAAGGAAGAAGGAAGGAAGAAAAGAAGGAAGGAAGAAAAGAAGGAAGGAAGAAAAGAAGAAAGAAAGGAAGGAAGAAAGGAAGGAAGGAAGGAAGGAAGAAAGGAAGGAAGGAAGGAAGGAAGGAAGGAAGGAAGGAAGGAAGGAAGGAAGGAAGGAAGGAAGGAAGGAAGGAAGGAAGAAAGAAAGAAAGAAAGAAAGAAAGAAAGAAAGAAAGAAAGAAAGAAAGAAAGAAAGAAAGAAAGAAAGAAAGAAAGAAAGAAAGAAAGAAGAAAGAAAGAAAGAAAGAAAAGAAAATGAAAGAAGGAAAAAGACTCTGCTGCAGAGGAGAAATCTAATGTGAAGGTCTTTGACACTGACAAAAAAGGTGAAAAGGATACTGTAGTCCTGTAAGACAGGAAGCCAGGATTGTATGGTCACTGGAATGCAATACTGTTAGTTCCTGTGAGAAGTAGATGGAAAACATCTAAACTAACCACAGTTACAAACATCTGGATGCTCAGCTGCCCTGTTGGCTGAGAGGAAGCAGGTGCAGTTGTCCTCTTCGTTAAAACTAGCCTTATACTGTTCAAGGTGAATGTTACTGGAAGAGGCTAATGGCTCCCAGATGGAAACGTGACCAGTCCCAATGGAGTGGATAGGAGATTCCCATGGTCCCTGTCTGGATTTCATTGGAAGAAATGGAGCTCAGGTATTGTCAGACACAATAAGGATCTTGTCTTTGAAGATCATAAACCTTTCCATTCTCTCTTTCCTCAGTAGGCCCTCTCCCTTGAGCCAGAGAGAATCTCAAGAAGATCTCTGTTACAAGGGAAGAGACAGCTGGTCTGTACTTTGAAAGGCTTCAAGTGCAGAGATGTGCAATGAATGACAGGATGCATCTATTCAGAAAGCAGATTTTTAACCAACTACATTGTTTAGGTCAGTCAAAAAGGAGAAAAAAAAAAAAAAGTTAAATTGTACAACTGTATTCACTGGTTTGTAGATAGCACATTCTTTCTCCAAAGGTGACAATATTTGAGATGGCATATTTTAATAAACCCTATTTGTATGAATGAATGGGACTGCATGTGCAAACATTGAATGAAACCGTGTCTTGGGAACTAAGTACGATTGGCACTTACATTTCTGTAGAAGCCACAATTAAGACCTCATCAATAATAATTGGTATTGTTTGCCTATGTAAAAATTCAAAATAAAAAATGCAGAGAAGGTCGATCAAAAAGGAGTTGGATTCAAAGCATCTATCTCTCTAAACAGGGCTTGTTTATCTTAGGATACAAAAGTCAAGAAAAAGGAAGGAATACCACAGAAGGAAGAGTTTAAGTTAACACAAGAACACAAGAAATAGGTATATGAAATTGACCATGAGATGTAAGATATGGGATGTTAGAGTCTGCAGTGGCTTTCTAACAGGCACAAACAAACAAATCCCCAGAACACGATGCATAAGAATTTGAGAAGACAACACAACACAAAAAATGTCTCCCCAGACAGCAGAGGACCAAACTGCCTTGCCTCAGAAGAACCATTCAAGTCCAGTTTCTAACCTTACATTATTCTCATAACTACAGGGCTCAGTTGTATCTTTTAGTTTTTTCCTTTCCTAAGGACTGTGCTAAAAGTCAAGATTTAAATGACAGCCTCTTCAAGGCTTCTGCTGTTTCCAAAGAAAATCAAGAATATAAGTGTAGACCTCTTTCTTGGACAGCTATCCACAGCTGAGGAAAGCAGAAGCACCTGAATCCAGCTTTGTCCCTCTTCTCCGGCAGGTGATGATAATGTTAAGAATGTTATAAGAATTTGGAAAAAGTCATGATGTCTGACCAGATAACAGTGGTTAGTGAAGAGGTAAAGCTCAATTTTAAGGATCTACTCCTAGCTCAGAGAGGTATGCAATATCTTCAGCTGCCTAAGTTAATAGTTGTTTTCCATCAGAGTCAGAGTAGAGAAAGCTATTCAGGATAGTCATTAGCTTAATTTTGGATATACTAATCTGGGATACAAGATGCTCTTACTCAAGGCTTAGGTATCATTCTGCAGATTTTTTTTTTAACTTTTCTTGGCAGTCCGCAAATGTTCCTAGCATCTATGTTATTGTTTTGTTTTGGATTTCTTTCTCTAACATTTGGATGTAGACAGGACAAATATATGGATAATTTACCTCCAGGATATGAGCTTACAGCATCTGTTTTACAGCTCAGCTTTGCCATACTGCTCTCCTTGTGCATTGTGACATATACAGGTATACTGCAAGTAAAAGCAAGAAAGGTAGAAATTAAAGCTAAAGTTCCTCTATAAAACATGTTCTAGCATGCATGTAATTGCCACAGAATAACTGATCAGTTGCTGAACAGTAATTGAATTCTGTGACCTATTTTCTCGTTCAAACCCTGACATACTTGGACTTGGGACTCTGATGGAGTTTGGTCCAATGCTCAAGGACACTAAAATCACAGCTAGTTAGCACTTCCAACAAACCCTGTTCTCTGGGCACCACTGTCACCTCACTAAAAGGCAGGTTCCTATATTCAGTTCGGCATGAGACCTCTGCTTTTTCCTCTGCTTTTTTTTTCCCTCCTTCAGTTACACTTGAACTAAGAAATCCACATCTCTGGTCCTGCCCTAAATCTTCCTCAAAAGAGATGCCAGAAGTTTAACAGCCTATCATTAGTTTGTGTCAGCAAGGTGTTGTGAAAACACGAACAGTTCCAGACAAATGTTCCACAAATTTCTTAAAAATTGCATTGTGCCTAACTCAGGACTGAATACAACAGTAGCTCAGAGAAAGGCCAAGACAAAGAAAATACAGACTGTTAGCAGTTATTTTCCCCTTTGTGAAATACGATACCTAATATTTTTCTTGAAATAATCCCTGGAAATTATGTGTGTGTTTTTACTTACCCTTTACAGATGGATATACCAGAGCAGAGAATCTATTAAATTATTCAAACAGATAAAATTGTTAGAAGATGTTGACCTAATCTCAAGCTTCTTGATTCATAGCCCCCTTTTTATCTTGGTCAGAGAAACATGCATTCATCTTACACCAGTTAGTTGCTTCAACTGCATTTGTGTATTCTGCTAATATTCTCCCACTACTTTTAATATTGATGTGACTTCACCTTGAATACTGCATGCAGTTCCTGTTCAACAATATAAAAAGAATGCTAATGTCTTTGAAAGCATCCAGAAGAGGACAATAAAGCTGGTAAAACGGCTGGAAGGCATGTCCTGTGAGGAGAGGCCAAAGACACCTGGGTTTCCATTCTGGAGAAAAGAGGGCTGAGAGGTGACCTCAGTGCTCTCTGCAGCTTTCTGAGGAGGGGAAGTGGAGCAGGAGATGCTGGTCTCTGCTCCCTGGTCACTGGTGGGACATGGGAATGTCACAAAGCAACAGGGGAGCTTCAGACAGGAGGTAAAAAATTTCTTTGCTGTGAGTGTGGTCAAACACTGGAACAGGCTTCCTCGTGAGGTGTCTGATGCTCCATGCCCTTCAGTGTTCAAGAGTCATTTGGACAATGCCCTCTATAACATGCTCTAACTTTCTTTTAACCCTCAAGTGTTCAGGCAGTTGGACTCAATGATCTTTTTTCTGTCCCTTCCAAATGAATGATTCTAGTCTAGTCTAGTCTTGTCTAGTCTAGTCTCTTCTCTGATCATTCTTATTACAGCAAATTGAACAGAAAATGGTATTTCGGAGTTCTCTCACTTTATCTTTTTATTAGACTACTTTGTCATTCTCTAAATGAGCTTACAAGAATATATTTTAACTCTTTTAGCTCTTCTAGACAATATTTCTATTTTAGCTTCTCAATAATATGCTTACATTTTATGATAATTCTACTATTTCTGCTTCCACTATTTCTGCTTCCTACAAATTTTCTCTTGGGTTTCTCTATGATTCACTTCCATTTTGGAAGTGAATCATTCACTATCCATATTTTTTTCTACTCTGCTTTGTTGGCTTTATTGGCAGATTAATTCCTGTACCCTGCTACATGCTGGACTGAATACTGTTCCTTTTCACAGCATACTTGGTCACAAAGTCTGGAAGAATCCAGCCTTCACTACCTTCCCTATTTCTGAGGTCAGAACTTTCTGAGTGTGAAACTTGTTTCTGTGGCTTCTGCATTCACAATCCTCACCAATGAATTGTGAACCCAATATTAGCTCTGACTATTCCTTTGTATTGTGGGTTGTTATGTAAAGTACTCAGATCTGATTGAAATCAATGGGAACTTTCATCTGGCTTAGCTGATGGTAGATCAGACACTAATAAATAAATAAATAAATAAATATTTACATAACTTGCATAACTGAGACATGCACACTCAAAATCTGTTATCTCTACTAGATAGTATAGTTTTGCTTAACAAAAAGTGTATGGAAAAAGGTAAGTCATAAGATGGTGAGATCTAGCACTGAGAGGTGTTCCCTTTTCCACTACAGGAATGAGAAATATTTCTAATGAGATGTCAGAATCTCCAGTTACTATTTAGTAACAGTAAATAAAAGCAGTAACAGCAAATAAAAGACTCCGTAGCAACACAAACATCACGAAGGAAACCACAAAGATTCCTGATGCAATCATAAGGGAAAGATAAAGGATATATACATATTAGAATAGCAGTTAAAAAAACTCACACATATGAAAACATTTAAACCTTTAGAACCTATTATTCATACAGAAATATTTGATTAGTATCATATTTAAACACCAGCAAAAAACTTTGTCACATGGATTTTCAGATGAAAAGTATTTTTCCTTAAAAGCAGAAGCTCCCAAAATCAGCAGTTTAACTGGAAAGAGTGAACCCTGAATGATTTCAGGTGCTGTAAACTGATAAATAATTACTTTAGCAAATATTGTTTAGAAAAGCTCAGAACTATGAGCTTTTTGTCCAGCAGGTGGCGAGTTTTCTTCAGAATTGCACTTTAAGAGAGGATTTTATGGTCTCGTCTAGCGCCCTGACGGTAATATTCCTACACTTTTTGCACACGAAGGGCTATTTGAAAATAACCTTAAAGGCCTGATCTTAAACCACAAATAGCAGGAAGTTCTTAGTTAGGGCTGAAACTCTGTCAGGACTTTACGTTCCCCTTGGGCTGCAATATTACAGCATATTTGGTATTTAGGATCACCTGACGGCACAAGCTCCCTCCCCTCCTCCCCCGTTAGATGACCTCTATCTCTAACACTTAAGCATAGCTGGGTATGATAGAAACTGGTCTTTCTGACTTGACTCTTAACTTCTTTTATTTTTGTGACTTTTACCTGATCCCTTGGCCTTAATTATCTGTAGCTTCAGTAGGAATTTGTATCCTATCAAAAAGCTAAATCTAAAACCAAACTAAAACAAACAAAAAAAAAGGTATATGATTTTTCTATGGTTCTGTAATATATTTAGAAATTGCTACAAACAGAAAAGATACTGTGAGTTATTATATAACTAAAATTCAGATTTCTTATATTATTTCCAATAACCCCCAGTTTAAGGTTGTTCTAAATAACAAAATTCTTGCTGGGTCATTATTTATATATCCTTTAGTCAGACACTAGTTCTGTATTAGTCACAACAATATTTTGTGATAAAATAATGTCTTTCCACTGAGTACAAACCAAGAGATTGAATCTACAGTGACACAACGATACAGTTGTTAGATATTAATGTCACTGTAGTCAACCATAAAAACTTATATAGATTTGTATTGAGGAAAACTGGAACCCCACAACTGCTGCAAATGAGGTCATTTCAGCAGTGTATATGTCTGGAGATGATAGGCCTCTGGTAGTAATTTTATTACAGAAAATATAGGGGGCATAGATGTGGTTTAAAAGACTAGGGACAGATTCCTCTGGATTAACAAGGTCCTCGTCATGAGTGGTTGGCCGTTGCCTCTGCCAGGTTAGCTTCAGAACTGCATCTATTGAATGGAAAGCAGTGATAAGGTCTGGAGCTGATCACCAGCCATTGACTACATATTTTTGCATAGCAGGTGAGATGGCCCCAGACCATGGATCTTTTAATCCTGCAAGGGATTCCTCTTTTACTATACAGAAAGTGAAATTGTGGTGGTCCCAAATATTCACTGAGGTAGTCAATGTCCCACACTTGTTTTTAAAGTTTTAAATTTGAACCCCACAGATGACTAAGTTCTGGCCTCCCATGAAGAATTTTCAAGGTGTGGGCACAGGCTATTTAAAATGTCACCCACTTTCTGAGCAGTGGCCTGTGGGTTAACAGATCTGAGCCACTGGAGCTTCCCCAAGAGCCAGACCAAGGCTGCAGAACAGATTTGCACAAAATCTTCATAGTCTTCAGCACTGCACATTTCTTCACCGAACTGAACAGGCATGGTAACTGGTGCATCAAAGACATGGAACTAAAATGCTCACAGCACTGTGAATGGGGTCGGAGTTCTGTGGTATAAAAATTGGTGTAATCTCCCCTCCTTCTACTGCATGTGCACTGAATGTGCTATTGTCTTTGGGCTCTGACACCCAGACTGTGCAGGTGAGAAGATATAAGTACTGACAGCTGACCGAAAATAGAGCTCTGATTCACAGCTTATCCCAGGATCTATGCAGTGAGCAAAGCCAGAATGAGATCCCAAATGATTAGGTTATAAAACTTGGAGTCCTGTTTGTATTGCTGTCTCCAGTCCTGTTAAGCCCAAAGGAGATGCACAGATGCTGAGCTGCTGCCATTAAAAGTGTTGCTGTGGTAAGTTCTAGGAAAAGTTCTCCAAATGTTTCTTGCACATAAAATGTTTCATTTTTTACTGGTAACAAGATTCTTGGCACGTTGTTGTATCATCTATCAACTACCACAGGTATGTATTTTATTAACTACTGAAGACAAAGCCTGATGAGAACAGTAATAGAGAAAAAGAAAAAAAAAAAAAAAATATATATATATATATATATATATATGCCCCATTTACCTTCAGGTAATGAGCTGAGATGCCTAAAACTGGTATCATTCTCTCTGGTATGTGCCTGTGTATGGTCAATCTTAAATAAATAAACAAACAAACAAATAAATAAATAAATAAATAAATAATGTCTTTGCAGAGTGGCAATCATTTCAGACCTCAGGGTAAGCTAGAATTAGTAATTACTTCCACCCTGAAGATTCTGGGAGCTCATACTGCTAAAATAGGAGCATCAGTGTTATTGGAAAAGCAGCACATTTAGACTAATATACAGGTATCAGAGAGGTCACAGAATGAGTTTCTTTTCCCTTCAGGAAGTGTTGGATCTGCTGTAGGTTGCTAGCCCAATGACACTCTGATGAAATCTCTAAAGGAAAGAATAAGTTTGTGGAATCCTGATTTCAGTCATAGGATTAGCAGACCATGGAAAGCAAATGTTGCCTTTCTTCCCCCCATATTATGGAGTCTTCCTTTAATTGTTAAATATAGTGAATATGAGTCTTATCATATCACATGATATTAAGAAAATAATAAATCACAAGGTAAAAGTGGCTGACATTCCCTGAATCAATATACATGTACCCCTAATTCTATCAGGTATACTATAAAGCTGTCTGTCTTTATCTCTGTCTCTGTTTGCATACAAAGGCATTTTCCTTTTCTACATGTGTATTTGTGTTTGTAACTATGTATGCAATTCCTTGCATTCCATTATTTTACCACCTAGAAAAAATTCTTTCACCTCTGTGAGTTATAATTCTTTTTGATCCTTTTCCATAGACCAGCCTGGAGTTGATGAGTGGGAGGATACCCCTACCAAGTTTCCAGGCTAGCAGAAATGTATATATCACAGCAGTAGAGAGAGGGCTTTTCTGTAAAACATGTGGCATAGGCATAATCCACAGCAAAATGATGTGATGTCCAGGCTTTGCTGGCATTCCAGTTGAGTGTCCCAATTCACACTGGTCTTTTTCTCATAGGCCCAATCTTAGCTCATGTCACCAAAACCTTTGGTTCCTGTGAGGTCATTAAATCCTTACTCATTTTCCAGCAGATATGGGAATTGCATGCAAGCAAATGCAACATACACAAATCATTCCAGCCACCCTTGCATTAAATGAACTTTTTTAAGAAGCTGGTTTTGACCTGATAGAATATAATGGTTTCAAGGGAACCATATAGCCATTACAATCCATCATATAAATGAATACTTAGGGACACCTAAATCCAAAGATTATTTGACTGTTATATACATACTTGCACTGAGGGGGCTGGAGGATAGACCCCTAAAATCGGCAGTGAAAACATCTGTACCTTTAGGAAATTCTTCTTAAATATGAGCATGTACATAAACTTTATCAGTTTTCCAAAAAAGAGAAGTTTATTTTAAATCAAAGTGACCCCCAGCATCAAGTTACATTTTGGATATATTGCTAGCAAATTATCAGTTTAGAAAAGCAAAGGATTTTAGAAAGATAAAGGTATTTTATGACCAGTACTGATTGTGGACTCAGGTTCCTCTATAACCTGATGCTTTTTCACGTGTTATTGATTATTGTGTACTGTACTCCTTTAACATCTATGGCAGATACTGTAAAGCTAAGCAAAAGCAAGCAATATAAAAAAAAAAAAAAAAAAAAAAAAAAAACCTCCAAACTCTGCTTTCGCTTCCTTTTGTTGCTCTCTTGTACTGTAAAAACAGATAAATGGTTTCCTCTTTCAAATACAACAAAAAGAAATGACTCCTGGGAGGAGCCCTAGGATGCCAAGTTTTAGCCTGGATTGAATTTTTATGACCACTGTAAAAACTCCTGAAAATAGGAAATTATAATGGAAATGCTGACTCTCACTGCAGCAGTGTGAGCAGAACCACCACGGCATTATTAGTGATCTAAAGGGGCTGGAAGTTAAAGTGGAATCATTTACACAACCACCTCACACCACTTTGCAAACAAGGGGTGGTGGGGGGGGGAGATTTTGCACTTAATTAGTTGCTTGTGAAGTCCATTGTGATTCTTAAAGAGGATAAATCCCCTATCGCTCCATTCCGTGCTCTGGCTTTTCTTTCCCAGTCTGCAAAAGCTGCTGGCAGAGAGTTCTGCCCTTGCTGGGTGACCAGCACCCGATGTGTAAGGGGGCACGGGGCCATGCCATGCCGTAACTCCTTGCACAGACTCCACTTTAGACTTTTACAGGGCGGCTGCTTAAGCGCCTGCGGATCGCTCCCCGTCTGCAGTAGCTCGCTAGCGAAGGGCAGCAATATATTAATGCGCTGGGTCACATCTCAGCACCGCACTAAAAATCAAGCGAACAATTCCCCCTCGCTAACAAAATGGAGATGCTCCAAAGTTTGCCTTTGATTTTCACTGAGCCCTAGAAGTACAAGTTTAAAAAAAAAATGGTAAAAGTTGGCAGAAGAACGCTTTATCCTCATCTGTGCCGATTTGGGTTCGGGAGGGCGGGGGTTGCTATCACAAGGGTATGTACTCTGCACTGCGGGAGCAGCTTCCACCCGCGTTGTTTGCTGCTATTCCTCCGTGTCTTGTCATTAGCAGTTAAAATAATAAGGCTTCGTGGGACCTGAGCGGCCAACCAGGGGTCGAGGAGAGGGGGGGGTCACTTTCGGTAGAGGGGTACCGGAGCCCCCGGGCTCCGCCGCCCCCTCGCTCCGGCGCTGCGTGCTCAGCCCCGACGGGCTCTTTTCCCTTCCTGGCCCTTTCTGCCTCTCTCTTCTCCGACGGAAAATCGGAGCCCGGTTTCTCCGGGGGGGCGGTCAGAGCCCGCACACTTAATCTTTCACCGCGGTCAATAGCAAAAACGCAGGAAGGGGGGAAAAAATCCGGCAAGACAAAGCAGAGCAGAAATATGTGTATATATATTCCCCAGGTGGCACTGAGAAAAAGAGGTCCTGTCTCTTGGGGCGCTTGCCCGGAGAGGCATGAGGACAAGGGGGGGGGACGCTGCGGTGCACTTGTGCCTTCTCTTTGCCTCCGGGGCTGGCTCCATCCCTCTCCGGGCAGCTCCGGGAGCGAGGAGGTTTTGGAGCCTCCGCTGAGCCCAGGCGGCTGCTCCCCGCTCCCTTCCCCCGGGAGGTTTGGGAACTGCAGGGCTGCCGACCGGAGGCAGCTTTGACCGGCCATCCCCCACCCACCCCCGCGTTGCGGGGGGCGAGATGTTTGCTGGGCTCGGGGAGGCGAAGCAACCCTTGAAACCCTCCGAGCTACCAAAATGTCCCCACCCTGCCCCGCCGGACCCGCTCCTCCTTGCGAGCTAAGCGAGGCGCCTGCGGCTGATGCTTCGCAAGTGGCATGGTGGTTTCTGCTCGATAAAAGCTTTTCCGAGGGGCAAGCGCCGTTCCCTGGTGGGGAGAAAATCCCAGAGAAGCAAAAGGGAGTTTTATCCCGCACATGGCTACGGGATGGGGCCGGGAATCGTTATTTTTCCAAAGGTCAAGCGGGTCCCGAAGGTGAAGACTGGTGCCCCGGCTGAGGGAGGGAAGAGGAGCATCAGTGGGGCTGCTCAGCCCCCTCGCAGCACGCGTGTAGGCGAATCCGGGGGTGCCCGGCATTCGCGCGAGCTAAACCCAGAGGAAGAGCGACCCCCGGTACCTGCGCTGCGCAGGATTAGCCCTCGGACCCCAAACTCGTTGAAGACGAGGTGACGAGCGCAGACGGCTTCGGGCGGGAGGGAAGGAGAAATGCCCTCGGATGCGCTCCCCGTGCCTCACGTCTGCTCCGCAGGTGGGGCTCGAAGCCGCACCCCCGGTACCGGCCCCGGCCCCGGCTCCGCGCTGGCCCCGGCGCTGCGGGAGCGGAGCGGGGAGGGAGCCCCGGCACCGTCCGGGACGGTGCTCCCCGCAAAAACGGGGCGCAGCCCCCAGTGGGGGGGGGTGCTTCACCTGGAAGACAAAGTGGGGCAGGATGGGGAAGGAAGCGGGGATGGGTTTGGGCAGGGGATGGAGGTGGAAAAAGGGATGGGGGCTGCGGTCTCCCCAGTCACCTCGCAGATCTCTCTTGAAACGAATTGGATTTCTCTGTCACGTCTAAATCCTACAAACGTGGCTGGATTTGGGAGCAGATGCCTTCACTTTTTACGAGTCTCTTGAAGTTGTAACATTCCTAATCGACAGCAGATCTTCGCTGTGGAAAAGCGCAACGTATTCCCTGCGTGTCAGTGCTAATAGTGGTTTTGTATCCCGTTCCCGGTATTAGGTTCCCCACCGTTACAAGTTGACATAATGCAAATTAGCAAGGGACATCATAAAAATCCATCCGAGAATAAAGGTTTTGGAACAGCATATCCTTCATAACTTAAACACCAGATATTTAAACCAAATGCACTTAACAAGACAGTTAACCTGAAACTTCAGTTCAATCGCCAGTGGGTTGACAAGTCCAAATATTTTTATTTTTTAACAAATACCTATATATCAGGCTATACGTTATCCAGGCAGCCTTCAGCTACAGCTTCCAGTTATACTCTGGGGCGGAATAATATCCTAACGATCCGCTTTGATTTTAAAATATTTTCGCGTGGGAATAATTTTCTGCGTCTCCCTCCCCCCCCATACGCCGAGATCTTTTACTGCCCTTTATTTCTATGTTTAAGTATTTATTCGGGAGTGATGGTTTCTGTAACTGGAAGTGCATTTTTTTGGTTCCTTTGCAGGCAGCACGTGCAGGTATCATTGCTGTTGTTGAGTTTACCATCTCAACTCGTCTGCTACTTTTATAAAGAGAATTGCATGGCTTTTTTTTTTTTCTATTTAATACAAGCGCCCACCCCCAGCTATACAAAGAGAGAGAGTCTTCCTCCGGGAAAATAGAAATGTCCAGTTAGAAGGGTGTATCTCCTGTCTTACTCCTGGCTTAGGGACACTTGGGGATCTTACAGTCGTGTTCTGACAATAGGACTTAAAAACTGTTTTTGAAAAAGCAAACTTATTCGAAGGCATCGGCTTACAGCTTCGGCCACAGGATGACACTTTCGGCATTTCGATCCCCAGAATAGAAATAAAAGTGCTAGCTTTGGGGAGGGGTGTAGGTGGGAGGACAAGAAACATTAAAGGAAATTAGGAAAAAATAAATAAATAAAAATAAGAAGAAAGAAAGGAAAGAAGAGCACGGAATGAGAAAGAACTGAAGAAGCTGAGATGGGGGAACGTCTTTGCTTTGCCTCTGCCTCATAAAAATGCCACTCGTTTACAAAAGAAGGGAACGAAAATCTCGCCTGCCCAGAGCAGTGAGCAGTGTTAGACCCCAGACTCTTCCCTGAAACTGGGATGTTTTGGAGATGAAATTGCAATGCTAGGGCTTATTTCTCCACTCTGCCGTCGTGTTTATGAACACTTATTCTCCAGGATGACAACGCGATGGACAGTTGCTTTCTTGTTGCCGCTTTTTATTTTTTTTTAATTTATTTGTTTGTTTGCTTTTCCTTCTCAGATGGGCAAAAATCAGTGTAATAACAGCAGTGACATGAACAATAAAAAAACACGCGCGTGTCCCTGAGCACGGTACCATGTTATCCTGACGGATCTGTCTTCGCTAACGTATTATATTACCCTAGTTCCTCGGGACAATGTAATACACCCAAGCAATTTTTCCCCCTTCACGGGTCTAGAGGAGTGTGAATGGATGGATGAATAGTAAAACAAATAAGCAAGGAGATTATGGCCTCAGGATTAATTATAAAGCACGTTTAACCCTTTTTTCTTTCGAGGGCTGTTTTGCTTTGCCTGCTTCTCCCGGGAAGTAAGATCCCCGCGGACTTATCAGGGCTCTGAAGCGAGGGCTCCGCGGGACTCCGCGCACCGCGGATCCGCGCCTGGGTGCGGGGTGAGACGGTCCCGGGCCGCGGGAGGAGGGACGGGAGGAAAGCACCAAGGTCAGGGGTGCCGGGGGGAAAACGGGGACCGGGAAGGAGGCTGGGGCGGGGGGAAGCGCTTCCAACCCGGGGGTGGACTCCTCACAGGTAAGTGCCTCCGGGAATCGTCCTGCGGACGGCTCCAAAGGGGGACAACAACTTGCAACCCCCTGAATCCTCACAGAGGGAGCAGATCCCTCCCTCCTTCTACCCCACTTCCTCCTCCCCCCCCCCCCCCCTTTTATTAAATTATTTTTTCCTTTTTTTTTTTTTTTTTTTTTTTTCCCCCTCTCTGCGCAGATCCCGGCCGGTCGTGTCCCGCCGGGCGGCGGGGAGGGGGCGCAGCGAGCCGGGTGCGGAGAGGCGCGGAGAGGCGCGCAGCCCGGGCGCAAGCAGCGCGATCGCGCAGCGCCTCCGGGGAGCGAGAGCATCCCAGAGCCTCCGCGGTGCTACGCGGAGCCGCCCCGGGGTTCTCGGGTTTCTCCACTCCGCGGAGGGGTCCCGAGAGTAGCGGACCCCGGGGAGATGCCCCTGGGGGGGTGCTGCGGGAGCGGAGCCGGGGCGGGGAGGAAGAGATCACACGTTTGCGGGCTGCGAGCCCCGGGCTGCTACGCCTGCAGGAGAAGCGGGGTTGAAAAGTTGGTTCTTCCCAGCCAGAAACTTTCTCCCTGCGTGCGCATGCCCGGAGTCTGGTGGGAGGTTGAGGGGGGAGCTGGGAGGGGGGGGTTGAAATAAGGAGGAGGCTGGAGGGAAGGGATCGGTTCAGTCTGAGCTCGGCTACTCCCGGGCGCGTTTGCACTCCGGCACACGCTCACGGCGCCGGGAGCGGGAGGAGGGATAGCACCTCCGTCTCCATCAGCCAGAGCACCTGGACACCTGGCCCCGCTGCTCGCTCGGATCTGCCTGTACCCGCTGGAGGAGCAGTGGGGTGGGGTGGGGAGAAAGCTGTGCCCCCCAGGGCCAGCAGAGACACTGACCTAGCCAAACGTGGTTTTTTTTTTTTTTTTTTTTTTTTTTTAATTTTTTTTTTTTTTTTATTATTATTATTATCTTTTTATTTTACCAGCTCCAATTTAGCCCAGGATCTTTTAACTGCTGCCAGCGGTGGAGCACAGATCGGGATTAGGTAAATAAAAAGAACAACTCGTTTTGTTTGGTTTTTGTTTTGCCAAGCCTCGGGGGTTGGGGATATCAATCCAAACACCTTCTTTTCTCTCCCTCCTTTCTTTCTTTCCCCCCATCCTCTCTCATCATCCTCTGGATGGTGCAGAAGTGGGGAGATTCTGGTTCACGTGAGGAGAACTGTTCTCCTTGGGGCGGGCGAAGGGCTGGGGGAAGCCTTCACATGGGGCTCGGATATTTTGATGCTATTTAAAGGTTTGTCTTTCCCTCTCAAAGTTGTTTATCCCCCCTTGCGGAGGAGCTGTGTTTTTAACCCGAGCTAAAAATGACACATACTAGCTGCAAACCAGAAGTCTGAAACCAGAAGTCTGAAAGTCTGAATGTCCTTTATGGACTTGATCATTCAGCTTCTTCCTGGATTTCTTTCTCTCTTTCTTTCTCTCTCTCTTTCTTTCTTTCTTTCTTTCTTTCTTTCTTTCTTTCTTTCTTTCTTTCTTTCTTTCTTTCTTTCTTTCTTTCTTTCTTTCTTTCTTTCTTTCTTTCTTTCTTTCTTTCTTTCTTTCTTTCTTCTCAATTTTTAGTATTTTAGGGTCTGAGAAGCCTTCCCTGTTTCTTCCCAAGGCCATAACAAAAATGGATCTATTGTTTATATTTGTCTGAATGGATCAAAACAAGTTCTATGTAGGGAGAAACTGGGCTTCTCCCGAGGCCGAGCCTATAAACTGTCAGTGCAAAGCCGAGGATTAGGGTACAGTTGTTATTCCTGGCTTTTGGGAGGGAAACTATAAAAAATCGAGCGTAATACCGTCAAGCTGCGGGAATTGTCCGATAAAACGCAAGCAGGGCGGGAGGCTGAGAGCCGTCTCCCGGACAGGTGCACAATGGGTCCAGTTCAGCACGACCCAAGTCAGTGGAGGAGAAGGGCCATCCCTTAAACCAGCGGTGGGCTCGGGACCCGAAAGCGGTAGGACAGCGCCGTGCAGCTCCTCTCCCGGAGCCTGGCCGCCGGGTGGCCCGGGACGGCTCCGCCTCGGTCTGCAGGGCCTAGGGATGCGCCTCGGTGCCCTGCCGAGGTGTCACCGCTAAGGGTTTTGTCCACCACCCGTGGCAGAGTGTGCTGTGGCCGTGGGGAGGCAGAGGGAAGAAATCAAGTTTGCTGCTGGGAGAGAGGAGGGACGTAGGGGAGGCACCGGGCGTCTCTGGGGAGAAATCGAGAATGAATCCCGTACTGGGGGGTGTGCGTGGGGGTGGGTGAACAGAATACACACAGAAAAACTCCCAACCCTATTAAAAATACTTCTGCAGAGAGCGGGCTGCGGAGCCTGGCCGCTGCGGCCACCCCGCCGGCACCCACCCAGCTGCGCTCCCGCCCGTGGCCCTCGCAGCCACCGGCCCGCGAGGATGGGGACCCTGTTTGATTTTATTATTATTATTATTATTATTATTATTATTAATATTTGGTTTGGTTTTGGATGAAGGCTGCCCCGGCCAGTGTGGTGATTGCTGGTGCAGTCGGACCCTGGTTATTATTGTTATTATTATTACTGCGAGGCTAAGATCCACCGCATTCATCAGCATTCGCAATGGTGGTCTGGCGAAACTTGTCAACACTGATTTCGTGATAAAATGTGAATGATGATTTTATAAGGATTGAAGGGAGATATCCAAGGCACATGCTGACTGAGTCCTTCCAGTCCTCATTAATGTTAGCAATTAACTCTTTCACGCTCAATTAGCCCCGAATAAACCCGCTTTAATAGATTCTGCACACTTCATTAATACTTTGAATAAAACTGTGCTGAACAATGCACTGTATTCCTCAAGAACACCACATTCGAACAATGCGGAGCGAAAGGGCAATTTCATTCCCTTTCTAGCTACTTTCCCAAACACAGATAAATTGTAAGTTCTATTTCCTCGCTTAAACTGATAGGAAGGGAAAATCTCTTCCCCCAGAGGGGACAAAATGAGTGGCCGACCTGGTGGCAAAATGCTGCACAGCGATGCGATACAGCCGAAGGGACAGGGCTACCAGACTTTAAAGGAATCTGGCAAAACAGGAGGACTCTTCCCGACAGATGAACCTGATTGCTCTAGTTTGAGGCTATCCCAGGAATGCAGCATTTTATGCCCGCTACTTTATCATGTTTGTAAAAATAAGCAACGTTCTCAGGGTAATTTACCTCCTCCATTCTCCCATGTGGAACTAATTAGCAAACCTCATTATTTATGAGTCAGGTATTTAATGTAACAAATATCCCTTTCAAAGGACACATCGGAAATTGATAATTCAAGGTAGAAAGGAAAAATACTGGCTAGCACAGTTACCTAAAAATCCATTTAATTTCACTTCTTGCTATGTTACCAACTAAAGACGGCTGATTTATTTATTTATTTATTTATTTATTTATTTTGTATATAGCGGTGGTAAAATGTAGTCTGGAAGGTTAAGATTATAATGGTCTTAAAACAATGGCAACTGGACAATAGCATTACCGTATCTTCAGACAGGACAAAGGGTAAGAAAACTGGAGACAGATGCAGTCTTTCAAGTTTATGATCCTATTTTTGCAGCATAAATTTATCTTGGCATGAGTGGATTTTGTTTCAGTCAGAACACAAGTGGTTTGTTCTTAATTACTCACCGAGCAAGTTTGTGTTAAAATATAAAACCTCGCACAGTTTTATTGTGATGGGGGAACTGAAGCAGAGAACTCGTGGGGTCTTCTTTTAAAAAATAAAAATAAATAAATAAATAGAAAGAAACCCCGATAACGATCTGTTTACATGAAACTGAATTAAAGGTGGAGGTGACACCGAAATCAAAGAAACATTGATCTCTCTGCGGGCAAGCGGGAAAGCGGAGAATTACTGTGCTGTGAAACACTCTCGCTTTGATGTCCCGAAGAGAGGGGACTTCTTTATGAAATACTATGAAATACTCTGGTTCTATATTTTTGACTATCCCGGTCGCACAGAGCAAAAGTGTAGCTTACATTTCTGGAAGAGTGCCAAGAAACTTGTAGTAACGTGAACATTCTACTCTCACCTTCTATTTCTCCCCTCTTTCACCCCCCCCCCCCTTTTTTTCCCCTATGTTCGTTATTTTTTTATTATTTTTTATTTTTTTTTTAATAGAACTGTTTTAGCAAAGGAAAGGAAAAAAAAAAAAAAAAAAGCGAGGGCACTGGATGCTATGTGATTCTATTACCAATCAACCGTATTTGCTTTTGATTTCTACCCCCTTCTTCATTTGGAAAATCGAAACTGATTTTTATTTTTATTTTATTTTTAATTTTATCGGGCAAGAATTAATAAATACAAATTCGCATAATAGATTTTTGCTTGTACGTTCCAAATCAAATGTTTTCTGTGGATCCAAAGAAAGACAGGAATAAGTCCAGAAACTAACTCAGTTTGCAATAGCATCTTTCATGCTTGAGAGATCTAGGAGTTCCTGGCCAGGAAAACAGGCACAGAGCCGTTGTGACATACAGAAACAGACATTTCAGGTACCCAGACAAGAGTGTTTTCCATGTACTTTGCTCTTGGGGTCATTGATCGAGGCACTTGTGCTGCAAAGTGGACACTCCTAATGTAAGGGCAGCACTAACAAAATAAAAAGCATTTCCCCAACTGAAGAACAAAACTGGTTGGTTCACCAGCCCTAAACAGTTAAAAATATATATATATAAATAAAGAAAAGAGGGAGGAGAATATAATATGTTAGGTTTTTGATCAGCTACTATCTAAATTGTATCCAATTAAAGAAAGCAAAATGTCACACTCTCTTATTCTGGGTCATTGCGATGGAATTCCACTAAGGTTTGAGTCTCTCTTCCTGCTGCTGATTTATGTAAAGCGGTGTGAAAGGTGGACATGGTGTACAGGGCCGCTCAGAGTAAGTTTCTTGCTCTCACACCCTCCCAGTCACAGCTCCTCAGTCCAGGCTACAGCCCAAATATAAATCAGATTTGTTTCCCTGGTCATTAGAACTCTTCTGTCACCAGTGCTTCTCTGTCCTGTTCCTCCTATCTCCCCAGCCCGGGGAGACAACCTTTGCTCTGCAGCACTTTGCTGCCTCCTTTTCTCCAAAGGGGCTTCACTCTTCATGTGGGAATGTACCTCCTCAGGCTGAGTGTCCCGGGGATCCTACAGGGACCCTGTGGGAATCTTGCAGGGATCCTAAAGAGACTCAGCAGGAGCCCTGGAGGGGATTTTACGGGACCCTGTGTGGATCCTGCAGGGATCCTATGAAGAATCATATAGGCACACTTGTGGGCACTCTATATGGATCCCATAGGAAAGGAGCCCCACTGAGGGCAAATCCCGGAAATCACCGGGGGAAAGGAGCATAAGCTCTGGGATGTGGAATAAGGAGGCTCCCAGGGGTGTAGGGATGCAGTGCTTCTAAAACCCATGGGTGCTCTCTCACACCACAAAAAGGGTAGGCTCTGTCCCCTCTGCCAGCCCTAAGGAGGCATCTCCTGCCAAATGGTTGACAGCAGCCAGGGCTGTGCTGAGGGCTCAGTTTGCAGGCAGGGCCAGATGCGCCTCGATGCTGCTGTCTGGTAGCATTTTCTCCTCCGCCTTGTGGGGTGGAATCGGTAGGGATCTGGCCCAGAGTAGAGGCTGGGGGCTTGGCAAGACCCCCGAAACATAGAGCAAAGTGGTGGTACCCAGTCAAGAGAAAGGCTGTGGCCCTGCAGCTGGTGGGCTGGGTATTCCTGCGGGTAGGGTCCCTCCAGCCGTTGTCTTTTTCCCTTGTGAAGGGCTTTAATTAAGCAACTGTCCTAGACTAGGACATGGGCTTAAAGCCAGGCACTTCCCCTTGGGGAGAGCAAATGGCACTTCAGATTTGTCACCCAGAAACAGCATTTTCCCATTTCTTTTTGCAGTACATAGAGGGAGAGCTGTTGTTTGTTTCTTTTTATTTTTATTTATTTTTTTCTTTTTTTTTCCCCCCAAGATATTTTAGTGTATTTTCTCTGTTTGAATGAGGGAGGATGTTTAGTTCTGAGCACCCTACCGCCTCCACCACCCCAGAGGCAGAGGCCTGGCTGAGGGAAGACCATGGGGAGATGAGCAAACAAGAACTAAGCACCCGCTCTCTACATAAACTCAACAGTCAGGGATAAAGACAATTTTGGGAGACAGACTGAGTGGGCAAAATCCTACCATTTTAGAAAGTAGGCGTCCCTCAGCCTAAGGGATTTTTAGTTTTGTTGGAGAACATCTACCTATATGGTCCAAAATATTATCTCTTGCTGTCTAAGTGCAGATGTTCATCAGGGGCATACCTGGCACACAAGTGCTATTGAGGGAGTGAATGACTGTAGATGGGGCATACCCTCTGTGTGTGATGGATGGGGAGAAGGAGACTCTGGAGACCTGTGGGGATACACTCACAGTCAAGAACTGGTTGGGCCTCTCCAAGTCCAAAGCAACTTCTTCCTGTGGCTTTGGAGAGGGGAATTAATAAAGGATGAGGTGAGAAATACCCATTTCTTTGTATAAATCTACCTCTTCCTCTTCTCTTCCCCGTCTTTATTTTCCAGATCTTTTCCTCCCCTGTTCCCAAGATCCTCGTCCCAAGCAGCCACCATGGGAAGTAAGACTCTGCCGGCCCCAGTGCCTATCCATCCTTCCCTCCAGCTCACCAACTACTCCTTCTTGCAAGCATTCAATGGGCTGCCTGCTGTGCCCTCTGATCACCTCTCCAACCTCTATGGCTTCAGCGCCCTTCACGCCGTACACCTGCACCAGTGGACTTTGGGGTACCCAGCCATGCATCTGCCTCGTTCCTCTTTCTCCAAGGTGCCCAGCGTGTCGAGCCTAGTGGATGCACGTTTCCAGCTGCCCACCTTCCCACTCTTTCCACACGTCATCCAGCCCAAGCAAGAGGCTACTAATGTGACCCTCAAAGCCAAACCTCGCTTTGATTTTGCCAATTTAGCAGTGGCTGCCACGCAAGAGGACCACTCTAAACTGGGACAGGCGGACAGCCAGGGCTCCCCCCCAGGGCTGGGGTCTTTACTTGAGGTGACTAAACTCTCTCCAGAGAAGAAACCCACACGGGGAAGGTTACCTTCCAAAACCAAGAAGGAGTTTGTGTGTAAATTCTGTGGCAGGCACTTCACCAAGTCCTACAACCTTTTGATCCATGAAAGAACCCACACTGATGAACGACCCTACACATGTGACATATGCCACAAGGCCTTCAGAAGACAGGATCACCTGAGGGATCACAGGTAACTATTCTCCTTGCTGTTTTTCCCTTTGTATCTGTGCTTTCCCAGTTACCCACCTACAGTTGTAAAAGTGCTTGTTAGAAAGGTCACATCCCCAGTCCCACGGCGGTGTTCCTTCCATGTTTTTCTCTGTTCAGTACTAGTAGAGAAACCCAGACAAGTCACTTTGTAAGACAAGCTTGTTGTACTCACCCACCCTGCAGAGATGACTTGCACAGTCTCCTTAGCTTCCACAGATATTTTCACCCTCATTTTGCACCATCTTGTACCCTCTACATTTTGATCATTTAGAAGTGTCACGAAGACACTAAGCCTGGTGACCCTAAAGTTAGAGGGAAGCTCCTTGTCCCTAAGAAGGGCACCCCTGTGCACCTCTGACATCTCCCTCTCTTCTTGCACTCACAAACAGTTGATTACCCTAGGGTTGCACTCTGGTGCTCTCAGTCTCAGTGGTAGGTGTAAAAATCTCCAGTGTGTTTTCCATCAAGTAAGATCACTGCTGAGTTCAGGCCAGTTGTTTCTGACATCTTGATTGTTTTTCTCTTCCTAGATATATCCATTCTAAAGAAAAGCCTTTTAAGTGTCAAGAATGTGGGAAAGGATTTTGCCAGTCCAGAACGCTAGCTGTCCACAAGACACTGCACACGCAAGTAAAGGAACTGAAACCTGCCAAACTTAAGTGCTGAATTTCCAGCTTCCATGAACTTTTCCTCCCCTTCAGACTTTACACCAAAACCAGAAAAAAAAAAAAGAAAAAAGAAAAATGAAAAAAAAAAAAAGACAAACTAAACAAACCCTGTCAGGATGGGAGCACAGAACTTTGTGTTTGTTTTTGTTTGTAGTTTAAAAAGAGCAAAATCCCCCCTGGCAACCCACTTCTTCAGCCATGGGTTAAAATGATATTTGGCATTTAAAATATACATGAATGATGCAGAAAGTGCTATGTGATTTGTGTGGTTTTGATAAACTTTATGCCAAAAGGTGGTGCTCACGTGTTGGACAGGAATCTGTTTAAAAACAAACAAAAACCCACCAAAAAAAAAAACACAAACAAACCAACAAATCCACAAAAATACTCCCACAGAAAATCCTAACAACCCTCCACCCCACCTGAAGTCGTAGATTCCAAAAGTATTACTTAAAAAGAAAAAGGAAAAAAAAAACTCTTATTTTATACTTTTTTTTTTTTTTTTGACTGTATAAAGCTTCTTATTTTTACACTTCAGGAAATACAGAGAATTCCGGAAGATGATTAAGAACTGAAACTGTGGTTTCTCATCACAGCACCATTAGAACAAGAAGGGAGACTTGCTATTTTGTTTTCTTAAAAGGAGAAGAAAATTAATGTTTGGAAATGACCTAAAACTCTCAAGTGAAGAGTCCTATAAAGTGATGGAAAATGAATCCAGATCTTAGACCCGCAGGTCCCTGGTATCAGGATAAATCAGTGTTCTTGGGACATGGAGACCTTTATTTTTGCCTTGCGGTCTAGTGTGCTGCGAGGAGGTTTGTAATGCGTGGACTTATTTAAAAAATCCCAAAGGAAAGAAAGATGGCAATATGTCAAACTGATGGTATGCACAACGTGGTTTTAGTGGTACTTTAAAGTCTTCATGCATCTTGATGAGACAGAACAAATCTCAACCTGAGAGCATATTTTTCTAAATGCTGGCTTTCTGAACAGTGTATTCAAATTAAGAGACATTCCAATAAGTTTTGTTTATTAAAAAAAAAAAAAGTTGTATGGCTGTTTGGCACTTTATGCTGATTATTGGTAATTGACATTTATCACTGGATTGTGTGTGTTTTTTAAGTATTAAAATAAATCGTTATTTTACAGGCAAGTCTGCACGGACTTCATATGTGTTCATTTGGTTTCAGATCTCCCCCTTACCAAACCCTCTCTATCAATATTCAGAACATTTTTTTTTTTTTCCAAGTGAGCTTGATATTTCCTCAGTGCTTGTTTCTACCAGTCTTGGAAAGTCTGTATTTTTCCTTAATGCATAAACTTTCTCCCCTTCTTTTTTCCTTTTTTTTTTTTTCCTTTCCTACCTCCCTTTCCTCCCTCCTCCCCCCCCCCCCCCCCCCCCGCCCCCTCTTCCATCCCCCCCTCCCTTTTCTTTTTTAAAGGCTAACAAAAGTAAACAGAACTGTTGGGAGTCAAATAATTTTGCTTCCAGTGTGGAAAAAAATCGTCTTGGGTAACTAAATCTTGGGTATTAGCTGATAAGATTAGGTGTCAGAAGTGTTATAAAACAAATCAGATGAATAATGGGCAGACTGTTACTTCTTTCACAGCCTGAAGGCTCTGCCGGAGAGCGGCCTTCTCTTAGCTTGTCGGGAGTGGGCATTTTTCAGACGCATCTTCGGCCGATATAGCGCTTATTGGGGCGGCCTTTGATTCCCGGCAGCTGTCTTAGATCAGAGATGTTTATTCCACTGCGAAACCTCTTCGGATAGAGACGGGGGAGAGAGCTCAGAGCGGGGGCATCCGCCTTAGCCTTTGAAGCTCCTCTTGCCGTCCTTTCTAGTCTTCTCGGTAAACCCTAAACCCTCTTCTCCTGTCACAAGTCAGTGCCCCGAGATAAGAAAAGCCTCCTGCAAATTAGCACGGTGACACGTCCGAAGTAACAACGGACCTCCACTGGTAGCTTTTGCGTTTCCGAAAATCGGATGCTTGATGCCGCAAGCCTCTCAGTCCAAAGAGGTTCATTTCCCCGTTCCCTGTTCTGCCTTTAGAAAATATTTCTTTATTTGGTCAAGGAATCCTATCAACGACAGGGAAAAAAGTTGCGGTTGTATTTCTCTTAATGTAAGGAGGGGAGAGAGGGAAGAAACCTCCCCTCACCCTTTTTTAAAAATTATTATTTATTGGACACCGTTTCGTGCGCATCGTAATTAATTTAAATGCACTTGCTGGACGGGTTGCAGAGTCCACCTTCATTGTAGGAAGGCCCCTGAGAAACGCAGGGTACTGGGATGACTCCTCTGTGTTCATCCAGCTTCGGAGGCTGTGGGAACAGTCCGAGTTTGAAGCCAGCTTGCTTTTGCTTTGCTTCCCACCGCCTCCCCCTTTCCGCTCCGCGTAAAGGCTTTTGGTTTTGTCTTAAAAGGCATCTGAGAAACAACCATTCGGAATAAACAAGGAGAGTGCGGAGGCGAAATCACCCGAGCCTGCGGGAAGCCTGCGTTTCGACAGCATTGTAGATGCCACAGTGAGTTGAGGAGCGCGGTGTTCTGCGCGGCGCTCCGCGGGCTGGGTGTCGAACAGGACCCTTTGCTGCGCGGGCCGTGCGCTGTCAATCCGGATCGGTCTGCGTTTTATCGACCGCGTCTCTTGGGGGGAGGAGGGGGCGCGGGGAGGAAGAGGAGGATTTGCTCTGCCTCTGAAGCCCTCCTTGGGTTTAATCTGCATCGTTTTGCTCGAGTCCAGCGGGAGCGGCCGCCTTACCGCCGTGCAGGTCTCTGTCTGCACTGTTTTGCTTGGGAAAGTCCACTCGCACCACGCAGCGCGCCGGGCCGGGCCCGGCTGCCGCCGGCATACGGCGCTGCTGGGTCAGAGGCACCGCACCCTGCGCCTCTCCGACCAGGGACACACAGCCCCAAGCGCTGGCACGGTGTTAACTGCCAGCCTAAGGACTGGGTGGTTCGCCCCCCCGCTTCCCCCCTCTCCCCTCTCTTCTTCTAGAAGGAGATTCACGGAGAAAGTCTCCGATGAACTTCTACGGCCGCTTTATAATCTCGCGTCGTTTATGGCATGGAGTAAAGGAACCCGCATGCACGCAGGGTCCAGTGGCGGAGCGGGAAAACGGAGAGCTCTGTCTTTTGGAGCCAACAGTTTTTCAGGGGTCGTGACTACGAGGCAGCTCTCCGAGTCGGCTCCAAAGGGAGGGAGGAAGGAACGCAGGGAGGGTCACTACACTGAGGCTTTCCCACGGTCGCTCCACCACCTCCTTAACACCGGGATAACGAAACACCCGTGGAGAGAGGTAAGAAACCGCATCAGTCAGCGGTTCATGGGAACCATTATAACTGCGGGGTCGTGAAGGTGGATAAACCATTCCTCCCAGCTGGGCATGAGAAGAGATTCATTTGTATGGCTGAAGCCTGCTTATCTGCCTGCCAAGATTTTCCCTGGACATGCATTTTTATGTGCAATAAAAAATAAATAAATAAAAAGAATGGACATAATCAGATGTACAGATGTATTAAAATTACATAGTCATACCGAGCACAGGATGGACACAGCCTCTTAATGTCATTTGTATTAAATGTACATGTGTGAGCATTTCCTCTTCCCAGAAGGCTTCTTTCTTCCCTGTGCAAAAAAAAGGCTATCTCTCTGGTCATGCTCTCAGCTTCACTGGTGAATAGTTCGCCTATTCCTTCCAGTGTTTTGAATTTTGCTAGGCAGTATCAGTGCAGTAATTCAAAGGAAAGCAAAGAACAGATGAAATCACAACAGTCGAAAGAGATAAATCATACTAACCCCAAAATAAATGAGAACAGATGAAATCACAACAGTCGAAAGAGATAAATCATACTAACCCCAAAATAAATGAGGGGAATTATACAGGAAAAGTGCCTTTTGAATCAGGGTCACAAATAATTTCAATGATTAATTACCTCCCTCCCTATTCTTCTTCTTCTCCTTCTTCATCTCCTTTTTTTTTTTTTTTTTTTCCTTTTCTCTCTTTGCATGTGTTTTATTTTGCGGTAAATAAAACTTGCATAGGCCTCAGTCTGCCAACTGAGAGATGATTCTTGATTCTGTTTTCACAGTTGCTTTAAATTTAGCTTTTTCATCATAAAAATATCATTGAATGGTTTGCAAGAGTGAAAACCAAGGCACCTGACTAGAGATCTAGAGTTGTATATTCCTGCAAGATTTACAAGGGAAACTTTTTTTTTTTTTTTTTTTAACCATTTCCATTTCCAGGAGAAATTGTAGAGATGTCTTGGCACATCTCCCTCTCTCTCTTTTCCTTTGCATTCCAGTCATTCTTTTTCTGCCCATAAACTGTTACTACTCTGCAACAGCCTGATTCTGCACGGCCTTCTCAGCCTGGTCTTCTTCTGGATGCAGGAATTGTGTCAAATGGGGTCTTCACAGTGCACATTCATGAAACAGAGCATAAGCATCTCTCAGAATGTGTACTGGAACAGCAAATGCTTACTTTTCAGCTTTGGATTACATAGGTCTCTGAAAAGGGGACCACAAATCATGGATTTTTTTTTTTTTTTTTTAAAGGTTCTGCATGAATTGTATATTAATCCCAGTTTCTCTGGGGATGGATTAATCCGAACTTCCTAGTTGTGTGGCTACAGATAATTCTGATGAGGTTGGGGGCAGGGGAGAAGGGAGACGAGGAAAGGAGAAGGAAGTTATGAAGATATATCACAGGAATACATGGCCTAAGTAGCCAGGAGCCATAAGTACTTGAGTTTCAATACCACTTCTACCTCTGTCACCACCTGTGAGCTGAAGCAAATCACATCAGCTACCTGTTTTGGTTTTGTCATCTGTAAAATGGGGATAATGCTGCTGCTTTTGCTCCCAAGAGACCTGGCACACTCTTGTATAAACTCCTGCTCAATCTTCCTGTAGTGAAAGGAGCTATTCCAATTCGTATGTAACCTATACCTGGACAGCTGAAAGCAGTGGCTGATCTGGGAGATCTAATAGAGCGTGCAAGACAAATTTATGTTCATATGTATTTCCTTTTCAGCCCTGGCAGATTTGTTGAGAAATGGAGTCCTACAGCCCAGAATGCATTTCTTCCCTTCATTCCTATCCAATGACTAAACAGG